>NC_045542.1:62788418-63413418 GCF_009769535.1 Thamnophis elegans
TGAATTGCCAGTCTAATGAGTTCACTTGATAATTTTCTTAAGTTTACAATGTAACAAAAAGGGACAACAATCATGATACAGAGATAATTTTGTACAAAGGCTTGCATTAAAGGGACCTGGGAATTTTACATGGTAAAATGGACTTTACCATGCAGAACCAACAAATGTTCATTTGACAAACAACTACTACTTCTCTTCGTTTGTTTGTTTCTCTTAAAGTTCTTTTTAACCCTAAATTTAATTCTAACTTTTAGTCAGGAATGCTGGGAAAGACAGCTGTAAATTTAACTGGCCAATAGCAGGCAGGCATTGATTCTATTATTGCCTCTCATCCTTTATAGAAAGAAACCAAAGTTTTTAGAGACAGGAGAGGAAACCTGTTAAACAAGAAACTGTCCACCACAGAACAACAACATCCAAAGAGTTAAAGGTCTCAAAAGCAACTGACACAATCTTGACACAAAATTATTTTAGATGCAACATGGATAGAACATGAGAAACCATCCCCTTACGTAGAACCCACAGCCTTTTGCAACAAGGAGGGATTTTGGCATCATCATGACTTTATTCTAATGTCTCGTAAACTTTTCCTCTACTGAATTTTCAAGAAAGTGCTCAGTTTAAACCCCTGTTGCAGAAGTTCATAAGTGATTCTTTTTCTTTCAAAGGTTTATACTGAAATCAAGATTTCCTTCTTTCAAGCAAATAAACCAAGGATGCAGGGTGGCAAAGGAGGGGGTTGTGAGAAAGAGAAGCACTGGTCTTATATACAAAGAATCAAAGTGTCCGATGTAAAGCAAAGAAAACTTTAAATTAGCAAAGATTGCAGCAGCTTCCTTGTGGGTCTAAGAAGCATTGTAAGGCAGCTGTTTAAAACACAGCCAGTGGCAGAAATGACTGAAACACACTATTAACATAATAACCTGAAATACAGCATGTTTACTAATTGAGTTAACATCATTTTAACTGTACCTGTCTTATTAATTTTGATCCAGATTATTTTGATTTGGCAGAAAAGGAATTTCCTCCAGATCTTAAAGTGATCATGACATTGATTCTATGTTGATGCTTGATTATATGAATTGATCTTCTGAAAGTGCATTTCAGAAATGTTGTATTTCTTTTGTCACCGTGGCTTATTAATTTTATTATTAGTTAAATATTATATTTGAGTTTTGTTTTATGATACTGTGAACAGTACTTTGAATGCTCTATCATTCTAAAATCAGTAGAGGGTTTTTTTTGTATATATCGATCAAAGAACATTCCCAGAAAAAAGGAAGGAAGACAAGCAGTTAAAAGCGTTTTAAAAGAAAAAAATAAAAAGTAATGGTGTTAACAATTTATTCCCAAAAATGAAACAGAATTATTTATTGCTCTAAAGCAGTGTTTCTCAACCTTGGCCACTTGAAGATATCTGGACTTCAACTCCAAGAATTCCCCAGCCAGCATTTGCTGGCTGGGGAATTCTGGGAGTTGAAGTCCGGACATCTTCAAGTGGCCAAGGTTGAGAAACACTGCTCTAAAGTGTATGACCAAAAGCGGGGGCAGAGGGAAGCAAGGAGCAGATTTTATTTAGACATTGGGAGAAAACATGGTTTGGCTAAAAGTTGTTTACCTACATAACAGGCAATCTTGTGATGTTGTGATCTTCTACTTCATGTATACAGTATAAACAAAGGCTAGGCAACAATCTCTATCAGGGACACTATGGATCTTGCAGATCCTATCCTGAGCAACAGTTGTATAATTATTTCAAAAGTTCCTTCAAAACATTTGTGATAAAACACTGAGCAATCAAAACGCTGAGGGCCTGATATTATTTTCTTTCACAAAGGGGATTTCAGATCTTGCTACATTTGGCACAGGATGAACAAGCTGAGCAATGATCCATCGCTGAAGCTTAACTTTTGGCAGAGAATCTTGGGAGCTAAAATTTACAAGCAAGATTGCCCTTCCAAATTTAAAGTTTGTCCAGCTTACTGCCTTTTCCATATGTTAAATTCCACTGCTCCCCACTTGGTTTACATTGGCAAATGGAACATGAGTGCATTCATGGTTCATATCATTCATCATTTTTTCATCAAAAGCCTGGAAGTCTTTTCCCAGGGTGCATTACAGTTTTACACCAACTTTGCTATAGGATTACATTAGTATCAGTAGCCTGGCAAATATCAGAGTTGAAATTAATCAAAGAGGCTTAAAGAAGCAGTTCCACATTTTGGCCACAGCAGGAGAGATGCTGCCTCAGGAAGGTCTACATTTAGAAAAAGAGTGGAAGAAATAAAAGCAAATCAACATTTTGTTTAAGAAGAAACAGAAAGGGGGCATTTCTCTCATTTTATAACCTGTTTTTTTGGCACACAACAAGACAAAAGTGAAAATCGTATTAGTCTAAGACCACATTTCAACTATCAGTTGTGTACTTTTTATAAAATAAACCAAATTTGCCTCAAAAATAATACTACGATTATTACAATCGGATGCATCACAATGCATCCATGAATTTCTGTTACCGTAGAGGGCATCCAAGAACAAGGTGATACTATAAGCAGCAACTCTTCAGTTTAACATTAGTTACACAATTAATTTATTTGGCAACAGGTCTGTTATTCATTTATGAAGAGACAGTGAGTGACACAAGAGGTGAACTATGTTTAAGAGGATCATTTTTCATTCATCTCTGACCTGGGAATTAATGTATTATAAAGAACATATCCCCCAAAATATGGTTAGGTTCAATTCTTGACAAATACTAACTTCATCACAATATATTCTTTTTTTAAAAAAGAAAGATGATTACTTATTTTGAGGTAATTCTGATAAACAGCAATTGTTTCTATGTTTGATTTACCTTCAGAAAGACAGTTCCAGTTCAATACCTATTCTGTTCATACATGGAACTTTGGTTTATAACAGTCTCTTAAATTTTCAGATGGAGTAATACTATTTCAGGTCTATTCTGATCTAGCCATGTGTCTCTGTTGCACCTCTGCTTTAAGAGTCACATTGACTTCAGTGAAAGGATTCCTTAAAGCAAAATCAACTCCCCCTCCCCCGATTCATACAGAAGCCTGGGACTGCTTTAAGAAGAGCACAGAAGTGCTATGTCTGTGCTGGCTCATAGTCAGATATTTTTCTCTTCTGGAGAGTTCCAACTGAGATGCAAGATCAAGAATGATTTTCACTGATATCGTGAATTCACTTGTATTATTTGTAATTCAGTAATTTGGGAACAGAAGACATACAGCCGGTAAGGACAGGGAGAAAAAGTAGGAACTGTGTCACATGCTTAATAATATCTGCATGGGAAATTTCCCAAGTTCCAGTCTTAAATCCCATGTAATAATGAAATCTTTTAAAATATTTGTCAAATGAAGGTGCTTTATTTATTAGACTGACTTTATCAAGTTCTATCTCTATCTATCTATCTATCTATCTATCTATCTATCTATCTATCTATCTATCTATCTATCTCTCTATCTCTCTATCTCTATCTCTATCTCTATCTCTATCTCTATCTCTATCTCTATCTCTATCTATCTATCTATCTATCTATCTATCATCTATCTATCATCTATCTCTTTTTCTGCCTAATTCTTAATCATGACCCACATCCACTGAATCTAACACAGTTATCTCTGAATATCACATCCATCAACTATCATTTAAAAAATCCTACATATTGAGGATAATACTTTGATGAATTGGTGATGTTATGGTGAAAAGACTATACACTACCGACCCTACCTGAACCGGGAGGCCCTCACAACAGTCACTCGGGCCCTTGTGACCTCTAGACTGGAATACTGCAATGTGCTCTACATGGGGCTGCCCTTGAAGAGCATCCGGCGACTTCAGCTAGTCCAGAACGCAGCTGCGCGAGTGATTGTGGGTGCACCTCGGTTCACCCACATAACACCTATCCTCCGCGAGCTGCACTGGCTACCTGTTGATCTCCGGGTGCGCTTCAAGGTGCTACTTATCACTCATAAAGCCCTTCATGGTAGTGGGTCTGCGTACTTGAGAGACCGCCTCCTGCCAATTACCTCCCTGCGACCAATTAGATCACATAGATTAGGCCTCCTCCGAGTTCCATCTGCCAGTCAGTGCCGACTGGCAACTACACGGAGGAGAGCCTTTTCAGTAGTAGCTCCGACCCTTTGGAACGATCTCCCCGTGGAGATTCATACCCTCACCACCGTCCAGACCTTCCGCACAGCCCTTAAGACCTGGCTAGCCCGTCAGGCCTGGGGACAAAGATAACTGTCCCCACCCGAATGATGAATGAATGTTCCTTACTATTTTACTTCTATGTATTGTTGTGTCTATTCTCTGTATACCCCCCCCCCCTTATTTTATGTAAGCCGCCCTGAGTCCCCTCAGGGAAAAGGGCGGCCTATAAGCATTAATAAATACAAATACAAATACAAATACAAATAATGGAGAATTTGATATACCATTTTTTCGGACTATAAGATACACCAGTGTATAAGACGCATCAAGATTTCGAAGTGGTATGTAAGAAAAAAAAGTTGTCTTCCCCAGCTCCCAGAAACACTCTGCAGGCTTCAGCAGGGCTGGGGTAAGGCAAAAATGCCCCTGTTTTTCACCAAAATGGGAGCATTTTCCCCTTCCACCAACCCTGCTGAAGCCTGCAGAGTGCTTCTGGGGGATGGGAAAAGCCAAAAACACACCCGTTTTGGTGAAAAACAGCCCATTTTTCACAAAAATGGGGTACAGGGGCAGGGCTTTGGGAGGCCAAAAATGGCTGTATTCAGTGTATAATATGCATCAATATTTTTACACTCTTTTAAGGGGGAAAAGGTGCATCTTATACTTCAACAATACAATATACTCAAAACCAAACATAACATACATAGTGAAAATAATATAGTGTAGGTGCTCAGATACCCTGCAAGTATTATGATCCAACCTGGAACTCTTTAGTAATTACAGGGCTGGCACAGTGAGAACATGAGTTTTCAATCATTCTTTAATCACAGCACTAACTGCCCAATGAGTTGTATTACTCTTTCTTGTGCTAATTTATGGGTCTTTATTCGTACCACTTTTCTCTCACCAAAATGCCTTCCTGAACTGCTGGCATTTCATTTCTTAATTTGACCACCCAGTAGCACATGGCAACTTGCCTCTTTTTACTGTCAAACTGTGCCCTGGAAGGCCTTGGCATGATCCCAACCTCACCACTTTATGTGATACCCCTACTCAATCTGTCATCTCTTTTCCTGTTGTGTGGCTTTTCTTGCTATGTGCAGGAAGAGAGACATTGTGCTTGCTAGTCTACCAGAAGTTTTTAATTTGTTTTGGTATAGGGTTTTCCATATGGCAGAGAATTGGAGAAGACTGCTAAAATTTTGTTCAGAAAAAAATAGTAGAATCTAAGACATTTTCAAGTAAATGATAAGAAAATTTTCCATAGCTTAAGATAATCTTTCTTAAAATTCATAAATAAAACAATATCAATAATTATTTTATTAGGACTGAGGAGTATTGCTTGCTATTAAAATATTTACCTCATCAATTATGGTGCCTTTTTGTTTTCTACAAATTGATTGATTTATTTAAAACATTTATTTTAAGCCATTCAAATTAAATAGATCTTGCTTATTGAACAATTATTTTCTATTTCTCATGGATTGGACAGAATTTTTTTAAGGGACCCATAGGCCAATTTATTTGCGATTAATTTAAGAAGTTTTTAAAGCCTGACCTCTGTTTTCATGTTTTGTAAACTACTAAAAATTATATGACTTTAGAGTTTAGTATACTTCTCAAGATGAAATTTACCTGCCAGTAACACACAAGATATTTTTGTTTGGGGTAAGTTCTACTGAGTTCAATGGAGTTTACTTCTGAGTAGATATGTCCATCTTCATCCATGTTATCAGCCCTAAATCCATTGCTCCTTCAGAAATAATGGCATGAGTAATAAGTATCATGGAATGTTAATGAAATGCACAAGAATGAGGGAAAGCAGTTTAGTACATCTTGCATGTTAAAATCGATGGGTAGAACTCCAGTTATTTACAAGCAACCCACATACATTCATAACGTAAGGATAAGAATGATGAAATTTGTTGCATGCTTGCTTAGTAGATATTGCTTTTAATTTCATAAAGCAGCAAGTAAAATATCTCAGCAAATGTATTAAATGCACGTGCAAATGAAGCAAGACATAATGGTTGAAAGAATCAAGTCTTATGGAGGAACATTTTCTGCTACATAGGATGGATCATGGTATACAGCTCATGGAAAGCATAATAAGTGGGTTAATTTCATAAAATGAACTTCATTCCAACCAAACTTCTGGAAAGCCCAGCTTTGTGGTAATTATCTGCTGCAATGAGAATTAATATTTATAAATAGAGAAATCATGGAAATGGTTAATAGTTTTTCAGAAATCTGTCTTAGTATAATTCTTTCTAAACAGCCAGCACTAAGAGATGAAACAAAAGCAATATGGATACCTGGTTGACAACACTACTTCTGTGCAAATTATTGCATAAATTAATGTGAATTAAATAATAAAAAGTTAAGCAATTGTAGGAGGATTACTTAAAAAAAAAATCTATTAAAAACTTCGCAACCCTCAAGGATGAAAAGAAAGAAATGTTCACCATTCTCATCTTCACTTGGTACATCACATAACACTAGTTAGTATTTATCAGTTCTGACATATTTCATTAAAAAGAATCTTCACAATCTGACCATGTAAAAAAATCTAACCTTCCATGTTAGAGTTATGATGGGAATGACAAAGTTTGGATGAAACTGTACCAAGGGCTAGATTAACAAATTGAATTTTTTCCAGTTACTCTAGCTGGGATATTATGAGACTTGCAGTTCAAAATTTCTAGGCAAAAACATCTATTCCTAATCATGATGATGTCAAAATAACAAAACAGCTGATGTGACATGACTGCAAGCTCTACTTTTTTATATTTGTATTGTGATATCACAAGAGTATATAAGTGATAGAGCTTGAGTTGTGACATCACAATGCAGTTTTTGTTATTTCCCTTTTCTCCTCCATAATTGCCTCTATTTTGGGGGAGCATTGGATTGGAGAATGTTGTGCAGATCACACAATCTGTGTTCTGCCAGTCATCTAATCCTCAGCACCAGTGATCTTCATTTGATCATGGATGGCCATCTGCATAGAAACAAATTAGCTTTATAGAGTGAGTCACACAGAGACTATCTTTATGTAGCATTTGGATTCATTGAATATTGGGACAACTTTTAGTGCTCAAGCATGTTGCGCTAATTGCCTAGCTGACCTAACATGTACTTTGCTGTTTCACGTTGAGCATTTTTCATAAATGTTTCCAAGGAACAAGATAAGATAAGTGAAATTCAATACAACATTAAAAAGGTTTGTTGTCTTCTTGAGGACTTTGAAGGGGAAAGTAAGGGGGTTAGAAAAGAATAATTTTGTTCAACAAATTAATTTCAATATGTCCCTTGTAATGAAACAAATATTGTGCAAGTCATTCAATACATTCAGTGTAATTTCTTAAAAGTTATTCCTTATGCTTTAAGGAAACAAAAGGGCAGTTCTGGCCAAATGTCTTGGACTTTTGGTTTTTATACATTTTGAACAGAGCTGAGTTTAAGATGGTTTTTACCCAGGGATTTGTGGTTTTCTAACCGTCATGTACATTTTTGATCCAGAAGCTTACTTGGAGTGCCAGAAGCTGTATTTAAAAAAAAAACCTGAAGGAAATAATGCAATTTAGGTAGTAGTGTAGAAGGACAAGCTGAAAATGAGACCAAGTACCTTCTAGGCAGCTTCATTAAAATTGAGGAGGGTGGTAAAACATAGAATGTGATGCCAGAGATTCAGTTTCTGCATATAGAAAACTAAAATATTGAAGTGGCTCAATTTTCAATAAATATATTGTGTAGGAAATATTTCATCCATTTATGTGAAGGTCACTTAAACATCATTTATATTGTTTTAAAGCAAAGCTCTAACACAAAGAGGAAGACAACAGAGAAAAAGGTAACATAGCAAAGAGTATGGGGGCTTATTACTAAGAACATTTAATTGTTTAGTCATGGTGTTTTATAAAATTGTCTAGAAGTCAAATACTCTTGATGTTAAACCTAGTGGGTAAGACAAACCAGGATTTTTAATTAGAATTGTTGAACAAATGCTGTGGCTTGGTTTACATATCTTGCCAAACCATAATGGTGGGTTTACACATCACACTATGGCAGTAAAGAGCAAACCACATTATAGTTGATTGTTCTGTGTGAACCAGCCCACTGCTTTGTAAGCTTCAACATGGAGCTTGCTGAACAGTTCTAGATTATTATTTTTTTACCTATATAATTTATTTTACTGAGAATGTTTAAAATAGAGGATATAGAAACTAGATGTCAATGGGCTGCAAAAGCAAAGCATCATTGTACAAACTTCAGTTTCAGGAAATAAACATACAGAAACTTCTTTGCCCACATTTTCAATTCTTCCTTCACACTAAAAGAAATGTGATGTTCTCAGAATATTTGCCTCCACATCAAATAATAGATTCAGTGGTGTTGGAATGTTTGTGAATCCTTATGAATGTTCATATTTCTGCATAAATATGATTTAAAACATGATCTCCCTACAAGTCCTAAAAATAGATAAAGAAACCCCAATTACACAAACAAGTGAAAACATTATATTTGATCATTTACAGTATCTATTTAGTAAAATTATCCAAAGCTGCACTGCTTTAAGGTAATTAAAAAATATTGAACATTCAGAAGTGTTCCCAAAATTTTCAGCTGCACTGTAAGTGAAATTTTCATCATAGCTTTTTAGAACTTTAACACACTAGTTAGAAAAATAAGGAAGTGAACTTCTGATTTCCTTCCTTGAAATGTCTTTGCTGGTTTCTTCTTAACTGAAAGTTTATTTCACCAATTGGGTAGGGTTGAATATTAAATCCAAGAAGACTTGGCTTGGAGAAAAGTATTATTAGTAAATCCTATATAAGGACAGTGGGGGTGTGGCTCTTACACACAAAAAGTGTGACTTGTGAAGCTATGCACTGTCCTTTGCAGCTAGCTGTTCAACAAGACCCATGGCCAACAATGAACACATCACTATTCAAGCTCTTTGGAGCAGAAAAAGGCTTTTTGAACCTAAGCTGATTTCCAGTGTAATAAATACAAGCCAAATCTAAGCTACACTCCCTTGCTGGAAAAAAGTATTCAAATGTAACTCCAATAATATTAATAAATCCCTGCAAAATGGGAAGATTGTCGAATCCCATTCAAATAACTATTAATCTATGTAGTAGCTGATGGCAGATATGCACAAGAATTCTCTTAGAATAGTAGGTTATTTACTTATTTGTTGCTGACATTCTACTACACAATGAACTCTGGATTTTCAAGGCCACATTATCTAACATGGGATAATGGAGAGATTCTCACAGATTGTTGCATTAAAAAAAAGAAACATTACCTCCCCCTCCTCTCTTTCTTTGCATCTTACTTGCTCCCTCATTTTTATTAGGAAAGCAACCCGCTTTCTTTTGTTGGGAGCAACTTTTGTTCCTTGGTCTGGGACTCAGCCTTAAATTAAGTGTCAGCCTTATTACCAAACATATCTGCTCAGTGCGTAGCTGCTCTGCCAACAGTTTACCAAGGAGCATTTTATCCCCTTCAGGAAGGCTGAGCAGCATGAAAAATATCCAGCCTGTTGTGTCAAAGTGGTTTTCCTCCATCCGCAGGCTTGAATTCCTTTGGTCTCTCTGAGCTGCCTTGCTCTTGAGGACTCAAAGCTGCCAAGCCATGATGTCAAGCAGCCTTTTCTTCCCCTTCCCCCCTCAGTGCCCACATTCAGCTGAGTGTGGCTGTTTCTCTCTCCCCACCCCCAGCCTTCTGCAGCTGAAAAATCCCAGTTGATTCAAAAGGTTCAGGCAGTTCTGAGTGGCCCACATTAGCGGGGCATGTTTCCTTTCTACCAGATGAATGAAAGGGGCTCACAATACAGCTGCCTCCCATGGACACACTCTACACCAAAATGCAAGGCCCTGCCCAAACTGTAAGAGCCCAGGCAGCATAAATAGGATCATAATACAAGACTGTATTTATGCCAGAGGTTTTCCAAATTCAGCTTGTCAATTGCATGAGACGCTCAACTTCACTTTTAGGCTTCAACATTCCAACTATCATATTTGAGGCTGGAAAGCAGCATCTACTCAAAGCTCTGGGGCAGAGAAATCTCCAAGAAGGTCTGAATGTACAATGGATGTCTTGCTTGCTTCTTTCCTGGTATACAGTCACCACATGCAAATTACTTTACCTCACTCTTTCTGTCAGGCCTTTGCTCCTTCTCCCCTTTCACCCTTGTATTAATTTGCAGTTAGGACAGAAAACAATATGCTTTTAAATAGAGGTAGCAATGCATTCAGGCTTGAAGAATTTTCCCCAAGAGAGTCCACAATGGAGAGGCAGTGAAAGCAGATATATAGACCAAAACTATGCAAGGTTTGCCACTTTAAAGGCCTGACTGACAGAATTTCTGATTTCTCAGAGCTATAGATTTTAAGGTTGGGAAGGACATTGAGGACCATCTAGTCCAGGGTTGAAGTGTGAAGGACCCTTTAATGTAACACTGTTTCAATAAATCCAGCTTTCTCGGTGTTTCATTTCATTGTGTTCATTTTGGTGTGTGAGTTGTTAAGGAAGGCATGTATATTAAGAATATACTAAATGGAAGAATGATGGCAAAAAGTTTAGAAACCCTGATTTAGCCCACCCTTCTGCCTAGTACAGGATTGAAAGGCAATTTCAGGCATAGGCAGGTATTCATTATTTCATAGTCAGCGCATTTTTTTGTGATGGTTTGGTTGATATGACGGCAATGAAATATACTCATATTCACTTGAAATGGTCACTTTCTTGCCTATAATACAGGCTACGTCTGATAATATATTCTTCTAAGAAATACACACTGAATGCTTAGTATCTAGTCATTAAGCATGATGACAGTAAGACATTTGGTGAATGGACAGTGAAATACTTTTTTTTTGTATTGATGCAATAATTTTGAAAGTCTACAGTGTTTTTCTTTCACCAGATATGAAGCGAGTCTGTGGTACTGGCAGCTTTCAAATTACAACTATTCATTTAAGGGAGTGTTTAGTGAAGTTACAACAGCACTGAAATATTAGATTCTTACATCAAATTACTCCCTGATTTTAAATGCTTTTTGGTGTTTCTCCATAATCTGCATTGAATGGTTTAAATTGGGTTTCTCCCCCCAGAGAACAAAGTTTTATATTAACGATTTAATATTTCTCCTTGTGTATGTAGATTTCTGTGTATACTGGCAGAACACCCTTTGTCCTCTCAATTACTAAGCCTAGTGAATGAACCCTAGTGTTTGCTGGTATGCACACCTGTGCAAAGGGGAGGGAAGGCAAACTCCTGTTTTTGATGTAAGAGGCCCATTTGCTGATCTGAATAACCTCAACAATCCATTCACACCTTTGTCTTTCTTCTTTCAGGGTCTGAGGTCCCTTTTTCCATGTCTTTGTTTTTCCTTGACAAGTCACACATGTTCTGAATAGCTGCTCCAAGCCATTCAACATTTATATATGTGTGTCTGTGCTTGTGTGTTTGAAGGGGGAAAGAAGAGGAAAGAAGGCTGATAAGCTGGGACAAGTTGAACAAAACAGACTTCTGATCTTTTTGTTTTAAGTCCTGAAACCTTTACAGTTTCTTGGACACAGGTCATGGTCCAGACAAATGGCACTTCCAGGATTAAACTGCCCAGACCTCTTTAGCAACCCTTTTCCCAGCTCGTTCTCTCATATTGCTAAATTTTCTATCTTCCAAAAACTGATTTATTTGTTTGTTTGTTTGACTTTATTTATTGGAACCATCTCACTTAGAAGTGACCAATTGAACAAAAAAGAGGAAAACTGAAGGAGTGGTCTAGAAAGGATTGCACAAGTTTGTACATCACATACTTCCCGTAGAAGAGAAAAACCAGTGTTTCCAATTATCCTATAGCTCAGTAAATGAAATGAGACAGTAAACAACTTTCTTCCCCCCAAGAAAAAGGCTTGGGGAAAAGTGAGAGGGGACCTTAAGGTTCCACTTTTCTTCCACTTCCATGTTCCCAACTGGAGCTTGTAAATATTCAATTATGCATGGAAATAAGGCAGATAGAATGGATGAGAAGATTGTTGTAAATAAAGAAATGGGAATGTTGAGATTGATGCCCAGATAATCAATCATTAGGAATGGAAGGGTAGCTGCAGGAAGAAAAACATTTGTAGATCTTACAGATAAAAGATAGGAGTAATCCTGCAGTTTCCTTCTGTTCTTTCTTTGTGGGCACTGGTCTTATGATACACATACCTTTGCATGCTTTCCTGTGCGTGATAGGTTTGGTCATATCCCGATAGTAGCCTTCTTTACAATAGTGGCAGTGACGACCAGCTGTGTTGTGTCGGCAATTAAGGCAAACACCCCCACTCTTGCGACCGGATAATTTGTAGAGTTCCATGTTAAAACGACACCTTCTGGCATGCAGGTTGCAGTTACAAGCTGGAAGGAAGGAGGAAAAACAGAGAGGTAAAGTTTGGTGGTTCTCAGATGCTGATAAATTTGGCATGAAATGTTATATTGTCTAGATCAGTGTTTTTCAACCACTGTGCCGTGGCACACTAGTGTGCCATGACATAGTGTTAGGTGTGCCGTGGGAGAATTACTTTATATATAGTCAATATAGGCACAGAGTTAAATTTTTTAAACATTTTCTAATGGTGGTGTGCCTCGTGATTTTTTCCATGAAAAAAGTGTGCCTTTGCACAAAAAAGGTTGAAAAACACTAGTCTAGATATATTATCAGCAAATATGTATAAAATAGCAAACAAGCCCACAATTCCTGGTCACCCACATTTTATAACATTGGATGTCAGCTTCTGCCTTGGAAGATACTTTAATAAGACTTTAATCAAAATGTTAGTCTTTTTTGCTTTCTCTAAAAACTATCAAGAAAATAACACAAACAAGTTTTCTTAAAATGGTGCCCTCTGCAAATATGTTGGAGATTGCACAAATCCATGCCATGAACCCCTGACTCATCATTATGCGGCTTTGATATAAGGTTTATTAATCTGTTTTGGAACAGTGAAACTTTCAAATCCATTCTTGTTTCCTAGCATTAGTTCATGCTGCCAGTGGGAAATAAAGGCATGACGTTTACTTATTTGTATTTGATGGATGATATTATTAATTCTTTGTTCTGAAATTGTAACACAATTTTTAAAATGAATTCCTGCCGATATAATTCCATTCTTTCACTCAACTGTATCTAAAACTTCTGTTTCTGAAATTCTGTTTAGTGTTAATTTGCAAATTCTATACAGAACCTGAATCCATTTCTATAATACCCAGTGTAACATATAAAACCATAATTTTGTTCTAAATTTATATTTTAAGCAAATACATTTATATTTGCTTAAATTTATATTTGTAGCAAATTTACTGACATAAAGTATCAGGGAGATTTGAGGGGGGAAAAACTAGAGGGATATTTAGCGCATTCATTTAAGAACAGTTACTTCTGAAGTCTTCATTGCAAGTACTTCTTCAACAGCCAGCTATCTACTGAAACGTCTTCAGAAATCTACACTTTCAGGGACTCAGAAGACTTTTGTCCATCATGCTAAAATGAGGACATAACCTTCCTTGCACCAAAAGGACAGTCTGGTGTTCCTTCCCTTAAGGATGATCAGATACTGAAATCTGGTTTTGACTATTGTTCCAGGAGGCTCATGTCATGTCATTAATTATATTCTATGGATTCTAAGACTTCTGTACCATGGGAAGTAGCTACCCATTTCTCATTCAGGCAGTTCTAGGCACTACAAAGATGCAGTGTCTGTAGCCTGTAGTTCATTCCTTCTTGGATGAAAACAATATTCTAGCACTGTGATGGTGAACCTATGGTAGAGAGCAGAGAGCCCTCTCTGCTGGCATGCTCGCTGTCCCCCCATGTCAGATCTTCATGGCGTTTTTTCGTGAGCTTCTGTTTCCTGCAAATGACGAAACAGAAGTTCACAAAAGAAAGAGATCTTACCTCTTGCTGTGCTGCCTGTGTTTTCCCGCCTCCCCCTGGCCAGCTGGTCTTTGGTTCTCTGCTGCGCATGTGCATGTTCACGCATGCATGAATCCATGCACAAACACATTTTCACCTTGGGCATGCACGCATGCAGTTTGGGCACTCGGTGGATAAAAGGTTTGCCATCACTGCTCTAGCACAAACCTTGTTCTGGTCCAGTCCCTATTTCCCTGCTTGTCTGGCTGTGAATTCCTTTCCCATGGGATTCTACGCAGAGATTAATTCATTTATTATTAAAATTGCATCTGGTTCAAGCACGTCTTTCACTCACTGGTTGTTTGTTACTCTCCTTGTGTTGATGTTAACATTCCTTCCAGTTTCTCCCTGCTTGTCCTAAAGCTGAGGACTTCAACCACAGTATGTCACAAACACATCCCTGTTTATTACAATCATATTTCCAGCACAGCCAATTATCCAACTTGGAGAAATTATCAAACTATCTGCGTGTCCCTGGTTCCCTCCTCCCTTCACTCCCCCATTTCTAATCCTGGTCTAGTTAGTTTGGAGGGCAGCAACATTTTTTATCATCAAAGTAACCATTAAGGAGCTATTTTATACTGTGCCAAAATCATAGGGGTTTTGTTGTGTCTGGGGTTCTGCTACCATTGTCCTATCAATAGCAATAGCAATAGCAGTAGACTTATATACCGCTTCATAGGCCTTTCAGGCCTCTCTAAGCGGTTTACAGAGAGTCAGCATATTGCCCCCAACAATCTGGGTCCTCATTTTACCCACCTCGGAAGGATGGAAGGCTGAGTCAACCCTGAGCCGGTGAGATTTGAACCGCTGACCTGCTGATCTAGCAGTAGCCTGCAGTGCTGCATTTAACCACTGCGCCACCTTGGCTCTTATCACACATTACAACACATCTTAACTACTTTTGATCCAGAGCAGACACATATTGCTATTTATGTTCCACTTTTCTTCATGCACCTGTTTACAGAAAAAAGCTCTTCAAAGAATATTGGATATTTTGCATATATTTTGCATACTTACAGAATATATTCTTTAAACTGCAAAGTCTAATTTCACCCAGAGGGGGATAGATTGGAAACCAATGTTTTTATTTTTCTGGAAAGCCCAGTTTCTAAATATCCTGTCCTTGGGCTGAGCTGGCACTTAGCCAGCATTCACTGGCAATACAGTAACTGTTTTTAGCCTCTTAAGCTTAATGCTACCCAATAGGGGAAATGGCCTTAATGAGAAATACTTTCAACCTTTCCCCATTCATCTACATCCAAAAATAAAGGAGTGATGTTAATACACCTAATAAGAAAAAGGAGTAAAGATTAAAGGCTGATGGATAGTCAGGAGGAGTTTGAAATGTCTGCTATTCATATCAGTGGAGAAAATGGAATGTGAAGTTGACCTTGTTCTTTAGCAGTTAAATCCTGTGGTATGATAAATAGTTTTTCTTCTGAACTTGGGCAGAGTCTATATCAATAAATAGCTCACATAAAGGAAGACGAGCTGGAGTTGTAAGTCCTGGAACCAGCTTATTCCTCAATCATAATGACGTGGAAAGAACTAATGTGGTAAATACTAGGCATGGGAAAGGTCTAACCCCTTGATACATAATATTTGAAGATGGGTCTGGAATAATTTATCTAAAACATCAGAGAGCTGCTAACATTCACCAGCAATAAAACTGAAATAAATGTCATTGTCATCTGTCTTACATGGCTGGTAGGAGTCACACTAGGAGTCAAAAATGACTTAATGGCATGTCATCAATCAATCAAATGTCAACTTTTCTGCACTGTTGCAGCATTACTGCTCCTTTGTCAACATTTTTGCTGTTCTCCCCATCCCAGCATCATTGGCAGAACTAAGTGGGCATAGCGTGATTCAGAAGAAGGCAGCTCTCTATGATTTCTTTTTGACATGTTTGGCTGGCTTCCTGAACAAAAGGAAATTCTTCCATTGCTACCTGGCAGCAGCACCCTAACTCTGCTCCCTATGGGTCCTTGTCACCATGTCATTCAGACCTCTTAATCTATCCTATTTAGCATAAATAAACTGGGGTGGGGAGATGTCCTTGATGCTCTCTTGGTTGTTTTCTGGGATAGCTTCCTTTATCAACCCATGTATAGTATGGCTAGAACTAAGCCACAGAATAGCAATTCAGACCTACTGATTAGTCTATGCTTGCAACTATCTGATTTTTGGAGCTTAAAAAATGATGGGGACTATCCCAGAGGTGGGTTTCTGCCGATTCAACCTGGATCGGGCAAACCAGTAGTGGCAGTGGCCAGATGCTCCACCCAGATGCTTTTGCGCTAGTGCCCGTGCACACAAGCAAACCAGCAGTAAAAAAAATGGAAACCCACCACTGGACTATCCAGCATATTTAGTTAGTTAATCCCTGAAGTTTTTCATGGCAAGGTTTCTCTTTGTCTCCTTCCTGAGAGATACTGAGGTAAGGTCACCTAATTGCTTTGTTGCAAGATGGGACTGTAACTCAATGTTTTCTGGTTTCCATTGTGGTGCCTTAACCTCTACACCAAACTCGCTCTGCCTATGATTATATCACTGGCACAGACTCTTTAAAATGTCTCTAGTGTATGTTTTCTTGCAATGTATTCCTAATTTAATTGACTCATTTTCTCTGCTACAAAGGTAAGGATGCATAGTCAATATATTGGCAAGTTGAAAGCCTTCACACTGAACTTACTATAAACAATGATCTTATTTTGGACTATAAGAACATATCAGGAAATGATGTGAGTTAATTCAGGAAGAATCATAAAACCCCAGATTGATATTCCTGGGATAGTTTCTTTTTAGCTGTACAATGTATATTTTACAAATGAGAATATACAAAGTTTTAAAAAAAAATCAGAACTTGATTTGTCCTTTCAAAAATCACTACATTGCCTGAAATAAACATGATCTTAATTTTAAGCAGATCCATCCCAATGGGAAGAAAAGACAAAGAAAAAGAATCCTGTCCACTACCTAGTTTTTATAGTTTGCAGCTTTATAATTTATTCAACTCAGTTTGTTACCTCCAGCTGAAATCAATCTTGCTGACTTTTCCCTCCAATATGTGAACATGATAAATGTGCATATGCTTATGCATATATTTACTGCAACATGTAAGCATGAGTAAATAAATAGCACTATGTAGGAGTGTATGTATACCTGCCAGAAACCAGATTCTCCAAAAAAGCTCAGCAAAAATAATAATGAGTATATTAATGGAACAATAGATTTACACCTTTATTTACATCTTCAAAAGCTCTTATCTCCATATATCAACTCATAGCAAAGGAGTGGATTGATACAAATCTCTGAAAATTCTCATATTTAAATTTGTATGACATTATCTCAAACATGTACCATGTTTATCCGAAAATAAGACCCACCCCAAAAATAAGCCTGGGGGCATGGACATGGCCAACATGAGAGGCGGCAAGCATGTGGGGGCTTACAGTGTCCAACAGCATCCATGGACCACCAGCCACTTGGCTCAGCACAAATACTGATAAGTCGGAGCATGTAGGCAGAGGCAGGGAGGAGATGATGGGAAATCCGGGCATGCTGTGTGGCTGCCTGACTCATAGGATGCTTGCAGGAAGCTTGTGTGGTGGCACCAGCAATAGGCACAAGGGATGGGAGAGGCAGGCAAATCGCTCCATTCCCAAGTGCCCCATAGGCGACCAAATACTTTTTGCCCAGATGGAAAAATGATGGAGACTCAAAGCTTTGTGTACTTGCATAGGGAACAGTTTGAAAAGGGGCAAGTAGCTCCATTTCAAAGTGTCCCTTTTGCAAGCAGATAAAGCTTCATCTCCCTCTGGGCAAAAAGTGTTTGGGAACCTACCACTGGCCCTGCCCTCTCCATCCCACTGTCTACTTGACCACAGCCTCAATCAAGGCCATGCCCCAGTCTCTACTCACCTGCCAGGAGGACGAAGAACCCAGCAGGGACAGCAGCAGCATTTGGTGGCCAGCACAGCACCTGCTACAGCTGAGAAGTGTCATAGTAGCAACTATGGGCGAGCAGGCAGAGGGGTGGAGGCCAAGGCATGCAGAGAGCTTGGTCCGTTGCAGCAGTGGGCAAACAGACAGTGGGACAGAGAGGGGGGAGCCAGCAGTAGATCTTCTCCCACTCCAGTCAGACCCCATGCTCACCATCAAGTGCTCCTGCACTTAAAAAAAGACCTCCCCAAAAATAAGCCCCAGTGCTTATTTTCAAGCCCAAAAGAAAATAAGATCAGGTGTTATTTTTGGGGAAACATGGGTATGTGTTATTTACCATAAGAATATTGGCTAGATTATTTCCAGGAAATAACCAATTTTATAGAAGAATGAATGTGCATAGGAAGTCAGCAATGCCTAGAGCTAGAATTATTATAAGTAGGAATTGATTAATTTATAATACTTAACTTCCTTATTTAGAATGAGGTGAACTTTTTATCTTTCAAGGTTTCAAGGGGTAGCAATTTAACCAAATCATCTACATTGGTGCAAATCTCAAGCTTTGGAAGATAAAAAGCTCACCTCATTCTAAACAGAGAAGTTAAGTATTATAAATGAATAAGTGGCAGGACAGTCCTCAGTGGAAGAAACCAAAGTGCGTCTTTTTCTGCCTTTGTTATTGTACTCAGAAAATATGTTGTGGGAAACAAAACAAGACAATCCTCATCACCAAAAAGATGGTGTGGTATTTTTTCATCCAGTTGAAGCAACGGAGCCACGACTTTCTATCTGATGGATTTCCTGCAAGATAAACTGTACACAGGGTGAGCATTTTGAGGGCACTTACCAGGTCCTCCTCCTGATGCCCATGAATCAGCTGCTTGATATGCCAGACATGCTAACAGAGGCTTGACAGACTACAGCTCTTGGGAAGGCCTAGGTTCTCCTCGGAGGCAGAGTTGGCTCCAGGGAATAGTTGGCAGGTCCAGCTACTTGTTTCTACCCAAGTAGAAAACCAAGTATTTGTGCTACTATGATGTAGCTTGGCCTGAGATGCTTGATCCGCAGTTTCCAAGGTGGGGTTTTGGGGTAGGGGAGGATAAGGCTCATTCAGGGGGCTGATCCTCCCGCTGTGAAAGTGTGTGCATGGGGCGGGAGTCTCAGGAGGCAGGGAGACTGGTGAACAATGACAACCATTATGTGGGTTTTATGCTTTTCCACAGGCATCTTCTGTGGCTGATTATTGGAGAAAAAAGGCCAGCCGTTCACTGTGCTGGGGCAACTCCTCTATGCTTAACTTTTTTGTGTGTTTTCCTCATGCTCATTCATAGGCTCCCCTTGCCTCATGCAAGAGGTGCCGGATCACACTGCGTGTATCAGATACAGATGGAGTTTTCTATCCCACAAGGGAAATAAACAACTTGCTTGTCTTTGGAGCACTATAACGCTTATAAAACCAGGAGGACAAATAATAAAATTAGAGCTTCACTCCGCTTTACGCTTCTGTTGAAATCCATACCCTGCTTTCTGATTGCTTCAGTTTCATCTGATAAGTAACTTTAATATATTTACTCGGGAAAACCCTGATGGTTTTAAGGCAACTGTATTCAATCCAGCAATAGGCTCCTTATACGCGATAGGTAAGTTATAATGTGAATCAGATTTTAAAGCAAAAAATAGTTCGTGCATAATATGAATCCGTCCGTTGTTAGAAGGGTAAATTTATGAATGCCTCAAAAAGAAACAGGAGTGCACTGAAATCTAAATTGAGCTGTAAGATAGAAAGGTGGCAGACCCTTCCTGTAGCCCACATCAGAAGGGATAGACAAAGTAGTTTAGCACCAGGATTTATGACTGCACTAAGACATGAAATAGTTGGAACTACGGTATTCATACTTTGATCTCTCAGCGGCTTTTTATACTGCACTTGGCACTGTGAATGTGCAGCCCCCATTTTATTTATTAGGATTTATACGCTTTTAAGGCATCATTCAAAGCACTCCCTTCTCCAATTTTTCCCTTTAACAACACCCCTGTGATGTAGGTTGGGCTAAGAAAGAATAATGGTCCAGAGCAGCTGGCTGGGGAATTCTGGGAGTTGAAGTCCAGACGTCTTCAAGTTGCCAAGGTTGAGAAACACTGGTCCAGAATATCCCCTGAACTTCACAGCTAAAGGTGGTCTTGAGCCTAGCTCTCCCTGTGCCTGGTCCAATACCTTCATGAATACAGCACATGTATTACACCGACCTACAGTAATGAAACTATGGCTAATGAAACCCTGCTTTATGGCTGTTCCTGATTTTTTTTTTCTGCCAGAAAATTGAGTTCATTGCAGATTTCTTCCCTTAAGATTTCAAGCAAGCCGGACTGTGCTTTACATACGTAGGTAAAATTATTACAAATAAATATTGTTCTTGCTTAGGATACTAAGGAATCAACCAGTCCAAGTTCAGAAGTCACAGTAAACCCAATGGCATTGGGTTCGTCAACCAATCTTGGGTCTGAGAATTTCATTTCATCTATTATCACCTCTGTATAAGAGAAACTAGAGATATTCTCTCTTTTTTGCTCTAGAATGAAACTACGATAGTGATCAAAATGTAAAGGGAACCTTGGGGAATAGAATCCCAAGTTTTCAAATGAAAAAATTCACCTGCGTGTTTTTCAAAAGTGCAGTTGCATCATGTTGCCATCTTATTCCTGACTTTGAAATTTAGAATTAAAGAATCAGTATTTAGATCTTTATGTTCAGAAACACTCATGAGGTGCATTGCAGCCTCTTGAGAATTCAAATCATAAACTAAGAGCGCTTACCAAGAGAGAGAGTTGTATTTACACCTATTAATGCAAATACAAAGATCCATATTTCATTCTTTGGAAATTCAACAAATTTGTAAAAAAAAAAAAAATCTACTCAGCTACACCCACATTCAGAGCAGCTCTGTCAGCTCATTTCATTCCACCTCAGACAGATAGTGAATACAGATTGTCTGCAGCTTTGTATTTTGTAGTTGAGAGAGAATGCTTGCAATGTCTCACATGTTAATGAGAACCCATTAAGGAAATTTAGGGAGGAGTATGTCAGTGCAATGTTACCCAGATCCAGAGTCTTTTAAGCAAATGATTCCATTCACAGGGGATGCAATATAAAAATAAATTAGCTGTTCTGCATGCCACTGAATATAGATTAATTCTATGTTCCATTTATTATCATATGCTTTCCAAACAATTCTACAAGGAAATAATAGATTCTTTGTCATCGTAAAACCAAATACACTACGACACCAAGATGACTGAAATATATAACAGCTTTATCTCTGAACCAACAGATATTTTTACATCAGGAGTCCTTTTTCCCCCCTTAATTACTTATGGGAAGTAATGAGTAATGAAAACACCACTTGGCTCAGAATATCACTTTACAGTCTCTAGGCCATTAATCGATTTTGATAATAGGATTCCCATGGTTTTTCCAAACATTTTACAGGTGGAAATAGTCATTGTGTTATTTTTTTATTTCCACTTTCGCACAGAAAAACAATACATTGGATTGATATCTAGTTTGTTACTGGCAGATTGGAAGGGGAAAGAGCCTGGTCTGAAAACTGCAGGCTTATTGTAAAAGGCTGAAAGAGACATGGATTCGAAAAACGGATAATTGACAAAACTGATGAGTAATGAACTGGACTTTCTTAAGAAGATTGATGGAGATTCGGGAATGAACGTATTGTATCTAACTGGAAAACATGTGTTAAGCGGTTGCATTTCAACCTGGAGTTTGTTTGTTTTTTAACAACAAATGTTGTGGAGATAACTACAACAGAGACTTATGTTTTTGGGAAATGAGATCCAATTGTTGGGAAACATCCTGGTTAAAATTTTATGAAAAAAAACTTATTATTAAGACTCAATCGAGGATAGCTCAGCCTCTTAGCCACTAAGCTACCGCATCCTCCAATGAGTCACCGCATCCCCCACTGAGCCACTGCATCCCAATTGTTGTGTAAACCTCTACAATTTCTAGGAAAGCGCACAATTCAAAATTTTGTAAGCCACAAGAAGTAGCAAAATAAAAATCATGTTGAGTCGTCTTCTTGTTTCGGTGAGTGCACATATACCATGTTTTACCAAAAATAAGACAGGGTCTTATTTTCTTTTGACCCCCAAAATAAGCACTTGGCTTTATTTTCTGGGTGGTCTTATTATTTTTGAGGTGCAGGAGGCAGCAAGCATGGTCACCTCATGGCTGCTGCTGTGTTGCAATATTTCTGGGGAGGGCTTATTTTCAGGAGAGGGCTTACTTTAGTGCATGCACTCAAAAGCCTGATTGGGCTTATTATCTGGGGAGCAATGGTGGGTTCCGGGTGGTACGGCCAGGTATGGGCATACCTGTGGCAGCTGGGAGCAGCAACCACTGTAGTGGAATGGTGTTTCGGTGGGCCCACCCACTTGCCTGCGTTCCTTATCTCTTTTTGAGGGAAACAGGCCAATTGCGCACACACGCATAGTGTACGCCGCCTGCATGACCTCACCAAGCAGCTGGGGCATTGCAGGACAGTCACATGCACATGCATGCGCAGCGTGTGTGCCCAAGGTGGCTGTCCGGCCTTGACACAGCGTACCGGTTGTGATGGGATCCTGAATCCACCACTGCTGGGGAGGTCTTATTTTTGGGGAAATGGGGTATATGAAATTATAGTAAGTAATCTGGCAAATCTGAAGTTCCAAAATGTAATTTGGCATATAGGTCTTTCTAGTAATAGTCAAGAAAGCACCAGAAAACAGCCGATAAGAAATAGCTCAAGGGTGACACCAGTCCAAATCAGTCCTACACAGAAAGATACAGGCAGGAAGGCTAGGGTGTTAAGAGTCTACTCTGGTGTACTGAGTGTTAAAATCAGCAGAACTCCCTTCCTTTTCTTTTGTTTACCATCTTCAAAAGGGAATCAGCCTTGGATCCAGCTTGTCAGGCCTAGGGTTTGCTTTCAAACATTAAACAGGTGTGAAGAGCTTGTTTGGTCCCTGTTTGCTCAGATATGCTATTGCCCCTTGAGAACAGTTGACAGAGTGTGCTTTTGTGAACAGGGGCTGGCTGACCCTTTAGCAAACACAGACAGCTTCTTATGCCCAGAGGGTTTATCAGAAGAGATCTGAGAGAGAAAGGCGGCCAATGGCTTGTTTGACTGACATCCTGGCCAGAGCTATCACCAACATGCCTAGCATTACAGGGAGGTGTCAGGGCAAGCCTTAGGTCAGGGCAAACACCTTGCAGCTGCTGGGATGTTTCACAGGAGAGTCAAGACAGCCACCAATAGGCAATATATTCATTTGGGAGGTCACCACCTGGCCTGTGCTGAAGGAGACTAACTGCTAAGGCTTTTTTCTGACATTTTTCATTACAACAAGGTGCTAGTCTAAGCATGTTGCCCTATAGGTGCTGTATCTCCTGCTATATGTTTCTTTTTTCTTCTCTCCTCTGAAAAAGGGCAGGCCCTGAGTCCTTACAAATCATCATGTCACAACAAAAGAAATGCAATTTATCAGCAGGGATTTATGCTGCAATTATTCCCTTGTAATCTGATTTGTTAATCTTACACCTGACAAATTCTGAAATTGGCAAAAATCAATGTGAATTTGCATCAAGTGGCACTGCAGAATGACATTAAGTAAATTCAAACTAATTTTGATTTACCCTTCTGCTTTTTAAAAAAATATCCAGAATGTAGTGTATTGCAGTTTTCAAATTACTTTTGAGAGAAGGAAAGCTGGTGCAAAATATATCAATGTTAGTTTCTAAATTTGTGCAAGCCCTACTGTATCTTTTATTTGTTTTTATCTCTTCAATTACTATATATGCAAAGTAGTTTTATATGAATCTCCTCCTGTGCTATATTTGAACATTCTGTCCAAAACATTTTGTTTGTATTTCACAGAATTCTGTTAATGTTCCTATAGTAGAAGGTCTCATATTTTAAGACATGGATTAGGTTGGCATTTTTGAGAACTCCTGGGTGATGTCATCTTTCTGTATTCCTATTGTTGAGCAGTATTCTTATTAATTAGCTTTATCAGATAAAGGATAAGTTCCCATCACTAAGATTTGATTGGATGACTTATTCCTCTATGGCAGAATATTTAATTAAAGCAACAGCAACTAGCACTATACTAAGGCCTAAAGTGAGAAATAACTGTAGGTCTGTAATAGGGCTTTAGGGGATACTGAAAGTGATGGTAGTATCTGGATATCACAAGTAGAAATGGATTGTTTCTATCTGTCCCATCAGGTCCAACAGGAGAAGCATGCTCTGGTTCTTACCATTAAACAATGTCATGAGATGATCTTAAAATAATTTTCACACTCCAAAATATATCTCCAAATTAAATAATGTGGCACTTTTTTCTTTCAAGGGACAAATAAATATGACAACAAAAAGAAATGCTACAGAACTACCCTACTGGTTGATATTAACACATCCTTCCTAACAATTTTTCAAACATGACTTGTAATAAGGGCTGGATCATGTGACTTCCTCAGAAAATATTCCCTTAAAAATGAAGCATCTTCAAGACAAGAGTGTCTATACTGAGTTAAAACAATCCAGTTGAGCTTAATTTTACTCCCAGAACAAACTAACTTTTGATCCTATATCTTCTTTCTGCCAGAGTTTTTAAACTTCTTTATCTTTGTTCAGATTTATTCAGTGGTGTGAGCCAAAACTTTCTTATAAATATAATAAAAATATTTTGTGATGGGCATATATAAGTGGTGCAATCTGGGAGCAGCAGAAATGGATGAAATAACATATTGGTATATTCATTCCTCTATGTTTCTTATGAAAACCATTTAATATGTTGTACATCCTTATTTGTGTAATTTCTTTGACATTAACCATGCATTGTAGCGCAAAGCTAATGGGGAATGCTCAATGCATTCTACCCCCAAGAGAGAGAGGAGGCTGAGAATAGAGAATTTTATCAAGATTATGTACTGTAATAGAGCCTAAATTTGCCTGCCCTGGACTGTTTAGAAACTTCAGTTCCTTGCCAACAAAAACAACAGCAGCAACAACAAAGTCAGGGGTAGAAAGAAAGTGTGGCAAAATGGGCAGAGAAAAGAGCAGATGGGATGGGAAGAGAGGGAAACATACACTGAAAGAGACTCTTTTGCTCTGTGATGTAACAGCAGTTGGATTCCCCCAGAGCAGGCCAGCAAGATTTATATCAGAGTCATTTAATTAGTTTATTGCAGGCAATTAGCTCCAGCACTTAGGCTGCCCCTCAGGGCAGCTTAAGCAAAGCAGGAAGATAGGGAAAGTTGGCTGGTGCTCAGTGGAAGCTTTGTTTTCCCTCAAGCAAACTCTAGGTTAAGGAAAATTCTATGTTCCCCTTAAAGTAAACCAGGCTGGAATCAGCAGATAATCAAAAGAAATCTAAATCTGATATGACACTTAAGTTTTTAAAATATATGGTGAGTATAGAAATTAATTTTTAAAATAGAAGAGTAATAGCAGCAACAAAACAACACATTTGATCTTTCTGAATGCCAAGCAATTTTTTTAGTTCAGAAAGCATCTACAAAGATTACATGAAGGAAATGTTAACCCTATGCAAATGATAAAGCTTTCCATTTGTGATTAGCAGTTGGTGAATAGGGAAAAGCATATTCTTGGTATCTTTTCACTTGTTGCTTATTTGTATTATTCTGTGACAGCCAAAAATCGTTATGGTACTTTTCTCACAAATGTTTAATATTAGTGTGTGCTTAAATATATGTCCTGCTGTTCTTGATGGGACTGTACTTTTTATTGACTATGGGGGTTTGCATCTGTTACCAATTGTTCAACTTCACAGCTTCATGTTTTGTCAAAATGGCCCCAATGTAACTTGTGTGTGTGTGTGTGTGTGTGTGTGTGTGTGTGTTTGTGTGTGTGTGTGCCTTTGAATGTAGTATTGGCAACTGCAGTGTTCTTGGCAAGATTTTCAGAAGAAAGCTGCCCTTCCCATCTTCTAAGGGCTGAGAGATTGATTGGCCCATAGTCACCCAATTGTCTTGGCCCATAAGGCAGGACTAGAACTTACATTCTCCAGTTTCTACCTTGATGCCTTAACCACTATGCCAGTCTGGCTATGTAACTTAAGATGCATTTCTATTATTTCACACGTAGTTTCAAAACTGTAATGCCAAGCCTATGATAAACAGTAAAACTAAAGGTAAACGTATAAAGTATTTGATATTTAAAGCCTTGCATGTGTTGTTATTTATCAGTCCAAATTAAGTAAAAACACTGGCCTCTACTGGGGTATTAAATGCTAAAACTAGAGCATTTGATCTCTACCTTTTCAAAGGTCCAAAGCAGGAAATCTTTAGGACCAATAGGATTCTTCCCATTCTTTTTTGTTGTTGTTCAACTATCTTTTGCTCTTTCTTCAGCAACAGCTTGAAAAGGACCTTACATATGCATAGACCTTTCAGTGAGAGTGATTCTCATTGCAAAGGTCAGCCAAGTGAGGATGGAACAGAAGAACTTTGCAGATCAAAGTAAGGCCAGGGAGTTGTGGGAGAGGATCTGCCTCCCTTACTTCTATGTTTCTCAGTTGGGTTGTATGAGTTGGAACTCTGCCACAAGCAGTCAGACAAATTATCCCTGTTGGGGAAATGACACAAGACCACCTACAGTGCTAGTTCTTGTGAGCATGTGTCTGCACAGTGCCATCGGTATTCTGAATAACAAGCAGCTCAAGCAGATTGATGGGGCCCCTCAACATGTCAAAAAAAAAAAACCTCTTCCTTCACTTCCTAGTGAAGCCCAGATACCACAAATCATAAACTTCCTAATATGTCTAATTTGTCTCCATACCCATTGAATCCTATCTGCATTATTTATATTGAATCCTATCCCCATTATTTATAAATTATATTTATAATGTTAACAGCTATCTGATGGTTGATGATATAAATTCTGATGCAAAAGCCAAACAAGCCATCTTCAAGACAAGATCATTCTCATTTCCTGACTTATTTTAAGTTTTATTTTCCATCTAAGATTTTATTTTATACCACTGGAAGAGTGTATTGAGAAAATATTTCCTGAAGAGTGGAAGAGAGGCAAATTTTCTTTTCCTGTCGTGGGGATGTTTTCAATAATATCAATTGTATGCAAAAAGTTTTCTGACCTCAAAACAACTCCATGTTCAGTGCATTCCTTCCCACCACAAACCCAGTAAGAATTTCTTCAGAGAAGAAAGATGCTTTCAGCAACAAATTGCCAATAAACCAAAGAAAAATACTTCTAGTTTCCCCTTTTGACTTCAGTGGTATTGTGTAAGTATGATACTTTTTTGTTGTTATCTGTTATTTCAAAGCTTTTTCTGAAATCATATCCATTCAAATTACTTATTTTATGATATTACTCTCTATCCTCTCTGTGCGAAGAACATTGTAATTTATAAAGTATTCGCTTACTAATCCAAAACCAGGCAGTTTTTTTGTTATTAGGCTGCAATGATTAAAACATCTCTTTCCTTGAACTGCTAGTTTTTCATCTGAGCTCCCCTCCCCTGCCCAAATAAATGTTCAGGATTTACCATTTTACCATTTTTTACACACAGAAACTATTTAAGCAGTACTAGTAAAACATAGAATCTACAGATTCTATAGAATGCTAAGCATATTCTGTCTTTAAGTAAAACCTGACATCTGTTTCTTTCTTCAAAAAAATAGTTGCTGTTTCCTTCTGATGAATAGGCAAATTATCAGGGCAGATAAGCCTGTACTTCATTGGCTCCCCACCCCCACCCCGTCTTATTGCTTGAAGAATTGCTTGAAGAATTTCTCAACAGCTCTAAAGTTAGTATGGAGATATTTGTAACACAACTCCCATAATTTAACAATAGGATGATGTTTCCAATATTTGTCTTTTGATTCCCAAAGGCTAGGTGTTACTCCACTCTCAAATATTTTAAGAATGGGTTTTTAATATATACTGAATGAAAATGCTTAATGAATTCCATGTTTACATTTTTATATCTTCTGTTTATTATTTTAATTTTGCATTTTACAGTCAATGTACATTCAATTTCTAACTAAACCTATTTCTTAATTTTAAATTACAATCCTGTTCCTTAGGTCTCCCATTTGACCCACTCATGTTTATACAAGTTGCAGCTTGCAGAATTTTGCGCCTGATATGGCCTCGATTTTTTCCCTCTAAAGTTTTCCATATTCAATTTTTTTTTACAGATGATAGATGATAGAGGGACAGAAGATAGATGATAGATAGATAAACAGGCAGACATTCAGACAGACAGATGTATATTATGTTTATATAGTATATATGTGTGTGTGTACGTACACACATGGAGGTGGGGGAAACAAGGGAAGAAGGAAGGATGGAGGGTTGGAACTGGAAAAGTACAATTTGTGGCAGAAAGATGTGCAAGGATTTCTCCCACCCCACCCACATCAACCTCTTCCCTCATTCAAACCATCCTGTTCAAGTTACTGCCACATAGTGTATTCTACTACAGTATAGTGGAATTCCAAGCACATTATGAGGTTTCTTTTTATTACAAACAATAGTCATGTTATGTGCAATAAAAGAATAAAGTGCAATGTATTTTTATTTTTGATATTACACGGTCCTCTATCTGCAACTCTTCTTAACCAGTACCAAGTGAGAAACCAAAAAAGTTAATTGACAAATCTGAAAGTAAATGTTTAGAGTCTATGATTTTATTTTAAATGGAATGATTTATAGGAAATACAGCTGCCATCAGTTAAACATCGTGTCAATTGATGTGGAAGCTTGCCAATGTTTTTTTATTGGCAGATATTTCTTAAATACATAAATGCTAAATAATATTTGTGAATATTTCATACTATTAAATGATCTCTAGTTTCCCTGGCAAGAAACTTCCAGTCCCGAGATCTAATTATTGGTTTTATTAAAATTTCTAACTATAAAACAAACCCAGTTTTATTTCTGCAGCTCTGTTATTTCAGAGAATGGTACGGGACTGGTACTATTTCAGTGAGGCTAATAAAATTAAACTTCAGTTGCAATGTGAGCATACATTATTGAATGGCTACAAGCAATGAATTTTCCGCTCTTAAATCTGCTATGTGCTTAGATTCATCCCATAAACCTCTTTACCACAGGCTGAGATCAAAAGCATATGTTTACAAATAGCTCTCAGAAAACACATAGTGTAATGCTTACTGTTTACCATTTTTCTTAACACTCAGTAAATTGTACTTATTTCCTTCCTCATGCTGTTGTGAATTTCATGTCAGGTTTCCAAACTATAGGAGTGAGAAGTGAATAACATAGTTTTTTAAAAAAAAGATGAAAATGCCTTGCTAACACTTCAGAGAGTTGGTAAAATATTTTGATACTTGGACGGAGTCAAAATACTTTATCAAAGTAAGGATAGGTAAGGATTTTGTATGCCCTACTCCTGCACATACAACAGCAGGAAACAATTTTGCATGGTCCATAATATTTTATTTTTCCTTGACCACTCAGTGATTACATCAGACTTTTTGCAGCTTCAGTAGGGAAACCCTTGGGGAATTACAAAGACAGCAAAGGGAACATGGACCTAAGTACCGAGCAATGGAAGATATTGCTAGCTTTGGAGGAAGTGGGAGAAGAATAAGATCGATTCAGGGGTGGGCTGCTGCGGGTTCACAGGGGTTTGGGAGAACCTCTAGCTAAGATTTTGTGCAGTTCGGAGAACCCCTAATCCCACTCATGGCTGGCCCCGCCCTGTCTGCCCCACACCACCCCTCCCAGGAGTCCCCACATAGCCTGTTTTGGAAGAAGGTAAGTTCAGGGTGTGCACAGAGACTCCGGGAGAGCAAAAAACGGGTCTATTGGAAGTTCAGGAAGGCTGGAAATGGGCCCATTTTCACCCTCCCAGAGGCTTGAGGAAAGCTTCTGGAGCCCAGGGAGAGCACAACAGCCCCCTCCAATGGTGCACGATGCTGACTAGACCATGCCCACCATGGCCATGCCCATTCAGAAACCGGGCAGAGAACCCCTTGCTAAAATTTTTGAAGCCCACCCCTGGATTGATTGGATCAGGTGTAAAGGAATGTGTAGCCAAAAGAGTTGTAAACTTGCTAGGATAAATGCACATATTGTATCACTTCCATTAAAAATTCTAAAATCCAGATCTGTCTCCAAAGCAATGATTACAAGAAATGAAATACTAATAGTTTTACTCATTAAATGATGGGGGATAAAAAAAATTGAATACAACACTCCCCCCACCCCGAAGGTCGAGGTAATCATCACATAATGAACACTTAAATGGCAAAAAGAAGGAACACCCCCCCCCCCATATTTTAATATCTTAAAGCTAAAGCAATTGACTGGAAATGTTGAATTCATTTATTCCATTTACTTCATCTGACACTTCATTAGTTTGTCATGCTTGTAGCACTGTGATTCTTTTACTAGATCTGCTCTTGTTTACAGCATATGAATTGTAAACTAGACAGTGCTCATAAGCCTTAGTATCCAACAGATCAATTTTGAATTCAGCTACCATAATCCTTGGTTATACAAAGGGTAGGAAGACAAGTTAAGATAGAGCTAAAATAAAATTAACTGGTTTTCCAATAATTTTTTTTCTTACTATTTAGCCATAAAATACTGTACTACTTTTCATCACTAGAAAAAAAATCACTGTGTGCACTGTGTAAAAATAATAGAATAATAACCATAGAGATGCTCCCTAGATATCCCTCTAGAGGAAAATCTAATTTTGGAGATGTGGGAGACACTTTTATGAGGAACACAAATCTTACTCAGCAAATGGGGAGAATGTGAAATGGATTGGTGTATCATGGTGGGGTGAGAATTCTTCCTCTTTGAATTCTTCAAAAAAAATCTGAGATATAATATGGGGGTATCAGACAAATAACACAATACTACCTGTATCCTTGTTAAATTACAGCTGATAATTTATTTACTTCTAAACTTCCGGTTTTGTACTCTAAATATATATGCATGATACTGATGCTTTGATTTACATTCTGATCCCCAATTATCTAACTACCAATATAACTTTCCAATTTGTATTCCTTTCCAAATTTCAAGCTAATGCCATAGACTACTGCAGTTATAAGGTTAGGAAGAATGTAATATTTCTGTAGTCTGAGGTATGTACTCAGTGATATTTAAACACCATAACAGACACTGTATTTTATTTAGTATTCTATCAGCAGAAATCGGGATGAGCATAAGGTGCTTCATCAGAGATAACTACATGATAGATATGAAGATAAATAACAACCAGATAAGATTGTTTTCAGGGTAACGGAAAAAGGTAATACCTGATCAGATCATCAGGTATTTACTAATTTATAAAGAGAAGTTTTAGCACATCGTAATATACACAACTTTTTCCTATCTGAATGGGTTTATTTTGAAAGATAATCTCTATATTTTCCAGCTTCCAATCAATCATTTACTTGGGACCATCCTCATTATCTAATCTGACTGGATACGTAAGATCTAGTTTCATTAATAATACAACCTTAACACTGAGTAGCATTCAGAAATTAAAAAGATACTATATGTTTTCATTTAAAACCAAATTTATTCTTTTGGATTTTTAAGTCAGCTACTATAATTATTCTATTTGCATTGCAGAATCAAACCCAGGATCACCTTAAATAGTATTCATCATTCTCATTTAACATTCTGGAGCAATAATGTGAATATATTTATAAGAGACCCAAATTTTGAAAACCCCAGAAAGTAGTAGTTATTTTTGCATTAAACCTCTCCAGGGTACTGCATCCCTAATTAACCTTTACAAAGCCCTAGCAATTATTATTGATGAATTGAAATGCTCCTGGGAAATTGGTGATAATTGTTGTCTCATTTTATTAGCTATATTAATCGCCATTCTTAGGCAAATCTGGCTCTTCATTTGGAATAAAAACATTCCAGTTCTTTGAGTCACCAATGAGATAGAAAAGGATCGAACAGAAGGCTCACGCAGTTACACATCATTTCTTATTTCAAATGTGGTACGGAGCACAAAAGGAGTAAATAATATCAGTCTCTGAGCCCATGCCTTATCAATGATAATTTTAAAAACAAGTAAGAAAAGTAGCTCAGATTAACAGCTTCCAAATCCCACCTGCTGGTTCAGGGTATTTTTCTCCTTAATAGGCTTCTGGTTTTCCCCAAAACCTACACTCCCCAGGAACCACCCCTTTCTGGGCAACCATTCATAAGCCCCAGGATCCCACTGGTATAAGAAAAAGTCCCTGGAGAGTCCATCCTGTGATTTAAAAGACAATCTGTCAGCAAGTCTGTTTTAGTACAAATGCCTGACTGGTGAAGAAGGGGAGAGCTGGGACTTCCTGCAAGCTTGACATCCGAAGGGAGGATGATCTGCACAATACATTCCAGCTAATGCATGAAATGACCTGTTGGTCACAAAAAGCCTGAACTGTTCAATGGCCTCCTGTAGGGACTCATCCAAATCAGCCATTAGACTGCCATTCTGATATAGTTCTTTTAAACATCTAGGTCCCCTACTGAGCTTTTTCTTCCAACGGAAGCAAGGCTGTGCGATCAGCCTCTTCTCCTAGTATTACGGGTGACATGCAACTTTGAATATTGCCATCATTTTACAATTCATTTGGACTTTGGGTGCAATAATGGAAAATTACTTAAAAATCATTTTAGAGCTTGTGCTACATAAAAATAAGACAAAGTGATGAACAATTCAACCTGGAGGAGCTCAACTCACATGCAAAAATAAGACAAAGTGATGAACAATTCAGCCTTGAGGAGCTCAACTCACATGCAAAAATAAGATAGAAAAAGGAAGGAAGGAAGAGAGGGAGAAAGAGAGAAAGAAAAAAGAAAGGGAGGGAGGGAGAGAAGGAAAGAAAGAGAGAAAAAGAAAGAAAGAGAAAGAAAAAGAAAGGAAGGGAAGAGGGAGGAAGGAAGGAAGGAAGGAAGGAAGGAAGGAAGGAAGGAAGGAAGGAAGGAAGGAAGGAAAGAAAGAAAGAAAGAAAGAAAGAAAGAAAGAAAGAAAGAAAGAAAGAAAGAAAGAGCACAAGGTTTTTGGGTTTAAGTGGGCCAAACATTTTGTTTCTCAGACTGATTATACCCGGTAGTAAACAACCAAAGAGTTGAATTTTCTTTCAACTTAGCCATTTTAATTATATTGTACTGTACAGATGTTTATACAGGGACATCAGACATTGATTTCAGTGCAGCTTATGGGGTAGAACTGAAATATTTAAACAGGCAACATGTTATCTCCAATTCTTTTCAGGTTGCCTAAATTGATTCCACAGATGAAGTTACGTAGTTTAGGTAATGAAATATCTGCAAGAAAACAAGCAATCTCAGAGAGCACCAAGGACCTCTCGTTTCAACCTGAGCTACGAATATTCTCCTTTATTGGTGACTCCCCAAGGTGTCAAAGTTTTTTTTAAATGTTTTGAATTAACTTTTTCTCAGCAATGTTGATGAGGAAGATGCCAAAAATGAAACTAACACAAGACATTCAAATAAAATATGAGCCTAGATTCTTTTTGTCTCTTAGAACCAAGTAACAATATTTCCTGATTAAAGTGTTATTTATTTTAAGTCCATAAACTGCAGGAAATAACTACTGTGGAAATCTAACATATTGCCCTCCGTAGTTTTAAATCCGTCATCTGCATCAATTACTAATGAACATTAAAGTTTTTAAATCTTGCATTCCAACCCATGGTGCATTTCTGGTGTGATTATTGGCACTGCACGGGGCTTCCTCCCTAAGTTTATGAAACAGCATTCCTGTATTTCCTTTTCATAGGTTGGTCATCGAGTTCTTACCTCCCCACATTTTTTTACATTTAGCTCAATCTTTATGTTTCATACAATTAAATGGTATGACCCCTGAATTTTCATCATAACAGAGGCAGTGAATCTGTGAATATATGGTTTCGTTTGCTGGAATTTCACTTTATTATACAAGTGATGTGAATGCACTACTGTTATACTGTAAAGTGGGAGGAGAACAGAAATCACATAATACGCCGTACATAAATTGGATATGCACAGTCAAAATGATGACAAATCCTCAACTGCTGACTCTACCATTTGTCCAGATTGGCACCTACCAAATCTACACGTCTACCAAGGATCAATTATTTTAGCACTTAGCAATAGCACTTAGACTTATATACCACTTTATAGTGCTTTTACAGCCCTCTCTAAGTGGTTTACATAGTCAGCATATTGCCCCCAACAATCTGGGTCCTCATTTTATCCACCTCGGAAGGATGGAAGGCTGAGGCAACCTTGAGCTGGTGAGATTTGAACTGCTGAACTGCAGCTAGCAGTCAGCTGAAGTAGCCTACAGTACTGCACTCTAACCACTTGGCTCTATCAATTATTTTAGGAAGATTATTCACAAGGCCTATACTCAATACTATTTTAATGGCACTTCTTCCATGGTTGGCAGGAGGGTAAAAATACTATATTTTGGCTAAATGTATCAAACAATCGCACACTCAAAATTTTGTCATTGAAATAAAGTCTGACTTTTTGGACTCCCAATTTGTACATGGTTATTTCCTAAGAGTGAGACCAAGGGCAGACAACAATGGCAAGATCAACTTAAACAAGGATTGGGCATCCACCTACAGGATGTGTCACTTTAAATGCACAATAATCTCAACCATTTTATAGCTGGTTTCCGTCTTTTGAAAGTTAGCAGTCAAATACACAGAAGAAATTCAACTCCCAATTACATAATAAGTCTATTAGTAGCTAAGAGAACATTCTTTTTTTTTAAATTAAAATCTTTCTTGCTATGTATACTACCTCTCCAAAATAAGACAATACTATTCTGCTTATGTAAAGTTTATATGCTTACAGAGTATTCAGTATTAAACAACCATCTCTGACCATTCTGACAAGTCATAATTATAGTAGAATAAGAACCTTCATCAGTCAAAAGACATTGTCCATTGAGTTTTCCTAGGTAACCCATAAATTTGTTGGAACTCTTTTTATAGTCCTGACACAGAGCAATAAGCTTCAGAAAGCTTCAGTCACGAAAATCTCATGACTGAAAAGCAGCAACAAGCAGATCTGTGCATCTATTGAGACTTCCCATGGACTAGATCAGTGGTGGGTTTCAATTTTTTTTAGAACCTCTTCTGTAGGCCTGCTTTGTGGGAGTGGCTTGCTGGCCCTGTGACTGGATGGGAGTGGCTTGCCAGCCATGTGACTGGGTGGGCGTAGCCAACTTGTAAAATGTGGCAAAACTCACTTAACAACACTCTTGCTTAGCAACCAAAATGTTGGCTCAGAAACTCTGGCATTTGAAGCATGCAAGTCTTAAAGCTGTCAAGTTACAAGATCCTTGTTCCCCTAACCCTTTAGAAAAAAAACCCCAGGGATGTGCAAACTTGATAGCTTTAAGACTTGTGGACTTCAACTCCCAGAATTCCTCCTCCAGTCATGCTGGCTCAGGAACTCTGGCATTGAAATGTGCAAGTCTTAAAGCTGTCAAGTTACAAGACCCCTAACCCTTTAGAAAAAAAACCCAGGGGTGTTCAAATTTGACAGCTTTAAGACTTGTGGACTTCAACTCCCAGAATTCCTCCTCTCGCTCTTCATCTTGATGATGTGCGGACGGGCAGAGGGAGGAAGCTGGAACCGGTTCTAAATGGCACTGTAAATTTGTGGAACCTCTTCTATAGAAGAGGTTAGACCTGGCAGGAACCCACTCCTGGACTAGATATGTACATAGGTTCATGCTATATTATATATAGCATACACAGTGGTAGGCGGTATTGGAATTTGTGATCCCCTATTGTATATGATACAAGAATGTGTTGCTAACTTAAAGGTAAAGTATCTCAATTTTGAAAGTTTATTTTAATGCTGACTCCATTTGTATTGTTATAATAAAAATGTTACTAAATGTGGGAGAGATCAAAAGTGCTAACAGAGATGAATAATAATTATAGAAATAAATAAAAAAACTGCCCTAGCCAATACTGCCAATTGTGACAAATGATGGGAGTTATAATCTAGCAATACCTGAAAGGCTGCTAGCTGCCTTCTCTGTCTATAGTAACTTTTTTTTAACAAAACATAGTTGGAGTTAACAATGAAATTATTGCATTTCAGAATGATCAAACAAAAGAGGAGTTGGGATGTATTTTACTAAATAAGATATTGACACAAGTTTACTTATCCAGCATGAAATGAGGGTCCATGGGCTTATCCCAAATTGATATTTTTATTATTCCAGGTGTTAAACTTTTCCCACCAGTATCATGTGCCTTCTTTTCTTTTTTCTTCACCTTTATTGGAAAATCATGGTGCAAAACTCTCTCCTACAAGTACAACCAGAGTCAAGGACATATCTCAGTTCAATCTTAGTTTCAAGTTAATCACTTACTTTTGCTTTTCATATGCAACCACACAGACTGCTTGGAAATCCATCAAATGACCTATCATTGTATCCACAATTAACTAACAATAAAGAGAAGGAAATAAATAACAAGAGTCTACTCATTACATGTTCATGTGTGGTTGGCCATTTGCTCTAAAATGCTGATCAGTTATTATTTATATATTTAAGAAATACTGATATATAATCGGATGTTGGGAAAAATAATAATCATACACCACTTTATTCTGCATAAAATCCATAGTGAGTTGCTACAGTAAAATAACTGTGGCATTTTTTTTAAACTAGTGACAGTTCCTAATAACTACAAGAATGACTATTGGGGGGAAAGAGAGGAATGTTTACCCTAAACATCAGGAGCGGGGCATTCAAATTTCTGGAATGGGAGCAAAAAATAGATAAATGCTTGAATCCAAGAGCCAGGATAGGGTGAAGTCAGAATTCCCACCAACTAAAAAACAGATTGCTCATAAACTCCTTCCTCCTTCCTTCCTTCCTTCCTTCCTTCCTTCCTTCCTTCCTTCCTTCCTTCCTTCTTTCCTTCCTTTTCTTCTTTTCTTCCTGTTCTTATATGTTCTGCCAGGTTAGTTTTGTCCTAGTTTAAAGGACTTCTATAGAGGTACCAATGCTCTAGACTTCTGTGCCATGTCTTTCTCTTCCAAATTAATAAATCTCATGTGAGGTGGATCCATGCCTGGGAATTTGCTTCGCTTCTGGCTTCTTTGCCTTTCTTATTATAACAAGGAACATATTTCTAATGTTTTACATTTAGGCTCATTCATAAAGCTCAAGTCAGTTCAAATACTTAGCTTAGACCAACAATGACCTGTAGCTATAAATCTTTACTTCTCCCCCACCATATATGCCCTTGTGGCTGTCACTTTGCCTGATTTAAATTTCAAAATAAAGCATAACATTTCCCAGGTGCAGATGTGTTTGCATCTGGGAGCTATTCTTTTCTCCCTCCTCCTCTGAATTCTAAGCAATTCATCTGGGCCAGCAGTGCTGGGAATGCAGGGAATCTGAAGAGCACAGAAGGAAATTTCAGTGACAGAAAGTAAGCTACCTTTTGGAATAATTTAGATACAGAACAAGCCCCAGGTTAACATTGCAGCAAGTGAGATTTGCATATTGGACTAAATACATTTGCATACTGGACTAAATGAATTTACTTCTTCAAGTAGCAGATGAGAGAGAGGGGGGAGAGGGAGGGAGAGGGAGAGGGAGAGGGAGAGGGAGAGGGAGAGGGAGAGAGAGAGAGAGAGAGAGAGAGAGAGAGAGAGAGAGAGAGAGGGAGATGAAAATCAGAGGTGGTATTCAGTATGTTGTGACCAGTTTTGGAGAGCCTATAGTGGACATTTTGAGTGGTTCAGAGAATCGGTAAATACCATCTCTGACTGGCCCCACCCCCATCTATTATCTGCCTCATGAGTCCCAGCTGTTTGGGAGGGAATGCTTTCAGTATCCTTCCCTGCCACACCCACCAAGGCATGCCATGTCTACCAACCCACGCTTGCAGAACCAGTAATAAAAAAATGAATCCCACCACTGATGCAAACCCCACACCTTTTGTACAAAAAGAACAGATTTTGCCTCAGAATGTTCTCTCTTGCTGATTCTGACATATACTTTGTGGTCACCACTGCTTCTGTAATACTATTTAATTCGACTGTTGGCTAGTGTGTTTTAAATCTTATAAATCTTAGATATATTTTAGGAGAATTATATTTGCATAATAGTTATATCATAATTATTATTTCACACAAAGATATCACAACCTTAGGCTGTGCAAAAGTGCAAAGTCACCTCAAGGGGGAAGAAATCTATATTTATTTTCAATTATTTACTTAATTTATCTATTCTCAGGGAAAATAAATCCATAGGGTGGATCCTTAACAGGTCAACAAGAATGCTGTGTGTTCTTACATAGAGAATGTGGATTAAAAAAACGTGAGTGGAATGGACTATCTGGAGGGAAATGCTTTGAAATACAATGCTTTGTTGTTTCAGGTCCCACTTGTTGAATTCCCACTTGTTGAATCTAATCTTGGTAGCGTTAATATACAAATGAATTATCATTCAGACGTTCCTCTTTGGAGTCTCCATGTGAAGCTATTTTTAATTGAAAGTGTAGAAACATCTATTGCAAGAAGATTTAGAAACAGCTCCTATTCAAAGAGAAAAAAACATTCAAAAGAAGTTGTCTACCATGAGTTAAGATTCATTAGTAGACTTGATGCTATCAAGTATGAGTTCAACGGGAGCAGTTAATGTGCTACAGAGGATAATTATCCTTTTTATGCCTGATCTGATCCATAGTAAATGAATTCTAACAACACATGATACTTGAAGTACCGTAGAAAACATAAAGAATATTTTTCAGTGGTTTACTGTGATTTCCTTGTACTGAAATAGCAATATACAGATTAAACTCTGAAAGCTATACATGATCATTTAATAATAATGCATTTAGAGAATGCAAACTCTTTTTACAGGAACTTCAGACCAAAATAGCTTATACATTCAAAGCACTGTTCCCCAAGCACCAAGGCTGAGGAATTGAAGACTACATGCACAGACATAGACAAATAATTTATGTTATGCAAGATTATATACTTATTTCTCCAGATGGTTAAATGCTTTGGTCACCCTTTATACTAACATTGCACAACTTTTCTTATGACTCGTTTATATGCCTATCTATATTTTTTCTCTAAATTTTATTTACAAATTGCAAGGGAAAAATGACAACACATTTAAATGTGGTAATAGAAACATACACAATTAACAAAGAAAACAAAAGAAACAAAAGAAAAAAGAAAAAGAAAAAAAGCAACCTCCACAAATTAAGTAAGAGAAAAGGAAAAAAATGATCTTATATAGTATACTTATCAATAGTCACTGTTTTATTAATAAATGTTAGTATAATGTGTTCAATACTTCATTGGAAAATATGACAACCTCTAGTTTCTCTTTCTCTCTCTCTCCCCTCCCTCCCTCTCTGTCTCTCTCCAGTTCAAACTTATTCAATTGTCATGCAACTAATACGAAAATGCCCAACATAGATCATAATGTGCATATTAAAACTAGAAATGAGGCTCTGATATCACTAAATCCTTATGCTACCATTTTCTATTAGTCAAAGGAAGATAATGGCAAATATTTTTGTTAGAATATTTAGAAATTGAGGTGATGAAGTGATTGTTCCTCTCCATCAGTTGTAGAGGGGAGTTTCTAGGCTCAAGAGGTTGCTCAGCTGTAACTGACTAGGACAGCGAGGAATATGTATATGGAGCTGTCTGGGAGTTGAAGTCCACACCTCTTAAAGTTACCAACATTGAGAAACACTGCCCTAAGAAACTGGTCTATACTGTCCATTCATGTGATTATGATCTTAAGATTCCTAGTTACTTCTGTAGATATTATAGTAATATAATATCAAAACTTCCGTTTGATATTTCCATTTATGTCAGTCTAACATATATGCATAAAAGTATGCAATTATTTTTCCCCACCATTGGACCATAAGTTTGTTCCGTTCCATCAGATGTCAAAAAGGGACTTAACCAGGTCATTTGAGTTCATTCAGATGCTAATCCTAGGGGAGGTACAAATCAGCCACCTTCAGGAATACAGTCAAGTACCTTCATGACTTGGCCTTTGTATCACCGATTATTGCTCCTACAGCTGGTTGCTGAATAATCTCATCCATCATGTCTTTTCTGACTGAGCCCCGGTTTTAGCATCCTACTTAGCACACTTTATTTCCTGCCTGGGTGTTCTATATGATGCTTTACTCCCCAGCTCCAAAACTATTGTAAGAATGTATCAAAGGGAAGTGATGATATTTATTTATCCCTTGCCAGAAGACTTCTATTTTGAATTAACTAGTGATAAAGTTTACTAGTCCTTTTTATGGCATTGCTTGATGAGCTGATGACATTTTTATAGACTAATAAATTTCCCAGATAATTCTGCTTGTTGATACATCAGAGACAACTGAAAAGTCTTAGACTAATGAATTTTCTTTCATCAAATATTTGTTTTAGCTAAAGTGGAATATGTAGAAATCTGTGTTTTTCTGAAATTCTGCAGCCTTTATATTTAGCCAAAGAAAAATTTTGAAGCCCTTATTTTGCACAAAAAACACACTGGTAACAATTTTCCGAAGAATTAAATGAGAAAATAAAAATAATCCACAAATTTAGAAGCAAAGGCTAAGAAAGTCTGACAAAAAGAACTCCTGAACACCTGTGTTTCACAGAGCATCCTGAAAGGGCTTGTGCCACTTCCTGAAGTGCTTTTACAATCTCATAGGAAGGAAAAATGCATGGATTTACTCTTAGAGCAATGTTTTCCATATGGATAGAAGTCAAGGGAAAACCTACCTGCATAGAAAATTTAAAACATTAAATTTAAACATTACTTCTACAATGTCTAGCATTACACCCATTTCATATGTGGAATCATCCGATGGGCACTTATATTAAGAGTGTACGTATGACTGCATACATTAATTAATCAACAGTTACAAATGAATCACAGAATTATGCTCAGTGATGTAGAAATCACCTGCCACAGTGATGAAAATTATAGTGTTTAATGAGAATTGAATTACAACTCTCCTAAAAAAAGAAGACGAGGAGAAAATATCATTATCATATAACCTTCAATGTTCTGTTCAGTATAATCTCCGCACCTTCATTTTTAAATATGATTTCACAGTCAACAGACTAATCCCAATAGATTCCGTAGGATTTAATTTATTTTAATTTATCAAATTGACAGGAGCAGAATCAGCAACCATGGATTAAAAATCAAGGTAGAAATAAGTAATTTCATAAGAGCGTTTCATTACTTTTTTGTACCTCAAATAATCTAGTAACACTTTCTCAAGAACATCTTGATATTATCCTTTATAAAATTATTCCAGAATCTATGAGGGAAGGTGGCAAGCTATGATGTATGATCAAAATAATACATTTCCTGCTTAACAGGAATTTCTCAATATGATTAAGATTTTAAAGCATAACATCAGATTAGATGATAAATTCCATTTGGAATATAATGCCTTTAAATTCTATTTCCAATTTTTAAAAAAGCGAGTTCTTTTTTACCAATGTCAGACAGCTTCACTGATTGCCAGATAAACTTTATGACTTTTGTTGAGCATTTTTAGAAATAGTGACTGAATCACTACTGACAAGAATAGAGTTTGATGAGACGTGTTAGATTTTAATGTAATTTGACTCCACATGTATACTGTTTTCTCTTATATTTTCATTACTATTATTATTACTATTTTTTCTTTATGTTATGATTATGATATGTTAAGCATATTGACATGTAGCGGAAATACACCAATGAGAGGAGGAGTGGGAAACAGAAGGGAGACGAGAGATGGGAAGAGAGGATAGGAGAGAGGGTAAGGGGGGAAGATGAGAAGGATAAGGAGGAGTGGATTGTAGCGAGAGGAGCTGTAGAAAGGAAGGGGAAGTAGAGTAGGAAAGGATGATGGAGGGAAGATAGAAAGTTGGAGGGTGGTAGAAGAAAGAGGAGAGCAGAAGAGCTATAATGGGTTTCTATTTTTCTGGGCATTGTTGACAAGAGGAACTGATGTAATTATTATTTAATACTATATGATACAGGCTATGTATAGTATACATGTGAGTGTGTGTTATGAAAATGAAAATGGAAATAAAAAATATGAAAAAAAGAATAGAGTTTGATGTTTCTTCCTCTCACAGCAGAATGACACAATTGCCTCAGGAAGCTGGCTATACTACTTTTGTCACTGTGCGCTGTTCCTTCAGGACTCTCTGCTTTCCCTTTATTGTAGAAAAAAAAAGTCTTGTGGGCCACACAGGCTCTGCTGGACTTCTTCAACTAGCATGTAGCCTTATAAATAATGACAGAAGTATGTTGTTGCCAGTAATGCAATTGTTCAGTCAATCTTTATATGTGGAAGGAATGGAAACATTTCTTTTTTTAAAAAAATTTGAACATTGGTTCTTCCATCAACCCTAAGGATCCCATGCTGAGCCTGTAAAGTGGTTGAATGAGGCTAAATGATGGCTTTCCTTCCGCTCTCTTGGGGTTCTTTTATGTTTTTATTCTTTTATGTTTTAATGTTTTATTTTTGTTGCTATTTATGAGTGATGTTTTTAATATTGTGATGTGGTTTTCATTGTTATTTTGCTTGTAAACTGCCCAGAATTACTTTTTGTGAGATGGGCAGCTATATAAAGTTGTTAAATGTAAAAGACTCGAATGGAGTACCTTGATCAGAGTTCCTGTATTCTTTCCAGATATAAATACCAAACTCTATTCACATATATAAATCAGTGCTTTAACCATGTGGTCCTTCTGCCTACATGTTAACTCAGAAATTCTGCTTCTAACTAGAAACTGGCTACATTACAGAAATTCCAAAAACAGACCACTTCAACTAGCCCAAAGTACAGATAGCCACATTATGTCTTTCTCTTTTCCAGTGTCCTGGTACTGAGAATTTCTTTGTTTGAGATGTACGTCCTTGCTGAATTAAATAAGGGATTTATTGATAGGTGATAAACATTTTCCACTGAAAATGTTTGATAGTGCACTTAAAAAAGGAAACTGTTCAATGGGTGAATTGATAAAAGACAGAAAGAGAAAAAGAAAGAAAAAAGAGGGGAAGAAAAGGAAAGGGAAAAGGAAATTCTTCTTAACCAGTTCCAAGCTGTTCCGTGGACAAACCCTCCAACCTAAATAACCAACCTAGGGAAGAGCAGCCAAGGTCTTGGTGTCTTGTTGTCACAGTAGCAGCCAGGTTACCATGGCTCATCCAGTGTGCATCCACACTCCAGGGGGTGCCTCTTTTTTACTTAGTTTGGGACTCAGATCTTCCAGCATTGAGAAGGACAGTTGATTTGCAGAAGAAAAGAGAGCCTTATTGGGGCTGTCATGTCATCTCCCTATGGTTCACAATGGATTGTGGGTGCAAAGCATAAAAGAGCTGGCTGCTTCTGGCTGCATAGCATTAGGCTGTTCTCAGGGCTTGGAAATCCCCAAGAAACAAAGAAATTTCATTTTGAAACTACACAGGAGGTGCTGATCCCAAAATGGCTCACAGAAAACTCAACCTATTGGAAAATAAATTTCCATTCTTCCGTTAACTACTGTTACAGTACTGTTAACTGTTTCGCTTTTGCCTTCTTAGAATATAGAGATTCCACCTCAGCTCCTGGTTCATCAACTGCTTATCCCTCTCACAAATTCTCTAAATAGGTCCCCATTACTTTTACTTTGTTTCATAACTCAATGATCAAAATAAAAAGACTGACTTTTCCCCACTACCGTTTTGTTTTTAAGACTGTTGTTGACAGTACTGAGAGATTTGTCCAACCAGGACGTCTTTGTGCACCTTGAGTCTATCGTATTTCCTCAGTCCTGATTTTGCACCTTCCAATGGAAACAATGGTGCCTGCTTAAGGGATGTTTTATGAAGGAGCAACACAGGAATAACACATTTAAAGAACTACATAAAAGGTTTATTATAATAACAAAGTACCCTGTATTAGCTGGTTACAATTATAGTTTCTGCCTCCCAGAAAAGAAACATTCATTTGCATATATTACAGGAACTTAAGTATGAACCAATTGTAAGTTACTGATTACATTCTACTGATGACAGCCTCTATTCTCTGGTAAAACAAAAGATTCAAGGCTCCTTAAATGGAATTTCTTCTGCCACTTCTTCTGTTACATCTATCACTTTTGCAGTATCTGTATTTTATGTCTTCATTTCTACTAAGAAACCAATACTTGAATTAGGATGGGTGAAAAATATGAACTCACAATGTCTGATAATAACAATAACATACAATACAATGCATGCATTTTCTTTCCAATTAATCCCCATTTTCACCTGGGATACCAGATTCAGAAGGATCATTGTTTGAGAGTCTGAATTTTGTGGTAGAGGAGTAGGAGGAAGGGGAGAATAATTTGAATATGTTTTCCTCCTTCAATTTATCCATCCCTCTACCCCTCCTCCTCTTTCCAGGGAAAGAAAGTTTAAATAAAAGCTTCATTCCTTTAGAAAGCATGTCTGGCTAAGCAGAAACTCTTGCCCCATATCCAAGTGGTTTTGCCTTCTTCTTCCTCCCCTCTGCGTCATCTCACTTCTGGGCCTGAGTACATTCAGATATTGTGAGGGATTAGCTGGCCTTTCTTTCAGTGCTGGATAAGCTTGTGGTGTTAAAGCTTCCCAAAAAATTAAACCTTCAGGAGAATGATTCAGCCATTCACAAGCCTGTTAATTTTGTGCACACAGCTCTCTCTCCCTTTATGCTCCAGGGGTGCTAGCACCCATTCAGGCACGCAAGTTGCATGGTCCATTGCTTGTGGAAAACATACTGTTCTACCTACATCCCTATAACCTTTTATATATAGTGAGCAAAATTCCTAGTGACAAGACACAGCATAAAGCAAGCAATGTCTTGCACGCTTGCAGTTGTTTGCAGTTTGGAAGTCCGACATACAGAAAGGCTAAGAATGTAAATAGGTTTATCTGAAAACCAAGAATATCATCTATAAAGGTTTTTTTTACATGCTATCATGGATTGGAAATTGCATTTTTTTTCTATTTGCGAAATGCCCCTTTAAAGAACACAAAGGAACAGCGAGCTTCCCCACTTAGAAATCAAAACCTAGAATTAATCTATCAGAATCATTACACCCCTGTAGAAGTACAATAAAAAAGCAGCCTCAGAAAACACAAAGGCAGGGAAATGTAAATAGTATAATTTATAGATACACACGATCCAATCAGTGCTTACCCTTTCAGCACAGTAGCTGACAGAAACAACTATCTGTTAATTCAAGTTTGTTTGGTATAATTTCAAGCTATCTAATCACTAACTCCTTTCGTCTAAGCACAATATTGGCCATCAAGCAGCAAAGTTAGAACTCTACTCTTTCCTCTTGTCTTGTGTGTTTATTTACTCCAGTTTATCCCTCACTCCATTTCTAGAGACTCCACACACATGTTCTCTTTAGACCATCACCAGTATAATTCACGCCCCTGTTTTCAGAATGTGGGAACACACATTGTGCTTCTCTATTCTAGCCGACATTTTTTGAGAGTTGTGATTAAAAACCTGCGAATCTGACAGAAGTCCCTCATAGCATGTCCTCCACAAATTTCACTCCAATAACACCCATAACTGTGTGGCTTGATGCATTACTCTGCCCTATGCAGCCATGTCCTCCAGGGCTGCAGGCTGGCTGGTTGGATCCCTGTGTGTGTGTGTGTGTGTGTGTGTGTGTGTGTGTGTGTGTGTATTTTAATTTTACAATTTAAACAACTATTTTTTTAAAAAAAAACTTTTTCAAATATTACATTTGATTCAAGGGTGGCTGAACAGTGATGTCGCAGCCTCTGAAAAAGTTCTGGCTGCACCCAATTCTAATTTCTCCTAGTAAACCATCTTTCCATTTCTCCCCAGACTACGTGAAGCTTGCTCCCACCCCTGCCCATTTTATGCAGTATTTATACTCAGTTCTATGATTTATAAAGAAAAAATAACCTTTAGATTGGAAGATTGCATCAGTCCTAAACAAACAGCTACCCATGGGGAGAGACTGCAAGAGACTGAACAGACAAGCCACTTCTATAAGCTTGTTAATAATTGTAATTTCAAAGGAATGATGATCCACAGCCTTTTCAGTACAACATTAGTATAATGTATTTTCTTTTAAAGTTGAAATCTAGAGATTGCATAAAGTTAAAGTAGCAGAAGGCAGGTGGAAGGCATTCATGAGAAAAAGCAAAGATGGGAGACCATTGAAACTGGACCAATCCCTAAAGGGAAAAGGGAAACTTCCACAAATGGGAAGGACAAGAAGCAGAAAAATGACAATCTGGTCCTGAGTTGTCCCTAGTCTGGACCAAACACCAGACAAAATCATTGCCAACCACAGCAAATTTCTGAACTTCAAAAAGAAAAAAAATCTGAGAGCACCACAGCTGGCAAGCAGCTTTGGAGGTTATGTAGAAATGCCCTTTCCAACAATATAAAAGCAATATAAAAACAATTATTGGTTTCCTTTACTTTAGTATCCTTACCTTAGTATAATATACTAGCATACTATTAAGAGGAGACCATCACAATCAGTCCATTGTGCCTCCAATACAGTGTGGTATGGTCATCATTCATCATCAAAGGCTCTTTGAAAAATTAATAAGGAGAGAATGATCAAATATCTAAGATGCTATTCCAAAAGACTTTTGACCCACCTAAGCAGTCCAGGACTAAACTGCAATATTGTAAATATTTCAAAATCTTACTCGACACAAAATCTGCAAATATTCCCTCATATTACAATCATATAAAATTTCTGCCACCACCTTTTTTCCTAACCAAATTATTCTATGGGAAACTTAGGGAAAGTGGACATACAAGCAAAGAGAATGAATTACAGTCAAAAGAAAAGGTAGCAGGTAAATAAATAAATTAAATGCACACCATCATCAATAACATGCAACCAACTTTTTTTTTTAAAAAAGTTCATATTCCATCAATTCCATTACAATAAAGTATTTGTCTCTATATGAGCAATTGCCATGGTTTCAACAGATATGGTTATGTCATCCTCAGTTGAGGGCTACCACTTTCTTCTGGAGGCATGTGTCTTTAACACTTACAGACATCCAAAGAATGCAGCTTTTTGTTGAATGGGGAAAAAAACTACATTCAGAGATACAGGGACCATCTTAAAGACTAGAACAATTTATCATAACTGTGCTCAATTCCCTCTGTAAATAAATCAGTGTCAAACCTATTGTCCATGATTTTTACCAGCATTCAGCCTTTCCTCATGTTACCGGATGTGCATAGATATCCTTAGTTATATAATCTATCAGCCATATGAAAGTTTAGTAGAATATCATTCTCTGTGGAACTTGTTGAAAAATTATTATTTATTCCCATTATGATTATAGCAAGTTCTTGAATTAACATATAGTAGAAAAGGTATTTTATTTCCAGGAATGTGCTATTATGAATTTTGGGGCTTTACTGAGGAATAGATTGGATCTGATATTGAGACTCATGAATATTTAACTCTTTGGAAGAATTCCACCTGAAAAATGGGTAGTAATTTCTCTTTTTTTGGAGTCAAGAAGTATGGGTAGAAGCCAGGATAATGACGTATATCTGTTATAATTATATACACAATAATATGAAATCACAATTGTTAGTTCTTTAGCTTGTGTTGGCTTTCATAGACATCAAGTATTTCCCAAGAACCTAGGATATCATATGTGTGGATCCAAGCAATATAAGTTTTTATAATTGACAGATAGCAGTAGAAGTTAGACTTATATATCCCTTTACAGTGCTTTACAGACCTCTCTAAGCGGTTTACAGAGTCAGTCTATGGTCCCCAACAATCTGGCTTCTCATTTTACCAACCTTGGAAGGCTGATTCAATCTTGAGTCGGTGAGACTCGAACTGTCAGTCAGAATTAGCCTTCAGTTCTGTATTCTAATCACTGCTCCACTATGGCAGAGAAAGACATTTTGTCAATATGCACATTTTCTAAATGTCTTCCAAAGCTTTTTTGTATGGCACCTAGTATGCCGGCAACCACTGGGACCATCACAGCTGGTTTATGCCATAAACTTTCAACTTCAATATTCAGGCCTTGATAACCTTATGGTCTTCTTCAATTCTCTGTTTTCTATTCTATTATCCCCCTGTATTGCCATATCAATTATCCACACTTTCTTCTTTTCAACCACAGTCAAATCTGATATGTTATGTGCCAAGACTGTATTGGTTTATATCTAGAAATCCCCCAGTATTTTACCCTGCCCATTTTCAACTATTTTTTTCAACTCCATCTTCCCTCCAATTTTCATTACTGGCACATGATACTTTTTACAGATGTGACAATGAATTATTTTGGCAACTGTGGTATATCATTGTTTATAATCAGTTTGTGCGACCTTTTGTCAGAGTATACTGTTTGTATCCACTGTTTGTTCTGTTTTGTGCAATCTGCAATTTGAATTTTTAATTTTGGTCTTGTTTATAATAATGAATAACTTGCTCTTGAGCACCCAAAATCAGATCTTCAGGTTTCCCTTTTTTAATGTTCCAGTTATAAGCCATTGCCTGGTGTTACCTTTATTCACTTTCCTCTTTAACTTTTGTAGAAATTGACTATATAATGCATTTCCTTGTCAGCATTCATATTTTATTACATTATTTCAATATTCCTATCTCCATTTCTGCAGGGCAGGTATAGTATACTATATACATAGTAGTGGTAGAGAAAGGAAAAGAAAGTTTTTCTTTTTCAAATTTGAGTGGTATTATAATTAATAATATCTGTTATATTTAATGCATTTAAATCTACTGGTTTAAATGCTGGATCTAAATGTGGCCTTTAAATTTTGCATACATTTTCTCCCTACATTCTACTTTATGATTTGAATGCTGAAGTGGTTCCAGCTGGAACACTTTATAAGATTTTAAAGAAATAAAATTATAATTCATAGTTTTAAAATCCAGCTATTGGTTGTCACTTGTGATCATTTTGAACACTATTAAGTCTTTATTTCAAAAGTGTCATATTCATAATTTCACATCTCTTCAAACTATATCCATATGATTTCAATTGTTTACCACTGATCTAATTTTATATATTTAACAAAATTATTACATGTCACATTTCCATATGGCAGATATTGTGATGCTACAGTTACAATGTTCCTCTGCTACACCTACTGCATGTTCCTCCTTTGGTCTGAGGCTTTTTCTTGTACTAAATTATCTTTGAACTGAACTTTGAATCTTTAAGAATCGTTCTGGCCAAGACTCCCAACTTTTGCAAACTTTCTAACTAATCCTGTTCTGCTCCCATGAAATGATGCCACACAAAATGCTTTGGATGTTCATTTAAGTTAGTTTTTTAAATCAGTAAACTGGATTTCAGTCTTCCTGACCTTGTGTCACATATAAAGTCATTTATTATCTTAATAGATGATTCACACAGCTTTCCAAATACACAAATTTGTGCTTCAAGCCTTAAAATTGTTCACAGATGGATTCATTTTTTTGTCTTCCATTCAGACATGATGAAAAGATTATGTGCTTTCATCTGTGTTATTTCTTCCGTGTGCACAATATGTATCCTATTTTTCACTAAATCCTTTTTTTCCTTATTAGCATGCAGCTAAAACCAAAAAGTATTAAATATATCTCTTGCTTTTTTACTTACCACATGAAAAATAACAGTATGGCTGAGGTTTCTCATATTTTCTATACTGTAATGCAATATAATTCAGAACTCTCTCTCATCCCCACCCCCCATTTTTTTCTCTTCAGCATTTTCAAGGAACATGAATTGTTCTGGAAATTTAATCTACCAATTTTGCTTTCAGTTCTCTTCTTTGCACCATGCTGCAAACCTTATAAAGCAATGCTGATTACATGTGCAATAAAATGAAGTATATGGTTTAATACTGAGCTCAAAATTACTGCTTCAACCTTCAGTTCTCTTTGGTGTTCCCAGAACATTCCTTCCAGATGTCAATCCTACAAAAAGCTTTTATTTCAATTATCAGCATCCTTGTTCAAGTATTAAATAGACAGATCAATGAGAGCAGCGAAAATACCAGTTATCATTTAATCAAACCATTACTTCTGTTTTGTTGCACATTTTATTACATGGCATTGTCTTTCACATGGCTGGCATTTTCATAAACCCACAATTTAACTGACTGGCGGTGGGGAGGGAAATGTCTATTAAAGCAGAATGTATATTAAATTCCAATAGGATTTCCCACATTCATAAAATGGGAATTGCGTGTTATGTATACATGTTTTATCTCTCTTGCACATTCAATGCAGGCAAAAATTGTGAATAAAATGTTATGCACGAGTAGAAGTATTTTGCATGTGGACAGATTTTGACTGTTTGTAATTAAAGCCTCCTAAAACCAGGTCCCGTAAACTGTGGGTTTACAGTATAGTTATTTCAGAGGTCATCTTTCTGAAATGAATTACTGTAATCTAGTCCTTCAAGTGCGTTCTGAAGGAAAACTCCATTTCCATAAAGAGGCTAACACCCATGCACCGTTTGAGGGGATTGTACTAATGGTCCAATTTTCCACTTAGCAGAAAAACATGTTTTTATGTTTCCCTGCAGTGGTTTTTGCTGTTAATTCTCCACCCTGACATCCGTTTAGCATTCTTCATGTCAACGTAGTTCTGTTTTGCTTGCTGGCTACCATGGGCAGAGATAAAACCTTGTAGCGGAATATTGTTGGGGAAGTTTTGGGAGCCCACATTTCATTCCATGCTTTTCTCTCTCTCCCTCTGTCTCTTTTTTCTCTCCCAGCGCTTTTTCCCACACTTCTATGGGACAGTGTGCCTGATTATTTGACCTCTGTAGTAATCCCCCAAACACACTCAAGCAGTATCAGGGGATGCATATCCTCTCTTACTTTCAAAGCCATTGCTCTGACATCAAGTAATAAAACCAGAAATCTTTTACCAGCACTGAACTTCTAACCATACTGCTGTTCAGATCAAGGTCAGAGCCACTTTGGCTTTTAACTCGAAAAAGAAATAATTAGCAAAAAAAATAGAATTTGTGCACTTTTCAGCACAGCCTGGTTTTTATTATTCTTTAGCATCTTAGACATTGTGACATTCTCCATTACCATGTAATTAAGAAAACTGCTGTTTTTAAGTACTAATATTTTTGCCATAGAAATGCTAACAAATGAATAAACCTCAGCCAGTTAAATAGCTCAGTAGAAAGAGGCCCCTACTTTTACTTTGTCATGATAATGAATTATTTGTCATCTCCTATTTAGTGAATTAATTAGGGTTAGGCCAAACATGACCAGATGCTGTCCGACTTATCACTACAGGTTCTTATGCAGATCAGAAAATGGTCTGGAATGTATATGACTTATTTCTATTTCTTAAATTAAGAAACATCTTGCCCATATTAGCTGCTCCAAAATCTCCAGATAAGAGATGAAGAATGATTACTAAAATCGCTCTCTACCCTCAAGTATTACAACATCGACATCAACTAACAATTCAGGTACGATATGTAAAACTATATTACAGTATATAATAATCCCCTAGAGTCATCCTCTATTTAAAGATACATACTATTAAAATAATTCAAAATTATTTAAGAATACATATTACTGAAATTAAACATAAGAGACAAAGAAAAGAATATGGATTAAAAAAAGACAGAAGGAAACAAATGCAAATAAGGGTAACACAGTAGTAGTAAAAGGATAGAGCTAAAGTTAAAAGTTAAAAGATTGGTTCATCTTGCTCCATAACATCGAGAAAATAAAGATATTTGGAAAGTGCAAAACAGAAAAATCTAAATTGTTAGTCTCCTAATAGTAATAATAATTGCCCAAACTTGGCTACCTTCCTAGATATTTCAAGAACCATGCCAGCTAAAAGGAAGTGAGTTTTCCCTTCACAAGGCCAGCTCTAGAGTTTACTCATAAACTTGAGAGCCCCACAGCAGTTATAAGAAGTTTTCTTCTTTAAAAAAGTGAAATGCAGCCAATGGCGCAAGGGAATAAAGGGGGAAAATGCAACACACAGAGTAACGAGATTGCTATGTGCACCATCCAGAGAAGGCTTTTCAAGCTATAGTGGTGCATGACATTAAGCAGGGCTTGGGGTTTCAGCCAAACTCCCACTACCACCAATCACAGCCTTTGGAATGTTGCATGTTAAAACTTTATATAACATGTTTTCTGCTCTATTCGTTTCTTTGTTTGTTTACTCAGTTTCTTTTGTTTAATTAAGGTAAAAAAATAGTTGCATGGACAACAGTGCAACATTACCCATTTCATTTCCATGATAAGGATGCTCTGGGGGGGGGAGTGGGAAGGCAGCACTATTTAAAGGTAAAGGTCCCCCCCCCCCCGCACATGTGTCTTAGTCATTTCTGGCTCTAGGGGGCGGTGCTCATCTCCATTTCAATGCCAAAGAGCCAGTGCTGTCCGAAGACGTCTCCGTGGTCATGTGGCCATCATGACTAAATGCCGAAGGTGCACAGAACACTATTACCTTCCCACCAAAATGGTCCCTATTTTTCTACTTGCATTTTTTACGTGCTTTCGAACTGCTAGGTTGGCAGAAGCTGGGACAAGTAACAGGAGCTCACTCTGTTATGCGGCGCTAGGGATTCAAACAGTTGAACTGCTGAGCTTCTGATCAACAAGCTCAGCACCTCAGCCACCGCATCCCTGCACTATTTAGGGTGGTGTACTTTCCTGCTGACCTAAAGAGAGGAAAGAAGCAGAAGAAAGCAGCTATATGGAAGTGGTCAGGAAGAGGCTGCCAGTTTCACCAAGGCTCTGTCTTCAGGGACAGCATTGAATGCTGTCTTTAAATCAATGAAGACTGCATGAAGCATTCCCCTTGGTCATTTGTTTAAATTTTCTGCTAAGTGCTGCGGAACAAACAATATGGTGATGGAGTGTGGATCAACCTGGCCTAAATCCCACTTACTCCTTTGCCAGGACCTCATCTAGACAAGCAGTTTCCAATAGAGATGTCCTGCAATTTGCTAATTATGCTTGGTTCTTATTCAGGACAAATTAGTCAGTAATTCACTGGAACCGAGTTTTTTTCCTTTTTTGTAAATTGATCTGTTCCTAACTAGCATCATTGCTCGGGGATCTGGCAGACATGAGGGAAAAGGCAGGCAAATATCAGAATACCAGTCAGGGTTTATCTTAATTAGTTCAGTTGTAAAGTCTCCTATTGTTGCTTGACCATTGTTCAATTGAGAAGTGAGCTTGTGAACCTTGGCAGGAGACTCCAAGGCCAGTCTGGCATATGGTATGGGATAATTCAAGGGAGATTAATTTGCTGGAAACATTGCTATATTGCATTTAGAGGTGCTTGGTCAAAATTTTAGAGGCAATTGGTCTAACCAGATCTCCTAATTTGTTTGAGAATGAGTGGGCTATTAGTTGCCAAAAGGCAAAGCAATGCTTATCCTGGACTTGGGAAATTTGCCCAGCTGTTTAATTGGGACCATAGTTTTTTATACTTAAAAAAGGATATGGTAAGTATAAAAATTTGATTCAATCAAATACTGGTTCTCAAATGATGATGTATGTTAATGCTACAAGCCTTATAAATTTCTATTTCTATATTTATAGCTGCAATACATTGGCATTATAATTGTTTCTGGGGTTCCTTACTGACACATTAACAACCAGAATCTCTTGAATCAAACTATTTGAATATGCTTTCTGCATGTTTTTTTCTGTACAAATGACATTGCATATGAAATAGTGGGGAAACTAGAATATACTGTCTTTAGCTCCCTAGAGCATCAAATTGGAGAACTCTTCAATATTAGAACTTGAGATACCAAAGCACACCAGCATACTATAATTATATACAGTAGTTAATAGAAAAATCTCTATTAACATATAGCAATTTTGTAAGAGCTGATACTATTAATTAGATTGAAAGACACTATAAGGGGGGAAATGGTTTTAGCCTAATAGGCACCCCAGCATATAAATATTTCACTTTATCTCAATTATGATTTAGTTGTTTTAGCAGTCACAGAAGAGGGAGATAAATATTAACAACTAGAAAAGAGCAATTTCCTGCTGACAATTTGAGAGCTGCAGTCAGTGGAGAACAGGATATTAGTTTCACAATGGATGTCTGGATTTTGTCTGAGCTTAAGATGCCCTTTCATATGGTGTAAGGCAATCTTCCCCAATATAGTGCCCTCCAAATATGTTAACTATGCATCTTCCAAAATTCTCAGGTAACATGGCAAAACTCCAACATCATGTTTGTAGACATGAAGCTGAGAAAGATGGGCATAACCAATGGTGGCAGTTTCTACACTCGGATTATGAAAATCTTACTTACATTGCAATGTTATAACTGGGAGAAGAAGCTGTACAAAACTAGAGTGGTAACATAAAGTGAGCTAGATTGCATGAACTGGGATTTGCTGTTGAAGTTTGATAATGCATTTGAGAGAGTGAAGTTTTTTTTTAAATGCTTCATTTTAGAACATTTACATATTTTGCATTTCAAAATTGTTGATAAATACTGTTGATATTTATCACGAGTCTAAAAGTTGCTGATCCCTGCATAGGATAACCTCTGGATAAGATAAGTGGATAATCATAGGATAAGATAACCCATCATAATTATGATGATCCATTGTGGCATTGAGGGAACATGATTGTACAATATGAGGTCTATTGTGTTGCCCATAGTTTGTTTTTACACATTATGTTTATATATTTTATATGTGGCTCTAATTATTATTTTTCTCTCTCTTTTTGTCATATCATGGCAATGGAATGAGCTTTTCCTGTATTACAAAGCTATCATCATGTCTTCCTTAGCTACCTTTTTCAGTTTAAATATATCCATTTGTTCACATAAAAGATCTTACTATACTGTCTGTTTTATCTTGTGTAACCCTTTGTTTCAGTAGTGTGCACTTTACAACTTCAAAAACACCTCTTAAATTATTCCATTCCAATGTAAATTTTATTTATCCCTTATTTCTTACAAAGAAACTTTAAATTTCTTTGGAAATTTCTGATGCAATTATAAGAAATACAGTGGTAGCGGAATTCTCAAAATGTAAATGCTTCTGTCCGTAAAACCAACTTAATCCAAACATTATTCTACCTGTAACTTTGTTAAAAATATGCACAAAACCTAAAATGCTTGAAAAGTAATATTGAGATTCTATATATGTAGAAATTGTTCAGAGAATAGGAAATTTGGGAATGATAAAATGCTATTTATTGTTTTTTCTCTAGATTGCATGTTCCACACACACACTTGGTGTATGACCAAATACAATCTAGAAATGGCAGTCGTAAGATAGGATTTACTTGATAGATATCTGAAAGCTTAAACTTTAAATGCATAAATCCCCTAAACATACTCGGAAATCATACCACCATTTAGATTTTTATCACCAGATTTATCACTAGATTCCTGCCTCAAAACTTGCCAGGGAAAACAGGGAGCTAGAATAAGAACAGGGACAGCTTTCACACAGCTCTGAGCCTTCTCATGTTTCCCTCAAATTAATTCTGAAGGAAAACCCCCACATTCCTAGCCAGAACAATAGCTGAAATATTAGCTGAGCTACAAAAACAAACAAAGAAACCCCTATTCAAGTCTGTTTTATTTGTCCTCTTTTGTTCCACTTGCTCCAGTGTGAAAGTTGCTATTTAAATTTCAGTAGTTGTGTTACAAGGGGCTGGTGTCTGTTCCAAAGCATCACCCTGAGAGCTTTTCACGGGAAGGTTTGCATAGTTCAATTCATTTCAAAATGCTCGGGAAAGCCTCCCACCACCACCACTCTCTTCTAGCCAAACTCACCCTATCCCCTCTCGACTCTCAACTGCAGTGACACATAGGGCCTGCTCTACTGGTCCAGAAAGCTCTTATGTGCAAACAGAAGCCACTGTTTGCGTTTATCTTCACACAGTCAGAATTCAGTTGTGCAAAGCCATCCCGCTTTCAATATCCGCTTCTCCATTCTCGCTCTGCCAGAAATTGCTCCCCAACAACCCCTCCCACTCCTTTGAGGAAAAACTATTTTAGCTTCATGATGCCGTCTTAAGCCTTACCCAGAATTGATTCGACTATGCTAGAACAGGAAAGGAACAGTTAACAGTCATGATGATGATACTGTAACTAGAAATATGAGAGAGACCAAAAGCACAACTGCTCTTCTCAATTTCTAATTATTCTACCCTTCGTGATCAAAGTTACAACAGCACTCAAAAAAGTGACTTACAACCATTACTCACACTTAAGGTTGCCTTACCATGTGATGAAAATCTGGGAGCTTGGCAATCCACATATATTTACAATCATTGCAGCATCCTGGAGTCATGTGATCAACATTTCTGACCTTCCCAGGTGGCTTCTAACAAGCAAAGTCAATGAGGGAAGCCAGATTTGCTTAATGACCACAAGATTCAATTAACTGCAGTGACTCACTTAGCACCTATGGCAATAGAAGGTTGTATAATTGGGCATGACTCACTTAATAACTGCCTTGCTTAGCAACTGAAATCCTGGTCTCAATTGTGGTTGTAACTCAAGGGCTACCTGTATTTTGATTTGGCCACAGGCCATTCTGCTATTACCAAAGGCTGGTGCTTGACTTGGCAAGCCTTTGGGATAATACACAACAAACTGTTGTATTTAAAAAGTGCTAGAAACCCACTGCATACTTTTAAGAAAGGGATATTTTTAATATGTCTAAATTAAATCACCCAGTGTCTATGTGACCATAACTGCCTTCCTTGAATTATAAAGGTATAAAAATAACTACAAGGTTGTGCTAAGTGAACTAGCACCATACAGATAGGACCCACCCTACATCAGGGGTGTCAAACTCCCAGACCGCAGGCTGGATGTGTCACGCACTGGCCAAGCTCATGCCCAGTTTAGCAAAGGGGGGGGGGAAATCATGATATGTCACGTGATGATGTGACAACACAAGCTTGACACCCCTGTCCTACATGGTATTTAAAAAAGGATTTATTATTGCACTGTAAAGAAATGTACTGTCCTCAGTGATTATCAAATAAAAGTAACCCGGGACTGCCAGTAATTTAGAATTGTAAACTTTGTGTTTAAAGACATCTGCAGTTATTTAGCAAAAAGTCATGACAACTCTAATACCAATTCCTTTCATTTTATTAAAAATAACCCACTTTTATATTTTGCCCCAATCATCATTTCTAATTAAACTGAGCTTTTTAGGCCTGTGCTGATTTTGTGTTACTGCTTTGATTATAAATGTGTGTGTGCGTGTGTGTGTGCGTGTGTGTTGCTAAAGTTCATTCCCACATTTTGTTAAACCATATTAAACCATTTGGTTTTGGTTTAGCATATTGCATGATTACTATTTACTCAAAACGCTATGACAAAAAACCACAGATTATTACATCCTAGGAAACTCAGGCAGAATGTGGGAAATAAATTGCACTGGTGAGGTGAATAATTACCTCAGTTGATGTGGATTGCTCTTTTGCTCTTCCTTAGGGTATTTCGTCCTTAATTCTACAACAATGTCACACTGGTTGACTTTAAGTTATCAGTGGGTTTTTAAAGGAAACTTGCTTTTTTTAGAAAATCAGCTACATGGAAACAGTTCCAATAAGACAAAGACCAGAAGGAAATGAAGTAGCCTTCACTATTATATCTCCTTTGAATATGTTTGCATGGAGGAGGAGGAGGAGGAGGAGGAGGAGGAGGAGGAGGAGGAGGAGGAGGAGTAGTAAACAGGAGATTTGTCACGTTGCCACGTAACACCCTGGCCCTTTGGATTTTAAATGAACTATAAAGTATCACAGAATATTTTATTAGTCTTCTCCCAAGTTTAGTTAATTTTCTTCTGTCTGAAAAAGTATCTTAAAAATATATTCAGCAAAAGATTATATATATTACTCATGACTCTGCAAAGAGACCAAGACATTGTGTATAGTCAAATCAACCCCATACCATTAATGCTCAAGAAAGATCACATCTGGTTTTTTAAATAAGAAGTCTGGTTTTTCCACTTAACCTTCGGCAGGCATAAACTTCTTTTTTTGCCCCCAAAAGAAGAATGAAACTGAATGAGTAAGATGGTATACTTTTGCACTTGCTGCAGAGAACACCTCAACAAGAAGTCAATTTATTAATGAAAAGCAAAGCTCCCAACTGTCCAAAACAGAGTTTTGTTTTTCATAAAATTATATTTTGTATGAAGACATTTTTTTTTAAATTAAAGTTTGTGTTAAGGGCGAAATGTGAAGTCAGGCTGTGAAAATGGGTAGACCTCCATTGGACAATATTCACAAATGGCTAAGGATTGCTTCCCATGAGCCGAGGTGGCACAGTGGTTAAATGCAGCACTGCAGGCTACTTCGGCTGACTGCAGTTCTGCAGTTTGGCTGTTCAAATCTCACCGGCTCAGGGTTGACTCAGCCTCCCATCCTTCCGAGGTGGGTAAAATGAGGACCCGGATTGTTGTTGGGGGCAATATGCTGACTCTGTAAACCGCTTAGAGAGGCCTGAAAGCCCTATGAAGCGGTAAATAAGTCTAACTGCTATTGCTATTGCTATTGCTATCCATTTTTTATTCATAGGCTGAGATTAATGCCCAGGTAATATTCATTAGGATTAATGAATATATTTATTAGCTTTAAAACAAATGTCATCCAGAGGTACTTTATTGGTACTTAAATTTTAAAAAGGTATAAATTTATACTTAAGGGCTACTGCACAAACATGCATGAAACAAAGTCTTGTTCAAAAGTAATGGCTAGACTTCTTAAAACATAATAATAGCAAACTGCCAATTTTTAGGCTGCTTGATCAAAAGAAAAACAGTGATGTGAATTCCTTAGGAATTATAGTTTTGAATTATTTATTACAGAACTGCTTAAAATCTGCAATTGGTTAAAAAAACACATTTCTTTTGAGCTCTTGTATGATGGGTAGCCCCACAGACAATGAGTAATGGCTTCCACATACTTGCAGTTCGATACACAGAGACATTTTCTAATGGTATATTAAAACATTTTCTTGCTGCAGGAAGAAAGAGTACCATATGAGACTGTGGTCAACTGATACTGTAGGTATGATTGAGAATAGAAAATCAATTTAGATTTTTTTCAGAACGATCATTCACCCTCCCCCTTCTTCCCCAAACAACATATTAAATTGTTTGTGCATTTAAGCAAATAAGTGTATCCTCAGAACTAACTTAGGAGTTTTGTGCGTTTTTTCAGTGATGTATGTTTCTTAGGGTATTGTAAAAGGCAGATCGGATAAACAGAGTCCACATTTCATGTGACATTAAGAAGAGCTTCAAATGTTGCAACTCTAAACAGAACATCTGTAAAATAAATGGCCAAAACATTCTGACTAGAAAAACAAATACAAAAAAATAGAAAACAAATGTATCATTTTGGATACAATTCTCTAGCTCAAATTGATTTCAGAAAATAAGTTTGATAAGATTCCACTTTAGTTTTTAACCAAGCATGGCAAGAATATGTTACATCATATTCCACTATTTTGTATATTAAGCTTACTCTCGCAGTGTCAGCTCCTCGTAAGGACTTTATATTAACATATGCCCATGATGGTGAAGCTATGGCATGCGTGCCAGAGATGCAAGCAGAGCCCTCTCTGTGGGCACGTGCATTGTTGCCAGCCGCTTTTCTGATTTCTGGCGTGCACATGCGTGCTGGGCAGCTGGTCTTCACGGGCGCCACAGCACTGAAAAATGGCCAAAAAGGAAGCCATTTTCCAAGACATTTTAAGGCTGTTTTCAGGCCAAAAACATCCAAAAAACATCCTGAAAACAGCCCAAAAAATGCCCGAAAAACAGGGCAGAAAAACGTCCCAAAATAGCCAAAAAACAGCCATGCATGCACTGGCCAGCTAGTCTTCGGGTTTCTGGCGATCCAGTTCACGCGCATGCATGTGTATGCATGCACATTCCAGTTTGGGCACTTGATGCAGAAAAGATTCACCATCACTGACATATTTACACTCTTTCTTCTAATATATAATGGTGATTATTTAGGAATAGAACAAAAGGCAATTGAGTTTCTTGTCATTGTTGGAAAAATGATCCACCTTCCTACAGCTTAAACAATGATAAGTAACTTTAACTGGCCTTGAAAACACAAGGGAGAAAATTGTTTTATTTATCTTTATTTCTATTTTTCTTTTTCAGAGGATATTGCTTTTTGTTGACTATGCTTGAAGTCATGGTCTTCATGACTTCAGGTCTGCACAGGATGCACGAATGTGTCTTTTGCATGTTATATATGATACATGTGAAGAATATTTTTTGTAAATATGCTGGCAATCAAAGCACACAGTATCTATTAACAGAAAAGTCACTCGGGATTAGTTTAGTTAAACCCATTCAACATTCTGTTTTGTTTACCTAATTTGTATATACTAGTCTGTTTTCTCTAATCCCATAATTTTAGAAATAAATCCTACATCCAGCCTCTGTACAGGATTGCAATTTAAATCAATTCTTGCTTTTTTATTTTACACCTTCCCCTGGAAGTATTCTGAAACTCCCTTATGCCAATAATTACTACTACTATGTGAATAAACTTTAATGGAATGCTTCTGAGAAGGTGACTGAGTATGTATTTAACAATATAAAATTTAACCACTGCCCTTTTTAAACAATAAATGACAGGTTCCTTACTAGGTAAAAAATGCAAGTTCCAAGAACTAGTAATTGCAATTAATCAGATAGATAGATAGATAGATAGATAGATAGATAGATAGATAGATAGATAGATAGATAGATAGATATAGATACATACATACATACATACATACATACATACATACTTATTTATTTATTTATTTATTTATTTATTTATTTAGAGTCACAACCCCTGGTAAGCCCCAATTATGGGAGGAAGCTAACTGCTTCCATCATCTGTCAATCGGCTCATCACAAGAGTCCATCACAACAGAAACCCAATATTTTTACTGTTGCCTTTGTTATATTTGTTTGCACAAATAAAAAATAAACATACATACATACACACACACACACACATATATGTGTGTGTGTGTGTGTGTGTGTGTGTGTGTTTTATTTGTGCTGATAAATAAATAAAGGGAGACTAGTATAGATCTATTTCAAGCTATTTAGCTCTCATCAGCTAGCCATACCCTTACTGGGATTCAAACCTGTGCTGTATTGCATCTTAGGCAAACGTCTTAACCATTATGCCACAGGTCTCCTCCTTATCAGCTGAAGCCAGGGAAGAAGGTATATATTTAGTGTCACAACCCCTGGTAAGCCCCAATTATGGGAGGAAGCACAGGTTCGAATCCCAGTAAGGGTATGGCTAGCTGATGAGAGCTAAATAGCTTGAAATAGATCTATACTAGTCTCCCTTTATTTATTTATCAGCACAAATAAAACACAAATATAACAAAGGCAACAGTAAAAATATTGGGTTTCTGTCGTGATGGACTCTTGTGACGAGCCGATTGACAGATGATGGAAGCAGTTAGCTTCCTCCCATAATTGGGGCTTACCCGGGGTTGTGACACTAAATATATACCTTCTTCCCTGGCTTCAGCTGATAAGGAGGAGACCTGTGGCATAATGGCTAAGACGTTTGCCTAAGATGCAATACAGCACAGGTTCGAATCCCAGTAAGGGTATGGCTAGCTGATGAGAGCTAAATAGCTTGAAATAGATCTATACTAGTCTCCCTTTATTTATTTATCAGCACAAATAAAACACAAATATAACAAAGGCAACAGTAAAAATATTGGGTTTCTGTCGTGATGGACTCTTGTGACGAGCCGATTGACAGATGATGGAAGCAGTTAGCTTCCTCCCATAATTGAGGCTTACCAGGGGTTGTGTCACTATTTCTTCATCCTGTGTAGGCTAAGACCAGTCTTGAATTTAATCAGATCAGCAAGGTATGCATATATATATATATATGCACACACACACACACACACACACACACACACACACATATATATATACATACACACACATCCATACATACATACACATATATACTGTATATATGCTTGTGCGAGCAAAACGTGATTGGAGCTGCCATCTTTCTATAAATATTGGTGTCTGATCATGCTTTGCTCGAACAAGCACGAAGCCGAAGGCACCAGCCTGAAGATGCCGAGTGGGATCTCGCCGAAACGTCGCTAAGAATACTCTCAATCTTACACGGGAAAAGACCCAAATACGCCAAGACCTGCATACCTATACCCATGAAAAATCTATGAAAACACACACACACACAATAAACACCCCCCCACACACACACACAGACCGTATATATGTATTTCTCACATGCCATCTAAATTATGATGGTGTAGGAACTATCACTTTCAACTTCTTCACCCTTCCTCCAATCTGTTCTTGGTAGTAGTTTGTCTGATGAAAAGATGTGAGGATCTTTAAACTTTGTATATTTCTCTGATCACTGGAAAGTTGGTTTAATTTTTAAAATTACTCTAAAATGATGTTTGGATTCTTTTTCCCTAAGACTAATAAACTTAGTTTGCTTTTTTTAGGAAATTAAACACTCATCATGTTGTTATATGATGTTCTGTAGAGGGAAACAGAGAATGTCTTTGCTCTAATGAGCTCATAAATTGGTCACTACAAGGTCCTCCAGCTGGCTGGATGAGTGGGTGAGTAGGTAGGCAGAGCTGACTCACTTCTACCCTCCCAGGTGTTAATGAGAATCACAGCAGTGCCCTTCCTGCAGCTGTTACAGAGGAAAGGAGATAAATTACAATTCTAAATTGTTTACACTTTCAGAGGGCACTTAAAGGGGCTTCCCACAAGGGATCAAAATGCCCTTTCCCACCAAAAGCATATCACGAATAATATGACCCTATTAACCCCTCAAATTCTAGGGCTCTAAGCACTGGAGAAGATGTTACTGGATAGCATCAAACAGAATTAAAGGAACTTCCAAAAATATTCCTTAAAATTCTTAAGAAGTTCAAACTATTTTTTTCCTCCAATACTAAGTGACATCAGTTGAAAGTTCAGGGAAAGTTCTTGTAGATAATTGTGATTTACAAAGTACTTTCATTATATAACACAATCCACTTTGACTTGTTTGTTGCCAAAATTCTGCACTTCTAGCACATGTTACACACATTCTGATACTCAAAGGGAGTGATGGAATAACTCCCAACTCCGTATATATGAAAAAGACCTGTGAGCTGTTATCTTATTTTCACTTCCAGAATCAGACTAAGTAGATTCAATGTTCTTTTATTCTTACCCCTGCCAATACTTCGTAGATTTCCTCCCTGAAAAGGAAAATCTTAACAGAAGTTATTAGTGCAGCAACTCAAGTCAACTTGAGAAGTTGAAATAGAGGGTTTTGCTTTTCACACCCCTCACAAAAAAGAAGGACAAACTTAAGACTTATGTTACAACCTCAGACTTTTGAATTGCATCTTTTTAACAAATGATATTGCCATAATCAATTACATTCCGGTACCATTGCTTTCACTATTTGAAATGCACTTCTTGAAAACTGAATGTAATACAAAATATAAATCCATAATTACTGATTAGCAACAGCACATTAGAACATACCATGTTAAATCTGAGCCAGTATATCATACAGTAAGTTGCTGATTTATTTCTAAGTAGTTATTAAAATCTTAGTTTTAACTATAGAATTTAATTTTTTTTAAAACACTTGCTTTATAAAACCTGTCAAATCATCAAGGTTGTTCTTTGAGAGTTTGGTCTCTTGTTATCTGAAGTTGGGTAGGTAGTAATGATTTCTATTTCTGATGCTTTGTCTTTGTGTTTATTTTCCAAAAAGGCTTGCTTGAATCATCTTTATTTCCTTTTTGGAACCAAGTGGAATGGACAAAAAATTTTAAGTTGTTGTTCGCTTTCTTCATGCTGGAGTTTTAACATTGGCATAACGGGTTCTTGTATTTTAATTGCAATGTAAACAATATGCTTTATTCCACCCTCAAACCAAGGTCCAAATAGCACTTAATTAAAGTTTAGATACATAAATATGTATTCCCCAAAACATAATTGCTATTTTCAAATGACATGTTTTTTGTTGGTTAACCTAATCATGGCTTATTTAATTGTCCAATTTTCTGCCTTTGCGCAATCTATTGAACTTTGTGCTAACCACATGGATTGTGTTTGCACAATCCTTGAAGCTAAAATCTCATTTAATGTGCAAAAACATCCAATAAGTAAGAAATGATTTTTTTTTCAAATTAAAAGCCCAGGCTTTGTTTCTTCCCTACATATTTTCTATGCCCTAAATGAGTCAAATGATTACAAGAGAGATGGGGGGGGGACAGAGGCAGGGAGGGAAGGAGGGAGAGAGAGACGCAGAGGGAGAGGGAGGGAGAGGCAGAGAAGTATTAAACCTTAAATAACCTTGTATTGCATAATTTTTCTGGGCCTCAGGATTCTAATGGCTCAGGAAGATGTCCAATCTATTTCTTTTGCTTCATTACCATGGAATGATCTCATAGGATAGAACTAGGACAAACTAGTATCAAGGGGCTAGTTTTCTCAATCCTTATTTGCTGTCGTTTTAAATTACGAATGCCTTATGCCTCTGGCTGTGACCGCTGAATTAGTTTTCCTAAACTTGAGCCCAACCACAAACTTGGGAAGTGTTGCAAGCATCTGCTTCAGAAGTAACTTTTAAGTGTTTTCAGCAGTAAAACACCCATGTAGGACATTCTCCATCAGGAGTAGATTAAAATGTCAGCAAACTTGGTATCTCATTCTGAAAAGTGAGTCTTCCTACCCCAGAAGTGCTTTTTAAGAACTAAATTCCTTCAAATATTTTATTTACATGTATGTTTGTAGCAAATATATATTTCTAAGAGAAAAAAAGATATGAGGAAGATTAAAGACTACACGAGGGAGCTAGTAACAGGATGCAGAAAGCCATTTGGCCTAATAGTTATTTGTATTATTATTTTTGTATTTTATTGGTCTTGTATGCCGCCCACTCCTGAAGGACTCTGGGCGGCTTACAATAAACAAAGGAAGGGGATAAATAGACAAATAGACAAACAACAATTTAAAATACACAACATTCATAGTTACAGTGGGGCTGGCTATTTCAACAGCCCCCCAGCCTGCTGGAGCAGCCAGATCTTAGTGGCTTTGCGGAAGGCCGGGAGAGTAGTAAGGGTCCGGATCTCCATGGGGAGCTCATTCCAGAGGGCTGGAGCTGCAACAGAGAAGGCTCTCCCCCTGGCAGATGGGATCCGGAGGAGGCCTAGTCTGTGCGATCTGATCGGTCTATGGGAGGTAACTGGCAGGAGGCGGTCTCTCAGGTCCGATGTCATGTAGGGCTTTATAAGTAATGACTAGCACCTTGAAGCGAGTCCGGAGACTAATGGGTAGCCAGTGCAGCTCGCGGAGGATAGGTGTAACGTGGATAGCAGTAGACTTATATACCGCTTCATAGGGCTTTCAGCCCTCTCTAAGCGGTTTACAGAGAGTCAGCATATTGCCCCCAACAATCTGGGTCCTCATTTTACCCACCTCGGAAGGATGGAAGGCTGAGTCAACCCTGAGCCGGTGAGATTTGAACCGCTGAACTGCTGATCTAGCAGTAGCCTGCAGTGCTGCATTTAACCACTGCGCCACCTGGGTGCACCCACGATCGCTCGCGCGGCTGCATTCTGGACTAGCTGAAGTCTTCGAACACTCTTCAAGGGCAGCCCCATGTAGAGCATGTTACAGTAATCCAGTCTTGAGGTCACAAGGGCGTGAGTGACTATCTGAAGGGCCTCCCGATCCAGGTAGGGTCGCAATTGGTGCACCAGGCGAACCTGGGCAAAGGTCCCCCTGGTCACAGCCGACAAATGGTGTTCTAAAGTCAGCTGGGGATCCAGGAGGACTCCCAAATTGCGAACCCTCTCTGAGGGGTGTATAATTTCACCTCTCAGCCTGAGAGATAGAATACTTGGCCAATCTTTGGGAGGGAACATCAGTAGCCACTCGGTCTTGTCTGGATTGAGTGCCAACTTGTTTACTCCCATCCAGACCCTAACAGCCTCCAGGCACTGGCACATCACTTCTACTGCTTCGCTGAGTTGGCACGGGGCGGACAGATACAGCTGCGTATCGTCCACATATTGGTGTTACTTAATCCCGTGCCGGCGTATGATCTCACCCAGTTAATGTATAAGCCTGGAAATGGGGAGACTCTGAGTTCTAATCCTCCTTCGAGCATGAAGCCAGCTGGGTGACCTTCTCCTCCATTCTCCCTCAGCGTAGGAAAGTGGCAGTGGCAAACCACTCCCGAAAAACCTTGTCAAGAAAACTTGCAGGGATTGGTCCAGGTAATTGACCTGTTCTCTAAAGCATCTAATGGCAGGACAAGAAGCTCATGTTCCATGGAAGAGATTGGGCAATATTTTATTCAGAACAATGTAAGGTTTCCTTATTTGGACAGGAGGTTGGACTAGAAGACCTCCAAGGTCCCTTCCAGCCCTATGATTCTATGTCTATGTTTACATCACAAGGAGCAGTGGTGGGTTGCAAGTGGTACGCCCCAGTACGGGCGTAACGGAGCCTGCCCGGAGCACCGGGTACCATTCCGGTACAGTGCTCTGGAGGGCCCACCTGCCCACACTCCTTACCTGTCCTTTTAAGCCTTCAGAACCTCTGCGCACGTGCATTGCCCATACAGCACCTGCACGATGCTCCGCTGAGCAGCTGCAGCGTAACAGAGACTTGCAGTGGCATCGTTGGAAGGTAAGATGCATGCGTGTGCTGCGTGCATTCATGTGGGGATCCGGAACCCACCACTGACCAGGAGTCAAGACTAATTTTAAGGCACAAAAGAATCCAGATGTTTATGTATACATATTGTTTTGATATAAGCATTATTTATATACTAGTTGGATACCCGTGCTTCACTACGAAACTATGTGATCCGGCTTGATAAATTGACAGTAAAAGCTTGAAAATTAATGAGTAGTTACATTTGGGCTTGATACATTAACACATAAAGCCTGAAAATTAATGTAGAATGTGTAACTCCTTAGCATCAGAGCATGTTAATATAAGGCAACTGGCAGTTGGAACAGAGTTCTTTTCAGGTGGGGTGGTGGTGGAGTAGAATGTCTCGCTCAGTGTTTCTCAACCTTGGTGACTTTAAGTCCTGTGGACTTCAACTCCCAGAATTCCCCAGCCAGCTATGGGGAATTCTGGGAGTTGAAGTCCACAGCCACAGGACTTAAAGTCACCAAGGTTGAGAAACACTGGTCTAGTTCCTTAGCATGAATGTGTATTAAAATAATACTTTATAAGAAATACTGATAATCTGATGGTCATTTTGAAAAATCATTTCTTAGCGAGCACCTAGAAGCCAAGAGGAACATACGTGCGGAATTTCAAGTTTGTAGGCTTTACAGTTCTGGAGATTTCATGATGAGTGAGTGGTATTTGGCTTTTATATACATATAGATTATCTGTTATTTTTATTTGTTTTCTACTGAAAAATATGTATACTTAATAGGCATATTTTATTACCATTCATACAAATACAATATGAAATATAAAGGAACAATCTCACTGACACACTGCAGGCTAAAATGGATTGGACATTTCTACAAAATAGGTAGACCTACCTTATCCCCCATTTCCTAATCTACTTTGGAGAGTTGGGAGACCATTTCAAGCAGTGTGGAAGCATATCCAGTGAAGCAGCTGTAGTGTGTATGAGCGAGTTTGGTGTACTGGTTAATATACCAAGCTGGAAATCAGAAGACTGTGGGTTCTAGTCCTGCTTTAGGCACAAAGCCAGCTGGGTAACCCTGGGCCAGTCTCTCTCACAACCTTAGGAAGTAGGTAAGGGCAAACCAAAGTTGGTATTCAGCAGGTTCTGACCAGTTCTGGAGAACCAGTAGCAGAAGTTTTGAGTAGTTCAGAGAGCCAGTTAATACCACCTCTGGCTGGCCCTGCCTCCATCTATTCTCTGCTTCCTGAGTCCCAGCTGATTGGGAGGGAATAGGGATTTTGCAGTAACTTTCCCCTGGAGTGGGGAGGGAATGGATATTTTACAGTATCTTTCTCCTGCCACGCCCACCAAGCCACGCCCACCAAGCCATGCCACGCCCACAGAACCGGTAGTAAAAAAAATTGAATCCCACCACTGGGGCAAACCACTTCCAAACTCTTGCCAAGAAAACTACAGGGGCTTTTCTAGGTAGTTATCAGGAATCACTTGAAGGTGAACCCTTGTGTGCATGCGCACGTATACGGACACACACAGAGTGGTAAGCAGGGCAAGGAGAATTCTTTAGCAAGCAGAACTCTATTTCCAGTTGGGTGAAGCTCTACAGCTATAATGTTCAAATGGCTCAAACATATTCAGCAAAAAAAAAGTGCTTGAAAACATGAAAATCGTTTGCCATTTTTTTCTGCAATAGTTAGAGTAAAATGCAGCTGCTCCTTCATAGTTCCAAACCCCTTAATAGTCATGATATCATGGGTACTATGCTGCGTAATTTACCTTGTAATACAAAAGTAAGTAGATAACACAATCCTTTTCAAACTGAAGCATGCACAAACTTCATTTGAAAGCTTCTGCTCAAAAATGTGAGCAGAAAAGCAAGATTTATTCTTAATAAGATGAAATAGAATCCATGTGATTATTGCTCATATATTTAACCAGTTCTCCTACATATTCATTATTAATGGAGGACACTTTGGCCCAAGGATGGGGGTGGTTCCCCTTCCATCTTACACGTAGTAGTGTTCCAAAGGGTATCTCAGCTGGTCTATTTAGGCAGGCACAGGAATTGTCCTTAGCTACAAGAATTCTCCAAAGTGTGTATGAGTGGTGAGAGAAAAGATAAGAAGTGGAGAGACAACATTGCTTCAGAGTGTGATTAAATAAATCATTAAATAAATACAATAGGAAACAAATAATCTGTCTCTTAGTTTCTTATCTTTCTTTTCCCAACTCCCATTTTCTCTCTTCTTCCTCTCCAGCAACAACCTTGAGCATTTATAAGTTTCCTTTCCCAGAACTATCACACTCTGCTCCAATCTAGAGGACCGGAAAGCTTATGAAACAATAAATAACCTTAAGGTGTCACAGTATATCCTACTGTTTTTGCTGCACATGACCTAATAGAAATAAAAATAATTTCAGTAAAGCATGAAACTACCAATCTCTACAGGTTGAACTGTATTCATTCTCTAAGGACAAACGTCTGTAGCAGCTAAAAGAGCTGTATATGGTCCATATTTTGTTGTTTTATTATTAGAAGTATGGTGAGCTAGTCAAAATTATTATTATTTTTAAAAATATTAGGTGATTATGATTTTATAGAATAATTGGAATTGTGCAGATGCAACAGATAACTTGAAAATAAACAGCCCCCTATCAAATATCTATCAATATCTATCAAACCCAAGTTCAGTTGTTACAAATAAATGGAATATCAAGGGCAGAGTATATCATACATTTTGTCTTGACATTATAGGGCATTTGGGCCAAACTGTTTCTCTCAGTCCAAACCACCTCACAGGATTGCTGTTGTTGTGGATAAAATAGGAGGAGTAAGGAATAGTATGTATCTTGAGTACTTACTTATAAGGTAAGAAAGGCAGGATAAAAAAAATCTAATAAATAAAATGGTAAAAAAAAAATGAATATGCCAGCCTGTGGAAGTAATGAGACAAAACTCGATTTGTGCTAAAGACAGGAGAAATATGGTAATTCAGCGAAAGAGAATGCCAGGGAAGAAATATTACCCCAACTCTACTCTCAGAGACCCAGTTCAAGAGCTTCCCTGTGCCATCAATTTTTTAAAAGAAAATAAGAAAAAAAATCAGTTTATTAAACAATCATATCAAAATAAGCTTCAGTCTCTACCCAAGACTTTCACGTTCTTAAGATGAAAAAAAGTTCCATAGCAGTAGAAATTTACTAATTGGCCATCTGCTGCCTTCAAAATTTGTACTTCTCTCTACTTAATGATAGGGTTGGCCTGGAAGCACTTAAACAAAAAAATCTAGAGTTAAACTAATAGAATGGAACTTTCTATTCTGCTGTCTTTTCTGAGGGCCCCCAAACACACAGTGCCTATTCATAGTGATCAATTAACTTAAGGGGGGAGAAAATAATCTGTGAGATTATTATTTGTATTTTTGAGATGCCATTGACTTAATGTCCCTTGAATTTTGCAATCATTGCAAGTAATATCAAAAATGTATCAAAATATAAATTAAGTCAGTAAAAACAACATATGCTGAAAATATGAACTTTATTTCCTAACCCTAAATCTAGAGCAAGACTTATGCAAAGGGATAGCACCATTCTCTTCTGACTTAGTTTACCTCTGTTTGGGCTTGAACAATATTTTTCTGAAGTATCAATTCAATTCAGTTCAGTTTATTACTGTCATAGACCAGAGACCAGAACAAATAAAAACACTCAATAAATGTACAATTAAAAATTCTAGTATAAAATAAGAAAGAAAGAAAGAAAGAAAGAAAGAAAGAAAGAAAGAAAGAAAGAAAGAAAGAAAGAAAGAAAGAAAGAAAGAATTATACGAAAACTCAATAAGGTATCTCCTTTAGTTCATGAGCTGTGCTTTCAACATAGTGAAGCCTGGTTTTTCACTGCCATAAATATTTCATTATTATTATTTTTGTCATTTGATGCCATACTTTCCTGGCAATTATTAAAAATATCAAACAGATTGTCCTGTCCTTATCTGCAGTTTATGGTGTCACTATCATGCCCTGATGACTTCCATCTCTCCAACTGATCACATAGTGTGGTCTTTTCATCCTTAAGGTGACACTTTTACATCAAAGCTTCAAGATATATAATTTGTGATACTTCCCCACTTATTATCTGGGGGACAATGTCAGTTGACCTACAGTCATTGTGATCAGATGTGCATTTTGGATGAACATATGACCCACACAACACACACTGAGATGCTTTTGAAACCAACTTCTTTGTAGGCTTCCTACAATATAGAAGTGAGGAGGACACCATATTCCTGTTTTGTTAGGGGAAGAAAGGGGATGCATTTATACAATTCCATAACAGTGCTTGAAGATATATTAGCCTTCCCTTATTTTGCTTTGTTACAATTTCCAGAAAATAATGGAGAACATTGAACTGAAATTTTAACGCATACCTTCCAGCTCCTTTATAAGTGTCAGATTCAATCCTATTCCCCTTACCAAAAAAAAAAAAGTCAGGACTATCTAGCAGCTAGTCAATTTGAGAAACACTTGGCAGAAATGTTTTCCTCTATGCCAGTTTACTTCACTTTGTTTTAACTTGAAAGATCTCTAAGTAGGATGTAGGGCTGTCAAATCTGCCTGGAGAAGCCCAGGCAGAGCTCTGAAGTCAACCCTGCTCTGCTCATAGTACAGTGCCCCAGTGATGAATGCCTCCTTCCCTGGCTGATGTGGTGCTGAAAGGGGAGGGCTGCCAATCCAGAAGAGACAAACCTTATCTGTAAATGAATGACGTCTCACAGATCAGGACAATGTCATTTGGCAGGATAGGGATTAGCAACAGGGACAACCAATTTTGTGTCACCTTGGTTTTGTGCAAAGAGGATGGGACTTTAAGGTAGTAATAGAGAAAGGCCCTATGCCATTCTAAAAGGGGACATAATAAATCTGGATTCTAAACTTCCGACTAACTTTTCTCAGATTCCGGTTATATGCAACACTATTAAACAGGGAGCATAGCACGTTGTCACCCAGATTTCCTCCTGGATGTCAATTTATCTGTTCCAAGTGGAAGAAAAATAGATACAGTGTAGATGTTTGTGTATGTGTATATTCTCTTCACATAACATATAATTAAGCTATGGAATTCACTGTACTACAATGAAGTAATTATCACCACACTGAAAGTTTTAAAAGACAAATAGGTTTGTCTATAGGGTAAAGCTACCTGTGGTTACTTATTAGTTTTATGACCTGACTTTTGTCTAGTAGGAGCTCATTGCATCGAGTAAACAATGTGTTATTCTTCCTGTTTACTTCCTTAACCAAAACCCTGGGAGATATATGGCCAAGAGACAAATGGCTGATTCAACTGAACTTCCATAAACTTGGATCTCCTCAATCTTCATCCCACAACTAGTGCTACTGGTCATACGACTACAATATATAAGAAAGAAATTGTTACTATGGTCGTGTCCTGCTTAGAAACGTGGATTAAAAGCACTTGGATTCCTTGCAGCCGTTATTGTCACTGAAATATAGGGAAAGAATGGAGGGGGGGGGGAAACTTTCAGGGAAGTCTGAATATTCCTATGATTATTCCAATTCAAGAAATCAGAAGGGATTGTGACAATCTGGGCGCAGAATTGGTATTCTGCCTTGGTTGTGCTGCAATGGGGGAGACAGATAAACACTGTCTATACAATCAGGACAAGGTTAGTTAGGATCCAGCAGATTCAAGGGCAGCAAATGAGCTCTTCCAACTGCAAACAACTCATTAGAGACAGGCACAAGCAACAGGAGCCTATCCGTGCTGCGCCCTCATGCATCAAAACCATCTTAACAGAGAAATGGCCATTCTTCCTTTCTCTCTCATGAACATGAGACATCAGAAAATGTACAGCTATGAATGCGAGGGGGGGGAGCCCAACAATTCATATGCATCTAGATTTAAAATCTATTTCCTAGAACTGAAAATTGAAAGAATTGAATAATTTGGTTCAAATTATGATTATTCTCTCCTTTACAAAACAGAGGGGAAAATTGGTATTTTCCAATAATGTGTTTTAATACGTAAAACAACTGTTTTCAGAAAAGGCAACATTGGTTTCAATAGAACTTACTTTCAGCTGGATAGTAAATAAGTTGCAAAGTTTTAGACATTTACATTGAAATTCCCAATGTGCCCTTCCAACCAGAGTTATTTAGATATTTCACAAACATTTTTATTCACAATTTGGAAGCAAATGCTGTTGGAATGTTGGACTTTTTTTTTAATATGCTGCACTATGTAGGCGGCAGTAAAACTATCTTCTGCATTCTACATTCACACAGGTTTGATACTGACAGATGGTGAAGAAGTAAACTACCACAATATTTTAGAAATAAGCAGCAGCTGGGGCATTTTTATTTCTTCTTTCTAGCACCTTTGTAGATTTTAAGGTGAAGTACACCACAAGTTTAGATATTCCCCATTCTCACTACATATTTGCTGGTAAATCGGATGATTAGGGAGACTTTGGTGCTCTCTGAGCTTAGTTGTTTGCTTGCAAATTTTTCATTAGCCAACTAGGTAACATCCATTGGATAATCCCTATTTCCTTTGATCCTGTCCAGTTCTGGAATTTCCTTGAAAGCTCCTGAGATCTGCCCTTCTTTTTCGTCAGTCAACAGTTGCATACCTTTGCCCTTAGCAAAGACCAAGGACCCCCAAGATCAACAATGGGTGTTTTTTTTTTCATTTCCCTTATTCAAATAATCGCAAGCAGCATTTGCTGGTAGAGTACAACGCACTCCAAGTTCCCTTCACAACAAAAGCCCTCCCTGAAATACTACAGTACGAGCAGAATTAGCTCCTCCACTCCACGTCCAAGAAAGAAAGAAGGAAAGAAAGAAAGAAAGAATGAAGGGAGGGAGGGAAAAAGAAAGAAAGAAAGAGGAAAGAAAGGGAGGGAGGACGGAGAAAGAAAGAAAGAAAGAAAGAAAGAAAGAAAGAAAGAAAGAAAGAAAGAAAGAAAGAAAGAAAGGAGGGAAGGAGAAAGGATGGATTTGAGGCATTGGACCGCTCTTGCCGGCGAGCGGTGTTTGCTCCTCTACGCCCTCCAATTCAAACCCAATTCCTCTTTTCCAGATGGATCGAAGTGCCAGGTCGCTCAGCATCCAGGAAAGCGGAGGCCGACTATTCGCGTGATTTGGGGGTTTTATTGTGGGAGGGAGGGAATCATCTGTTTGTAAATGTGTCTCACTCCTCGTCTTCCTCCTGTTAAATTGCGGCCAACTCCTCCCTTATTAATTTTAATCGGTGTGTAATCGGCCCTCTAACCCGGCCTACCTCTCGGGGAAGTTTTTCCCACTTGCTTGCCTTTAGAAGACTCAACGGTCAACTTTCCCGTCGGCTGTTTCTCGAGGGGGCAACCGAAATCTACGGAGAATCCGGGGCAGCGAAAAGGCCAACGCCTTCAAATCGGGGGGCCCTTTATGGTAGGCAGGGTTCTTCTGCCCCGAGGGCTGGGGAGTCTCTCTCTGGCCACGTGCCAAGCGCGTTCCACTTTCTAGCGACACGTCAGCCCTAATAGGACACAGGAGGCCCACGCGCGACTCTGTAAAGCTTAGCCTCGGGCAGGACTCGCTTTGAAGGTTCGGGTTCAGATCGGAGACTTGCAGCTCGGGACTAAAAGAGAGCAGTTGCTCAGAACTAGCTTCAGGTCGTGCTGAAGCCCAAACCTTGAACGAAGGATTACAATCCTAAACCTAAAACATAATTCTAAGCAAAAAAAAGAAATGGCAAATGCGTGCAAACACACACACACACACACACACACACACACAATCAAAACAGAGACCTAGCTGAGACGGGACCCCAGCCCTTCAGTACAAACCCACCCCTGACTTATTGCAGAGGCTCTCACCCAAGACCGACCGCCCCCCTTTCCCTCGCGCAGAAGATCCTCTGCACCAGCAAAGGCGGACGGTGGGCACGAAATTCGGGGCCCTGCCGGGCAGCGAAAGGGGCTCCCGGGGCCGCCGTCAACTCACCGACGCACTCGTTGGCTTCTCGGGCGGTGGCCCTCTGCCAGGGCCGGTCGTAGTGGAAAGGCTTGCAGCGGTCGCACTCGGGCCCGGCGGTGTTGTGCTTGCAGTCGCAGACCAGGTGGTCATCACGGTCCCGGACGCAGCGGGAGGCGTGCCCGTTGCACTTGCAGCGGCCGCCCACCTGCAGGTCGGAGACGGCGTAGTAGTAGGAATCGCGGGCCAGCTCGGAGTCGTCCTCGTTCTCGTCGCCGAAGGTGTGGAGGCGGCTGAAGACCACCCGGATGTCGGTGGCCGTCACCCAGTCCTGCAAGACGGGCGAGTTGTCGAAGTCGTGGGCCGAGGGCCGGCCGTCGAGGGTGCTGAAGGCGATGAGCCCGCCGCTCAGGGGCCGCATGTCGGTGTGCGAGTCGGTGCAGATGGCCTCCTGCTCGTTCTGCTTGGTGATGGCGGCGCGGCTGGGCTTGTTGTACATCTTGCGGCACTGCGTGGAGTAGAACTGGAAGGGCACCCAGCTCTTGCCGCCGTCCATGGACTTGGCGATGGCCATGGACTCCGGCCGCGGCGAGCAGAACTGCAGGCTGACGTAGGTCACCTCGAACTTTTTGCCCAGCGCCAGCACCAGCGTCACGTTGAGCGGGTGCTGCACGAAGCTCTCCGACTGCCAGCAGGTCAGGTTGTGCGGGTTGTTGAGGTCGGTCAGGTAGGAGGCGGGGTGGGCCCGCTTGGGGTCGGCGGCGTCGCACAGGTGGCAGCTGCGGCTCCGCTCCTCGCCCTTCTCGGCCAGCACGCAGTAGCGCGACTGGGGGCGGCCGCAGGTGCTCGACACCTTCACCTCCTTGCCGAAGGCGGCGTTGACGAAGTCCGGGATGCAGCGCCGCGGCTGCCCGTTCTCGTCGTAGCAGGGATCCGGCTGCGGGGCCGTCTGCACGGCGAACATGTTCAAGCCGTAGCCGCCGCGCACCCCTTCGGCCAGGCAGGCCACCGCCGCCAGGGCCACCAGGGCCTCCCAGCCCGCCGGGGACATCCTGCCTGCCTACCTGGTGGGCGCTGAGGGAAGGGAGCCTGTGGAGAGAAAGGAGAGAGCGCGGGTCAGCTCCCGGAGCGCTTGGACTCCCCCTGCCCCACCCCACCGGCCTTGGCGCCTCGACGCTGACCGTCCAGGAGAACACGCGTGTTTGGGCAGACCTCCCGGCTGTCCTAGCAGTGAAAGTCTCCCTGGGGCTCGTCCGGGGGGAGAAAAGGGGGTGTAAACCTGCCTCGGAGGACGAGCGGCCCAGCGAGTGGGGGTGCTTGAGTGACAGATGCTACAGTCCGCCTCAGTTGAAAAGGCCGCTTTGGGAGCCGTAAGTAGGCCCACTAGTCACGCGGGGCTTTCTCTCTGCTCAGTCTTCCCCCCTCCCCTCGGGTTTCTCCCCTCGCGCCAAGTCAGCGCCAGCCCGCCTCGCATCCCAGTGGGGATCCCGAACCTAGTTGTGCCGTTGGCGAAGCCAGAGTTGGATAGGCTCACACAAACTAGCCCCAATTTGTATTCGAGACCCGGGGAAACCAAGCCCAGGAGTTCAGGGCAACTACTTGAATCTTCTCACGTTTCAGAGCCGCTGTTGTCCTCTGCCATAAGGTGATACATAAACACATATGAATTAAAGCGGAGGGGACCTCTGAAGGACTCCAAAGGGCTCCCAAGCATTTGGGGATTTATTGTCTACAACTTGGACGTCCTTTTTGTAGATAGCTGCTCTCTCAGGAGAATGAGAAAAGTAAGACAAACCTGTTGACCTACCGCGGGAGCTTAACACCCAACATCCTCCTGACCTTCGGGGAATAGGAGCCCCCTCCGCCAATGCGCGGCAATCTCCACAGGGCACCAGGGAAAGCGCACCTAATTCCCTCAGCTTTTCCCTCGCGAAACTGTAGTGACAAAATCCCTGTCAGGGAGATAAAGATCGAATGGAACGAACCGATTGGAAGGTTTTTACTACTGTGGGCTCGAAAATACCATTCTGGACGATTCCAAAGACCTTGGCTCTTAGCTTGTCCAGCAGCCTTGGGCTTAGACTCAACCAATGCTTAGGACGAGAGGGTCGTGGGGGTCCCTTTTCTTTTACCTTCACTTTCCGAGAACGTTGCCCCGAAGAGCTGGCTCTTGCAATCGAGTCCCCTGTTTTTGTGAGGACCGACTGGATCCCAAGATCACAGCAATGAAGCTGCACTGCCAAAGTTGGGACTCTTTGCCTATATACACCCAACCAGTCCTATTTAAGCCTGGCGGAGGGGAGACGGTGGGACACAACTCAGAGCTTCGGTGTGGCGCAACTACCCAGGCAGTTGGGTAACATTAAGTGAAGCAAGATCCCATTATCCAAGGATCGGCGATCCTCGTGGATTCGCCTATCACGCTAAGTCAAAATGGGATTTGGGTAACCCAGGACTCTGCGTGTGAAGCAAGGCCTTAAAACATGGTAGACCAATAGTTGATTAAACATCTAAAGGCTTAGCACTCTGGAGAAACCCGCTTCTCGTGAGTAATCGGAACTTTTTCTTAACGGAGCGCTTGGGATATTGCACTGCGCGAGAGGAAGCCGTTTCTCTTCCACCAAAAGGATTTCCTGGGGTTTCCCTCCGCAAAAAAAAAAAGGCCTTTAAGGTCGCAGCCTGAGCGTGCACAAACCTTCTGCTGGGAATTGGTCCCCAGTTGGTGCAAGCAGTCAAAGAATGCAAAGGTTGGGCTCCCATTCACGCTGGCGAAGCGGCAATTACCTGCCACCCAGATCTACCGCCGACGGAAGATAGGCAAGGATGGGGCGGGGAAGCCAAATCTCAGCCGTCCCCGCAGCCCCGCCCCGTACAATCAGTTCAAGTCCAGACTCCCGAACCCTACTAGTCAAACAAGCGCCGGTCCAAAGCCCATTTGGGGAGTGGGTTTGATTTCCCAATGAACCAATGCAAGGGCAGATCCAAGCAGGAGGAGAATCTTGAAAGGTTCGGGGGAAAAGTCCCTGTGCGCCCAACCTGGAGAAATTTGCGAGACGGGAAGCCGTTGCCAGTGGCTCTCATGTTATTTCTTCGGCCTCAGCCGGAGAAAGAGCCCGCGCGGCTAGAGATGCGCCGGAGAAGTTGGAAAGCGGCGAGAAGTGCTCGTCCGTCTTTTGGCAGGAAACGTCGGTCCCGCTCCGGTCGGGCAGCCAGACTCTCGCTCCCTTCAGGTAGCGGTCAGCTGGCCTTCCCACCCCGGAGCCCGCCCTTAGCTGCCCCCGAGACCAAAGGAGCCGCCCGCCCCGCTCTCTTCCGCCCGCTGCTGCCTGCGGGACAGCTCCCTCCTCCGGCCTGCCTTCCCCGAGCTACCTTGGCTGCAGCTGGTCGCTCGCTTCCTCGGCGGTGGCGCGGGCAGCCGCAGCTCCAGGCGAGCTGGAGACTCTCAGGGGTCTCGGTCGGTGCCCATCGCGCTGTCCCAGCGAGTGGCTAGGCTCCGCGGGTGTCGGAAGCGTGTGAGGCGGCAAACTCGGGGCGAAGTTGAGGTCATCCCGGAGGAGTGACACCCCGTGGGCTCGCGCGGGGGAAGAGAAAACGACATCCACTGGCGGGATGGCAGCTCTCGCGACGGATGGGGCGGGGAGCGGTGTGTGCGGGAGGGGGCAGGGAGCGAGAAGGGGCGGCCCCGGCACTCGTGCACTTGCGAAAGGGAGGGGGAGGAGCTGTGGGGAGGAGGAGGCGGAGCCGGAGTGGCCCAACGGGGCAGGATCAGGCTTGGCCTGGAGACTTCCTCATCAACATCAATCTGAACTGTGTGGGACAGAGAAGATCCCCTCGCAAGAGCCAAGTGAGAAAAAGAGAATGGCCAACGTCCCTCGTTCTAACATCGCAGAAAAGCCACGCTTTTGCTTTATAGCAAAGAATCTCCATCCCTGCATCCTCCTTAAGCCGGCGTTTCTTTCTGACCCAGGGCCGAAACATTCTGACGCTTCAAAAAAGAGACTGGACCTGTAGTGAAATTCAATTTTTTTAACTACCTGTTCTGTGGGCGTGGCTTGGTGAGCGTGGCTGGGGAAGGATCTCCCTTCCCACCCCACTTCTGGCACTAGCCAGAGGTGGTATTTGCCGAACTACTCAAAATTTCCGCTACCGGTTATCCAGAACCTGTTAGAACCTGCTGAATTTCACTCCTGGACTGGACAACCTTTTGGACTGGAATGGGATAGGGTCTCCTACTTAAGCAAGGGAGTTGGACTAGAAGACCTCCAAGGTCCCTTCCAACTCTGTTATTCTGTTGTGTTCAAGTGGAGAAATTGGCTGGCAAGACGCTAAAATAGGCGGTGAAGGAGTTCAGTCGCAGCTGGGTGATGCCGATCTATATAGTGTTTGCTCCTGCAGAGCATTTGGAATGTGGGGGGGGGGGCTTCTTTTGGAAGATCTTCGACCCTCACGGAGCTACGCAGACAGGGAGAAAAATCCACACCCCTCTCTCACTGTTCACTCCCGAGTGTGTCCAAGAGATTCACTTCTCTCCCTTATCGGCGTTCGCACACACATACCTAAAGTCTCAACCTTTTTGTCTCAAATCAGTGCTGCCAAATTTCCCATCCCGGCACGAAATATTTAATGAAAGACTCGGCGAAACGAAACATGCAGTTAGCAGCCTGCGGCTTTATCTCCAAATATATGAAACGTTTGCTGCTTAACAAAAACTCTGAACCTGGGATTCAAGGTTGTCTGTGCAAGCTAAGTGGAAATAGGAGAACTTTTCCTCCATCTGGTGATCTTTCTTCCCCTCTTTCAATATTTAAAGCAGCTTTCCAAGCCTTGAAAACTGCTGGCACATGTTGACATTTGAAAACGAGGCTCCTGTTGTAATAATTTAGCTGGTGTGCATTTAATTCTATGGAAACAATGCAGTGCGGCTCTTCTTGCCTTGCTTCACTTGTGTGCCATAGTTTCATAGATTCCCTGCTATTCTTGTTAGCCTGACACCCACCTCTCATAACAGGATCCATGACTTTTGGTCAAGAAGAAAATCTTGCACTTCTATTCTACATGAAGTGACATCATCAGAAAAATATATATGTTTAAATGCATAGAGGCAGTTTTTAATATTGTCACTTCGTATTTATTTATTTTTTTAAAAAAATGAATGTTGGGTTGACTATAGATGGAAGAGGCTATAAAACTTAATTCCTGACTCCTGCAGGAATTCCCCTTTACACTAGAATGGTAATGTATAGAACACCAAGTGAATGCTATTCCCTTGAGGCTTATGGAACAATTGTTTCCACAAGTTTGCAAACCAGTTCAAGCTCTACACGAAGTTTGACTCAGGCCCTGGAAGTAACATTTAGACTCTTAGTAATGCACTCTCCACTTGCATTCAAGTCTTTTTTTCAGACTTAGATTTTTTTAATCAAAGCAGCCATTGGATAAAAGTGAACAGATCTAACCAACCCAATGAACTAGAACTTGGAATGTGTGTGGGAAACACCCTCTTCTATGGACATAGGCTTTGAGATGAGTGCATTGCCTTTTAAGATAGATTGGGCACCTCTGTCTTCAAAGGAAGTGCACTCCTCTCAAAGCCAACACTACTCCTTATCTGATCAATAATCTTCTACAGTAGGAAGTCTTCTACAGTACACTGCTTGATCACTGGGTAACAAAAGATATAGAACTATAGACCAGATTCACACATGGTCCTGAAAAAGAATAAGGTTTGGTCTTAGTATAGGTTAACCAAATCAAGATTTAGCACTGTTTGAGCACACTAGTAACATCTGAGAATTGAGGAAGCCTTACATTTAAAGCAAACTTAACTACAAGATATTAGGTTTCCACTGTACTAATGTTGATAGATAGATAAAACTGATAGATTCTAACTAGTCCACTAACAGATGCAGAAAATAAATTCTTAGAAGGAAGAAACCTCTAATAGAATTCATGAAGGCTTACAATTTTTTTTACCAGCCCCAGCTTTGGAAATTTAGAACCTCTTCAATCAACACAACTCTACATGAAGATAAATAATGAAAAGAAGGTGGAGTGAGATCAACAGTAAGTTAGAACTGCTCAGGAAGTACATCCAGTGATTTTTTTCCTGCGCAAATCTCAAAAGGGTGCAACTGCATACAATAAATGAAGAGCGACAGTTCATTGCAATTGTTGGAATTGACTACCAGAGGACAACTGGGAGTGAAGTGGTAGTTGCAACTACTCTTTCTCAGAAAGCACCAGGTGTAAAGGAAAACATCTCTCGCTGATTTGGAGCTGTGAGTTATCTGACAAGTGGAAAATCTTCTGTAAATCTAATTGAATGATCAGGTGATATACTGGAGAAATCTGAATTGTATGAAGTTTCTTGGAGCTAGAACAGCTAGTAAGCTCAGGTCTATTATTTTGCTGAGGACAATCAAATCTCTGAGTTGCACCCAGTTATTTGACACTCCAATGTGGGCACTCTAAATTATCTTTAAAGCAAACAAAAACAAAAAAAACCTAAATAAGTTCCCAGTTGTATCCCACATTTCCCCCCTTCAGCTTGAGATGTTCCCCAGCACCAGCTATGAATTAATTCATGAACTGCAGAAACAAAGCAGTGGAGGAAAAATCCAGAAAAAGAAGTAAAATGGAATGGAATCATTTCCATGGGAAACATGCTGCACAATCCTAAACTGCAGTTTCTCCTTAGACGAAGGTGCATTGATATAAGGAGATTTATTTGTACATACATAGGAATTAGTTGAGAAGCTGAAGTATGTATTCTGTCATAGCCTGCTTTTTTTAAAGTTCCTAATTCTTTGAATAACTTTTGAATTGCGTTGATCAAACACGTCTTTCTTCACTGTATATCTCATAACAAAAATAAGATTTATTTTCTTTAGAGGAAATAAACTGTTTTGTTAAAACAACTTCACTTTCTTTCTTGCTTCCCCCTCCCCATCAGCCTTTCTCCAGAAACCTGTTTCAGTCTCACCCAGCATAAGATGACTGCATACAATATTGCAAGGCTTTTATTTACACTTCCCTTCCCTTCTCTTTCCTTTCCATTCCATTCCTATTGAATTCCAAATTCCAGCACATGCTTAGCTTCTTCCCAAATGATTATTTTTTAGAATCTGGGATTATATATATACATATATTCACATTCACATTCACATTCACATACACATACACATACACATACACATACACATACACATACACATACACATACACATACACATACACATACACATACACATACACATACACATACACATACACATACACATACACATACACATACACATACACATACACATACACACATACATACATACATACATACATTCACAGCTCTAGAGGTTAAAGCTGAATGTTGCTTTTAATCTCGATGAAAAGTGATGACAGCCAACTGAAAGCTGACACTAATATTTCTGTTCTTATTTTGATTAGCTACAATACCCCAAAGGGTTTTTACGTTTAAAAGAATTTGACATTATTCTGTTTATGAACAAAGTTCACACCGAACCAGAATTACAATTCTGTATCCGCTTTCTCCGGATATTTGCAAATTCCATCCCGATTGACTCCACGGTAGCATTTTTAACAGACTATTTCAACCACTTGGGCAACCGTGGACACGAAAGGACAGGTTCTACCACCAGTATGATTCCTCTATCCTACGGCTTTCCTTTATCCAGATTGCGGACAATCTATTGTTTCGTTTGGGAGGCGATGGTACCTTTTGCGATCAATTCCAGCAATATTTAATTGATACCTGTAATATCTTTAGAGCTAAATGTCTCCTAAGGAATTAATACCCGAAGGAGCTCTATCACGGCCCTCCGCCCCCGCCTCCTTCTTCTTACGGACGGCGCGCTTTAAAATGTTTGCCGGGTCTTTAAACCTGAGCTCAGCAAGCTTCCCGCTCTCCTTCAAGGGCATTTTCCAGATTTCCTTAGCTGAAGCTTACAATGGCGCTCCCTCTCGCTCGCTCTCTCTCTCTCTCTCTCTCTCTCTCTCTCTCTCTCTCTCTCTCTCTCCCTCCCTCCCTCCCTCCCTCCCTCTCCCTCTCCCCTCTCCCCTCTCCCCTCTCCCCCTCCCCCCCCTCTCTCGTCTTTTTCCTCCGCTTAAAGTAGAGCGTCCGCGTCCGCCTGCGACCGGGAAATCTGGGTGATTTGTTTAGCTGAACCACGAATATGAGAGGTTTAAGTTCTCGGAGTTGGTCACGGGTTCCACCCCAAAACCAAAGAAAAGAAACCAGAAACGGACTTTCATTCTAGGTTAGCGGGACTGGTTCCTAGCCTACTTAGCCTATTCTATTCTGCTTGTGCCTGGTCGTTCGGATGTCCCAATCCACCCTCCCTTCGCAATCAAGTCGCCCCAAAATTGGGTGTAGGTGTTTTTTTTTAAGGAAAGAAATGAGATTCTCTCTTGCTTAAGAAGATTCTCAGTATCCAGCTCATGGTGAGCCCAAAGGTGCTTCTTCCACCCCCCTCACCCCAAGGGCAGCTGGACTTCGTTTTTCCAAACACAAAATCAAGTTGCTTTTTGAAAAAGCATTATTTGGGATGAGATTTCTCCTTTTACCTTGCGTTCCCCTTTAGTGATAAACTCCTAAAATTGAGGCGCGAGTTTCCCAAAATGATTTCATTCCCTGAAAACAAGCATGACTTCATCATCCTCACTTGTGTTCTCGAGTTATTTGGGAATATTAGAGCTATAGTAAATGAGAAAGAATGAAATGTATGTGTATATTAAAAGAGTGACATATCAAAGAGTAATATATTAACTCTGGCACCATCTTCAGACCTCATTTCTCAGTTAGGGACCCATGGAAGAACTTATCAGGAATGACAGGTCTTCATTCTATGGGGACTTTGCAAAATGAGAATCCACCCGTATCTCAATGTTGTGCCCATCTTCATTATTAGCTCCTTTTCACATCAGGGAGTCTCTTCTCCCACCTCAAATACTGGAGGACATTCTGCCCAAGGCTCATAGGAAGTTATAAGAGAGAGCTAATAATAAACTTATTAAAACTGCCCTCTGCCATGAATTCACAAAAGCTACTTTCACAGGATAAAGTTAAAGAGCCACCTTCCCTTCCCCGTATCAGCACAAAAGAAGAGCCGGTTTGAGGTAGTGGTTAAGTCTTGGTCTAGAAACAAGGAGACCCTTAGACCCTTTCATGCCAATTTAGGCATGAAAGCCAGCAGGTTGACTTTGGACCAGAAACCCTTTCTCAGCCCAACCTACCTCAGGTAGTTGTTATTGTGGGGAAAATAGGAAGATGAAAGGAATATTGGTATGTTTGCCAGCTTGAGTGGTATATGAAAAAAAGGACAGGCTAAAAATCTAAAACCAAGAAACAACAACAAACAACAACAAAGCCACCCTAAATTTGTTTATCCCCATCCCAGTCCTGTCTCTGTTGCACCCATTGCAACTCCCACTTAGCACATGAACCATTTATGATACGCAGGCTGATTGAATCGGTTCCCCAACAGGCAACGGAAAAACATCTTCCCATGGGTCACTGCAACACAAACGGGGTGAATCAGACGTTTGTTTTGCCTTTCATATGCTACTTGCTCCCCCTGTGAGTTGTTGTGTTATCATGGGTACCATTATTAGTTTGCAAAATGATGGGAGAAGACAGCTCCCAGACATAAATACGTATCTGCCTAAAGATGAGATTCCAGTAGGGGCAGATAAAGCTACTCATACACTGAGATGACACCAAAGAAGATGTAATTGTCTTGTACTGTAGGAAAACTGAAGCTTACCACTTTTAAGCAACCACATCCATTAACCTTTTTTCCCCCTAGGGAAAAGTATTTGAATCAAGTAAAAGCCTTTTTCAACACCTCTCATTATTTTCCGAATATTGTATTGTAGAGATGAGAAATAGAGCTCAGGTGCAATACTATTATGTAGCCAATTTAGAACTGATCAGATATATAGAGTGATACAAGGGGACTCTGCTCTGCTGTAGCTGCTTGATAATTTTTTTTAAAAAATAATCTGTTCCTGTTCTTTGCATGGTTGAAACTATTGAAAAGAATCTACTTTTTTTTTTAAAAAAAAAAAATCGGGATGGATAGGAAAAGATCCTAAGATTACACTCGAAATAAAATGAAAGAGTAAATGCTGGAAGGGAAGCTGCAAGGGCATATCCTGATAGTAATGGGGCATGTTTGCATCTTCCAGCAGAGATCCTAAGATCCCTGCAATGGATCACTGGACTCTTCTCCATGACAATTAGAAGCAAAACACAATAAATTGCATAGCCCTTATTAAACCATTGATTTAAACCAATATTGCTTTAAGAAGGAAAACATACTTTGATCTGGGTACATGAAATGTCAGCTGAAGACTTGTCTCCAGCTAAATCTTGGGCTAGGGCAAGTTGAGGCTACTGTTGAATGACCAAATAAAAACCTTGGGGCTGTCAGAACATTATAGAGGGTTGGTCTTAATTGCAAGCATAGAAAAGACTAAAGTAGAACAAACCTCCAATTCAACTGTAGAGCTTCTGATCTACTTTGCTAACTTTTCTTTACCCATTAAATTGCATCTAATTTCCAGACACTCAAATTTCTGAAGTAGATTACTTTTGCAGTAAGACGCTCCATTGTTGGACCAATGGGTATTGTCAGTTTTGAAAGAATAAGCTAAACTGGGGTGGGAGAGATACAATAGGAGTAAAAACCTGCATCATAAAAATAATTTGCTAACTGATCAGGAAAGGAGCTGTGAGTGCACCTTAGAACTAAAGCAAATCAAGCTGTTAAATATGGCATTACACTGATTATTTACCTGTTCCACGAAGGACACAATTTTCAGAGTGAGTATTTTCTGCTGATTTGGGTTCTAATCAAGAGCTTAGGAATCATGGAAGTTTCAGTGTAGTATTTAGGACGTCCCACGCAAGGATTCAGGCCCAGAAATTTAAAACATCCAATCTTTGTCACAGCTTTTCAGTGACAAGACATCTATATTTTCAAGCTACATATTGGCTTTTATTTTAAAATCCCACAGGATTTTGACCACTCTTCATTTTCTAAGACTTTTTCAGGTATGGGTCCCCAAGAAGTTTTGTTAACAGTAAAGCCATTATTTTTACATACATGTCAGTGTCCAGTTTTTGCAATCTACCTTGGTGTTGCTTTTACCTAGTTTTACCTAGACAATTTTGCTGTCTTCCCAGACAAAGTGACTGGCAGTTTTATTTTTATTCATTTGCTGTCATTTGAAATACATACCTTCAGTTTTGTCTACCATGTTTGCCTTTATTGTTCTTATGCTACCATGATAATTCCTCCAGTTTCAATTTTAGCCATTGCAAGTCAACTTTTGAGGATTTCTTCTTCAATATCATGAGTGTGTGTGTGTGTGTACCTATTGAGCATACAAGGCAGCAGTAATAATCAAAATTCAAAGTAGACCAAGCAAAAGCAATCTATTTATTCCTGGCTTAAACTGAAACCCTGGTACTGGATTTCAAGAAAGGAGGGAATGGATTTCTTAAGTGGTAGGAGGGGTAGGTAGCCTCTCTCTGTTGCAGTGGAACAATGGAAAAGGAATATATCAGCAACAGAAGGCCTACACTGCTCTTTCCTTCTGCTTGCTGGCTGACATATCCCAGGAAGGTCTTTTCTCTCCTTCATCCCACCCTTTACAATTGAAACCTTCTGGTTTTTCTGCCTCATCTGAGTAGCCTTTCTTTCTTTGCTGCAGCATTTGGATGAACCTAGCTGGCTTTCAGAGAGGTTTATTTAGGAATGAAACAATATTTGCCTGGCCCAAACACCATGAATACCCCTGGCCTCTCAACAAATAGAATATAACAAATGGTTTGCATATTTTCATCTTTCAAAGGAAGGCTGACAAGTAACCTTCTCAAACTTATAGCCTTGGTGGTGGTGGGGAGATACTCCAAGGGTCAGCAGTGGGATCGAAATAGCAGGATAAGTATGGGGGACAGAAATCAAGCTAACTTCAGCTGTCAGACAGGAATAGATAAAACTGTGGAGCAGATGCCACCCACCTTATCGATGTGATCCTTTCAATATATCACTGCTTCATTGCTATTTGGATTGTTTAAAAAGCTTTCATATAAAGAGACAGTCTTGAAAATCAGTGAGGCCAACTTTTAAGAAATGGCTTGATTTTAAACAGTTCATTCTGTCACTGAAAATAATTGGACAGATCTGCCCTCTCAAAAAGAAGATGAGATTCTTTTTTAAAAGACCATTATATTGTCCCGTTTTTTTAGAAAACAACAATGCTATAAAAATGCAATTAGGCTACTAACTTCACACAGGCAATTTTGTTATGCTGTGATCAGTGAAGATCTAAACAGGATTTCTGGATCTGTGCATTTGACATCTGCTGGCATTCAAGAATTCTAGTACAAATCTAGGCAAACTGCATCTAGTGTAGCTGGCTCTCCATTTTTTTATTGCCTTCCCCTCAGGTAGGAATTTATACCTGCTACCTTGCAAGTCTATTCCAAGCAAGGGGTAGCATGGTTGATTGATGTTGATCTATAATCCATTTCCCTAGATTTCCCAAATTTTATCTTCTTCAGATCCCAGAGGTGCATTTTTCAAGAGGCAACTGGACTTTCTGGTTTTTCTTTGAAGACATATAGATTCTCATGCAAGAAGCTTCTTGGATGAGAAGTGAAATGTCTTCAAATAAAAACCAGAAAGTCCAGTTGCCTCTTGAAAAAAGCACCTTTGGGAAAACCATGACCTGGATAACTGAGAATCTCCATAGACATCTTCTCCAGATGTACTGAGATATAATTCCAATAATTCCTAGCTACCTTGGGATATTCTGGTTGAATATCCATCAATGCTTTTGGGGGTAGTGGTTGACATGGTGGAGTTGATGAATATATTATTGACAAACTTTCTATTTTGATGCTCAGAGCAGCTTAACTGCTTCAAGTATTCTTTTTTTCCATGTGCTAATGAGACATCCCCCCCCCCATGGCTTTCATAATAAAACCATTGCTAACATTTTGATAATGAAATTATTCCTCTTACTTAGGTCAAATGCCTTTGGTGGCCATTAGACTCAATGAGGAGTGTAAATGTGGTGTTTTTTTAAAAAAGAGTTGACCAATGGCCAGGTGATTATCCATATTTAAATGAAACTTCCCTATACAGAGGAAGGAAGGGGGGTTGCACTCAAGGCCTTCATGTTCTGTGGGTTTCTGAAAGAATCTGCTCAGCCTCTCTAGGAAAGGGAACATTGGTCCTTTCCCACCATCACAGCCATTTGAGAAGGATAGGAGTTGCGCAAGAGGGCAGGTTGGTGAAGGCTCGCGCAGGAGAGCCCTGGGTCCGATGTAGCAAGCAAAGGGGATTTTCTAGATTTTCTTTTATGTTGCTTCTGGGAATAAATGAAGCTCTACTGCCATTTATTCACAGCTTTCAACAGCTCATTTAAATGGATGTGAAGCTCTAGTTTGGCTTCTGCTTTTTCAGATCTATCAAAACGGAAATTAATTTTAAAAGAAATGGCTACTTTAAAAAAAATTCCCTTCTATGCATATTTAGTAAGCTTCATAGAAGATAGCAGACCTGACTCCTGGGTAAGCACATAAAGGATTGTGCTGCATTAGGTTTATGCAACCGATGAATAGCTGAGCTGACGTTTAATCTGCCTTTGGCCTCTGACGCTTCTTCGAGGATGGCGTTAAGAAGAAGGTTAGATATTTTACTCTCTCGAAAGAGACACGATGTCTTTGTCTTAAGGGTAATAGGACTTGCGGAAACAGCCACGTCTGCCTCAGGCAAACCAGTTCTGTTGCCGTCAAGCTGGAGACCGTGTGGGTGCATTGATCGGCCTCGTTTTTCACCCTGACCAGAGGGATGTACTTTTGGACGCTTCAGAACTATCTTGTCTTCTCTCTCATTCTACCTGTTGGGAACGGAAGGGTCTGTCCTCACGTCTTAATTGGTATGAACGCCCAGAATCCGCAGACTTTCAGAGCTTCGGCTCCGAAGACTCAGAGAAAGCCACCAACAAAGGACGAGACCTCTTGCAGCCCCTTCTCGCGTATAGGAGTAGAAACACTCTTGGAGTTATATAGTATGGCTATGAATTCCTGATATTAATACGAAACTAGGGATCGTGTTGGAAGTGATGGGTGACTGGTCTTCACTGATATTAAACCCATCGATCAGAACGGCACTCTATCCCCTGTCACTGTACGGAGTCTTGCTTTCTAATTTAACGAGACGCCCCTAACCGTTTTTTTTTTGGGGGGGGGTATAATGAGATCTTCTATTCTTTGCCCCAAAATAAGTCGCAGCCCGTCTAGGGGAGTCTGTGTATATCCTGAAAAGCGTGAACCGATTAATTATTATTACCACCCCATCCACTGTCACACGTACGAAGCTTCCCGCCTATGCTCGGGCCCGCTAGCCTACTGCCCCCCAAAGTGACTGGACTGGCCCTTCCCGCCAAGCTCAACCCTGTTTCCCTTACAAGAAGCTCCGCCGGAGCAATTGCCGTGAGAAAAACTAACCCACAAAGAGGGGGGAGGTTAGAAGAGCTCGGAGGGCTTGGTTCTCGGGGGGGGGGAGCTGAGCGCGGGGGGGGGGGAGAGAGGTCACTTATTCGCGGTCCGCAGGGATGGTCAAAAAAGAGGGTCCGAATCGACTCCTCCGGGGGCTTCCGAGGGACGCCTTGATCACCCCTCCCTTCCCCCAAAACGGCTTTTTTCTCTCTCTCTCGCCGAAATCGCTCTTACCTCCCTCGCCAGCCAATTCTGCCCGGATCCTGGCCCTTTCTCGGGACTTCGCCTTCAGGTTTATCTGTGAGTGCCCAAGGAAGGGAAAGTCCTGCCTGGCTTCGCCGGGTGCAGCCAGTAGTTCCACCGGACCGAGGGACGGGGATGGAAGGAGACGTCGGCGTGGTCGGATCCTCTGATCCCGAAGGAGAAACGCGGGAGAATCCTCCAGATTGGACGTCTCCTCTTCCTCTTGCTTCCTCCTGGCGGGGCTCCGATCGGAATAATGTTTCCCAGGAAGTGTTCAGAATAACGACGTTTATTTAAGGAAAGAATAAATACGAGACCAGAGTTAAAGACGACGACGGCCGTGGACTTTGCCGGGACAGAAAAGGAAGGATGCGCTTAACGTTGTCTGGATCGCGTCAGGTCAGAGGCTGAAAGGGCTGAGCGGATGGCGGCGGAGGTGTGGGGGGAAAGGGCTTTTAATCACGCCTCGTTAGATTTGTCACAGGACTCACTTATCCTCCCCTCCCCGAGGAAGCTTTTAGATTTCAGGTGCCTGTATAGATTTTAAACTAAAGCCATCCAGAGAGGTTGGGTTAACCTTGTATTGCTGGAAGTATTAGTGTTAGTATGGGAAATCTGCCAGAGTCTTTTGGAGTTGGGGAGGGGGCTTAACTAATCAGAGAGAGAGAGGGAGGGGGAGGAGAGAGAGAGAGAGAGAGAGAGAGAGAGAGAGATGAAGATGGATGGATGGATGGATGGATGGGTGGATGGATGAAGAGAGAGATAAAGTTCTCTCTTTGCCCCCCTGAAAGAGAGAACGCGCGCATGCGCGCGCACACAGACATATATGTTTTTGAACTATATGCATTATACTGACGTCCAGATGTGTTATTGCACAATATTGATTCCGCTGGGGTTATGGATGGTGCGAATTGTAGTGTAACATATGAGGGATACTAAGGAAAGGGATAGATTGTCCTGCTCTTTTCTTGTCCTCTCTCCGAAGCAGCTCAGACGGATTTCAAACCTCTCTGCCAAAGTTAGTTGCCTTGTAGCCCTTTTCCATCTAAAGAATTAGGAGGAAAAGGAGACCTCAGAAACAAACAAAGAAAGCAAGCAGCAACAACACGCCCAACCTTACTAATAAAAAAGTTATATTCTCAGAAAATATGATTTGCAGAGAAGTGGTTGCCGGAGCGCTGGAAGAGGGAGAGCGAAGGAGGAAAGGGGCCCATTCTTGCCCCAAATTGTAAAAGTTCGTGGCTCGGTGGCGAGGCCGGAGCCCGGTTCGAAATAATCAGGGGCGATTTATTCCGACGACTGACAGCTCTTTTGAACGGGGAGCGAAAGGCGTTTTCTGTCTCTCTGAAAGCTTTTCTTCCAGATTGTGTTCAGATTGGGCAGAAAGGATGAATGGCGGCTTTATCCAGATCAGGGGCTTTTCTGAAATGCCAAATTAATTACCAAGGCCTGAATCAAGGCACTGGGGAGTGGGAGAAAAAGACGCCCGCGGGTGGGGGGGGGGAGCTGCGGGTGGGGGGTGGGGTGAAAGAAGGAAGGAGGAAAGAGCAGAAAAATCTGTAGGGACGGAGGGGAAATGTGTCTCTCGGAATATTTGGCATTATCTATGTCCGGAGGTCTAGCTGAAAAGCAGGGAGGGTGTCGGGAGGCTGATGTAGGGGAGACCTAGGTAATTCCATCAGAATAATCGTGGTCTTTTCTTACATATTTTTCTCCCCCACCCCCTCCAAGACAGAGAATAAGCTTCAGAAATTTGGTGGGCAGAAAAGGAGGCAATGACTGGCTGTAATGGGGAGGAATAGGCTCTGGGACCAGCAAGACAGGAAAGATGACCGCGGGTTGAGCCGGGCCAGGTAGCTCCAGCCTCTGACCCCGCTGGGCCGGCGGGCTTTTCGCTGTCTTTCTTCCCCTCCAGCCGCGGCTCGCAGCAGGCAGTGGCAGAAGATGGCTTGGGGTGGGGGGCAACCCTCACCTTCCCAAGAGGGGCGCGACCTCCACCAGCCCGGTGCAGCCTGTGAAAGGGCGCTTTTCCAGCCCAGCCGTGGGTCGCTTTCCAGACAGCAGAGAACTCCCGGCTGACAGGCGGCCTCTCTCTGATTTGGTTAACAGAGCAAGTATTTCGGGATGGGTGAGGGGGTCGCTGATCCGGACACTCCTCCAGCTGGTCGAAAAGGAGATTGATTGATTTGTTTGTTTGTTTGTTCGTTCGTTCGTTTGTTTGCTTGTTTGTTTGTTTATTATTTGTCAGCAAGTACAGGGAAACAAGAAGTACAAGGAAACACATGAAAAATTGCACAAATAAATGTATATAAGTAAGTAAAACATAGCCATAAAAACATTTAAAAAGTACATATAAATGGGACTGTAGGACAGGGATGATAGGCACGCTGGTGCGCTTATGCACGCCCCCCCTTACGGACCTCTTAAGATTTAGAGAGATCCCCCTCCCAAGATCAATTCCTGAAAGCCGTGGGCAGCATCCCGGCTCTCAGGACAGGTCCCCGCATGACGCGGACAATCGAGAAAGGGGCAAGAGCTCTCCCCCCCTTCCTGTCTGCCCTGTCCCTTGCACCTCTCCCTGGGTGGTCCAGCCTTGGACTAGTTTTGTCCCTCCGAGGCGAAGCAATCCTTCCCCCGCATGGGGAACACGCTAGGCAACCCGAGGCTGGAGAGGCTGATCCTTCCCCACACGGGTTTTCCTGAGAGGGCAGAAGTCGCCAGAAGGGCCCCGAGCCTGCTTTGCTCCTGGGACCCTAAAGCAGCTGCTAAAGAGACTGTTGTAATGCTCGGCTAAATTCTGACTGTCCTCCCCAGCTAGGAGAAAGAACTCTGGGCTCTTGGAAAGGCTGGTGGAAGGAGGTTTTCTTCTCTTTCTCCAAAGAAGATTCCCTCCGCCCCCCCAAAGGTCTGTCCAAGCCAAAGTGCTTTCTGGAAAGGACCAGTCAACCCTGGGCGTACATTGAGGACAATTTGGGGGATGGGATCTGATGGAAGACCTGAAAAGCCCACTCGAAGTCCAGCAAGAAGTGCGGATCTTTCAAGACCCTATTTGGGAGGCAACATCGGGAGGAAGGAGCAAATGGGCAGTGGTGAAATTCAATTTTTTTTACTACCGGTTTTGTGGGTGTGGTTTGTGGGCGTGGCTTGGTGGGTGGGGCAGGGGAAGGATATTGCAAAATCCCCATTCCCACCCCATTCTGGGGTCAATAAGAAGTGGTATTTACCGGTTCTTCCAACGACTCAAAATTTCCGCTACTGGTTCTCCAGAACTGGTCAGAACCTGCTGAATTTCACCCCTGCTAATGGCTAAACAAGACTCCTGAGAATAAAGCAGTGACAGAAGTAGCAGATTCTGGGACTGATCACCCAAGGGATTGACCTGCCATTATCTGCAACAGGCCACCTGACCTCACTTCCGTGATAATGGAAGACTGTCCATTATGGCAAAGGGCCAAACCTCTTGCATACCTTGAAGCTGTTCCAGGACAGTGTAAGTAGGATAAGGCAGGAAAAGCTATTGGTGTGCAAAACAATGGCAAGAGATAACTGACTTAGGATAAAAGGTCACCACTGTGTGACCATAGGACTCTTTCGCACTGTGATCTTAAACTGCATGTCTCCCCTGCTGAAACTGGCCAGAAATTGAATCAGGATAAGAAATGGCCATTTGGATTTTAATAGGTTCTTCCGCTTTGGCAACAATGATGGCCAGGTTTCCACAGCACTGAGCAGGTGGATTTCCCCCTTCCGTCCATCTATGCTGGGAGAAAAGCGCCAATCATTTTCCATTCCATGGATAGATCTTTAAAACCATATGGTTTCCACGGAGAAATCAGAAACCTCAGGTACTTCAGCCTTACTTGCCTTGTGCATGTTGTTCTTTCCTCAGCGTAAGTTTCCATCTTTGAAATGGCTCATCCTCTCATCACTTAAGAGGAGTTAAGAAGGGTGTGACATAAAAGTTTACATCTGAGTTCACAGAACATGTGTGTGTGTGTGTATGCACACAAGTACAGTATATATAGTGTGCAATCAAGAAATATGTAAACGATTACATACATATACACATACATATATTAGTTTGTTATTATAATTGCTAGATATACTGTTTAACAAATAAAACTAAACATTTTGAAAGCTTTGCCCTATGCATATCTGCATTGTGGCCTAGTCATAAACGTCTCTCTTTCTTATCCATAGACTTTCCTACCTTCTATGCTCTGCCTCCCTCTATCCATGCCTTACCTTCCAGGTTTTATATATTTCATGGTTATCATTAACTTCAAATCATATCCCATTTTTCATATTTTTACAATTCCCCCCCCCCCCGCCCAGTGGTGGGATTCAAATAATTTAACAACCGGTTCTCTGCCCTAATGATTTCAGTTCAACCAGTTCACCAAACTGCTCAGAAAGTTAACAACTGGTTCTCCCAAAGTGGTGCAAACTGGCTGAATCCCACCACTGCCCCCCCATAGTAAAGGTCATTTTAGATCATCACACAAGACCATAATATGGATTGGTTTTCATGCAGTATGAGCCACACATCTAGACAACTATGAGCTGTTCCACAAACCATAATGAAAACAAGCCATGGTTCTGCGAATGCAACCTATATTTTTTTGGTTCCCTTAATTTTAATTTATTTCTACTCTCTCTTTTCATGGGAACAGCAGCACCTGACTGAGGCTGCTCAAAATATTGGAGGCATAGTTAATAGGATGGACCACAATCAGCTGGATTTACACAACAAGCCAAAACCAAGCATTAGGTTTTAGTGTGTTGTGTGAACCAAGACTAGACTTGAAACCTTCATCAGCCTTATCCAGAAAAGCAAATGGTCTGCAGCAGTAGGAACCCCTTCCAAATGTATCTAAAGGACTCAGGTTGGAAAGACTGCTTAGATGTCTCTTTCTTCAGCTCATTTCTTTCAGTCTCTGTTGCCTTTCCACCTTTTTAGCTGTTTCTAATGGATGATTCACCTCCCTGACATCAGTACAGTGCTTATGAATATTTGCTTGAATCCATCTATTTTCATGAAGAAAATGGCAAAAAACAATTGCCGTTAAATTTTGAAACACCTCCAAACCTAGCAACTATCATTCGTTTGCATTAATTATTTTAATTGGAAAATATGTCCAATGTTATTTCAGACAGCAGTTCCACCACGGAGCAAGAAGAGGGAGTTGCCTTCAGGCTTACAAACCAGAAGGAAACTCTGATAGGGCAGAGAAGGGAAGTGGTAAGAAAGGACGGAGGCAATCAGCTTTGAATGAAGCAATGAAGCAGCAGACTTGTGCTAACTTTGCTATGTTTTTAGACATGGAAATGCAACGGGAGGCATTTGTTCTTTCAGCTAACAGATCCCCCACCCTCATATTCCTTCTTGTCCTGCTCCTGGAACCCCAGGACAACTGGCCATTGGAAGAGATTAGAATAGATCACTTTGGTTTTTCACAGGCAAGACAGAAGGGGATGGTGAACTAGACACTTTCCTCATTTGGTGTGGGATAGACAAACTTTTCTCTTCCTTGCCCTTGGCTATTATTCCAGGAATCCATGTAGGAGGAATAGCAATAGCACTTAGACTTATATACCACTTTACAGTGCTTTACAGCCCTCTCTAAGCAGTTTACAGAGTCAGCATATTGTCCCCAACAATTTTGGCTCCTCATTTTATCCACCTTGGAAGGATGGACGGCTGAGTCAACCTTTAGCCTGGTGGGATTTGAACTACCAAACTGCAGTCAGCTGTCAGTCAGCAGTCTGCACTCTAACCACTGTACCACCACAGCTCATTGTAGCCCTAACTTCCCAGATGCTCCTCTTTTTTGTTCTTAAGTATTCCATGTAGTGTTCCAGGACAGTTTGCAATTTTAGAATGGCATTGACTGAAAAATTCTGAACAGTTACTAGATGGCGGCAAAGCTTACTCTTTGCCCCCATCTACTGATCATTTGTGATTTGTAGCTCAAATAAGATACTTGTACGCATAGAATAAAGAAATTTGGCAGCCATCAAATACAACAGCAATGTCAGAAAAGCTCTGCTTCTACTACTTTGTAGTTTTGCATTGCTGGAAAGATTTCCTGCTAAGCCATGGTTTGTATAATCAGGGTTTTATTAAATAAAACACAATGGGCTGAATTCATGCAGCATACTAAGCTATTTATCAAACTTATAAGTCATAAAAAACCCAAGGAAGCCAAATCATAGGTGAGCACTTTAAGCTAAGCACCAGCCATTATGATTTATAAATCATGGTTTATCGCTTAGTGAGTTATGTACAGAGGAGAAGAAATCTCTTCTGTAATTGTCAGTCACACTCAGTAAGACAAAGCTACATTTTGTCTGTGGTCTCCCTTGGTTTTTAAACATAATTCATAAAGAAAGTAACTGTTCTTTGGTGTTTTAAGTTCTGATTTAAAATATTAAAAACAATGTAAATATTTTGGGATACAACCTACAACTAATCTTAATAGCTAGATTCACATATTTTGCTTACCCATTCTATAATATAAGTGCTTTGAAGTAGTAAATTGTATGGTCTGAGCACTGTAATTTATTCAATAGATCAGTGGTTCCCAAACTTGGCAACTTTAAGACTTAAGCAGAGCTGGCTGGAGAATTCTGGGAGTTGAAGTCCACAAGTCTTAAAGTTGCCGAGTTTGGGAACCACTGCAATAGATCATAGATTTATACAAAATGAAAACCAAATCAATTATGTGGATATAATGTTGTACATAATAAACTATGATTATATCAAATTGATATTCTTGCAATATGTCAACATACTACAGAAATAATGCAATTATTTTATTAAATTGTTATACTTTGATATTATTTGCTCCTTCTACCTTCTTATTATTGGATGCAAATAATCAAGGCAACTTGTAGAAACATCACTGCTTATATCTTGCAGTATAAATAAGAACAACAATATTTTAATAATAGTAGACAAGTTCTGTAAAATGTGATTTCTACAAACAGTCACAAATAAGAGAAGAAAGTATGCTTGTTAAAAATGGGTGAATATAAATAACATGCACAAGTCAAATGATGGATAATATAATTTTCTATCCAATAAAAGAGAATATACTGTAAGTAGTTCAGGGTTAAACTGTGGAATCCATGGTAGCCTTTGAATTTGGTTGTTTGCTCGTAAACATTTTATTACCCAGCTAGGTAACATCATCAGTGTACTAGTTGGATAATGAACATCTGCAAGCAATCAACCAAGCTCCGAGACCATCAAGTATTTGATAATTTCTTAATTATCTTTTAATTTCTTAATTACTTTTTTATTAAGGAATACTGCTGAAAGTCACCTCATATTTTCATCTTTTGCATTGCTTCATCTACATAATTTAGCACTTTCTATATGTGGTAAAACATAAGGACAATAGAACACCTGTGGCACCATTATTTAATCTTCCAAATACTGAATTTCCCTGAGATTTTAAATTTAATGAGCTTAGATCCTTTTAGCCTGAACATTGTGCCTTAAGTTTGGCTAAAATGTCCAAATTCAAGGAATCTAAGAAATTATGCTTTGGAGATTATGAAACATATTAAATTTGAAGCATTGGAAATAAATTGTGTTTCCCCTCTATTTAAAGTTCCTTCTTCCAAGGATATTGTATGGTTCTGATAGTACTGTAGAATCATTATGATACATTTTATATGAGCCTCAGTGTCACAGTGGTTAGAGTGCAATAATGAAGGCTACTTCTGCTGACTGCTGACTGTCTGCAATTTGGCAGTTCAAATCTCACCAGGCTCAAGGTTTACTCAGCCTTCCATCCTTCCAAGATGGGTAAAATGAGGACACAAATTGTTGGGGCAATATGCTGACTCTGTAAACCAGTTAGAGAGGGCTGTAAAGCATTGTGAAGTGGTATATAAGTCTAAGTGCTATTGCTATTTTAATTGTTACAGTGATAATCACACACACACACACACAACACATCCTGCCAACAATTTCCCATGAGGCTGTCTTGTCTAGTTTTCCTTCTTCATCAGCTTTATTAATTTTCAGTGTTATTCCAGCATTGTTATTTGATCATTAAGAATTTAGAGTGGTAGTGAAGAAACAGTTCAATAATGGACAAATAAATGGACACATTTATCCTGGCATCAAAAGCCATGTGCTCTAATAATGGCTAGTCCCATTCTTGGCTCCATTTAATCATTCTTATTCATCTTTTTCTTGTTGAAATACCATATTTTCCTTCTGTGATACATCTTAGTAGAGACTACTCAACCTTAGTAGAGGATGAGTTGCTCTTCCTCCAATAAGTATCTGGAAGAAGCTTGCTCATTCATGTAAAATCAAGGGAATAGAATAGAATAGAACAGAACAGATCTGGAAGGGACCTTGGAGGTCTTCTAGTCCACCCCCTGTTCAAGCAGGAGAACCTATATTATTTCAGATGAGTGACTGTCTAGTCTTTTCTTAAAAACATCCACTGAGGGAGCACCCACAATTTTTGGATGCAAGCTGTTTGATTAATTTGATACAGTATTTTGAATATTTTGAAGCTCATTCTATTCTTCCCATACCATCCTCTTCTTTTTAAAGCTACTACTCAAAGTAGATTTCCATCTAAGGAAAAAAATAATTTCAATGTAAGTCAATGTGAAGCACCAAAGGCAATCACTGACTGAGTTTATCTTGTGAAATCACCTAGATTGCTCAGAAATGGGCATGAATGCATTTCCTGCTACAGTCTTGTGTAAGTAAAGAAAATATTCTTCCCCCTTTTAATGAAAACATTTCACAACAATACTTGTGTTCACAGGACTTTGGTGGATGAGCATTATTACTTTAAAGAAGCTTGTATATCCCCAATTATTATTATCATCATCATTATTAAAATACAAGCTTCTTTTTAATTCACATTTTTAAAAGCTTCCTGCAAATTAAAAAGAACTTACATTTTAATGAGAGAGTCAGAAATTGTCCTGAAAATATGGGATATGGGTCATTTTCCAGGGTGACTGTTGGGGATAAGAGTTGGAACAAGAGAGCTTTGCCTGCCTCTCTCACATCCTCATATAAAATACTTACAGATAAATTAGTTCTGGATTAACCATTAAGCAAAAGAAGCACCTGCTCAGGACATCAAGCAAAGGGGACAACACAGAATTCCCTCCCTTCTCTCCTGACCTTAACTCTTTCACTGACTCTCTCAAATGTTCTAGGCCCAGACCAAGGAGAAGTCGCTCGTAACCACACAGAAAACACAGGAGCGTAGGAAGCCAGGCTTTATTGCGCTCCCAATAGGCCGGAGCCTTGGTCCACGTCGAGTAAGACACCCAGGTCCCTGTCAGAGCAGGGAACTTGAAGGATCCTGCTCCATGCCCTCCCTCACTCCACCACCCCCCCCAAATCGGGACTTGACAGCCTCACTTGACCTTAGTCATTTTTTTTTAAATAATTGTCCTTATCTGCCATGATCTCTGTCATTTCTCTTACAATAATTGTATTGAAAAAAATGCATTTATAAAAGTTAGACATTTGCGATTTTCCTCTTGGTCTAATGATAAATACGTAAATAATTTGCTTATATTGCTTATTGTTATTTAGTGTTATCTATGTCTGGAAGAAAATTCAATTTTAAATTTCTTATTTTGCCTTCAGCATTTATTAAATTATAAGTCCCACTCCAAGGCCAGATGGCGCGAGTAATCAGGACCCTGGTCTCAGGCTGCTGTCGCTAAATGCCAGGTCTGTAGTTCATAAGGCTCCTTTCGTTCGGGACTTAATTTTAGACGAGAGAGCAGACCTGGCATGTATTACTAAAACCTGGCTGGGCCCGGAGGGAGGAGTCCCCCTCGTAGAGATGTGCCCAGAGGGCTTTCAGGTGCTTCATCAGTCGCGAGCCCAGTGAAGGGGTGGGGGTGTGGCCATTGTTATCTGAGAGTCTCTAGTACCTCGTAGGATCCCTGCTCCGGAGCTTGTCGGGTGTGAGTCCCTGCTGGTGAAGTTGGACCTTCACGTCAAGTGGGCTTGCTGCTAACGTACCTGCCTCCCAACAGCATTGCAGCAGCCCTCCCCCCGCTCCTCGAGTTGGTAGCCGAGCTGGCAGTTGAGTTCCCCAGGCTTATGGTGCTGCGGGATTTCAATCTGCCTTCGCTCGGTGAACACTCTGATGGAGCGCAGGAGTTCATGGCTTCCATGACAGCCATGGGCTTGACCCAAGTAATTCGGGGCCCAACTCACTCAGCGGGTCACATGCTCGACCTCGTATTTCTCTCGGAGCAGTGGAGTTATGATCTTGGTCTGAGGGGTAGTGAGATCTTACCCCTGTCATGGTTGGACCACTACCTACTGAGGCTTGACTTTCGGAGACCAAACCCCCACTGTAGGGAGGAGGAACCGACCAGGTGGTTCCGCCCCAGGCGACTTATGGACCCTTCGGGTTTCCAGACGGAGCTTGGGGTTATTCCAGATACTCTCGCCCGCAGTTCGACGGAGACTCTGGTTGCTGCATGGAACTCGGCAGCGATGGAGTCTCTTGATCGGATTGCGCCTCTACGGCCGCTCCGAGGCAGTGGATCCAGGAGGGCCCCTTGGTTTACTGAGGAACTCCGGGAGATGAAGCGCCGAAAGAGACGCCTAGAGCACTGATGGAGATCCAGTAAATCTGAATCGAACCGAGCACTTTTAACATCCTGCATCAGAGCTTACATCCGGGCAATTAGGACGTCAAAAAGAACACACATTGCCTCTCTGATTGCCTCCGCTGAGTCGCGCCCAGCCGCTTTGTTCAGGATCACCCGTTCCCTCCTAAATAGGAGGGATACGAGTGACCCTCCGCAGGGCAGAGCTGAGGACTACGTCCAATTCCTCGCGGATAAAGTTGCTCGGTTTCGGGCGGACCTGGACTCCAATCCTGCAGAACCAGCCGAGGCACTAAGGGATAATCTGGTAGGTGATCGCTGGATTGATTTTCAGGCTGTTGCCCCTGAGGACGTGGACAAGGCCATGAGAGCTGTAGGTGCCTCCACATGTGTACTGGACCCGTGCCCCTCCTGGCTGGTTGTTAACAGCAGGGAGGTGACACGGGGCTGGATCCAGGCGGTTGTTGCCGCCTCCCTTCGGGAGGGGGTCTTTCCCCCGCATTAAAGGCGGCGGTGGTGAGACCCCGCCTGAAGAAATCATCTTTGGATCCAGCCGTCCTGAACAACTATCGTCCAGTTTCCAACCTCCCCTTTGTGGGGAAGGTCGTTGAGAAGGCGGTGGCCTTTCAGCTCCAGCGGTCCTTGGAGGAAATCAGTTATCTAGATCCATTCCAGTCAGGCTTCAGGCCTGGCTACAGCACGGAAACCGCTTTGGTCGTATTGACCGATGATCTCTGGAGAGCCAGGGATAGAGGTCATGCCTCCATCCTAGTACTCCTTGACCTCTCTGCGGCTTTCGATACCATCGACCATGGTATCCTTCTGCGACGACTGCGGGAGGTGGGGGTGGGAGGCACTGTCTTACGGTGGTTCTCCTCTTACCTCTCGGACAGGTCGCAGTCGGTGTTGGTCGGAGGGCAGAGATCGACCCCTAGGCCCCTGAATTATGGGGTGCCGCAGGGTTCGGTCCTGTCACCCCTCCTGTTTAATATCTACATGAAGCCGCTGGGTGAGATCATTCGACGGCACGGGATAAAATACCATCAGTATGCGGACGATACGCAGCTGTATCTGTCCGCCCCGTGCCAACTGGTGAAGCGGTTGACGTGATGTGCCAGTGCCTCGAGGCTGTTAGGGACTGGATGGGGGTTAACAAGCTTGTACTCAATCCGGATAAGACCGAGTGGCTGCTGTGCTTCCCTCCCACTAATTGGCCAAGTGTTCCATCTCTCAGGCTGGGGGGTCAAATAGTACGCCCCTCAGATAGGGTTCGCAACTTGGGAGGCCTCCTGGATCCACAGCTGACTTTTGAACATCATTTGTCAGCTGTGACTAGGGGGGCATTTGCCCAGGTTCGCCTGGTGCACCAGTTGCGTCCCTACCTGAACCGGGAGGCTCTCACAACAGTCACTCGTGCCCTTGTGACCTCTAGGCTGGAATACTGCAACGTGCTCTACATGGGGCTGCCCTTGAAGAGTATTCGGCGACTTCAGCTGGTCCAGAATGCAGCCGCGCGAGCGATCGTGGGTGTGCCTCGATTCACCCACGTAACACCTATCCTCCGCGAGCTGCACTGGCTGCCTGTTGATCTCCGGGTGCGCTTCAAGGTGCTAGTTGTCACCTACAAAGCCCTTCATGGTATTGGATCTGGGTACTTGAGAGACCGCCTACTGCCAATTACCTCCACTAGACCGATAAGATCCCATAGACTAGGCCTCCTCCGAATTCCATCTGCCGGCCAATGTCGTCTGGCAACTACCCAGAGGAGAGCCTTCTCGGTGGCTGCTCCGACCCTCTGGAACGAACTCCCTGTGGAGATTCGTACCCTCACCACCCTCCAGACCTTCCGCATAGCCCTTAAAACCTGGCTGTTCCGACAGGCCTGGGGCTAAAAGACTTGCAACCCCACTCGAATGGTATGACTGTTGTGCTTTTTTAATGGTGTATAGTTTTCATGTTTGTAACTTGTCTGTTTCCCCCCCCCCCCTGAACTGTGAGCCGCCCTGAGTCCCGTCAGGGAAAAGGGCGGCATACAAATAAAGTAAATTGAAATTGAATTGAAAAATTATTGTCAGTTAAGCAGTGGAAGGACTGAATGGCATCATTACTGAGAGATGTTTAGCCAGGGCATCAGTTAGCCTTAATCCAGCCCTGAAACAAATGGACTGAAAAATTTCAGCTTCGACCTTCCGGTAATAGCATTATCTTTATAGTGATATTTCCACCTTTCTAATGATATTCTCTGAAGGCTTTTGCGGGTCAGGAGGTTGAACTGAAGCCAATATTGCCTCAGTTGCAACAGTTTGAAATGTTTGATTGCCACCCCAGGAAAACTTTGTTTTGAATGATGTTATATGTATGGTGTGTGTGTGTGTGTGTGTGTGTGGGAGAGAGAGAGAGAGAGAGAGAGAGAGAGAGAGAGAGAGAGAGAGAGAGAGAGAGAGAGAGAGAGAGAGATGCTGCTGCTGCTGCTGCTGATCAAGATAATTAATAGATAGATAGATAAATAGATAGATAGACAGATAGATAGATGAAAGAAGGAAAGAAAGAAAGATTTCCCCAATAGATTCTGAAAAGAAAAAGAAACTGGGAATAGTCACATTGTTTGAATCAATCTATATCAATTCACCTTGCTGAAAGGGGAATGTATATGATATATGGATTTGATGACTAGAAAAAATAGTAATTAATTTATGTTATAAGCATGAAGTAAGAGCTTAATTAAAATGTAGACCTGTAACTGTTGCAAAAGAAAATTGGAAGTAATTTCTTTATATTTCTTTTTTCTTCTTTTTTTTCTGCACTTTTGACTTTCCTCTTTTATTTTCTTATTTTTTTATTTTAAATATTAATTTCTCTTAGTTTTTTCTTTCTCAGTTATACATTTAATAAAGTTACTACCCCCCAAAAAATCAAAGACAAAGATAAAAAAAAATTAAAATAAAAGAAAAAAGACAAGAAAAAAGACAAGAAAAAAAGACAAGAAAAAAGACAAGACAAGACAAGACTGGATAACCTGTAAGACTCTCTTCCTCATATTTAAAATTGATTGAAGGTTACAGCCGAATTCTCAACAACTTATTTCAAGCCAGCATAGATGTCTTATGTTCATTTAAAGTCCTTCTGAATATCAAACCAGTAGGGAGAGAACTAGATTCTGCATTTGTTAGATGATTTGGAGCTATTCCAGTCAGTCTACTAAATTCCATTTCACTTTCTTTCTCCTAAGGTTATACTCCCATCTAGTGGGGTTTTATGAGAGAGCAACGTAACCAGTGCTCTAAGTAAATCTATTTGAGTGATAACTTGTAAAAGGCATCATATATGATAAGTATAATATAATTCATACTAATATTAATATATTGTGCCTCTCTGGCACAAAACAAAAGTTTTTCCTAGTATGTTACCTAAATTTAGTTATTGACCAGATTTACACATTTTGGTGAGTCATAGTATGTCATGTTTAATGGTTTAATGTAATGTATAAATATAATTATTTCTTTCAGCTAACTGATTCCTGATAATTTGACAGTATTAAAAGTGGGAAATGTTGATTCTCCCAAATATCATCTCCCAACAGCTCCTGACAGCAGAGCTAATGATGAGAAGTGTTTTAGTTCAGGAACTTAAGATTTGGGTTTCCACCAATTGTTCATTCCTGCACAGCATCCTCTCTTTGGTATATTCCTTATACAGTCACCCAAACAGTGAGATGGGTGGTATATTAAACAAACCAACAAATATTCTTGCATTTCCCATAAATAATACTTTTGCAATCTACATTTTCACCCCCCAAAATTATTATGTGTAGATGGTAGATCAATACTATTCTCACCTTAAATTAGAAGAATAGCTTGAGAGAAAAGGAGGAGCCAAGAAGAAAATGGGACAAAATGACCAAACAAAGCATGTGAAAGTTATGTGTGAAAAGGACTTTTGGAGACAAATGAAGCAAAGAAGACAAATGAAATTAAGAAGTATATAGGAGGAAAAATGTATTTGTACTCTGAGAATGAAAACAACAACAACAACAACCCTGTGCTTACTCTTTCTTACCACACAGGGTTTGAATGGGTCATTTTACAATTGGGGAATCAAACTATAAAATGGATCCACATACACAAAATCCTAGAATTAATAGCACCATAATTGGTGCATGGATTGTGAGAGAGTGTAATAGAGCAATACATGGTAAATGAATAAATAAATTTAAATAGACAAATATATTTAAAGAAGTACATCTTTAAACATTTATTTAAACTCTGATGGGTTGAAACTAAAGGCATAGGGAGATGCAGGGAAAAGGAATTATGATGAACTCATATGGCATTCTTATTTCTGGGAATAGTTTGGAATTGAGTGCACTTTAGTTGCCTGTTCAGAATTTTAGTCTCCAGGTGAAGAGTACTTGCAGACAGCCACTAGTAAGAAAGCATTGACAATTAGCAGTCAGAGGTTGAGGTCTTGCACTCCCAAAACGCAGAATTAACTGTGCTGGATTACATTTTCTCTCCTCTCCAAGGCTTTCTAACTGTTTCTGTTCGTGAAATCTCCAGCACTCTGGACAGCACTTGACTACTTCGAGGCCACTTCTTGACTACTAGACATCCTGGAGACCAAATAAACTGTACTGTTGATCTGAGCAATCCCTAAGTCGTCTTTAGTTTGAGCCAGGCATACAGACTTTCCATCTTCAAGACAATATATCACTGGCAGAAAGAAGCACATAATGTAGTTTTTCCCACACTGAGAGTTAAGATAGGGTGCTCCCCCCACCAAAGGTTTTCAATTAACAAACTGAAATTATTAATTGCCCCTTCTCTTTGATCTTTAGGGTATGTCTGTTCAGGACCTATGAACAACAACAAAATTACACTTCTCACCCACTGAATTAAACAATAATAAGATAACATGGTAATTTTACTGATATTTCAGAAGCAACTTGTAAGACAGCTTTGGGGAAAGGAAAATCTCTCTTTTTGTCCATCACTGTTAAATGTTGGGAGAATGGCTCTCAAATAGGCAGTGCAGAAGAAAAGAAAGAACCCCCTGATCTTCTGTAGTGGCAATGCAGAAGGTCTTCAAGAGGTTTAGTGCCTATTTTCATTTCTCCTTTATATTAAGAAAAATTTAGCGGTTTAGAGCTCTTTCTGAGCTAACCTGCTTATTCTTTACTCTTGTTTACTGAATAAAGAAGAGGGCAGGGGAATCTTTACAAAGATACAAATCAGTGGTTTTCTGTTCCCATTCCAGAATCCTGTGCCACCCAGTCAAGACCAGCTCTTGCAGTCCCATGAGCATAGGAGAGTCAAGAAATCATGTGCCAGATTTTGATGTTAAAAAACCCTTGGGATTGGGGTTGTTTGTGGGGAGTTTCTGCATGGAACCTAGCACTGGGCACTATGGAAATTGGCCACCTTTATCTCTGCTGTGGTTATTACGGAGCTCTTGGCAGCTTGAAAGAAATTTGGGAATCATCTTGCTTGGCATGTATGTTTTTTATATTGTGCTCGGAAGTAACTTCTTTATATTTCTTTTTATCTTTTTTTCCTGCATTTTGTTCTTTCCTCCTTTATTTTCTTTATTGGAAATATTAATTTCTGTTAGGTTTTTTTTCTTTCTTAGTTAGAAGTTTAATAAAGTTTGATTTGATTGAGTTAATAATAAAGCTTAAAATCTCTCTGTTTAGTGGAATGCTCATTGTCTCTGGATTCAAAAGAACCAATTGTCTGGGCTGCCTTTACATTTGGCAAAACATCCTTTGGGAAGGCAGGATAAAAAGTTGGAGAGAGATCCTACATCTGTTTCTTGACTAGTTATGTAGAGGAGAAAAGTTCAGTATGACAAGTTACATCTTTCTAAATTTCCCCTTCTGTAAAACTATTAGAAATGTTAGAACCTGGCTCTTATTTGCAGTTGACCACGTTAATGTCTACCTGTGAACACTGATTTAATAGTGTTAGATTTGGGAAACATCTTATCAAACATTAGAATATTGGGGGGAAGGTTACTCCCATTTTGTATTCTACAGAGTTTCCTGATTAATTCTATAATTCCATAAAATTCCATAAATTAAAAAAAAAAGAAAATTAGGGACTGTTTGGAAGAGGAAAGAAATCTGTGAATTATTGTTCTTACTTAGGAGAGTGAATGAAATGCTTTTAAAAGCAGGGAGTTATAGTATTGCTTCTCAAACTTCTGTAAGGCTGCTGAAGCAATCTTGTTTCTCTTGATACAGTCCATAGAGTAGTCCATATCTACTCCAGTTAGTGTGTTATCTCCTCAGTGGCCCTTTATGTTGACTGAATGGGGAAGAGATTGAAATTAAGACAGTGGAAAGAAGATGGATGATGAGACACATAAAACTTACATAGAGGAGCATCATATTACATTCTGCTTTGAGTTTGTCTATCTTCAAATAAAGAAAGAAAAAGAAAGAAAGAAAGAAAGAAAGAAAGAAAAGAAGGAAGGAAGGGGGAGAGAAAGAAAGAAAGAAAGAAAGAAAGAAAGAAAGAAAGAAAGAAAGAAAGAAGAGCCAAAAGGAGACTACAAGACAGAGTAGAAACAGTTCTTTGTGAATATCCAACAAATCATTTCTTGAACTCCCTGCAATCTGTGTTATATTCTTAGCACCAGCAGATGGCAGCCTTCACAATGCCACCTCCAGTTCAGCCTCTGCTTCAACAATTCATGTTTTATCTTATAATTAATAGAATAATAAAAAGGGAGAAAACCTAAACACCCTCTGGCTGTATTCCATTAAGTATTTTACAATTATTACAGAAAGGAGGAATATGCACTTGCTGAATGTTTCCCTCCATCTTTTATTGAAAAAGAAGTAATATATTAATTGCAGAAATATATAAAAAAGAGCCAATATGAGTGTGGCAGAGAGGAGCTAATGCATTTCTACTTTTAGTACAATTGGAATATAAATCTGCATAATTGGGGTTCAGTTTATAACAATCAGTAATGTCATCCTATGTGCAGAGAAAAGAAAAGAAAAACAAGAAAAGAAAGAAAAACTCTTTTCTTTGGGGATCAGCTGTCAGGCTCAAGAAATCAGAAAGCCAGGCAGTTAAAATGATTATAGGTTTACTGCACACTCTTTACAAGAATCTGAACTACTAACATTTAAAGCAAGTTGGCGATAGGTAAGAGTCAATGGAATTTAAGATGTGCTGGGCTTAGGTCCCTTGTGGGCATGAAGGGATTCTAGAGTAATGATGCACTTGGCCCTTCCCTTAGGATCAGACTGATCATCTCCTACAACAGTCTAGTTAATAGCATTGTGATAACTGGCAACTGCAAGTGTTTTGGACTAGAATTTCCTTAATTCCTTGCTGGAATAAATGCTTATTTTTGGTATGGCACAAGGATCCAGTATGGAAAAAAATTGAGGTGGGTTGATCATGTAGAGAAAATGAGATAACATCAAATACAAATGTGTGAGGGAAAAGGGAATGGGCTGAGAGGAAGCCATGGCAATTTTAGCTTGTTAGAGCTCAGAGGTAGGTGTTCCTACTGGTTTGGACCAGTTTGGCTGAACTGGTAATGGTATGCCAACCTGCGTCGCAAAACCGGCAGGGACCCAGGCTGGCCATGCCCCCAACTGGTTCTCCGGTTGCTGCTGCCACCATCTTTTTTGGGAGTTCTGCGCATATGCAGAACAATTTCCATTGACCTGTTCATGTACATGCAGTGTGAAGCACACGAGCAGACAAAAAGAGATGGAGAAATATAATGAAAGGCATTGGAGTACTGTAACTTAGCTTTAGCTGGGTCCTCTTTTTGTTTTTCTTTTATCATTACCCGTAATTTCTTTGTCTTACTGTTTTTTTAAAAAAATATCCTTTTCTGTGCTCTGTGGAATGTTATTTAAACCAAAAGAGGATACAATGGATAGATGGATGGTTTTATTGATTTGATAAGGGACAGTTTGGGACTGGAACAAAATTGTTTAAATGTATTGTGTTTGGAACTTAAGGAAGAAAGATCTAAATCTCCTCCCTTTGCATCCTTCCTAGGGATGAGTTAAAACGAGAAGTTCTTATCAAAAGGGTTAAACACATCCAACTGGACAAATTAAGGAGAGTTGGGAGTTTCAAGCTGATACAGCAACACACCATACGAAATGTATTTTATTTAAGAAACCTTCAGAAAAAGATTTAATAAATCTTTTATTATTCCCTTTCCTGGCTTGTAATGCTTAGTACTGATCATACTGACCAGAACTAATGGAAATCCCAAACATCTGGAAACACCAGATATAATTAAGACCATGTGATTTTCCAGATAGTCAATAATTCCTAATAGGGATATCTCATGATGAAGATTAATAGGGACGTTCATTCAACGGAATTTGGAAAGTCTCAGGCAGCCTCCCCCCCCCAATAAAGCAGTAAAGAAAACCAAGGTTCCTATACTTACAAAGCACATTCGTTAACCTGATAACTTCCAGGTTTTTGAGACTCCAACCCTAGAATTTCTAGCCAACTTTGACACAGCTGCTTTCTCCCAGTGAAATAAATAATACTTGTTCTAAATAGATTGGGAAACACTTTAAAAATATGGAAATATTGGGAGAGAAACTTTTTCCGATTTCTTTTTATTTCTTCCTCTAGAAAAAAAATGGGGGAACATTTGGAAGGATAAAAATACACAAACATTTTCCTTATTCAGAATAAGCAGGGGAAATGTTTTTCAGATAAAGATAAAATATTTTAAAATATTTGTGCTAAGGCTAATTTAAGAATGGCTTTTAAAACTGGAACAATCTTGCCAGTCCTATCCATAAAATTTATAACTATCATGATATTGTTCATAAGTGTCCTGTTACTTCTTGTGGTTTACCGGGACACCATTATGTCCCAACAACCCAATCTTTTCCCTTGGTTACACTATATTTGCCTTATCCCCAACTCATGAGTGACAGCTTTAGGGAACCACAAGGGCCTTTCCCATCTTGCAGTTAGTTACAATACAAACATGTTCTCGTGCCATTGTGATCATTTCATTTCAATCCAGTGAGTGAAACAGCTTTTGTCACTCCTAGAGATATGGGTAAAGAAGTACTTTCCCTACTAAGCCAACAACAACAGCAATGGTTTCCTGTATTCATTTCACGCAGCCCCTTTGTCATCTCTGTTGCTCTCTCATGCAAAGATTGAAAACAACTTCTCTTCTCACAAGGCAGAATAAGGAAGACTAAGCATCTGCTATTTGTGGGAGGGGAGAAGAGGGGACACAGTTCAGAGGTGGGTTGCTGCTGGTTCAGCCTGGATCAGGCAAACCAGTAGTGGTGGTAGTAGGTTGCTCCACCCACCCACCTGGACATGATTGCACGCATGCGCACAAGCAAACCAGTAGTAAAATAAGTTGCAACCCACCACTGGCACAGTTACAGGAGCATATGCTAATAGAAGCCAGAAATCATGTCTGTGAGGCTCCTTGGCTTTAATCCATTGGCCCTGCTTTTGGACTCATATTGTCAGCCTTCCCAAGTTGACCAGGACAGGAAACATGATCAGATGCACTCTTACTATTTTACTTTATTTTAATGGAATCTTGCAAATCTAAAAGTACAAATCTCCTGCTGTCTCCTTTACAGCCTGAGAAGTTAGCAAAGGTTCCCTCTAAGTTTCTTTCTCCAGCTGTTATGCAACTGTGGACTATGCTCCCTCCTGCCTAATTGTTCCTTGGACAGCCTTTGTCCCATTTCTCAAAGTCTTTCTCACATAGAAATGGAAGGGTCTATTTGAATCCCTTCATCAGTGCAGACTAGATAATTCCAGACAAATGGCTTTCACTTGAATACATCTAATGACCACAGGGGAACATTAACTTTCTGGATTGCTGGTTCAGTTGCCAAATCACCACAATGTCCAAAAAATAATGATAGAAGTTGAACTGGTCTCACACACAGTACATGTCCGTTTCCCATATTATCACTTTCAATAAGTTCCTGGTCCCTTGAAGTAAAGACAGAAGCTAGCCAGCTTAATTATTATGCCTACAGGACCATCACATCTTCTGTTTCATTTCTCTCTGGGATATTTCTTCACTTAGTTCCTTCCCATATGCATATTTTAAATAGGCCCATTATGTTAATTTGGAAGATGCCCAAAGGGTATATATGTGAAGAGGTACAGACAAACTAGCCTATGGAAGCCCAGCTGACCAAGCTGAGTCCTGACATCTGACCGTACTTCCTCATGCTGCTGCACATTGATTGGTGAATGTTTCCCCATAGGTTACAGATATGTTTGGGGTGGGGAGCAACAGTTTTAAAGGAAACTAGTCTCCTTACCTCTAGCAAGTGGGACACTCATAAATCAGAACCACTGGACAGTTGCAACCAAACCACTGGACAGTTGCAACCAAAACAGGATAGGAATTATTAACAAGGTCTGCAAACCTTAAGCCAGCACTATGCTGGAGAAACTGAAGAATGGGTGGATAACCCAACAGTGGGGAAAGATCAAGGGGCAGAGAAGGTTGACTAATGAGAAAAGGCAAGGAAGTGGCAGCCAGAAATGGAGAGGAAGGATGAAGAAAAAGCTGGAGAAAACTGCATATTCTTTCCTAGACAGATAATTCCTTGCTGCACACAAAAAGCCATTTTAAAATGTCCCCTGAAATGGAAGTCAGATTAGTGTGCACAGCTGTCAGTCAGGAAACAAAACTACTAACATCCTTTTCATCTACTTGGCAAGAAAGCAGAAAAATACATCTTATCCATTGACTATTTGCATGCCTACCTGCCTACTTTGTTATCTGAGGAAAAGAACTTCCTTGTAAAAGCAGGTGCCATGCTTTTGGGAGAGACCATTTGCTCAGGATTGAATGAGCATCCTGAGCTTGGAACTTAAAAAGAATTCCTTTGGGAATCCTTGAGGAAGCCTTAAATTGAGAACATCTCATCTTAGTTGAGATGCAGATGTAAACTCTTGAAGAGAATGTTGGTTGAGATGGGGAGTAGGAATTGGAGTGGCTGGTTTGTTAGGGCCAGTGGTTAAGAGATGCACCTGGAAAATATCAGTAGACAGCATCTACTTATATTGATATCCAGGATGAAAGTATACAAGATTTGGAAAAAAAAATGGAACTCTGGTGTTATATATGTTGATGGCAGCAAGACTGCTCTACTCACAGAAATGGATTGATTCCCATTGACTCCCACAATGGATGAATACAAAAACTGAAGGAGAGTAGAGATGGCTAAATTGACTGCTTTGATCAAAGAAAAAATACAAATACTTTCATTTCTACTTGGAAACCACTTCTGGATTTTGTGCTTGAGCTGGAAAAAAATGAAACTTTGATGTTTTACCGATTAGATAGATTTGTTGTTATAGAAATGGCTAGTTCTATTATTATGAAAAAGTAAAAAGTTGAGGGTAGATGTTAATGCCTTATTTTACTGCAGCCAAGGAGTTGGAAGTCAATGCCTTTTTTTCTTTTTCTCTTGCTTTCCCCCACTGTCCACTTCCCTTTTTCATTTCCTAATTTGCCTAATATTTGCATTCTCTTTTGTATTCTCTTTGTATGTCATATTAAACATTAATAAAGCTATGGAATTTCAAGATATCCAGGATGAAAGTATGTGCAGGGTGTGTCACAGACTCTTGGTTGACAGAGGAAAGAGGAATTCATCTCCCATTTTATTTACCAGTTACTCTCAATTATAGCCAGTTAGGACCAAAGGTTGTGTGGCCATGATCTAAAGAAATTCCATTCATTGTCAAGATGTTCCACACGCTAGTTCACCAATACTGACTAGTATGTTGCTGTAGTCGGGATAGTGTAAAAATAGCCGAGGTGGCGCAGTAGTTAGGGTGCAGTACTGCAGGCCATTTTAGCTGACTGTGATCTGCAGTTCAGCGGTTCAAATCTCACCGGCTCAAGGTCGACTCAGCCTTCCATCCTTCTGAGGTGGGTGAAATGAGGACCCGGACTGTGGGGGCAAGTTGCTGACTCAATTTGCTAAAAAAAAAATTTGTAAGCTGCTTAGAGAGGGCTGAAAGCCCTATGAAGTGGTATATAAGTCTAATAAATAAATAAATAAACAAACAAACAAACAAACAAATAAATAAATAAATAAATATGCTCTTCCTAAGCTATTTGGGATGACCTCAGGAATGACATTTTATCACCCTTGATTGCCCACTCAGGAAAAATTCTGTGTTGCATGAGTAAATAACACCAGAAGAAATGGACAGCTCTTTATTTAACAATCTTCAGGTGCTTGCTTTGCAAAAAAAAGAGAGAGACCCTGATCAATGGAAAACCAAAGGTTTATTTTTAATAGAAGTTGAGGGCCACAAGGGCAGGAAATCTCAAGGGTCTCATTTGCTGCTAGTTTGGGGAAGCCAGGCAGGTTCTTGTCCTTGTTCCAGGGGTTGGTTCTATTATTAGGCAAAATGAACCTTTTAAGGTAGCAGAGTTGGGAAATTCATTATTAAAGGAGATGAGACGTGTGATTTCTCTAGGTTGCAATTTCTGTGTAATGGTTGCTCTTGAGCTGTTCTGTGAGCCAGTGAGGGGGATTCTATGCTTTGGTCTGATGGGATTGTTATGTCCTCTACAATACTATGGTCTTGTCCCACTCATATCTGGCCCCCATGCATGGAGTGAGACACAGGATGGATTGGAGTCTTCATCTGGATGGAGGTGGAACAGTTTTCTATTATCTCATCATTGTTGCAGATCACTATAGCACTATTGGACTGATGCTTGGTACAAAACTCTGCCCAGTTGGACAACAGTGAAAATAATTTAAATAGACTTTAAATATAAATTAGATTAACTATATAAATATAGTTTAAAATAATTTAACCCAGCAGTGGATAGATCTGCATGTGCTTTCCTGCACATGCTTATGAAATTTATCATATTGCTTGCTGGTAATAACCTCACTGAATGCTATCACAGAACTATGGAATATAGAGATGGTATGTACAGTTAACACCATTACAGCTAGACATTGTTTTTCTACTCAAATCATCTTCCCTTTCTTTATCATGGAAATGAGAGTGAAGAGGTAAACAGGGTGTCAGCTGGACCACAAGTGGAGAAACTCTCAGGATGCATCAGATCACCTATGGAGAAAAGCCTACCTGAAGACCTATCTAAATTTTTGTGTGTGGCAGTGGAGGAAACTGAGATGGCTTATGTCTCCATCTCCAATGGATTCATATGAAGTAGCCTAGCATTGCTCTTCCGTAGTTGTTGTAGATATGAAGCCAAAACAGTTGGCATTCTCTACAAACAATTTGCATTAACGGCTGCAGGAACTGGGCATGGCTAGTCTAGTGAGGAGAAGGACCATGGGAGACAAGATAGCAGTGTTCCTATAGTTGAGGGGCTGCCACAGAGATGACGGGTGTCAATCTATTTTACAAAGCACCTGAAAGCCAGACAAGGAATAAAGGATGAAAACTGATCAAGGAAAGATTCAACCTAGAAATAAGGAGAGATTTTCTGAGAACAATCAACTAATGGAACAGCTTGCCTTCAGAAGTTGTAGGTGCTTTATCACTGGAAGCTTTCGAGAAGAGACTGAATTGCCACACACCTGTCAGAAATGGTGTAAGGTCTCCTGTTTGGGTGGGGGGTTAGACCTACAACTCTGTTATTCTATTCTATTCTATTCTATTCTATTCTATTCTATTCTATTCCACTCCATTCCACTCCACTCCATTCCATTCTATTCTATTCTATTCTATTTCTTTGCAGATCATAACTGTTTCAATACGAACATAAATATTAGGGGGCACCATGTATACCTATGCCTGGGACAATTGCTTGTTTTCTGATTTTGGACTTTTTTTTCTGCTTGTAGGTGTGGATAAGATATGTGGAAAGCTGAGGATAACAACAATGTGATTACTCAACTCTTTTCATGCCCTGTTAATTAAATTAACCAATACAGGACTGCCCCATGGTTAAGCGCCCCTCCTTTCGAGAGGGATGTGTATCAGAGGTGGGTTGCTCCCAGTTTGGCCCGGAGTTGGTGAACCAGACACTTTTGCGCATGCGAATGAGCAAACCGGTAGTAAAAAAATGGAAACCCACCACTGGTGTCTATTTCTTTGCCTAAAGTGGACAATAATAAGATCTTTATTGAAGAAAACTTTTCTTGACTAAGTATCAGTACAATTATAGTTTCAAATGTTCTATTTTTAGGAAAGTTTATTCAGATGCATCCAAATTATAGTGATTTTTTTCACTATTTCAAGTGAGCTTTTGGTGGAGATAAAGTATTGAAACTTATTTTGATTGCTTTAGAAGAGTGTTTCTCAACCTTGGCAACTTGAAGATGCCTGGACTTCAACTCCCAGAATTCCCCAGCCAGCGAATGTCCAGACATCTTCAAGTTGCCAAGGTTGAGAAACACTGCTTTAGAAGATGTCCTATGCTAGATGGATTGCAATAGTATCAGTTTTGACTTCTCGACAGCCTTGGCCTTTTCTATGTCATATTGTACCTCCATCTCTGGTTTTTACATGTTCTTCACCCTTTATATCGGACTTATTTTTAAATAATATCGTTTAACAAATCTTCCTCTTTTCAACATGAACTTTTGTGCATATGGATGCTACTGCTAACAACCGTGAATGCACTAAAGTCCAGGTCAGTGGAGATGTTGAAATATCTGAGTCACTTGTATCTCCTGCCATGTATGTCATCACAGGCCAGATGAAGCGATGTTCAATGCAGTACAGAGATGAGGAAGTTAATTAAATCTTTCATCAGACTTGTTCCTTTCTGCCACTGCCATACATTTGTTGCATAAACAAAGCACAAACAAAGGATAAGTAAGATAAGAGCAGAGCTCACAATGAAGGCTCTGTGACATTACATTCTTTTTTAATACAATTTTATTTAAAAAAATTAAAAAGGGGAAATAAAAGCTAAAAGCTAATACAAACTAATATAAAATAAGAAAGGAAACTACATACTACATACTGCATACATGCATACATGCATACATGCATACATGCATACATGCATACATGCATACATGCATACATGCATACATGCATACATGCATACATGCATACATGCATACATGCATACATGCATACATGCATACATGCATATGTATATGTATATGTATATGTATATGCATATGCATATGTATATATGTATATATGTATATATGTATATGTATATCATATTTTTGGTGTATAAGACGCACCAAGGTTTTGAAGAGTCAATTTTTTTTAAAAAAAGTTTTTGCACTCTGCAGACCTTCCAAAAATGGCCCGTTTTTTGCGAAAAGGGGGCGTTTTTTTTTTTTTAAAAGGGCATGACTAGCCTTTAGGAAGTTTGTAGAGTGCTCCTGGGGGATGGGGTGGGGAAAATTGAACATTTCTGCGCTCTCCAGCCCCCAGGAGCACTTTGCAAGGCTCCTAAAGCTATGCATGGCGATTTTGGTGAAGGGGGCGGGGTTTTGGGAAACAAAAAATGCTGTATTCAGTGTATAAGATGCACCCAGTTTTTCAGCCTCTTTTTTGAGGGAAAAAGGTAAGTGTGATACTCTGAAAAATACGGTGTGTGTGTGCGTCTGTCTGTCTGTCTGTCTGTCTGTCTATCTATCTATCTATCTATCTATCTATCTATCTATCTATCTATCTATCTATCTATCATCTATCGTCTATCATCTATCATTTTCCAACCTTCTTTACAGAATGTATAAATATAATTATACTTCTTACTTTAGGGTTACATGACTCTTCTTTCTATAATTTATCATGTGTAATCATCAAAATCATAAGTCAGAAATTCAGAAGTTCATTTTATGCAAATCATCCACTGGGGCTTTCCATCTCAGCAAATTCCACCATCTTGACCCACCCCTCCTCTATTGTAGTTAATGCTGAATATTTCCATGTTTGTGAATACAATAACCTCACTGCAGTTATCATATATAAAAAAAGTTTCATGACTTTTTCAAACTATTTGCCCATTAAACCCAAAAGAAATACAAGTTGACTCAATTGCATATTAATTTTTAAAATCCTTTGAATCAGTGTATATATTTGGATTTTCTAGAATTTTTGCACATCCAACTGCTAAAATATCTCTTACTGTTGTTCACATTTCCTACATAAATTTGAAATGTTTTAATAAATCTAGACAATTTATCTGTTGTCATATACTAATGGTACATCATTTTACAAATAATCTCTTTAAGATTATAACATAATGTAAATTTAAATTATTTCAGCCACATTGATCCATCTACATATTATAACCAAAACCTTAGCCCACTTTGTCATATACTCTTTCATTTGTTCATCTTCTGTTTCAAATTTCAATAAAAGGTTTAAATATTTTAGCAATTACATGTTCTCTCATTTAATATGTTTTTTTAAAATTCCATTCCTTGTCTTAACATGATTATTTTGAAATAACATACAATACCTATTTACCATAGTGATACCAAAATATTTACTTTCATCTCAATCTTAGAGACTGTTTTATTATTCAATTCTGTTTGATCTTCTATTTCATGTATTTGGTCACATTTCTGTCTTCTGTTTATTGATTATGCTGCACCCCAAATTATTTTAGTTTTCCCATTAATGTTTCAATTCAGTTGTAAAGGACCTTTCCTAAGCCAATATCAAGTTATCTGATAAAGACATTAATTGATAAGTTTCTTTTCAAATCTTCACACCCACATCCTCTCAATTTGTCTTATATTTCTATTCAGTATTTTAACAACCAAAATAAACAAGGGAGAAGACAGTGAGCATTCCTGTTTTGTTCATTGTTGTATCTTACATGTTTTGTTTGTATCTCCATTCACAATTATAGATAGTCCTCAACTTACACCACAATTGAGCCCGACATTTGTCAGAAGCTTGCAAAAGAATTAGCTTTATTAAATTTCAAGAAAAAAATATTAAAATGCAAACTAATATAAAAGGAAAAGTGGTGGAGAAAAAAAGAGTAGGTTAAAAAAAGACATGAAATGAACATATAACAAGATGATTTCCAACTGTTTCCAGTACAGAGACAATAATACAACCTCTCTCTAAATTTAGATGAATAATACTAATACGTAAAATCCCTTACAATACTAATATTACAATACTAATAATCAACATTTAAAAAATATCCATATAATATTCTTCATTTAACCTTAGTCCAATATATAATAAGCTATCCAGTATGAATAATCATATAATTAAAAGTCCCCAATATTTCCCCCATCAAAATCTAATCTAGTTTTGGGAAGCGTGATGACTTTTTAAATAACCCACAAAACCCTACTGTAAAAATAAGCCGCTATTCATCCATGGCTATAAAATGCTTGTGAACAGTCCACATCCTTGCAGTGCAGTGGAGAGAAGCAGCTCAAGGGATGGAGTGGTTGTGGGAGAACAGACAATTGTAGAGAGATTGTTCCATGGTTTCATATTGCTATATGTGGGGGTTAAATAGTTGTAGGGAAAAAAGGGCAATTGGACAACTCTACAAAATTTAGGCAGCAGGATCATGTCCCAAATGATACCCAGGAGGCTGGTACTGAGTCCATAACTTATTTTTTTTATTTTTATTTTATTTAGTCTGTCAAACATGTATGAGACAACAGGTATAAGTATTTTTTTTATTTTTATTTTATTTAGTCTGTCAAACATGTATGAGACAACAGGTATAAGTATAAACATGGACATGAGCACATGAAATGAGTATAAATAAATAGTAGGGGACAGTAGAACAGGGAGGGTAGGTAGGTAGGTGGTAGCAGGACTTTGTAGCAGACAATCTTGTGTACTATGCTTAGGTCAGACCATAAGTGGCATAGTTCAAGGTTGTCCAAGCCTAAAATTTCAAGCCAGGTGGCATAAAATATTCTATTGTGAGCAGACGAGTAGAGGACTCTTCTTGTGAAATACCTCTGGACCCACTCGATCGTATTAATGTCCAATATACAGTGTGGATTCCAGGCAGACGACCTGTATTCCAGAATCTGGAAAAGGTTTTGTATGCCCTAGTTAGCAGTACTATGTTACAGGAGAAGAAGCTTCACAAAATTAGGTTAACAACTCTTAATGCCTTTTCCTCCCAGCTGTGTTCACTTTTCATCACCAGTCCTCTGAAAGTGTTACCGTCCTTTCCAAAGTGCTACAGACTCTCTTGAAATGTATAAGCACTAGATTTCTGGGGAGAGGGGATGGAAAGAGATTACTTCTTAATTAATTACACCACTGCAAGCAATTTCTTTTCAGTTCCTTGGTGCTGCCTGGCACTAGGATGGATTCTTTGCATACTTCTATGAATAGATTTGCTTAGGCAAGTATACTCAATTATGCAAATACAATTCCACAGAAAAATGCCATTCCGGGGATGGTGTTGAAAACAAATCAGCGGAGTAGGGAATCAACAGAGAACTGGCCTACACCATTACAGGCAAGCAGCTTGTACAGCGTTCTTCTGCTTCAGGAAGCAGAGAATCTTTTTCCTACCACAGTAAAAGTAAGCAGTTAGATTGCAAATGACCCTTTTTATACAAGATGTTTCTCTTCTTCTTTTAGTTGGCATCTATTGTTCACTGTGCTCCTGGGTTCCCAGGAAATAATATGAATAATATAAAGGTGTGAAGGTGATAAACAAGAGCTGATATTTGTGTTTACCTAGGCACCACCTGGCCTCAAACGTAAACATTTTGAGATAGGAAAATAATTTCATTATTATTTACTTTTTTCTAGAAAGACTGCCTAGGATGAACCAGGCTTTAATAAAGAACCTTTTAAAATATGTCTGCAATCCAGGCTGTGTTCATACAATATGTTATTCCAAAACATTTAAGTCATTGTTTACTGAATATGCACACAGCCTGAGTTCCTTTTGCTAGGCCATAAGAACTTAGTAAGGGATGCGGTGGCTCAGTGGCTAAGGCACTGAGCTTGTCAATCAGAAAGGTTGGCAGTTCAGTGGTTTGAATCCCTAGCGCCATGTGACAGAGTGAGGTCCCGTTACTTGTCCCAGCTTCTGCCAACCTAGCAGTTCAAAAGCATGTAAAAATGCAAGTAGAAAAATAGGAACCTCCTTTGGTGGGAAGGTAACAGTGTTCTGTGTACCTTTGGTGTCTAGTCATGCCAGCCACATGACCACGGAGACATCTTCGGACAACACCGGATCTTCAGCTTTGAAATGGAGATGAGCACCGCCCCCTAGAGTCAGGAATGACTAGCATATATGTGCGAGGAGAACCTTTACCTTTAAGTACTTAATGTTCAGCAGTGTAACTTAAATCAATGTTAAGTCAAGAAGGTGCACTACCATATAAGCACTAGGAAGGATGATAGGAACTATGGCTGAACAATATCTGATGAGTCAATATTTATCAGTGTCTTCGAATAGCAGTCTGTGAATTGTCTGTCAGCAAAGAAATTCCTGAAAGTATTCCCCTAGTCTGATCATTATAATCCTGCACACCTGGATCTCTTTCCTCTCCAAATCTAGGTAGTTTTTGATGAAAAACAGAACAGTCAAAAAGTAGTTTTCTGTAAGTTGAACTTAACTATAATTTCAGGGACACATTCATGTGGTTTGCTTAACAACAGTATAAAAGCTTTTTTGACATTTTCTGGAAATGTTTTTCTTCTGATTTAATAGCCAGGATACTAATTGGCAGTGGGAATTTCTAACTTAAGGCTAATATTGTTTTCTGCCAACTTGAGAGTAGATAATTTTCCACTTCTGAGGGGGAGGTGAAAGGCCCAAAGAAATGGGGCAGTCTAGGAATTTCATTTCTGTGGTATCATGTTCTTCATAGTCACATATGAGTGAGATGGAGGTAGAAAATGGGAGGGGGAGTAAGTAAGCTCCTCCCTACTATGTCTGCAGTAGCTTGTATGACAATTAGCCTCCCCCCCATCTGGGAAATGAGGAGGAAGGAACTGTTAGCCTAACAATCTTTTCTGCAGCGGCTGGAAGGACTCTTAAAACGAATGTTCCCTTTTATCTCAAGGATCACATGTTCTTTTTCTCATTTTACTGAAGAACAAGTTGCAGTCCATCCTACCTTGGATCCTACCAATGTATCACCTCCACTTTATATTACTTTGATCTTCCTGTTGACTGCATATAACAAGACTTAAAAACCAATAAAGGGGAACAAGCCATTCTAAATCTGCATCTCGCTGTCATTTGAACTAGACACGCTTTATTTCACATTAAAATCTCTACTATCAAAAACCCAACTAATATTTGTTCAGTCTTTATTTAGTAGCAACCACAAGTGGGGTGAGCAGCCCAGTTAAGTTATCACCAAGTGAAACTATAACTGGACTTGCAATTTTATTTCAACTTTCCTTTGCTTTACATACCTGCAAAAATAATAAATGCGTAGATTGGTGGCAAAGTAAGTTTTTCAACTGCAAATGGTCATTAAATGGTGACTATGAATAACACCATAAGCACATAGTATTTTACTTGACAGTTAAGTCCATGAAACCAAATCTTATGGCTGGAAACCAAATCAGAATGTCACACAATAATCAATGTGTTACTTTGGAAGTATGAAAGAGACTTGTGTTGTTTTTCATTTGTGTTTCAGACGTAAGTTTTAAAAAGAAATGCATAATCTGAAGCTGACAGGAGCTTACTACAGAAGTAAACGTTTGCTCTAAAATACTTTTTAAAGGAAGTTTAAAAAGGAGTAGATTCAATTTAGCTTGTGGACAAAATGACTGCTAATCACTGGCTTTTGCTACTAGTCTTCTAGAAGTTCATTGTGTTTATTTGCTTTTCCTGGGAGAATGCAGGCACAGTCTTCCCCATAGGACATCATACAACACCACTTGAAGAATAGTATCACCTTGTTTACTTCTCTAGTTACTGGGCAATTATAGCAGTGCACATGGCCTGGAAAATTACCTTCCTCCTTATTCTAATTCTACACTTCCTTCCACACAGCATGAGCCCCAAGAGCTGATGGTAATCCCCTTCAGATGGCTTTCTGCCAAGATATTATGCCTTTTTATAGACGGGGGTAGGGGGTGGGGACAAAATGATCAGATATGCAAGGCTGCATCTACCAGATTTTGCACCTAAAACCTGATTTCTACAACTGGCAGTATAGTTCCAGCCGTTGCATACAGCCCAGCCAGTTGAAGAACTAAGGAACAGTTCTCTGTTCTATGGGATCATGCAGATCAAGATAAGCATATAAACCAATCCAAGAAATATTTTGGAACATGACCTTTCCATGCATTTTAAAATGCAAACAATGCAGATTTTATAGCAAGTGATGTCATGTACTTATACCAGCTGAGTGGGCATATGTGGTACACTATATCACATACCAATCAGGCAAGCTAACAAGGAGGCATTTGGCAAAGTTTAAAAGCAGGGTGGACAACCTTTCAATAGCTAGGAGAGATATCTGTCCGGTGGGTGAGTGTCAAAAAAAAAGTCAAAATGGCAGCTGCAGCTGCACAATAGAAACTTTGCTCCCCCCCACTTTTTTTTCTTACATGTGTCATACAGAAGGGATGCTTCAGTCACATTGTTGGGGTTGTCACCTTGGTGCTTTGATCGCTCCTAAAGCCACACTTTCCATCTATTTGGGGAAACCATGATGTGATAAAATAGAAGATTATACTGAATGGGCAAAACTGTGTCAAGTATATGAACAGTGCCAGGATTTCTGAGTGTGTTTTTTTAATGTGGATTTTGAAGGGAAATTGGGACTGAATATTGCTTGTGTCAATAATGTTGTTTCTCACACAAATATCTCGCCTTAAGGCCCGCTTAAGCCTGGCAGTGCCATGATTTGGAATGGCCTATTTACTCACCCACTAAGGAATTTAGCAATAAAATGTACACCTATATGTGAATTGGTTGTTATCTACAGGGGATGATTCTATGTTGTATTGATGTTAAACAAAGCTTTACAGGTAGTCCTTGGCTTATGACCACAGTTGAATCCAAAATTTCTGTTGTTAAGTGACTTTTGGCCCAGTTTACAACCTTTCTCGCCACACTTGTTAAGTGAATCACTACAGTGGATAAGTTAGTAACCCAGTTGTTAAGTAAGTATGGCTTCCCCATTGACTTTGCCTGCCAGAAGGTAGCAAAAAGTGATCACACAACCTTGGGACACAACAACCGTCATAAATATGAATATAAATATAAATAAATATGAAGCATCTGAATTTTGATCACATGATCATGGCACACTTGCACAGCACGTGCATGGGTCCTTACCTCCTGCGATTCTCCGTGATGCCTCCACGACACTCCAGCTGCTCGGCGGAGCATCACACAGGTGCCATAGGTTCCATGCGCATGCGCAGGAGGGCCAAAGAGCTCAAATACAGGTAAGGACGATGGGTGGGTGGGTGAGCCCTCTGGAGCACTGTACCGGAACGGTACCTGGTGCTCCTTGCAGGCACCGGTATACCCGTACCGGGGTGTACAGCTACAACCCACCACTGGAACTGTTGTAAGTCGAGGACCATCTGTATACGGCTTGTGATAGCTTGGGAAAAGATATCATTAGATAGAAGATGGGGGAATCTACTTGCTTCTTTCTCTAGTCTTTGCTTCCCCACTCCTCCTTTGCTCCCCAGAGAAGCTATTCCATAATAAAAGTAAAGGTTCCCCTTGCACATATGTGCTAATCGTTCCGAACTAGGGGGCAGTGCTCATCTCCGTTACAAAGCCAAAGAGTCAGTGATGTCCGAAGATGTCTCTGTGGTCATGTGGCTGGCATGACTAAACGCTGAAAGGCTGTTATCTTTCCACCAAAGGTGTTCCTTATTTTTCTATTTGCATTTTCACATGCTTTCGAACTGCCAGGTTGGCAGAACCTGGGACAGGTAACTGGAGCTCACTCCCTTATGCGGTGGAACTGCCGACCTTTCTGATTGACAAGCTCAGCGTCTTAGCCACTGAGCCACGGCGTTCCAACTATTCCATAATATGGGATGATAAATTAAAGAAGCAGCACCAAAGAACGTTTAAAGGAAAAAAAGCGACAAAACACGCGCACACACACACAGGTTGCAGCCTATCACTCTCTGCACGCTCACGCTTACGAAGACGTTAAGTGGGTTTTGGGCAGATTTCTAAAGGATGTATTGAACGTCGAGGGAGGTTTGGCAATCAAACGCGAACGCTGGTAAGGGAGCCACAGAGGACAGTGGCGGGTTGCGGGGAGGGCAGAGAGTCAGGTGCTCATTTGGGGGGGGGGTGTACACGCCGCTTCGATCCTTCCCGCCGCTTCAAGCGCCGGCGAGGGCGTGGCAAGAAGACCGGGCGCTTTCCTCGGGGGGAGGCGGGGCTTGAAAGTTTCTCGCCCAGCCTTGAAGCTTGAAGGCAACTGTACTTTTCCCTTGGCCCGGCGATGGAAAACTGCAGTTGTTGCAACCCGGCAGGCTGAGCGCGGACGCCTCGCATCCCAGATGTTACGGGTCCGACTTGCAACCTAAGCTCCGGCCCTAAGGATGGGCCTGGAGGACAAGGCTCGGCAAGGAGGCGCCGGACAGGTAGATGATCCGTCCCCAAAGGGCATTGAGGGGGAAATGGGCGGCAGTCCAGAATGGCTCGGGAGAGAAAAGCGCAGGGCTTCAGTTGATCTGAACTAACCCTTCGGGGCAATCAGCAGAGCTGAGAGATGCATGAATAGGGAGGGAGGGGATGCTTTGAACGGGTGTGTGTGGGGGGGGGGGGAGCCGGGCATCGGGGCAAATGGGAGGTGAAGTAAATGGGCAGAAATCTCCGTGGAGGTTTTGGAAACGATCAGCTGGCGTTCGGGACGGGTGCAGGTAGGGGCAGCCCTTCTCCGTGGCGGCTGCTACAGCTGCTACCGGCGACTTAGAGCCAAACCTTCCGTGGATGAGCAAATGACAGCTTTGGGGTGGTTCGATTCCCGCTCTCCGCGGAAAGAGAAGGGTTTTTGTTTTTTTTGTCCATCTTTTGAGCGAAGAAAAGGAGATGGGAGCAAAGGCTGAGCTTCGCTAAGCGACTCGAAGTAAAAAGAGGGGTGGGGAGTTGTGGGAAGGAGCGGATTCCGGTTCCCGGATCCTCCTGGCTCTGGCCCCACGGGTGGATGATCGCGGCATGCTAAGGACTTCCTCAGAATACTTGCAAATGTTTACTGCTTCGAAGCACTTTTAAAATCCGGATTCACTCGCTGTGGGGGAAGCACGGACATGAAGCGGCTGAACCGTAGCCGTAGAGGAATGGGCTGCAAGCTGCGGCATGGGTCCAGGATCACAACCTGAGCTCTTTTTTGGACTGAAAGCTTTGATGAGAAGTCTCGAAGGTTGTACTTGAGTGCTTGGTAAAAAAAAAAACCATTTTCTTAATATGTTGCAATGCTACTTTGACGCATTATTATTTTTTAGAATAGGAACTAGAGAGTCAGGCTGAAAATGCAAATAGATGCATTGAGTGTGCTTGTGATTGCAGAGAAAACAAGAGGGGGCAATTTATCATATCCTTGTTCACCCTGGAGGGTTGCATGGGCTCCCTTTCCTTTCCTGCGAAGGTCTTGGTGTCTTGCTCCCACCTTTTCCATAGTGTTTACACACCAGGATGTTTATTTCTATGGTGACTTCACTGTGTGTACAAAGTTCCTTCATTCTTTTGAACAATTTTGGATAGGGAGGGGAGGACAAAGAGAGTGATGGCAAGACTCACAGTCGGCCCATTAAGAGAGACATCTTTCCTGAAAAATAAAATAAAATAACATTAGACCTGATTTGTCCACAGAGAAAGGATTATGCAAGATAAAATAATTAGTAGACTGGCTAATTTTTGCACACCACCATAGATGGGAGGAATAACATTATGAAGAGGCTTAATAAATGGGGATATTCCACTACACCCTCACCACAAGATGATTTTGTAATGTCTTAAGAAGTAAGATTAATGTGGAAATCAGACTTGTGAATGGCGTCCCAGAGCTGTGGTAAAAATTCAGAAATGTTCCTGATTGAAGGACCATTGGCCAATCTCTCTTCCTTTGCTTCAGCATTGTGACATGCAGCTATGCAGATTTCTCATTTTTTCAGTCACAAGTGCTTTGTGTGAGCTCCACATCTATTGTCTTTAGCTGCTGGGGGGCACGTTCCCTGCAGATACTTATCTTGATAAAGGATAATTGATTCCTATGGTCCCTTGGCTCAGGGGTTGTTTAATTTGACAGATAATCAAATGTGTCATGATGAGCTGGGAGCTATGTGGATTCATGATGTAAGGAGATTTTTTTTTCCATTCAAGGAAGTTCAAGGAAATATTCAATGCTGAATATTTATTAGGAGTTGGTGCATGCGTAGGAAAGCTTGTTCTGTCTGCAACAAAAATGCTTTGGGGTGTCATGGCAAGTTTGCAACCAGAGGGCTGTTTTTTTTCCCCCATGGGTCCATACTGAAGATATTTTATTTATCTTTTCTTGGTCTGCCTGGGCATATGTTTAACCAGTTTGCAACTTTTGATTAATGGAACTGAGTTACTTTGTTTTCTGAAAGACTGTTTGGCTTCCTACTTCGCAGGTTTCCAAGCAGAAAACTCACCAAAACTTAGTCATCAAATCAAAGCTTTGCCTCTGGTCTCAGAGGCTATTTCAGAGGTGCATCCCTTGAGCCTTCTCCTTCCCTTTGCTGCACTTGTTTCAATAAGTACTATACATATCAGGAAGTCTGGCATAGAAATCTGAGTTTCTATAGTAGCTAAAATAGAGCTTTCATTAAGAAATGAGAACTGAGGCAAATGTTTTTGCCCAGTCCAACTTTCATAATGAGAGAGATTCTAGATTGCTGGTGGGGAAGAACCAGCTGCCAACGGCTTCTTTCTCTATTACTAAATTCTATATTTGCTTCCAATAACCTGTACAGAAACTTGATGATGATGGGTATGTTATGCTTTGGTTCCATCTGTTAATAACGTCTGTCCCACTTTTTGCCTTTGTCCTGCAAATTCCACTAGATTGAATCAGATGGCAGTCCCCTATAGACTGATTGGGGAGCAATTCCAGGTGCAGCTACCTGGTTCACTTAGAAGCTTAATAGCCCCGGTGGTGCAGTGGTTGGAATGGAATATTGCAGGCAATTAATCAGTGGAACAACTTGCCTCCAGAAATTGTGAATGCTCCAACACTGGAAGTTTCTAAGAAGATGTTGGATAACCATTTGTCTGAAGTGGTGTAGGATTTCCTGCCTGAGCAGTGGGTTGCACTAGAAGACCTCCAAGGTCCCTTCCAACTCTGTTATTCTATTCTATTCTATTCTATTCTATTCACTATAAGGCATTTTAGTGTTATGCTTCCTTTTAAAATCCATATATAAAAGACTGAAGCATTAGAAAATTTAAGTATATTTTTTCAAACATATTTTTGATTAGGGCTGTAAGAAATTATTGCAGTAATCTTATTTCATGAATTCAGGTTTCAGCCAAACTAGTATTTTTTTCCTGAGGACAAAATTTCTCTTCTCTCCCTCCCTCTCCTTCTCCCCTCTTATTTTTGCTTTCATTGATAAAAGACTTTGCTTGTTTCCAAATACATCCATATGTATTCAAATGCACAATAACGCATAAACAAGTTCCCATCCAGACAGGTGGCATTTCCTCCCCCCCCCCGCATTGTTATTAGCCATCTGTATTCGTAAAATGTAGCAGCTGTCAAATAGGCACCCGTTTCCTGGTCAGTAGATTATTTTACATCCATAGTCTGCCTACCTCTACCTATGAAGCAAAGCCAAGAGTTCTGAGCCTGGGGCCTACAATTGGCCTTACAATTCTTTACTAGATAAATGACAACACACCTGCTTGCAGGAACAAGAGTTTCAATGCTTCCACCATTATGTTAAGTCAACATGGCCTCCTTTCTTACCTGCTTCAAAGAGTGAAAACAGAAGTGTGAGGGCATCTGCACCTAGGGAAACCTAGATTAAAATCATGTTGCTATCCAGTGCTGTTCTCAGCATAGATCTTCATAGTCTGAGTTAGAGCAGTTACGCTGCAACTTCAGATTGGAATCATCTTCCATAGTTTTGCATTGCAAATTTGATCCAAATTAGAATTAACTGTGACTGTTTTAATACCATGAAAATCCCCCTATGGGTTCAAATCCTAGAATGCTGCTTATGTCTTCTCTTTTATTTTTTATTTTTTGGATATGTGTGTGCGTTCTTGCAGGTCAATGGTTGTGTTTTTTTGGTGTGTTTGTGTCCTTGCAGGTCAATGGTTACAGGTTTTATAGGTGACTCCTTAAGAAGGCCACTTACTACTAAATAGAACAACCTGGATGGCAGGGAGAAATAATTTTAGGAACTAGGAATTTCAAAGGAGTTCTGACATAAAGACTATTCCTCTTGCCTGGGCCAGGACACTCAAAACATTTGGTGACTGCTGATTGTGTCCTTATTGAGATTAACATCCTCTATTGAGGTTGATAGTAAAGTTGTGGTTAAGTGTATGCAAGGACTGGGCCAAGAGATAATTTTTAATCTGGGATCAAGACTGAAATGGCTGTTAACATGTCAGATGTTAAAACGTTTCCCCAACTTTGAGATATTAGCAAATAGGAAGAATTAAGTGTAGCTTCTATCCAAAGGCAGTTTCATCAGTCAACCTCCTCCAGCCTGATTCTTCCTCAAATATTGGAGTACAACTTTGGTTATTCCCAACCAACAAGGTCCTGGTTGTCAAGGAAAGAATGAGAGTAGTCAGCTATGCTCCTGGAAGGTGCCAGGTTAAAAGCAACCGACCTGAACTTTTGTTGACCAGATAGGCCCCATAGCCAAGTTCTAGCTATCATGGCATCTGCTAACACATGGGTCGCAAAGCAAATCATGAGTTTCTGCAGTAAAAACGAATGTGGGGTCAAAAGCTGCCTTGCAATGTTTTCATTTTCTGCTCCTGTAAAAAGGCTTCTTTCTGTCTTTCAAGATGTTTGAGAATTTCTGTGACATTTCCATCAGTGGTATATTTGGCAGTGTTACCTTATGGGGATATTTGCAGCATAATAAATAAATATTTTTTAAACTGCTGAAAGAATGTGTGTGTGAAGTGCTGCTCCTGCTCCTTTGTGTTAGCCTTATTGCCATGCATCATGATGGTGTACACTTTCCAAATTGAAATGCCCAGTAGTATGTGATTCCCTGTTTTTTGGAGGTTTCGTTGCAGCCTAAAAAGCCAAAGAGTCTCAGGCTGTAAGAAAGATAGTTATGCCGTGACAAGCAGACAACAAGATGTTTGCATACGCCTTGACATGTTGTAAATAAATCCATGCATGAATAGAGCTGCACCTATTTCTAAGCAGGTAAGCCTGAGGGCAGATGTTGGGGTAAGGGAGAGATGCAGGTGTCAGATCTGGAAGCCATCTTTTACATTGGGCCTTCAGGCCTGCTATATTTTCTACTGTGGGAAAACAGGAGGGGGGATTATAGAGTGTGGATGATATATAGTCAAAATAACATTCCTTTCTCAGAGAGTCAAGGACACCTTGCCCTGCAGCTGCGATGATGTAACTCCAGTTACATCCAGGCATCTCCAGTTTTGGATGGTGCCTGATTGGATCTTGTGATGGACATGTGGGTGCTGGGCAGGGACTTGAACTTTCTTTTGGATGTGGAAAACCTGGAAACTTTCAAATTCGGGTTTTCCCAGATGTGTCAATATGACATCTCTAATAAAATGGAACTTTGAGGAAGCTCAAGTCTTGGAGTCTTCTTACGTTGGGAGTGTTACTTGGAATCCTGACAGCAGGATAGTGAGATGTTAGGTGGATAGAACTTCATATCATACAGCCTGCTCTGGGTAGCCTCACTTGACCTGCTACCTTTCAATGGAATTTTTTCCGTCTTGCATTTACTAGGAACTGATCTAATTTAATACATAAACTGGAAGGCAGTTGCCCTTCCCTACTCCGAGTTACCTGACATTTATGAGGCAGTTGGTGGGGTTTTGTTTTTGTTTTTTGAACATTGGAGAAGAAAATTTACCTTGGAGAAATAAAAATGCATGCATTAGGAAATAGTGCTTGGAAATAAATCTGCCTTGGGAAAAATTGCATGTCAGGTATGGAAAAACAGGATGTAAAGAAGGTTTGTATTAGGAGATGATAAATTGACTGTGTGCACATTTTATCAAGCTACCTTTTGACATCTTGTATGCACGTGTCTTTCCAAGACCAATTTTCTTCGTAACAATCCAAGGACACTGTATCCAAAGTTCTTCATAAATAAATTCCTGATTTTAGAAACCAATTTTAACAATACATCAGGATCTTTAAATCTTTATTAACTTTCTATCACCTTTCTAACAATTTTAAAAAACATTTAATTATTTTGGAGCAATTAATCGCATTAATCCTATTCTGGTGTTTCAAAAATAGTTAAATATTGTTAAATTCTTAAAATTGATAGAATTATTAATATTAATTTCTGGAATTATTTTTGCCTTGGAAGATAGGAGACCAAGTATTGTGTGTTCTGTTGTCAAGAGAAAGATAAACTGTGTCAATAGTGATTCTGCTTTATATTTGAATTTGTTATCAATAAATAGCAACAGTGAAAGTTTAAATTTATGATATAAATCAATAATTTTTTTAAATACCAATCTAGATTTAAGACATTTATAAGGCTTTTTTATAGGTATACCAGGAATGGGCAGCCTGTGTCCTATGATTCCCTTTACTATAAGCTTTATAGTCCCCTCTAACTGTTAATAGAGCTGTGGTGGTGCAGTGGTTAAAATGCCTGCATTTTGGAAGTTCAAATCTCACCAGGCTCAAGGCTGATTCAGCCTTCCATCCTTCCAAGGTTGGTAAAATGAGGACCCAGATTGTTGGGGAAAATATGCTGACTCTACTTAGAGAGGGCTGTAAAGCACTGTGAAGCTGTATATAAGTCTAAGTGCTATTCCTATTATCAAAAACCAATAGTGTTCTTTCTATCCATTTTAAGTCTAAAAACATGCAAAGATGTACCATAAGCCTAAAAAGAGGGAGTGACTAATGCTGTGTAGAACACAGCACTCGCTACAGTAGTGTTTCTCAAACTTGGCAACTTTAAGATGGGTGGACTTCAACTCCCAGAATTCTCAGTCAGCACTTTTTAAAATTGCCATGGTTAAGAAATTCTGGACTAAGACTGTTCATCCCCAAAAACTTAGCAAATACAGTTCCCTGAAGATAGATTGTTAGCACAACTCATGGCATATATATTGCAGCATTCCAGACTGAACTCTTAATCTGGATGGCTGATATAGTTTCTGATTTGGCCCCAATGAATTTGTTAATTAGTTGTAGCTTTCTTAGGAGATTGCTTTGCAAATGGGTGGAGGAGAACTGGGCTGGAACACAAAAATTCTGGTCTGGATCAAGATCTCAGAGATATTTAATTTTCAGCATTCTGACATTTGTTTTTACAGTAGTTGAAGGGTGGGGAAATCCCCTAATTTCTGTACAGTATATGAAAACACTGAGTCCTTTGATAGTATGGGTGTGAAGAAAGATGGTTAAAAAATAAAGTTGAAGGAACCTGTATAGACATTAGATTGGGGAAGAGTAGCAAACTATAATGGCTTATTGCCAGCAAGATGAATCCCTCTCTTGCACACTGAAGCAAATCCAGATTTCCCCTACACCTATATCAACAACACAATCACAGGATCAACAAGTGCACAAATTAGATTAGTGGCAATATCAGTTGCTATCTCTTTAATGTGACGTATAGCATGTATGCAAACAATGCCCTCTTTGTGCAAAAAAATAATAATGGACACAAGTTTGATATCAGGTCTCAAAATAAGGAAAATAACAGTTCTGCCTCCCAAGACACTTCATTGCAGATTTCAAAGTCACTATTTTGGAGGGGAAAAAAGAAACTTTCCCAATCAAATTCAATGAGAGAACTTACATACTAGAAACATCAAAAGATTTAAGCCAATCTCAGGTGTCAACAATGTGTTTTTAACAGGTACTATAGCCTCAAGATATTGTTGTTGTTAGTTTCAAAGTTGTGTCTGACCCATCGTGACCCCATGGACAACATTCCTCCAGGCCTTCCTGTCCTCTATCATCTTCTGGGGTGCATTTAAGCTCATGCCTACTGCTTCGGTGACTCCATCCATCCACCTCATCTCTGGCGTCCCCCCAATCGTTCCCAGCATTAGGCTCTTCTCAGTGAGTTTTTCTTTCTTATTAGGTGGCCAAAGTATTTGAGTTTCATCTTCAGGATCTGGCCTTCTAAAGAGCAGTCAGGGCTGATGTCCTCTAGGACTGACTGGTTTGATCATCTTGCAGTCCAAAGGACTCACAGGAGTCTTCTCCAGCACCATAGTTGTAACCAATATTAAAGAGCTTTGCTGGTGGTCTATCATTACACATTGACTCTAACCTCCATCACCATTGGTCATCATGGGAATTGTCAGCCAACCATATCTGGATGGGTGTAAATAACTCCATCTCTGATCTAAGTCCCCAGTGTACTTGTCTCCATGTCCTGTGGAGCCACATGGAAATTCTTTGTTAGAGATTAAATTGACTAATTTTCCCAAGGGCACGACCGAGACATTGAGTTTGGGTTGTTTTTGATGGTGTGTATTTCTGCATTTTATATTTTGATAAACTAATAAAATATTTAATGTCAAAGAAAAAAAGATTTATGGTTTTTATAGTTTTGGGTTTTATTATTGGAAGCTGTCCAGAGTTGTATTTTAGAGGGGTGGCCATACAAATCTTTTAAATAAATAAATAAATAAATAAAATTGAACTTCCATTTAATAACCTTCAGGGATATTAATGATTTACTGACATCCCATATCCTATGACAAGGTTATGTATACGATCCATGTGTTCTCTGATTACGGAACCTTTTAATTTGTTATTAGCCAGTTTGGAGTTAGAATTAACTTAGACAAATCAGATGTATAGCTTCTACCAAAAATGCCTGAATTTAATTTAAAAAAATACTAGAAATTCTGTTGTGTTTTTCAGTCAGTGATTGTCTTTCTTTTGTATGAAATACGTTTAAAAATCTAAAATGGTCCAGATGGAATTTCCTTTGTATTACATTAGACAACATCTCTTGTTTAAAGCGCCTACTGTTTCTTTGTGTTGCCAATACACAACAGTGCTAGACTGAAAAGTGTTACTGCTGGTTTTAGGTAGCTTTGTATTTCTTCATCCTGTGAACTACACATGCGTATATACTAAAGAGTGGCATTTTGTTGTCTCAGCTGATCCATGATTGTACATTCTTGTGCTTTCCCAAATCTGCCATGTCCTCTACTTCCCCAAATGAAGAACACATATGAATCACCCTGTTGTTTGTGCAATTGTCAATATTTGAGATTTCCTTTTTGATTTTTTTATATATTTGGATGATAGAAAACAAGAAACCTCTCTGCCTACCAAGTATCTCACAATCAACATTTTATTCTCCTCCTCCTTATGTATTTTTTATGTATTTTTCCCAATGAAATTACATATATTCTGCAATAAACCAAAGCAAATATTGGGCTTTTGAAGCCCAATTCCTTAGACAAATTATGTGGCTTTTTTATCATAGCAATTCTTACATGTTTATTACTTCTCTTCCAAAGGGTTGCAATGATTTTTGCTTGGATCCTTAAAAGCAAGGGAAAAGTGATTGAGGGATCTTTCATGCCTTTGCGCATGTGCTGAAGATGACAGTTATCAAATGTGGTTTTTCCATTTTTCATCAATGAAGTAGTGACAGTTGTGGGAGTCCAGGGACATTAAATCCTTCTTGTTGCAACTATAATCCATTCTGTTCCCTACCTCCAGCAAAGCTTCAATGCTTCAATGCCCCAAATACACTCGGTTAGGGGATGGCTTGCTTGGATGGTATATGTGTCAATGGATCAGTTAAACATTTCATGTGCACTTTACATGCCTACAGTTTCTCTGCCAGAAATTGGCAAGACCAAGTTGTCCTGGGTTTTTGACCCCTCTGGATCTAGTGATTTTTCATTTTTTAACTCTTGTTGGTATCATGCTTCCTCAAACAGAGTTGGAGCAATATCTGGGGCTCCTCCTGATTCATGGCTCCTGCTGAAAGAGTAGGTGACAGCCTCAGTCAATGACCTTTCACATCTTATGCACCAGTTGTGCCTATTCGTGGGCCTGGAATAAGACTCATGTCTTAACCATTTCTCAACTGGTTTACTGCAACCCCACTTCTCTTACAACATGAGAATACTGAAAAATAGTCAGAATTCTAAAGAATACTCAGAAGCATCAATGATTTTTAAAATGCAGATGCATAATTTTGAGTGCTGCCAAACTTGCCAGTGTAACACTGTGAGAAGAATTACCTTCCTGTATTCTACTAGGATGCAGCTCAAGGGACTGGTTATCACTTTGAAAAACCTGCATGGCATGGGGCCAGGCTTCATGTTGGACTACCTATCACTAAGAGTTTTAGCCAGGGGTGGGATTCAGCCAGTCCGGACCGGGCGAACCGGATATTAATTTTATTAATTTTTCCTGTGAAACAACTTGATTCCTTAGATTCAGAAAGAACCAAGCAGAAGGCCACCAATTCCCCAGGCATTAGGACCAGGATGTTAGGAAAGCCAATATAACAGTCAATTTGGTCTAATGTTTAAGGCACCAGGCTAGAAAGCAGGGGACCATGTGTTCAAGTCCTGCTTTAGCCATGACAGCCATCTGGGTGACTTTGGACCAGTGACTCTCTCAGTCCAAGCCACCTCACAGGGTCGTTGGGGAGAAAATAGGATGCGGATAGTGTGTTGGATAGGTCTATCACCTTGAGTTATTTGTAAAAATAAAAAAGATGGGGTACAAATAAACAAATAAACAACATTTGTGCATCTGTGCCTTGGTTTCCTTTTGTATTGGATTATTTGGTTGGTTATAAATGTTTTTTTTAAATAAAAAAACTAATTGTGTAAATTGGTTGTTAGCTACCCAGATTTATATGTTTAAAATGGGAGCCCATATGAACGTTCTAAACCAACAAGCAAATAAGCAAGCAAACAAATAAATACATTTATCAGGAATTGTAAAAAAAAATGTTCCTATCTTTGTCATACTCTAAAGCTGATTAGTGACAATGTTGTGTCAAAGGCAGATGATTGGAGCAGAGGTTCCAGATAAACAAAGATAGTGGAGTGTGAAAATTTTTGTTTTCAGTGATACTTACACAGTTCTCTAAAAGTAGCTGCCATTGCTTATCATTTGGTGGGGGAACTCAGAGGTTATGACAGTTGTTGAGAGAGATAATGGCTGCATTCTTTTTGCGAATGAGGCAGCACAATAAATTTCTTTGTACTTCAGTGAGTTGCAATGTAAACAAGTTCTCAAATGTGAAGAATTCTGTTTTTGCAAACATCTCTGGGAATGTTAAGTAGGTGTGTGTGCTACTCTGAAACTTGTTTGTTGGGCTGATGGGTAGGGAGATTTTTTTAAAATTATTATTTATATCCTGTAGTCCATTCAACAGCTTTTTGATTATAATGGCTATTAAATACATCTTCTTTTCTCTCCTAAGTCTAGCTGGAGTTGTCTAAACCTTTTTCATTATTTTTCTAGTAGTTGTCACTGTTCACCTTTGGGTCTCTGGGAAAGGAGAAACAAGGAAAGGACAACAATTGACACAACTGATTTGATATAAAGTGACAGAACAAAGTCTGAGTAATTGTTACAGAAAGAAGTAAAGAATTCTGCCTGTCCACAGTTACAGATGGGGAATATTTTGGAAATCACTTGAGAAAGTGGCTGATAAAAGCAAACTTTTCCGAGTGAGAATACTCTTGGTAATCAAAAGCGGAAGTAGAGATGCAAAGAGGAACTGGGAGTGTGAAGTGTTAAATTATCATTTGGTTGCTGCTGTTCAGCTCTCTTTGTTCCCCCCCCCCCCAATGCACAAACACACTTCCCTTCTAGCAAGACAGGAACTTCATGTTGACTTTTATAGAAGTGATTTCATGAGATGTCGCAAGTGCCCCTATCATTAGTGTTGTGTTGTAGCTAACTATTTTGCAGCAGTCTTTTCCCTGTTCACTAAGACTCTTCTTTATACTTTTCCACAGATTCCACAGATAGAAGTTGTCAGTTAAATACATTTAGGAGAATGACAGAATCCTAGCTGCTTTTAGAATTAGAAAATACTTTACAGCTTATTTATAATTGCTCTCATACAGAGGTATGTACAGGAGGCGATTTCTCGTGTAGAAACCTCAGTCTGTGTGTGCGTGTGTGTGTGTGTGTGTGTGTGTGTCTTGTTTCAATCTCAATGTGGGTTCCTGAAACCAAGGATTTCTATCCAGTGAAGATCCGATGAGCACAGAGTGTGTAGGCATGTGCATAGAGGGAGATTACATTTTCTACATAGCTGTTTTGGAAAGCCAAGATTATTTATTTCCTTTGACATGAAGAGTACATTACAAAATCTGGAGAGGACTTTGAATGACTTGCAGGCTTGATTTATGAGCATTGGGCATAGCTGTTCTTCCAATTTCCCCCCATAATTATCCTGTGAGATAAGATGGATTGATAGAGAACATCTGGCCCAGGGTCAATTATGAATTTTGGGGCTAAGGGTGAATGTGAACCTGGGACCTTGCTGTTGCTAGTTTAACATCTTAACCATAATATTGTTTCTGTCTAGCGTTTTTCTGTTCTGAGTGCTAGAAAAGTCCCGAATAAGTCCAACGTTTATGACCAACTTGGTTTGGGGAATGCCATATTATGACCTATTGGTACTTACCATCTGTAAGTGATGTATAGTTGTACTTATAAAAAAAATCCTGCTCATTCACTGATATTAAGTAAGGATTATTTTTAGCAGCAGGTTGGCATACAGTATATAGGATACAAAAGGCCAGATATTAGGAGAAGATGGTCTGGTCCCAGGAAAATTTGTGTTTGGAAAAAATGAATAAAGACTAACACTTTAAAAGGAAAACCTGCTTGTCTTTTTAGTTTCACACATAATGGCAGGTGACACATTCAGGGTTGCTTTTGAAAAACTACCAATGACCTACTTGTTTGTTTCATTTTGTGTGTCAGTTGCACAATCAACATTTAAACATTGCAGTTTTATTTGGTTGTACCTAGTGAAATGCATGCTTTCTTTATACGAGCATCAAGATTCTGTCCCATGTGGGAATTGAATAATGGCAATTTTGCTTCTTTTTCCCAGAATATATTCTGTCTGATGCTCTTTTCAATTAGATCAGTAAGAGGTTGTGAAAGTAAATTTTATGAAGTGTTTGATCTGGAGTTCTCTTTTACCCTAATTCTTAGCGGCCTTGTTCTTTCCTTTCTTTCAGGAAGGCCCAGATCTACTAATTGGGATGGTAGTTTCTTCATTACGGTGGTCTTAGATACTCCATGTATTTATGGGACACTAAAATACTTTGATGTGTGCTACTAAATGTCTCAAGCTTCTTTTGTTCCATTGTGGTTGTAGTAGTTAATGTTCTCAGGTTATGGAAGATCTGGTGAAGTTATGTTCTTAGAATGATTTCAGATTCTCTCAGAATTAACTAGGTGGATTCTTTGGTTAAAGCAAAATAAGATTTTTTTGGGGGGGGGAATCTGGTCTCCTGTAAGATCTCACCATAGTAATGTAAGCATTCTTCCAAAATGGTTAAATTGTTCTTCCATAAATAAAATCAGCATTTTTCTATTACTATTAAGTGTGTGGATCTGATGCAATAGTGTTGCTCTTGTTGGAAAATAAATGCTGGTTATAATGCGAAATGAAAACTTTAACTGGAATTGATCTGAATTGGATCCAGTGCTTCTTTACAAGAAGTTGGTTTGTGTGGGAGCAACTGTTGCAACAATACATACATCTGGAAAGTGTCAGGATTCCTCTTAATAAGGCAGACACAGGGGTCATCATATAAGGTGTTGTCATATAAGGTCACCACATAAGGTACATGAGCTTTCCACATAAGTGGAAGCTATATAGTCTACTGAGAAATCTGGAACAATAACAATAGCAATAGCACTTACCTTTATATATTGCTCCATCTTGCTTTACAGCAGCACTCTCTAAGCAGTATACAAAATCAGCATATTGTCCTCAACAATTTGGGTCCTCATTTTACTGACCTCAGACGGATGGAAGGCTGAATCAACCTTAAGCTGGTCAAGGTCGAATTTCAGGCTGTGGGCACAGTTAGCCTGCATTCTAAAGGCATTCTAACCACTGCACCAGTAGGGTGTTCAAATTTCTTTTTGTTTGGCTCATATCCCTTACATGTTCAATAATCATTATTCTATAGCCCTCTATGTAATCTGTGTCATAATTCCCATTCAAATGATTTCATTCTTGAGGCAAATTGTGCTTATTTACTTTCCAACAAAAGGAATATTTTCTTTCTGAACTTTTAAAAGAATTACTGAATAATACGGGAGAAACTGAAAAGCATGGCACGTGTGCAGCTTTAACATAGGTCGTAGAAAATCAGTAACAGACTTGTTGCTATGCCTGCTGAATGGACAGTAGAATTCAAACATGATGATATGTGTTCATATGTGCACATGAAGAAATTGGCATGCTAGAAAAGTGCTGAGTAATTGTGTAAATTTTGTTCTTTTCATCTTTTGGGCTGGATTAGGGGAAATATGGCTTTACAAAACTCAGTGCTATTTTGAGGGGGGGGAATCCAAATATGTGGTTGCTAACTTAGATTTAGAAATCTGCTGCTTCAGATTTAATTCTCTGTGTGAGGAAAGGGACACAGGTTGATATTTAGGAACGAGGCTGTCCAGGAAAAACCATGGAGTGTTTCAGATGCAATTAACACTCCAGTTTTGAATGTAAGGTGATGTTAATGGACAGATTTAGACAGTAATTCATGCAAGAGTGTGTAAGACCTAGAGCCCATTGTCAGTTTGACTTTTTCAAGATTTGACAACAAATAATTGGTAATTTTTAGGTGCTAAATTTGGACAAGTTCTAAGTGAAGTGTCAGTACTTCATCTCAGGAAAAGTAGCAGGGCTGGTGGACTTCCCTTCTTCCTTTCTACATTTGCTTTTAGTAGATAATTTGCATTACCAAAGGGGTTACATGGCAACGATGCTGTTAAGGATATTTACAGTATAATCTGTATTTTCACTGTTTGGGCTTCTTGTATATTGTCTATGTATTGCTTTAACTTAATTTAATCCAAATTGTTTTATAAAATGAATAATTTCTTAGAAATATGAGTGTTTTAAAAACGATGTGTTTTAAATTAAATTTAAACATTTTTGAGCTGATGGGAGTATTTGAAATTCTGAACTCATCTTCTGGGCATTCCATAAAATGATTAATATGGAAAAAGCAAACTTTTTCCCACAATGTCCTCTAGCTTCCTAGAATGTTATCCACTATCTTACCTCTTTTCCCTTCAGGGCATGGAAACATACTCTAGATAAAACTCTGAAAGCTGCCCTTGTTATTTTGATTTTCCAAGAATGGTTTGGAGTACACATAAATACAGAAACCTAGAGATAGAGATAGTGATGTGCTATAGATGTTAACTGCTTTTTAACTTCATAGACTGTATTGGACTCAGATCTACAATATGTTAGGTTGCTCTTGAATTCTGTGTTCTACTGATAGATCATAAGTTATTTCTGGCACATGCTTTCCAAGCAATAGCTCCCATTAAGCTCAATTGGAATTCTTTTGAAATGCAGGACTGTGCATGGATTAATTTGATATGGGAAGTTTATGTCAGAGGAAGAAAGGCCTTAGTTTGATTTGAGGTCCTGAATATGATGCTATAAAACTGTTTACAAATTAGAGGTCTCTTCAATTTCAATTTTAAAGAAGGAAACTCAAAATGTTTAAAAACTAATCATTGCAATAACCTTCTATTTTATAATATATATATATATATATATATATATATATATATATATATATATATATAGTGATATAGTATGTATATATATGTGTATGTGTATATATATGTGTATGTATATATTTAAAGTCACAACCCCTGGTATGCCCAAATATGGGAGGAAGGTCACACTTCCACTCTCTGTCTTCGGCTCGTCACAAGAGACCATCCAGACAGAAACCCAATATTTTTTACTGTTGCCTTTTTTGTTACATTTGTTATATTTTTATGCTGATAAATAAATAAAGGGAGACTAGTATAGATCTATTTCAAGCTATTTAGCTCTCATCAGCTAGCCATACCCCATGTTGGGAATCGAACCTGTGCTCTATTGCCTCTTAGGCAGATGTGTTAACCATTGAGCTACAGAACTCGACTCCTTATCAGCCAGCCAGGGTGAGAGGTATATATTTAAAGTCACAACCCCTGGTATGCCCAAATAGCTGATGAGAGCTAAATAGCTTGAAATAGATCTATACTAGTCTCCCTTTATTTATTTATCAGCATAAAAATATAACATGTGTATGTATGTATGTATGTATGTATGTATGTATGTGTATGTGTGTATATATATATATATATATATATATATATATATATATATATATATATATATATATATATAGTCACGTTTGTTTCAGAACAATACTATGGGTAGCTGTTTATTACAACAAATGTTTTTAATTAAAAAAATGTTTTCATTTTCAACCATTTCCTTTTTCTTCTCTGAAAACAGAGAAGCATAACTGGAAAAAAATCAGCACAAATATATGTGGTCTATGGTATACTGCATTTCTAAGAAACTCCTGTCAGCCTCATCCTTCCTCTGTTGGCTTCACTGATGCTTGCACTACCCTATTAGGAGGTTTCAGATGTTCTTGTATATCTGTAGAGTAAGTGCTGTTCAAAGTAAACATTCTTGATGAAATTTAAATGAAATCATAATAAATATGTGAATAAAATATTGCCATGCATAACAAATCTTGCTATGTGAGCTTCAGGGGAAACAGCAGGTTTATGAGATAAAGTTACAGACATGTTAGGAGAGACACATTTTATTAGATGGCCTTGATCCTCACTGAATCATATCTGAATGGACTTGTCCTACCATATGGTGTTGATGTTTGGTTAATTCGGTAAAACTTGTCCCAGTGCAAGTGCAGAAATGAAATCTATCCATGCTTCTGGTGGTACATGGTAATAGGCATGATTCTTTCCTAAAGCTGATATAATTTCTCCTATGCTAATTCTGGTTTTTAAAAATGGCATTGAAGTTGGTATCTGGCCATGATTTGCATACTGTTTCTGCAATATGTCTATCATTATATCTTAATTCAATGAATTTGTGAATTTGCATGAAAGAATAATGATAGTGCTGGTGACAGTGAAGACAAACATGCCATGGAAGGCAATCCAGAAGGTTGTGGAAGAAATAGATTATCCAGACACTTTTCAGTTGGCTGGTAGGACTGTGTATAGCAATGAAATCGTGTTTATGGATGACGGGGACAGGGGTCATATAACCCTTCTGATTCTACTTGATTTCTCATCATCTTTTGATTCCATTAGTCATGTATTCCTTACAGACTGTCTTGAGAGGCTGAGAGTAGGGGATAGTGTACTGTAGTATCTCTTCCTTCTGGAGTTGGTTCTAGTTGTTGTATGAATAGTGTCTTATCCTTCTTCTGGGGTTGGTTCTAGTTGTATGAAATCAGAGCCAAGGTGGCGCAGTGGTTAAATGCAGCACTGCAGGCTACTGCTAGATCAGCAGGTCAGCGGTTCAAATCTCACCGGCTCAGGGTTGACTCAGCCTTCCATCCTTCCGAGGTGGGTAAAATGAGGACCCAGATTGTTGGGGGCAATATGCTGACTCTCTGTAAACCGCTTAGAGAGGCCTGAAAGGCCTATGAAGCGGTATATAAGTCTACTGCTATTGCTATAGCCCCAGTTTTTGCTAGGCAATCACAGTTTTGACATTATCCCAACTCTTTTTCAAAACCTACACAAAACAACTGCATAAGATTATACACTGACACATGGTTAATTGATACCCAATTCTATATCTAAGATCGACAAACAATATTGTCCCTGTATCTGAAGGTGGTAAGGGTATGGATGAGATGGGGATAGGGAACAGACTGGGGGTCAACCTTAGCAAAATGGCACTGGTTTCAAGGGCATTCTTGTTACAAGGATTTACAACCTTTAGATATCAATATGTTTACACGTCCCTCAGCAAAATGTGTTTGAAATTTGGGGATTATCCTGCACTCTTGGTTCCTGCTCAATAAACAGGTGGCAGTCATAGCAGGAGGGTAAATATATTTTGTCTGCCAATTTACTCCCCCCCCCCCCCCCGGATTGGGAAGCTCTTCTCACAATCACTCATGTTTAACTGCTATGATGCCTTCTTCATGGGGCTTGAAGACAGGATAGCTTTAACACAAAATAAACACAAATCTCTGCTACCAATCTTGTACTAAACAGATACAGTTAATTACAATTATAGACTCGCTTTATCTTACCTTGTATTAAGAGAACATGTAATGAAAATCCTATTTCTTAGCTTTGGTTTTGTTCCTGTGGTGTTTCCTGTTTTGATTTGCTTCATGAAAATGAAACACTTCTTTAAATGCATAGCACAGGAAATCATTCATGAGTTGGATTAATTATGAGAGTTTTAAAAATGAAATGCAGTGTAGATAAGTTTTCTAAAAGATTTTGCCAAGTTGGTAAACTGGCACAGTGTTGGAGACCAACTATCCCTGCCAGAGGAGGAAATTGGTCTGGAATTGTTATGTAAACACAACACATAAATTCAAGCAAGGTCTGCTCCCATCTCCCAAATGTCTTTGAGCCTTATTTTGTCTTTCCCAGGCTAAAGCTACCAGCCAGGGAAGATTCCTGTGGAATAGGCATAGAACAATAAATTAGCAAGTGTGGGTCTGATTGACACATAGTTATGGGTAGAGTGACTTTGTTATGTTTTCTAACAAAGTGTTGATTAGGCAATGAGATTTTAAATTATAAATTTAAAATAAAAAACAAAGTACTAGATTTTTAAAGTTTATGATTTAAGTAACATCAATGGCTTGACAATATGTTACTTAATTTGTCTACTTCAAATGCAATGATGGGGGCTTTCAGGTTTTACTTGGAACTTTTTGTTCATTAGATGAGACTTTCTAGTGACTGCTTTTTAGAACCATAGCCATTGTTACTCCAATTCAGTATCTGTTGCTCGTCTCCTAACTCAGGAGTTATCCAAGAGCTCTGAGTTGGGCAGCTCTTTACTAGTTGAATATGTTGCTTCACATCCTGTTGCCACCACACACTTTCAATAATAGTGTAACTTGACATTTTCATTTTTTGTCCCACATTTTTCAAAACAAAACTAGCCCATTAAGAAAAACTGTTTCCCACTTGTGTTTCAGTAGGTAGGCTCATTGGTTTGAGCCATGAAAAAAAAAATCTTTATCAAATCTGGCATCTTTGGATCCTTGTGGTAAATTGTTTTCAGAGAATCTAACTATATGTTTTTGGCCTTCCTCTTCCTTTATGAACCACAGGTGAGCTGTAAATAAATCTCTTATCTTCAGGATCCTGCTTTTGTGGCTCTTTGGGTGGGTTTAACTATTTTTCAGTATGCTTAGAAATACACGTTTCTTCTCTCTTTCTGAATCCTGATTTGCACATGCTTGTAACATCATTTAGGCAATCAACACTAAGGAAATGAATGGAAGCATTATTAAAATGAAAATTAACCATCCTATGCTAATGCAGTATCATTATTTTTATATAATTTCTTGGCTTAAAAGATGCACTTTGATACTTTTACAGAAAACAGGAAAAAATGGGGACTTACTGTTCAAGCTTGGGATAGCACAAGGTAAACAAGATAGTTTCTGTTCCAAAACCAGGCTTCAAACTAGCTTAAAATGGATATAAAAACAGTTTCATACAAGAGGTCAAGGATTTATTTAGCATCCACTTGCTTAGGAACATTTTCTAGCGATTCTGGTGTTGGCAATTATTGGACCATAGTCATCTTCATCGTCTGGGCCCAGGTTAGGTTTCTTCATGAATAATCTAATTAGAGCTTGTCTTAAGAAGGCTGATAGCATCCCCGCTCTCTGTTCTAACCTAGGCTTCTCCAGCAGCACGAAGCCGAGTCCTCATCCCAATAAACCCCATTTATTTAATTTATAGTGAATTCTTCTCCAGAAAAGTCCTGGCCCACAGTCTTCCAAGATAGTTCACAATTACCGAACTTTATGAGGCTTAGAGAGTGGCCAATATCTTTCAGATGCTGCAATAGTTGGCAAGAATGCAGGAATGAACTGATTGTCTCCTGCCAAGAGCCCTCCCCTTTTGCTCCTCTTTTATTCCCCATGGGAGGAGCCATTTACCATCCACCTGTGGTCTTACTCCCAAGTCGACCCTTGTTCCTTAACTGTTCCCTTCATCTGGCAACTCTGCACATGTGCACACTGAGAACAGGCTCCAGCTGTTCATCTGCCTCACCGATGTCTGACTCTGAAGGCAGCTGATAACTGTCAGAAGGGCCCTGGTGCTATCTCTGCCTCTGATGCAAAGCACTCATCAGAACCTTTCCCAGACTTCAGGCCTGTCCCATGTTCCTCCCCAACCTTCTCACTGTCTGAATCTGCTGCCAGCTGTGTTGGCCACTAGTTTAGTTAGTTTAGTTTAGTTTATTGACATTTATAGGCCGCCCTTTTCCCTGAGGGGACTCAGGGCGGCTTACAATTAATAGGGGGGGAGTGCAAGACAGAACACAAGAAAAAAAAGAAAAATATGAATAAAAAAAATAAACCAGTAAAACACAACATTCATTCAGCATTCGGGTGGGGCGAGATTAGGGTCTTATCCCCAGGCCTGACGGGATAGCCAGGTCTTAAGGGTTGTGCGGAAGGTCTGGATGGTGGTGAGGGTACGGATCTCGACGGGGAGGTCGTTCCACAGGGTCGGAGCTGCAACAGAAAAGGCTCTCCTCCGTGTAGTCGCCAGTCGACATTGACTGGCAGATGGGGTTCGGAGGAGGCCCAGTCTGTGCGATCTAATCGGTCGGAGGGAGGTAATCGGCAGAAGGCGGTCTCTCAAGTACCCAGATCCACTACCATGGAGTGCTTTAAAGGTGGTCATCAGTACCCTGAAGCGTACCCGGAGATCGACAGGTAGCCAGTGCAGCTCGCGGAGGATGGGTGTAACGTGGGCGAACCGCGGTGCACCCACTATCACTCGCGCGGCTGCATTCTGGACTAACTGCAGTCGCCGGATGCACTTCAAGGGCAACCCCATGTAGAGCCCATTGCAGTATTCCAGCCTAGAGATCACAAGGCCTCGAGTGACTGTTGCGAGAGCCTCCCGGTTCAGGTAGGGCCGCAACTGACGGACCAGGCGAACCTGGGCAAATGCCCCCCTGGTCACAGCCGACAACTGGTGGTCAAAAGTCAGCTGTGGATCCAGGAGGACTCCTAGGTTGCGGACCCTATCTGAGGGGTATAAAATTTGACCCCCCAGCCTGAGTGTTGGAACATTGGCCAAATTGTTGGGAGGGAAACACAACAGCCACTCGGTCTTGTCCGGGTTGAGTACCAGTTTGTTAGCGCTCATCCAGTTCTTAATGGCCTCAAGACCCTGGCTCATTACGTCCACCGCTTCATTGAGTTGGCATGGGGTGGACAGATACAGTTGCGTATCGTCCGCATATTGGTGGTATTTTATCCCGTGCCTCCGAATGATCTCGCCCAGCGGTTTCATGTATATGTTAAATAGTAGGGGGGATAAGACCGAACCCTGCGGCACCCCATATGTTAGGGGCCTCAGGGACGATCTCTGCCCCCCGACCAACACCGACTGCGACCTGTCCGAGAGGTAGGAGGAGAACCACTGCAAAACAGTGCCTCCCACCCCCACCTCCTGCAGTCGTCGCAGAAGGATACCATGGTCGATGGTATCGAAAGCCGCTGAGAGGTCAAGGAGAACCAGGATGGACGCATGGCCTCCATCTCTGGCCCTCCAGAGATCATCGGTCAATGCGACCAAAGCGGTTTCTGTGCTGTAACCAGGTCTGAAGCCGGACTGGAAGGGGTCAAGATAACTAGCTTCCTCCAAGGCCCGTTGAAGCTGGAAGGTCACCACCTTCTCCACAACCTTCCCAATAAAGGGGAGGTTGGAGACAGGACGATAGTTGTTTAAAATGGCTGGATCCAAGGATGGTTTCTTCAGGAGGGGTCTCACCACCGCCGTTTTGAGTGCGGCGGGGAAGTGCCCCTCCCGAAGGGAGGCGGTCATGACCGCCTGGATCCAGCCATGTGTCACCTCACTGCTGTTGGCAACCAGCCAGGAGGGACACGGGTCCAGAATACAGGTGGAGGCACTTACAGCTCGAATGGCCTTGTCCACATCCCCAGAGGCAACAGAATTAGAAAGGACGTTGAAGGTCATCTAGTCCAACACTCTGCTCAAGCAGGACACCCAGAGGTATGAAATTCAGCAGGTTCTGACAGGCTGTGGAGAACCAGTAGCAGAAATTTTGAATAGTTCGGAGAACCAGCAAATACCACCTCTGACTGGCCCCAGAGTGGGATGGGAATGGAGATTTTGCAGTATCCTTCCCCTGTCATGCCTACCAAGCCACACCCACAGAACTGGTAGTAAAAAAAAATTGAATTTCACCACTGGGACACCCTACACCATTTTAGACAAATGACTGTCCAGTCTCTTCTTAAAAGCCTCCATTCTAATGAAAGCTGTTCCACTGGTTCATTGTTCTTGCTGTCAGGAAATTTCTCCTTAGTTTTAGATTGCTTCTCTCTTTGTTCAGTTTCCACCCATTGCTTCTTGTCTTGTTTTCTGGTGCTTTGGAAAATAGGTTGGCCCCTTCTTCTGTGTAGCAGCCCCTCAAATATTGGAACACTGCTATCATGTCACTTCTAGTCCTTCTTTTCACTAGACTAGACATACCCAATTCCTGCAAACATTCTTCATATGTTTTAGCCTCTAGCCCCCTAATCATTTCTTTTGCTCTTCTATGTATTTTTTCCAGCGTCTCAACATCTTTTTATATTATGGTGACCAAAATTGGATGCAGTATTCCAAGTGTGGTTTTACCAAGGTATTATAAAATGGTAGTATCACTTCTTGTTATCTTAAATCTACCCTTCTTTTAATGCAGTCCAGGAGTGCATTAGCTTTGTGGCAATTGCAACACACTACTGACTCACACTTAAGTGATTGTCCACTAGGACTCCAAGATCTCTCTTCTTGGAGCTACTGCTTAAAGCTACTGCTATTGAGCCAAGTTTAACCTAATCTGTATCTGTACATTTGGTTGTTCTTCCCTAAGTGTAAAACCTTACTTTTTCTACATTGAATTTCATTTTGTTAGATAGGGCCCAGTGTTCAAGTCTATTGAGATCCATCTGAATCTTGTGCCTGTCTTCTGGGGTGTTGGCTATCCCTATGGTTGTTCTATTCTGTTCTATTCTAAATATTCTGATTTTTTACTCAATTCACATTTTGAACATTAGGTCAGGCTCTTGATTTCCAATTAAATCATTTTATTCTACCCTAGAATGAAGAGCATTAGCAGAGCAGAAGGCAAGTTGCTAAAGCCGCCAGTAATAATTTGGCTGGGGGAAAAACACAATTTGGTATCAGGGGTGTCCCTTGTTTCTAGTTTAGCAACAAACAATGGTTAGTATCATACAACTGTAAAACATTTGATCCTCCCTGTGAGTTGCAAGGAAAAACTGGCTGAGAAAACTATTGCCACCAAATTCCAAAGTGACTTGGCAATAGAACTGAAGAAACACTCAGTGATGTTTCAAGGAATTAATAGAGCTCAATCCTTCAACCGAGTTCTAGAAGGATGGATTGCTGAAGTATAAAAGCCATGTAATTTGATTGTCAATCAGAGAATTTGTACATCTCATTGTGACAACTGTCCCCCCCCCCCCGTCCCAAAATTGTATGTTTTATCTGTGAATTACTGATAGGTCAAGTCAACAGAATACAGAAGTAAAACTTCGGGCAAAAGGTCAAACCCAAGCCCAATCATAAACTAGAAGTTGTAAAAATCAGGCAGGCCAGAGTTCTAGTGTGTAGAAAAACAGATACACAAATTGCACAAAAATGTTTGAAATCATTGAAAATAAGTCATGAGGGAGCTCTTTAAAAGGTCACACCTGGTGCTCTTCTGGAATTGGATCCTTTGAGAAAGGTGTTTGCTTTGCTTTCTTTTCTGAAGTACAAAGGTAGGTTTCTGGCTACGTTACTTAGAATTTGAAGTTTCACCAAGTCCTGAATAAGTTCAGAGTCCAGTTTGCAAATGGCTCACTGGGGGTTAGTTCGAAGCTCATGCTCAGATTCAATAGACTAAAATACTGAAAGCATTGGCTTTCTGACGCAGCTGAAGATTCCTAAACAACTGCGAAAATATTTGAATCATTATGTCATAATATGGACTGAGTGACTATAAATATTTACATGGTGATATCTGGACTGATGCAGCAGTTTTTGAAAAGTAACGAAGTGGAACAATGAATATTGGTTACTTTTGTGTAACTAACAAATTGCACTACCTTTACTGTTAGTGCAATTGTCTAGAGAGGCATCTTCCAAAAGACAAATGGGGAAAGGTAGGATAAAATCTAGTGGGAAAGTTAATGGTATTGCTGAAAGCTATGAAAGAATTTGCCTACAGACTTTTGATCATTTGTCAAATTGTCTTTTCCTTGAACTAGTGGCCTTAAAGGTTTTTCATACTTAGTCAACATGACATCTCAGCCCAGTCCAATAATCACTAGGGTCCAGAGATTTCATGCAGATCTTAGAGGTTAAATGTACAGGGAACCTGTGCAGCTGACAGCCTTAGACGATCTGCATTAAGTTGGCATGAAGTCAGAACATGTTCTTCATTATCATGTGAGGAAACTATGACATAAGTCAAATCTGTACCCTGTGGCTTTTTAAGTTACGGGAATATTTTTTTCATTTTCTGTTGCTGTTGACAGTTCTTGATTACGCAATTAGGACTTGAGATAAAAAAAGTGAATTTGAGGCTGGGTAGACTTCTGTTTGCTGAGGCCAGTTGAGGAATCATCTCTCTTCCGCTAATGGACCTTTGTGTAAGAAGCTGACATTAGAAAATACTATTTCTGGCCATGTTGAGGATATGAATCATGTCCTTTATCCAGTCATCATTTCCCTTATGACATTTGTTCCAAAATGTAATTAAGACATAGTGATTTGGAGAGGAGTTCCTTCTTTTTTAAAAAAAAAAAATCTTCTATTCTTCAAAGCACATTTAATCCTGCACTTTGGGTACACTTTCCTTTTTCCAGAGATGAGCTTTTTGAAAGTTGCAATGTTGTCCATAATAGTGGTGGGATTCAATTTTTTTTACTACCGGTTCTGTGGCCGTGGCTTAGTGGGCATGGCAGGGGAAGGATACTGCAAAATCCCCATTCCCTCCCCATCAGCTGGGACTCGAGAGGCAGAGAATAGATGGGAGCAGGGTCAGTCAGACGTGGCAATTACCGGTTCTCCGAACCACTCAAAATTTCTGCTACTGGTTCTCTAGCACTGGTCAGAACCTGCTGAATGCCACCTCTGATCCAGAACCAAATGCTTTTTCAGCAGATATTTAAAGACACACTAGGAAGGAAGGAGGGAGGGAAGGAAGGAAGGAAGGAAGGAAGGAAGGAAGGAAATTATTATTCACTGAAACATAAACTAACCATTCAGGCTTACTATGTACGGCAGGTTAACCTAGACTGTGATTTATAATAATATCTGAACTCAGACAATAAGTTTAGACATATAGGATGGAGCTTTAAGAGTTACAATTGAGGCTACATCTGAGAAAAAAGTACATAGTAACTTTAAGTGAAGCTCCTGGAGTTATACTCAAGGTATACTCAAGGTTTTGAGTTAGGAAGAAGAAACTCAGTTTTAGAGCCTTCATGTATGAATCCCTAGCAAAAAATAATTTTATTGAATGTGTGGCAAAATTGTCAGGGCATAGCTGGTTGTAGCTTGATTGTGCTCCATACTTCCCCTCCCGCTTTCATCTTAAGCACATTTCCAGTTTATAGGAAGCCAACAGTTGTGGCTTTCATGCAACCTCTTGCTTTTGCAAATGATTCCAACCAAAAATTATACAGGAAAGAAATGAGAGAGAAAGCTTTCCTGTTGTGGTTCAGCATTGGAATCACTCCCATTTATCCTGTCCCATTTACCACTGCTGTTCTACATTGCCCAGTAACAAAGGCAATATGACAATTCAGCAGTCAAATTTGGGGAAAATTTTTATCTTGGCAGCAGAGTTTGTGGAGATGCTAGTTCTCTGGCTAGGGAGTTGTGTGCATCTCAAAGGCAGAATGTAAAGACAAATTAACCAAGAAACCTAAAAGTCAGAGGTGGATTAAGCTAAAAATTGGGGTTGGATTACTCTAATTAGGTTTGAATTAATTAATTTATCTTGTTCAGGAGATGAAGTAAAATGCAGCACACAACGTGTACAGAGGACAGGATCCACCATGCATTGGAGAGATGCCTCCATGGCCTTAGCAAAAGCACATTTTCTGCAAGCACATGGACAGGTAAGTGAAAAACTTTTACTTACTACTAGTAAAGAAGCACTGCTGGTAGAAGATATTACTAGTAGAATATAGTACTAGTAAAGAAGTACTAAAACTACTAGTATACAGGTTTTGCTGAGTTAAGAGTCATAGTTGATTTTTTGGAGGTGGGTAGTGTACCAAAAGCTGGCTTGGGAAAAAAATTTAAATTCTTGTACTCTAAAACAAAAAAAATGTATAGTGAGTTTTATTACTTATTTAGGTATGAATTCATTTGTCTCCCCTTCCCTTCCCCTTTTCCATTTGGAGGATAGATTCTATAGGATGCATGGGGCCATTGGGCTCTGAACTGTACATAACTATTTGAAAAAAGGGTGTAGCTCCTATGATACTGGTCTATGTACATTTTATTCTAAATAACAAATTACTACTACTGGCATTCTTTATCACAATTCTTCAATTTCTATTCTAGGTTAAAGTTCTTAAGAACCTAACTAATAACCCCCTCCGTAGTAAAAATGTATCCTTGAGAGCTGGGGGAATATGGTAAACATTGAATGTGTGCTTGGGTACTTTGCTCTAGTATCACAGGTGTATTTTTGTGTTGAGCTCTGGCCATGTGATTCTGCAAGTTTCAATAGCAGGAAGGTCACCACAAAGACTAGTTCCAAAGGTTAAACCAGGCAAAACATCCTTGGGAGTCAAACAAGGTCAGAATAGCAAGGGGAATGCTGTTTACAGGTGGGGCTTTAGTGGTGGGAATGTTTGTAGTTGCTTCAGAAGAAAGAAGAAGACAACTTTGTGACACTACTACCAAATTGAAATTCCAATTTCATAGCTTCAAATTTTGTATTTGATATGAATGGAATTGAGATTATTTATTGAGCGTATACAGTATATAGTGGTTGAATAGACTTGTGTAACCTTCTGTTCCATTTTTTTCCTTTGACTAATAATATAGAAAGTGTCTAGAAATAGCACAACTTCTGCCTTTCATCTTCAATTCCCTGTCCTTCATCCTCTAAACCCCTGATGGCGAACCTATGGCATGCGTGCTGGAAGTGGCATGCAGAGCCATCTCTCCGGGCACACCAGCCATTGCCGATTGCTCTTCCGGGTTCCAGTGTGCCAGCCAGCTGGTCTTTGTGCATACATATGTGCCAGAAACTGGAAGACCAGGTGATCTGCGCACATGCACACACCAGAAACCAAAAGCTCAACCTCCCGGCACGCATATGCGCACCGGGGAACTGCTCTTCCAGTTTCTGGCACTCCCACACATGCATGCTGCGGAGCTCCTCTTCCAGTTTCTGATGCTTCCCCCCCTGCACATGTGCTCCCATTTTGGTACTCAGTGGCAAAAAGGTTTGCCAACATTTGTCTAGACAGATTTTTTTTTGCTTACTCTCATCACTGAGAGAAGTTTATAGGTTATAGGTTTATGGGTTTATTTCATTTATATGCCGCCCTATTTCCGGAGGGACTCAGGGCAGCTAACAAACCCAGGGGAGGGAGTAATACAAACAAGGCAAAAACAACAAACAGGATACAGAGAAAATTTAAAAACAATCAACAGTCACACAATTCGAGCGGGGAAGGGAACTCGTCAACCCCAGGCCTGTCGGAACAGCCAGGTTTTAACGGCTTTACGGAAAGCCTGAAGGGAGGTGAGGGATCTCTGTGGGGAGCTCGTTCCAAAGGGCCAGAGCAGCCACAGAGAAGGCCCTCCTCTGGGTGGTCGCCAATCGGCATTGGCCGGTAGATGGAATTCGGAGGAGGCCTAGTCTGTGGGATCTGATGGGTCTTTGGGAGGTAATTGGCAGCAGGCGGTCTCTCAAGTACCCAGGTCCAATACCATGAAGGGCTTTATAAGTGACGACTAGCACCTTGAAGCGTATCCGGAGACCAATAGGCAGCCAGTGCAGCTCATGGAGGATAGGTGTAACGTGAGTGTACTGGGATGCACCCACAATCACTTGCGCGGCTGCACTCTGGACAAGCTGAAGTCTCCGAATGCTCTTCAAGGGCTGCCCCATGTAGAGCGCATTGCAGTAGTCCAGTCTTCAGCTCACAAGGGCGTGAGTGACTGATGTGAGAGCCTCCCAGTTCAGGTAGGGACGCAATTGGTGCACCAGGCGAACCTGGGCAAATGCCCCCCTGGTCACAGCCGACAGATGATGTTCTAAAGTCAGCTGTGGGTTCAGGAGGACTCCCAAATTGCGAACCCTGTCTGAGGGGCGTAAAATTTCATCCCGCAGCCTGAGAGATGGAATACCTGGCCAATTATTGGGCCAGGTAGTTAAGAGCAAGGAGAGAAACTTGAGGGCTAGATGCACCAACCCTAGTTTAATCCAAAACCTGGGCATCTCCAAATCCTTCCCACCTGTATGACACACTAATACTGGAAGGCAATGCTGGGCAATGTTCAGCAGGGTTGTCTATCCTTCCATCTTTCCTGCTGCAGTGCCTTCCATTACAAAGAAGGGTCTAATATTGTTCTGTTAGTCAGTGAACCCTCACTTCAATTTCCAGAGCTGTAGAAGAGGGAAATCAGCACCGTTTCCCGAGGCACTGCCATTTTTCAATGCGGGTTAATCAATAGCAGAGTCTGAATTCCAGTCAACATTTTCTGAGCTCAATGCCCTTTGAGAGAAAGAGGAGAAGATTCCTCACTCTGGCAGGTTCCTTTCTTCCCTGCTGCTTGTGTTTCCTATATTTATTGAATGCAAATGCTTCCAAGTCTCATCCAAATAGATTTAGGAGTAAGCAATTTCTTTTCTGCCCAAAACGATGCTTTTTTTTTTTGGAAACAGGACTCTGTGGGTGCACAGGGTGCACGCTGTTGAGGAGGGGCCACTGGAAGATGTGGAGCCTGCTTGTTTGATTTTAAAAATAAATAGGTGTACTAAGCTAAATGAGGCTTTAACTTCTCTCATTTGTTCATCATGTCTTCATCACTGATGCAGACATAATGAGAAGCAGGTAGGATTGGAGTCGTTAAAACAGGCTTTACAGGTCCATTTGCAACTAATAGAAAGGGGCAAGAAAGAATATATGGGCAGGGGACGAGCACAGAAAAGGACTTGTGGGAAAGAGAGACTCCTAGATGTTTGTGCATTCAAGCTGTTGCCTGAGGCTTCCTAGCCACCCTAATAATTTACACTGCTGCCCATGTCTGGCAGTACCAAGCAATTCTGAATGTTTCTGCATTTGTATGCTGAATGCAAAAGCCTGTGCATGTTTTGCAAGATATGTGCACAGCCTTTTGTTTGTAGAATTTTCCAATGGCAAGCAGTCTGAGTGTGATAGGAGAATAGAAAGAGAAGCTGCATCTATTGTATCCACTCGGATATTTGTGTCACTCATTTGACCAAGGGTGTCAAACTCAATTTCATTGAGGGCCGCATCAGGACTGTGTTTGACATTGGGGACTGGGGTGAGCATGACCAGGGTGGGGATGGCCAGCTTGAAGTCAACTGTGTCAGGGGTGGCCCGAGCACTCTGCCAGAGAAAACGGGCTCCCAAGCTCCATTTTCAGCTGGGACAGCCTCCTGCAACCCTCTGCCAGCGAAAACAAAGCTCAGGAGGGCCGCATGTGAGCATCTCCCCAGCTCCATTTTCACTGACAGAGGCATCATGAGCCAGTCCTTTTCTGTTTCCAGGTAGCCCCGTTGGCCAGATCTAAGCACCCCATGGGCCAGATCCGGCCTAGGGGCCTTGAGTTTGATAACCCCTGAATTAGACAGAACCCTCAGCCTGTTGCTTCCTTTTGGCCATCTGAAACCTTCTAAGATTTCCCCAGAACAGACTTTTGTTTTTTGAAGGGATCTGCAAATGAAGGGAATTGCCTAGCATTGGGAAAAACGTGTGGGGCGAGAGAGAGAGAAAGAATATGCTTGACAGTTTAAAGAAATGCATGCCAGTATCTTCAACAGGCTAAATTAGATAGGTTTTTGCCATTTTAGTACACGCATGTAATTGTCTAATGTCATTTTTACAGGTGATTGTCAGTTATTTCCATAATGTACCATCTTGCATTTTATATCTTGGCAGCCATCAGTCTAAAATATTGACTATAGAAGGGCAGGGGCTTCAATGCATATTTATGGCAATTTCTCATGATGATTGCCTGCTTTAATATTGGTCAGCCTATGTCTTCATCATGGGTGGAATCTTGATATTTACATCTCCCAGTGATATTTTCAACAGTTGCTGGATGCAACGTTTGAACTGCTCTTATATGACAAAGAATTGAGAGAGGAAATGCTAGCCACAGATGCCAAGTTAAGGATTTAGCATTTCCGGGGACAATATAATTCTAAGAAGAACATGCTGCATTCTGAAAAAGTATCTCACCCACTGTATCTGCTTGCAGCAACATGAATTCTGCCACCCACTATCACCCAACTGTAAAATGTTGCTGCTTATGTGTTACTTGACACTTTGAATACATTTACAGAAAACAAAGGGCTGTTTTTGCCCCCTGGCATCTCCTATTAGGGTAGGAAAAACTCTTACTTTAAATCCTAAGAAGGTGCTGCCAGTCAATGCAGCAATACAGAAGTTACGTGAACCAGTGGGCAGCATCTTAAATTATTTTCTATGAGTTGATGAGGCTTGTGAATTAAATATAAAGCCAGTTAAAAAATAACTTAAGAAAGTGACATTGACCAGCCTGGTGGTTGTATATCATAGTTGCTTTTCTGATACTCATGTTGATGGTATGAATCTTCACTTTGCCATTTAAGTTATCAATAATTAGTCTGCATTGTAATATTAATTACTGTTACTCTACATATTTCAAAATAGCATATACAGTTCTTCTGCTTTGTTATCAGATCAAACTGGTCATTCAGTGGATAATCTCAGAGCATCAGACCTGAAGGAAGGTTTTAACTTAAATCTCTGATGCCCACCTGGACTGATTTTTATCCCTCCTCCAAGGATTAGTCTAAATATAAAGAAATTCCCTCTATGATTTTAAGAAGCAGGATAGCCTTTTTCTATCCCTTATTTGGCCCATCCTACCTTCATTTGGTATACGTCAGTGGTGGGATTCAAAGTTTTTTACTACTGGTTCTATGGGCATGGCTTTGTGGGTATGGATTTGTCAACAGCGGAAGGTTACTGCAAAATCCCCATTCCCATTCTACCCCACTAACCAGCTTTCCAGATCTGTTCTCCTGTTCAGGGCAACCAAAAAATATCAGTGGGGAGGCAGCAGGGGTAGGGCCAGTTTATTTGCCGGTTCTCTGAACTACTCAAAATTTCCATTACTGGTTCTTCAAAACCTGTCAGAACTGGCTGAATACCACCTCTGGTACACATGCTGTGTTGCTCTGAGTGACAGATGGAATACACACTCAGGTTAAAAAGGGCATACATTGTGGGTTTGCATAGTATTAATGAGTATAAATAGCTCACAACTACCATGATTCTCTGAAAATACGACATGTCGGGATAATAAGGCCATGCCATATTTTTCTGGTGGGCAAAAATATAAGGCCTCCCCTGAAAATAACCCCCTGGACAACCTCCCACCTTTGGCCAGGCAGAGCGCCACTCACCAACCTAGAGGTATCCTGAAGGTGCCAAACCACGGAAACTGGGGGGGAAGGCAAAGGTGATCGCGTTGCTTGGCGCCTTCAGGATACTGCTAGGTTGGTGAGCAGTGCTGTGCCCAGCTGAAGAGGGGGGTTGCCAGGCGGCTGTTCTCTTGCGAGCGAGCTCCCAAAGAACACAGCCTCAGGGGCAAACAGTTGTGCTGCGCTGTCGCGGCAGCGCAACACAACATCCATGAAACAACCACACTCACGAGCAGCCATCCGGCAAACCCCCTTTCCAGCCGGGCACAGCACCATTCATTGACCTAGGGGTATCGCCAAGTGGCGTGAGTGCCTGTTTGCTGCCACCTGGCTCCCACGGCTTGGTTCCTTCGAAATGTGAGTGAATGGCTGGAGAGGGGGGTTGCGTGAGCGGCTGTTCTGCTCTTGTGCCTTCCAGCCTCATGATGCCCTGGCCCAGCTCTCCCTGCAGAGCCAGGGCACCTCTACTGCTGCCGCTGCCACCAGCATGGCTTTTTCGGCAGCTTCCAAACCAAGTCTTCCGGCACTTTTCCCTTCTGGGAAAAGGGAGGCATATAATATAATATAAATATAATAAATTCAATTCAATTCAATTCAGTGGCCGCTCTGGGCATACGCTTTATGGTTGTATGCTCTGCTGGCAGCTGGCTCATGTGGCTTGGTGATACCCCTAGGTCAGTGAATGGTGCTGTGCCGAGCTGGAAAGGGGGTTTGCCGGGTGGCTGCTCGTGTGCATGGTCACTTCATGGCTGTTATGTTGCACTGCTGCGACAGCTCAACACAGCCATTTGCCCATGAGGCTGCGTCTGGCTCTTTGGGAGCCCACTTGCAAGAGAGCAGCTGCCCAGCAACCCCAAAACAATAAACCCTCCCCTCATAAAAAGGCCCAAGCCATATTTTGTGGGTAAAAAGAAAACAAGACCCTGTCTTATTTTCAGGGAAACATGGTATGCAGGGCAAAATATCTGATCCTATGTTCTGGAATGCAGTCAATGTATGTGCAACACCTCCATCTGAAAAATCTTGTGGGCAAGCAGACTTCTTTAGTGAAGATTACTTATGCTCTTGACTTTGTGGTATGATTGAATATTCTCTAATTATTTTTCCTCTCTTCCAAATAGCTGGGCTTTGTCTGAACTGCTGGACCCTCCAGGAGCTAGTTAATCGCGATGCAGGGAACTACCTCATTCTCCTGGAAAAAATCCTACAGAAGACTCAAGAGGTAAAAGAAAGGGAGAGATGGGAAAGAAAATAAGGTTTGATGATAAGCCACCTTCTTGCTCATACAATTACCTTGTCTGCATGTGTTGAACCCTCTACAAAAGGGAAATCATCTTGTGGGGTAGCATCTAATGAGATTATCTAACTGCCTAGCTGCATCCTTCTTGGAATTGATTGCATCTTTATTGAGAGACATCTGGTCTCAGTAGATTTTAGTCTGAATCTGTCAGTTCTGTTTTGCTGTGCTGGAAACGGCAGCTAAAGTCCAGAGTTGGGTCAGGTAGGACTCAGAAAGGTGGTGTTTTTTTTAAAATCTATCCTGCTTTGAACAACAACTCCTGATATGAACCTACTGTCCAGAGAATTTTCTCCAGAGAATACCTGTTTTTGTGAAATGGGCAGGTCAGCAAGAGAGGTCTCAACTTTCTATTGAAAAAGGGACTTGCTTTGATTCTGAAACAAGGTTACTTCAGTGTTACTGAATAGAGATTAGTGTAACAGGAGTTCCAGTGAATCCATTTGATATCTTCTGTACTTGTTTTTTTTATTATTCTTTTCTTCCTGTCAGTGACTTCCTGGTTTTTTAATAGAGCCCCAGTTATTTTCAGTTTTTGTAATTTAGAAATAGAGTTTGGTTAAGGGTACATACAGCAAAATCAAATCACAGTTGTGAATTCACTAGAAGAAAGTTTCCCTTTCACCTGAACAAAACCGTGGAGTTTAATAAATAGTCACATTTGGCTCATAGAAAATTAACCAAAGCCCCCAGAACCTTGGATGAAGCACTCAAAGTCCTCTTTCACTCTCTTTTAAAAAAAACCCAATTACTGTGCAATGGTATGGAAAAAAATATGAAATAAATGCAATACAGCAAGCTACTTCTGCTGACTGCTGGCTTACTGCAATTTGGCAGTTCAAATCTCACCAGGCTCAAGGTTGACTCAGCCTTCCATCCTTCCGAGGTCAGTAAAATGAGGATCTAAAATGGGGGCAATAGGCTGACTCTGTAAACCACTTAGAGCAGTGGCATTCGCTGGCTGGGGAATTCTGGGAGTTGAAGTCCGGACATCTTCAAGTTGCCAAGGTTGAGAAACACTGACTTAGAGAGTGCTGTAAAGCACTATGAAGCAGTATATAAATCTAAGTGCTATTGCTATTAAGTATTTGTAATTTTAATCCAATACAATGAAATGAAATTATGCTTAGTTTTTCTTTCATTTCTGCTCAGAACTTTCATGGTCCCTGGCATGCCATTCAATGCTGCATTTGTTCAATTCAATTCCCCCCTCAACCTCATATATTGGACTCTTACGTCTATACGTCCCAAGGTGTTTTCCCCCTATAACTCATTTTATATAGTTTAAACTTTGGTACTTCTTGATGATGCTACTTATCTGTTCTTTCTCATTTTGGCAGCTGTGTATCTTTCTTGAATGTGAGGGTTGAATTGAATTTATTATATTTCTATGCTGCCCTTTTCCCCGAAGGGGACTCAGGGCGGCTCACAACCCAAGTCAAGGGGGGGGGTATAAATAAGGAATAAAAAAGACGAACAAAAACAATACCATAATTTAAAAGCACACAACAACCATACCATTCGAGGGGGGGACAAAAGCTCATTAGCCCCAGGCCTGTCGGAACAGCCAGGTTTTAAGGGCTTTGCGGAAGGCCTGGAGGGTGGTGAGGGTTCGAATCTCCACGGGGAGCTCGTTCCAAAGGGCCGGAGCAGCCACAGAGAAGGCCCTCCTCCGGGTGGTCGCCAGTCGGCATTGGCCAGCGGATGGAATTCGGAGGAGGACTAATCTGTGGGATCTAATCGGTCTATTGGAGGTGATTGGCAGCAGGCAGTCTCTCAAGTACTATTTAGGGTACTATTTTTACTACTTTGGTCTTGGTTAGAACCCTTTTTTAATACTGGAAGTTTTAAAGAAAGATGAACAGATATAAACAAATAAAACCATACTGTTCTAGCAGTACCTTTACAGTAGGCTCTGCGAACTTTGGAACAAAGTATGGTTTAATTCTGATTCCTCTCAGACCAATCCATCATGGTCTGTGAGCATAGAAGATGGAGTTACCATTGTACAACATCTGAAGGGTCACAGTTTCCATGTGTCTTCTTAAGACAAGCTTCTTCTGCAAAAGGCATCACTTCACTTGCCTGTAGTATCTAATACAATGTCAAAATAACAGAATTGGAAAGCAGCTTGAAGGTCTTCTAGTCCAACCCTCTGCTCAACCATACCATTCCAGACACATGGGTGTCCAATCTCTCCTTGAAAATCTCCAGTGATGGAACAGCCAAAATTTCTGGAGGCAAGCCATTCCATTGATTCATTGTTCTCACTGATAGGCAATTTCTCCTTAATTCTAGGTTGGATTGCTCTTTGAACAGTTACCATCTGTTGCTTCTTATCCAACTGTTAGGTGCTTTGAAGAATACTATAGGTCAACTCCCCTCTTCTCTGTCACAATGCCATTCTTTTTCCAGCTAGCACAACTATCTAAAAAGATGTACTGATAAATTATGTTGAGTTTTGTGCCAGAGCTCAGAATCACCATTCAGAGTGACTTTATCACTGAAACAAGTACCCCACAGGCCTGGTCCACATTTTGCACCACAACACATAGGTGTGTTTTTGGAACAAAATGGGAACCCAACTCTTCTGTTCTGTAAACCAAAACAATAATGGTTTGTGGTTTAGCATAATATAAACCATTGATTATGCAACAAATTGTATTATGAAATATGTTTTAGTATAATATGTAAAGCTATGCAAAGTAAGATTAATATTGTTTTTAATGAATTGTCTTTTAAGTAGTGTACCAATTATATTTTCATTTTTTATTCTTTCTTGTTTTTCTTTTTTATGAAGGTCCTAGAAAATTGTGACTACAATCTTTTTACGCCATTGGCCTTACTCTTCAGTGCAACTGTCCTGTCTGTAAGTTTGGAGCTTAAATTCTGCAATTCATGGTCTTAGTAGTCAAGCCTTTGTGATGATGACTCGCTGTCATTTAGATTTTTTTCTAAATTGATGGGATTGTGGGCCTAATCTATCATGAAGGTGTGCTGTAAATAACTACCACTAGACCCAGTTTTTATTGAAGCACAATGAAAGAAATTAGTCAAACAATATCATCAGAGTTAGAGGGTCTACTTGAGGAAGTCACAGGAATCAGAGAAACCTTAGCTGCAGAAGCTAGCCAGAAATTTATTTTAATATATGCTTCAGTGGAAAGATGAGGTCAGTTGGAAAAGTAAGTCAACGATCAGGTGTTCTCTACAAGACTAAGGTCTTCACTGTCTAGATTCTACCTCTTCAAATCTATCAGTCCTCAATAAAAATAAAAAGGAAGGAGTTTAAGGCAAGATATTTTTAACTTTAAAAAGTAGTGGTTATTGTAATAAAAATGGGTTGAACAATCTATGTTTGAGAACTTGAGAACTTTTTGACACTTATTTCAGCCATCCCTTGACCATTTTATTAAGTGACATTTATTGATAGTTCTTATAAGCCATTAGAAGGCTGGGATTTCCTTCTTATAAGAGGAACTACCAATGGCAATAATAAATGAAGGAGGAAGGGAGGAGGGAGAGAAAGAGAGAGAGAGAATGCACATCAAAAATCTGTGCTACTGTGTTATGAATATTTTGTTTTCCTTTCTTTTTTCCCCTGGAGCTTTTTTGGGGGGGATGTATGCTGTTAAGCAGGTAAATCTGTAGCATTAGCTCATACTTAATATCTCCACTGGGCCCTTGTGTTATTTGTCCTCAAGTGATGCACCTCTTTAAAATACCTTTTCTCCTTAGATCCCCCATTTTCCTTCGGATTCTGATCTGCTTTTGAGAGCTGTGAGGATATATCGTGATTTTCTCACCTGGCCTGTGCCGTACTGCAATATCTGTCAGGAATTACTTAACTTTATCAACGATGAACTCAAAGCCCCAGGTAGGAATCTTCAGGAATTTTTTGGAGACTGATTGAGCTAAGCATACTGCCCTCGGAAGACAGCTTGCTGGACAATGATGTGGCAATTTTAAGCATGTTGATACATTTACATTTCCTAGTCACAGATGTTTGACCAATTAAACAAAATAATTAGAAAGCATGAAAGTGTCCCAAATTTAGTTTTAGTCAATTTGGAAGCTGTCAGAAAGGAGCATTCTCTACAGCAGGAATAATATTTTAAAGAATATTGTCCCCCACTCTCCTAACCAGACAGTGGCTAATTTTATTTATGTTTAATACAATGTATAGACCACACAATGTACAAGTAAAGGTAAATAAAAGTTACAAAAAAATAAGTGACCTGAAATCAACATATAACTCCTCCACATAGAATCTATACAGCAAGGGCTCAAATTCCACTTGCCCAAAGATGCAAATAAGATGCTAGTTTTTAATAACTTCCTGAACACCATCAGAATGGGAGCCACCCAGAATCTCGTAAACCCCATTGGCTATTTCTCCTAAGCCCTCTTCCCAGCCACTCCCATCCTATTTCTTCAGGATTGTGAAAAGCAGATTGCCCTCTCTTATTCCAAGTTGGCTCTTGCATGAACTTTGCAAAGCAGAAGCTTTTTTCTGGGGGGGGGGGGTTGTTTTTCTCTGGACTTCCCAGTCTAGCCCACAGCTCTGGATTTCATAATGTTTTATGACAATATAGTAAACAAGACAGACTTTGCTTAGATTTTCAAGACAATCTAGGTCATGGTGCATGTGGGTATGTATTAAAATTAACAGACAGGAATCTTAAGCCTTGAGAGTATTTAGCTGATCTATTTTCTTTATTTTCATAAGCACAAAAGGTGAGGAGGAAGAAAACTGATGGTTTTACCTTCAAATGACAATGTTTTTACTGTCAAATTGCACACTCTCATGTGCACAATGGAATGGGCACACATGGCATGGAATAGGTTGCTCACCCTGCATCACTGCTGTCCTATTTTGTACGGTGAAAGCCAACTTATGCTGCTGCGTTGGCTGACCACTTCTCTTCCTTTACAGGGATTTCTTTTCAAAGGCTTGTTAAAGATGAGCAAGGGTTACCTCTAAAAGGCTGTGAGAATTCTACCGTGTAAGTATTAAACACTCATAATGGCTTTCTGTACATTTTTAGAGCAGCTTTCCTAACCTGATATCCTCAGGATAATTGGACCGTTACCTTTAGCACACATTTTTGGAGGACATCAGCTTAGGAAAGTCTATCCTTAGGGAAAGGAGCTTTGTTCCTTTGATATGTTATTAACAACTTTGGATCCTTGTGTCTCTGACTTCAGGGGTTTGCTTGCAAACATTTCATTGGTAACATCACTAAGGACTCCACACTGCAACCCTGAGCTACATATTCTCTTCTATTAATGGTTTGCTTGTTTCCCTGTCTTCTTTCCCTAGAACAGTCCTATTGCTGAATCCTTCAGAAGTTGATGGGGAATTCCTATCAGTTGCTGAAAAGCTAAGCTCTGCGGACTACTCCCAGCATACCTTACTAGCGACACTCCTGGAGCACACATATCAAGCTAACTTTGGTACCAGATGCAACCTGGAAAAATTACGTCAAATCCTGAAGGTAAAGAAAGTCCTCTGGCCTAGGCCTTGTTTTACTTATTCATATTGCTATTAATAGTAGAAATATAAATACATGTATTCCAAATATATCAATAAATAAAATTATTTTCAGTTAGGTTTTATGCTTGGACTTAGTGTGGAGAGAGCTTTGATAACTTGTCAGTGACCTATAGTGGAGCTAGGATGTGGGTGATGGTATCGGTCCTGTCCCTCCTTGATTTCTTAATGACCTTCAATACCACCAGTCACAATATCTTTCTGCACTGGCTTCAAGGAAATAGGAATAGGAAGTCCAATACCGCAATTGCCTCCTTTCTCCATACTGGAAGAGTTGGTATTCAGCAGGTTCTGACCAGTTCTGGAGAACCGGTAGTGGAAAGTTTGAGTAGTTCAGAGAACCGGTAAATATCACCTCTGACTGGCCCCACCCCCATCTATTCCCTGCCTTCTGAGTCTCAGCTAATCGGAAGGAAATGGGAATTTTGCAATAACCTTCCCCTGGAGTGGGGAGGGAATGGAAATTTTACAGCATTCCTCTCCTGCTATGCCCACCAAGCCATGCTCACCAAGCCATGCTACACCCAGCAAGCCACGCCCACAGAACTGGTAGTAAAAAAAAGTTAAATCCCACCAGTGCTCCACAGTCAGCGTTGGTGGCGGAAAAAGGTCACATTCAATACTGATCCTTCGTGAGGTAGAGTGGGACTCAATACTCTCTCCTCTCCTGTTTAATATATACATGAACTGATGAAGCAACTGGAGAGGTCATTCATTGCTTCAGGGGCATATATCATAAATATGTGGATACTACCTGGTTGCCTACCTTGACCTCCGGTGGCCAAGTGATGTTGTCAAGATATTGTCTTTATGCCTGGAACCTGTCAGTAACTGGATGGGAGGAACAGGCTCAAACGTATTACTGGGAAAATCTGGTTGTGGATGTTATGATCTAATGCTGGGAACTTTCAACCCTTGGGTCTTAAATGTGGCAACACACTCCCTCATTCAACAGTAGTGTACAATCACAGCATCTACTGGAACTCTTAGCTTTTGCTTGAGGAAGTTATGCCCAGGAAGGTCTTTAAAAAAATCTAATTTGTACACCACTTGCTCCTATTCCCGGATTCAGAGGAATCACTCTCACAATTACTCATGCCTTGGTTTTTTTTTCAGATGGGCTACTGCAATGACCTCTACATGAGGTCATTCCCTGAAAACTACTCAGAAGTTACATCCGATTCACTGTGCAGCAGCTTAATCAGTGATTGACAAGTCTTACTATGTCCATATAAACTTCTGCTTCATGAGCTGCACTTGTACACCAATAAGCTTCCTACTGCAGTTCATAGTGCTAATTATTGCCTATAAAGGTCACTGGCATAAGGTCTCAGTCTCTGAGTACTGCCTATCTCCCATAGTGTCTGTCCATCCTGTACAATCAGACAGGGTTGACTTGTAATTAAGCAGTGTCATCTAGCAGAATTCAGAAAGCAACAATAATCTTCCTCCTATCTGCTTCCCAACCTATTCAGCCTGCCATCCTACCAGCCATCACACAAATAAATGTAGCTCTTGTGAGGCCTGGAAGCCATCATTTGCATTGTGCCTTCAGGCCTGACAGGCTGCCCCCCTCATCAGAAGATCGTGTCCTGTAATGCAAATGATAGCTTCCAGGCCTGATAGCTCTTCTTCCAAGCCCTGAGTTAAGGTGTCTTAGAAGGCCCCTCTAATTTGAGGTAGTATGAGATGTGGTTTTTGTTTTATTCTTCCTTTGGCTTAATTTTGTGGGTTTAAAAAAATTAGATTCTTTCTTTTTAGCTGTATGAAGTCAGCCCGAGTTGTTTTTGGAACTGGACACCCTAGAATAAATTGTTTTTGTTGATGCTGCTGCTGCTGCTACTGCTATTGACACAGTGAATCTCATTTCTCTGTGGTACATTTGTTCAGTTTGCAGTAGCTTTTGTTTTGGAAGTAGTTGCCAATTGAATCTTATATTATTTTCTTTCTGTGCAGCTGAAAACTGCAGAAGAACTCATGAAAATGTTCACCAGAACCACAGAAGCCCAGGAGTTGGCAGTTCTGACTAACAATGATCCTTCAACTGCTAGAGAACAGCTGGAATCTGTCTTGCTAGAGATTGCAAGAACAGCAGGGCTACCTGAAATAGCAGGTAGGAAAGCTAAGACAAGTATGTGAATATATTCAGATACTGTCTCCATCCTAATAGAGTTTGTCTACCTGTTAACATGTCCATTTCTCTCTTCAGATGAAGACCAGCTGTCTAAACTCCGTGTGATCCCCATCCCTGTTGCTCGCTGTCATGTGTACAGATGGGATAAGGATAATTTTGGTAAGCTTAAAATATGTAGGCCAGTTTACATGCTTAATAATGCTTTCAGAGGGGAGGAAGGATGGTTTGGTAAGCCTGATTGAAATAAAGTAGATTTGGCACCCAACGTCTTTAAATCTAAGACTGGTCTTGATTTTTAGAAACCATATATAAAAATAGAGCCTGATATATCTGATTACTTAAACTACTAATATCAATAGCTCTATGATAGAAGTCATAGACAAATGACATCTTCTAGGGCAGTGATGGCGAATCATTTTGGCACTGAGTGCCAAAAGGGAGTGTGCGCAAAGGGCATATTCACTCATCGGAGCTGCAACCTGGAAGTGGACTTGCCTAGTGGGCATGCTTGCACCAGAAAATGAAGTTCCAGTTTCCAGTGTGTGCACATGTGCTGGCCAGAAAGTCTTCTAGGTAGTGGTATGCATGCATGATGATCAGCTGTCCAGCGCACATGCTCACGCTGGAAAATGGAAGACCAGCTCTTCCAGTTTCCAGCACTGCTGCACTCATGAAGGCCAACTGATCATCACGTGTGCATGCATGTCAGAAACCCAGAAGAGGAGCGGGTGCAACCGCGCCTGCCAGGTGACATGGCTCTGTGTGCCGCTTCAGGCACACGTGCCATAGGTTCACCATCACGGTTCTAGGGTGTACCACAAATAAAAACTGCTTTAAACTGATAGGGGTTTTGTTACATCTTATTTTGTATCTGCCTCCTTGTTACAGATATCTTGAATGAGGTACTAGACAAAGAAGTGGATTACCCAAAACAAGTTCTTTTGGAGGATGAAGAGGAGGAGGAGGAGGAGGAGGTTGACAATGGCTTTGCAAAAAAAGACTGCCTGTTGTCCACCCTGGCCTCAGTCAGGAAAGACTCTATGTTCTCAACATTGTCAGAAGATGACCATTGTGACTCACAAGTGTCTGTCATCTCTGCTCTTTCCAAAAACTCTGAGCTCTCCTTCGTCTCTAGGAAGTCCTTGAAATCTTTTGTCTCCAGTCTGAAAGATTCTATGGATAGCGGCTATGTGGAAGACAGTGATGACAACTCTTTTGATTTGACAGGACGCTTAGATCTGAAGGAAGAAAAAGTGTCACACAGGCATAGGCTGAGCAACAGGCTGTACAAGTTGTTCAAGAGCAAGAGCCAGATGATCTTGGGCAGAGATCTGAGAGATGTTTCTGAGGTAGCCTCATTGTCGTTGCCATTACGCCGAGCAGAGAGTCTCTGCAATCCTGTAGCCAAGGACCGCATCCCTGCACGATCCCGACGGGCACAGTCACTGCCACAGCATATGCTGAGTGCCGCACTTTTACAAAGCCATATAGCACAGAACACTTTTGTCCAACGCAGGCCCTTGTTGAGCTCTGATGAAGATACAAAGATTTCAACACTGCGAGTGGTCGTGTTTGGTTCTGATCGCATCTCAGGGAAAGTGGCCCGGGCTTATAGTAGTCTGAAGTAAGTGGGTGAAAGCGATTCTTAATAACTTGCCTCTTGCCCTTTTCAAAGCTATTGTTTTATTATGCAGGAACCAGCCAATGTAGTATTTAGAAGACCAAAGTTTCTATAACTTAACTTCTCTGTTAGTCACTGAAGTGAAATTTCTTCTGAGGTCTTACGTTATGTCATTACATGTTCTATTTATGTTGTTCATGACGCTTTCATGTAAATAGATGATAAGAAAAAGTGGGGTGTAATCTGAAATAGGCTGTATGCTTCTTTAGTACATACTGTGACTAGAGAATAAAGACCATTGCAATGTAGTAGTATAACCTTTATTGTCATTGTACATCATGTATACAACAAAATTGGTTTTAGCCTCACTGATGTAATCCATGACAACAAATACAAACAACATGAATAGTATAAAGAATACTCCCTATGCAAGTAATTAGGAAAAAGAAAGAAAAGAAAGAAAAACTAGTCATATGTTTCTGCATGTGCGTGGAGTGATTGTGGTTGTGTTTAAGAGTCTGATAGCCCAAGGATAGAAACTATTTTTAAATCGATTTGTTCAGCTGGCTTCTGCCTGATGATAGAAGTATGAAGATCTGGATTCCAATTGTACGGTACCAGCCGAGGTACCGGGGGAAGGTCTTGAGCTGATTTTATGGAGCAAGTTTCAACTTGTCACTCCTGAGGAAGTGGACAAGGCCATGGGAGCGGTGAGTGCCTCCACCTGTATACTGGACCCGTGCCTCTCCTGGCTGGTCTCGACCAGCAGGGAGGTGACACGTGGCTGGCTACAGATGATAGTTAACACCTCTCTCTGGGAGGGATCCTTCCTGCACCTCTTAAAGGATGCGGTGGTGAGACCCCTCCTGAAGAAACCTTCTCTGGACCCAGCCATTTTGAGTAACTACCGTCCAGTCTCCAACCTCCCCTTTGTAGGGAAGGTTGTTGAGAAAGTGGTGGTCTTTCAACTCCGGTGGACCTTGGATGAAGCCGATTCTCTGGATTCCTTTCAGTCAGGTTTCAGGCCTGGCTAAAGCATGGAAACTGCTTTGGTCGCGCTGATCAATGATCTCTGGCGAGCCAGGGATAGGGGTCACTCCTCTATCCTAGTGCTTCTTGACCTCTCAGCGGCCTTCGATACCATCGACCATGGTATCCTTCTGCGACGGTTGCGGGAGGTGGGAGTGGGAGACACCGTCCATCGGTGGTTCTCCTCCTACCTCTCGGACAGGTCGCAGTCGGTGTTGGTTGGAGGGCAGAGATTGACCCCTAGGCCCCTCAATTATGGGGCGCCGCAGGGTTCGGTCCTGTCCCCCCTCCTATTTAACATCTACATGAAGCCGCTGGGTCAGATCATACACCGGCACGGGATTAAATACCACCAATATGCGGACGATACCTAATTGTATCTGTCCGTCCCGTGCCAACTCAGCAAAGCGGTAGAAGTGATGTGCCAGTGCCTGGAGGCTGTCAGGGTCTGGATGGGAACGAATAAGCTTGCACTCAATCCCGACAAGACTGAGTGGCTATTGATGCTCCCTCCCAAGGATGGTCCAGCTATTCCATCTCTTAGCCTGGGGGTGAAATTATACGCCCCTCAGAGAGGATTCACAATTTGGGAGTCCTCCTGGATCTGCAGCTGACGCTAGAACATCACCTGTCAGCTGTGGCCAGGGGGGCCTTTGCCCAGGTTCGCCTGGTGCACCAATTGCGACCCTATCTGGACCGGGAGGCCCTTCGGATGGTCACTCACGCCCTCGTCACCTCAAGACTGGATTACTGTAACACGGTCTACATGGGGCTGCCCCTGAAGAGTGTTCGAAGACTTCAGTTAGTCCAGAATGCAGCCACGCGAGCGATAGTGGGTGCACCTAGGTACACCCACGTTACACCTATCCTCCGCGAGCTGCACTGGCTTCCCATTGGTCTCCGGACACGCTTCAAGGTGCTAGACGTTACTTTTAAAGCGCTACATGGTATCGGATCTGGCTACCTGAGAGACCGCCTCCTGCCAGTTACCTCCCAGAGACCTATAAGATTGCACAGACTAGGCCTCCGGATTCCATCTGCCGGTTAATGTCGGTTGGCGACTCCCCGGGGGAGGGCCTTCTCTGTAGCTGCTCCGGCCCTATGGAATGATCTCCCTGTTGAGATCTGGACCCTTACTACCCTTCCGGCCTTCTGCAAAGCTACCAAGACCTGGCTGTTCTGGCAGGCCTGAGGCTGTTGATTTATCCAGCCCCATCCTAAGTTATGAATGTTGTGGAATTTTTAATGTTGTTTTTTATTTTTGTATGTTCCCCCCTTCCCCTTTTTATCTGTAAGCCGCCCTGAGTCTTTCGAGAGAGGGCGGCATACTAACCAATTAAACAAATAAATTAAACAAATAAATTAAACAAATAAATTAAACAAATTAAATAAATAAATAAATAAATAAATAAATAAGAGACACTACCAGGGTGTGAATCATCTCTATCTTCCTTACTCTGCTAAAGCAGCGAGACCTGGCGGATGTCATCCAGTGGTGTTAGAGGGCAACCAATGGTTTCTTGTGCCGAATTGATCACTCTCTGTAGTCCCTTCCTGTCCACAGCAGTTAAACCAGCATACCATACTTTGTACTTTGTATGGAATGACCTTTGAAGACCATTTGAAAACTTCAGTTGATTCCAAGTATGTCAGCCCTTTGGGTTTAAAGAGTGCTATTTGAGTTATACATTTTTGCCATTGGTTGTAATGCTGTATATGCTAGGATTGCCTGTAATGTTGTCCTTCATTTTTACCATGGATTGCCTATTTTTGATGGATGTTGTAAATAGAACCAATCAATCACATTCTGTTTGCAAGCAAATGGCCACGGCATATCACTTTCTTCATGTATTCTTATTCTCTCTCTCTTTTTTTTACAGATCTCAAGAAAGCAGCTGTCCCTATTTAACTCGGTACTGTAGGTTGCAATTTTTTTATGTCCCAGTGAAGAGGAGCAATCCTACCTCATTTGCACTGACGTACCCTCTTCTTTCTTCAGGAAGTCCTAATTCCCATAGTTCTGGATCAATGGTAAGCCTCCTGGGCATAGTTGGAACTGATGCTTATAGTCTATTACACGGTGCAATACATAAAATTAAATAATTATTTCTTTATATCAGGTACAAATGGAACTCATCCAATAGTTCTTCAGAAATTTGAATATGAATCCTGTGGTTCATCTAGGAAAAATATATGCTACGTGACTAAAATTGGTTTCTGTACCAAAGAACTGGGAATTGAATAATATATTGTTCCTTTTTAAAAAGGGAATCAATAAAATTACAGCTGGTATTTTTTGAAAAAAAACTTCTTAGATTAAACTAGCAAGCATACAGAAACAGTATTTTTGCAGGGCTTCTATAACAGCATATATACGTTTTTGGACAATGTCAACAAACAAATTGGAGAGATATAATCATCAGTTCAAGTAGTCCTCAACTTACAAAAGTTCATTTAATAACCATTCAAAGTTATAAAGGTACTGAAAAAATCACAACCATTTTTCACACTTACGGCCGTTACAGCATCACAGTGGCCACATGATCAAAATTTGGATGCTTGGCAGCTGGTTCATATTTAGGATGGTTCCAATGTTCTGGGGTCATGTGATCACCTTTGCAACCTTCCGACAGGCAAAGCCAATGGGGAAGCCAGTGATTCACTTAACAACCATGTTAGTATCTTAACAATAGCAATGATTCACTTAACAGCTGTGGCAAGAAAGGTCATAAAATGGGGCAAAGTTCACTCAACAAATGTCTCGCTTAGCAACAGAAATTTTGTTGTAATTGTAATTACAACTCAATTGTGGTCATAAGTCTAGGACTATCTGTATTTATTTGGGCTCTCTAGTCCTAGAGCTTTGGCAGAATTCCTTAGCAAAAATTCCTAAGTAAACTACGTGGGTATGACTCCTCTTCTGAAATGGTAACTTGATTCTAAAAAAAAGTGGGGTATGGAAAGTAACTAAAGACAGAAAATAGAATTGGTTTCTGGGGGTGGAGTCATTAAGACTGCTGCTTTTCAATTTATTCATAAACTATCTGGAAAGAATGATGAGACATACGATGGGCATGTTTCACTTGATAAGATAACTTTTCATTGCTAAGATGATTAAAATGAGAACAACAAAAATGGGGCAGGGCAGTGAAGTGATCATCCCCAATAGGAATAGACATGGAAATAGCTCGTTCACTGCCAGCCAATTTAAACTGATGAATGTGGAGGTGAAAGAGTCGTGTAACTAAGAATGGCAGCCTGATATTTGAGACGGCATTGATTAAGCAGAAAAGGTTGAGCTGGTACAAGATAGCTCAGTGGCAGTGTTGACCCAGGATGTTTCATTATGGGAATGAGTATGAAAGGAATAAAAACTAAAGCAACCAATATTGTGGAATTCTATGGTGCAATTACATTCAAAACACTGTATAAACTTTTGGCTGTTATATTTAAAGTAAAAGGTTCAATTAACTCCTTTCTAAATTATTAAGGACATGAAGTAATTCTGCTATTAAAAAGAAAGATATTGGGGGGGGGAATTCTAAATTATTGTAGCTACAGTATCTCATGTTACAGTTATATAAATCTATCCACAGAATAGCAAAAATGAACAGGGAAATTTGCCCCTATTCCTCATAATGGTGGAACTGAGGCCATTCAGTGTAACTGAGTCAGGAAACACCTTTTTATGTAATACCTAGTTGAATGTTCAAAACAATGTCAAGATAGTTGTCCACCTGGATTGCTTTAGAAGTTTGGACTGATTTACCCATATCACTATGTGAATGGACACTAATTGTGCTAGATCTTTATCAGCATCGGTTAATTGTTGCTCCAGGATGTGAGTGGAAATATGCTGCTACGCTCATATCCTTTCCCTGTGCTTTCCAGAGACATCTGGTTGGCGTGGGTGAGAACAACATGCTGGGCTAGATGAGCTTTTGATAAATACTTTAAAAGCATGTCTCTTTATAGCACAAATCCAGCTGATATAAGTGAGCATTAGAAGAGCATAGTCTCTGTGTTTGGTGGCAAGATAGCATGAATGTGATAGAAGTCACTGCTGATCCCTTCTCCAAATCATGCTTGCTTCCATTTGGGGAGGGTGAGTTCAGCAATATAGACTTAGAATAACTTTATTGTCGCTTAGAATGTACACTAATCTGCATACATTAAAATGAAATGTCATTGCATACAGTTCTTTGAGGGTCACCACTTCCAATATACTCTACATAAATATAAATGCAAATAAATAAATAAATAAATAAATAAATAAATAAATAAATAAATAAATAAATAAATAAATAAATAAATAAATATGCATATACTCACATATGTTATATGTCACAGAGAAACAACACAGTCTAGTTCAGATGTATACATGTACATGGCAAGAAAAACAAATCTTGTGAGTTTACCAGACGTATGGCATAGGGAACAAAGCTGTTACAGAATCTGGAAGCCCTTTTAGAAATACTTCAAAGTCTTCTCCCAGAGGGGAGCAACAGAAACAGTCCGTAAAGTGGGTGCATGGGGTCTCTACCAATGCTTTGAGCTCTAAGCACATATAGGCAGTGGTGGGATTCAGCCAGTTCGCATCATTTAGGGAGAACTGGTTGTTAACTTTCTGAGCAGTTTGGTGAACTGGTTGTTGGAAGAAATCATTAGGACAGAGAACCAGTTGTTAAATTATTTGAATCCTACCATTGCATATAGGAATATAGGGAGAGTAGCTAGGAAACAACAAGCAACTTTGTATAGAATTTCCTTAGCAAGAGTATAGTAACTTTCTTAACTAGTCTGTTGAGGTTCATTAATATCTCTATACCTGAGGAAGTTGTTTGCAAGCATTGAATTTTGGAAGCCTGCGCTATGAGGTGATCTGGCTGGAATGTATTGAGTTAGGCTTTATGTTTCTTACAACAAATCCAGCTAGATTTGAACAAGGATTCAGTTACATCTGTCTTTAAAAAGTGATTACTGTGTTCCAAGCATCATAAGAATTTCCACTTGGATCTCTGAGCATTGCTTCTTACCATGCTTCAGTAAAGCTGCTAATGAAATGTATATCTTTGATTTCAGGATCCAGGTATGGGAGGGATGGAGAGCAGCACAAATGATATCTCATTCTATATAGGTATGCTGGATCCCTGGTACGAACGCAATGTTCTTGAGCTAATGAATCTTCCCACCAACGTTTTATGCCAGGTATTTTCTGAATTCTGAATTGCTTAGTGTGCATCTTGTTATTCAGTAATGCACTCCATACCCTTATTCTCGTCAAACCTTTGCCCTTGGTCACTGTTGCCTATAAAGGGGAAATGTATCAAAAGATCAAAGCATATATTTAAGGAAGTGATCTTGTCATGCATGAAGGATGCCATATAGAAAGATGGAGGCAGAATTGTGATATTGTGATAGGGGAGAACAAAAAAGAGACCTGCTTTCTATTAACATATTAACATCCCTCTTTTGAGTGTTTAGCTTATTGAAACAAAAAGTAATTCTCCGTTCTATGTCTGAGGAGAAATGTTAAATTATATCCTGTTCATTTATGCAATGAGGACATTAACCTGTGTTAGCTTCCTGCCATGGGGTTCCCTAAAATGCTAAGATTCTTGGAGGACTGACAAACATACATGTCTTCCTGTGTGGCAAAGAGTGCAATGAATACTTGTTAAATTATTACCGTAAATTTAGCTGTCTTAAATACACATAAACCTTGTGCCTATTTGGATGTATTTGTCTTATTTTGTATTGACTTGCAAAGTTGCTTAGCTTTAGGCTTTCCACTTACAAATTTTCTCTTTAAAAAAATGAAACGTTTGGGGGAACAAACCGAGAATCCTTCCCTGTCTTAGGGAGATATTCTTATGGGGTAGAGGGTGAGCAGAAGGCTGTGGAGGAATTAGTGAACTGCATTGCTTAGGTGAAAGAGAACTGATGACTTTTTGTCTATCTGCAGCAATCCATTAAGCCTGAGGGAGAGTCTTCAGAGGAAACAGCCACCAAACTTCCCATCCTGGCTGATATGATTCTTTATTACTGCCGCTTTGCTACCCACTCTATATTACTCCAGGTCTATCAGGCAGAGGTGAGAATGGAAAAAAAACAACAGGGGTTGGTAAAGGCATATAATAAATAATTGTTATTAGTATGCTGTCATTATTCTTGCAGTCCCATGCAATAGGCCAAGAATATGTTCAATTTCACTCAGCATATTTCATCCTATTTTGTGTTTGGCTAGGTTACCATTTTTCTGTGTGGCAGAAAAAGTCAGACCCAATAATACATTTTTCTTCTTGAAAATTAGAAGAGGGGGTGCCCTATGGCTCTAAAGGGCCAGTCTTGTTATTAGATCATTTTAGAAAGCTCATCAGATGCCTGGTTTATTATTCTTCCCAAAACACTGTTGCTGGTTTCTTCTGCCTATTTATAGATGAACTGACTGCCTCAACACACATTAAGTGTAGTCTTCCTGTTATTTATTGCAACAGTCTCTAAATCTTGTGATTCGTGGTTCCAATTCATATTTGGTCCTATAAACCACATTTAATGTGTTTGTTAATTTTTTTTAGAAAAAAAATATCTTGAATATAGAAAGGTGGGGATGGGGGTGATTTGCTTTGGTTTATTTTGAAGGAGAATGTTAAATGGCCTCTTCCTCTGAATTTCACAGCTCACTTTCATTGGTGGGGGGAGAAAAAGTGAGATCTTCATCCACTCCCTTGAGTTGGGCCACTCAGCAGCTACACGGGCCATCAAAGCCTCAGGTAAGCCAAAGGAGGCTCATGTGTGATCACTTTGTGTTCAGTTTTGGGATGGGGGAAAACCAGGGGTGGGTTCAAGCTGATGCTATTGTCAGTTCACTCAGGGACATGCTGCACATGCTTGCTTGTTGTGCGCTACATGTGCATGTGCTGTACTAAAAGTGCTCCTGTGCATGCAGTGCAGAAGCAAAAAACAAGATGGTGGGGCCGAGAGAACCAGTTTGGGAGCATGGCAGGCCGAGTTATGGCCTACTCGGCTGAACCGGGCCAAACTGGTAGGAACCCACCTCTGAGGAAAACTCAGTGATGCAAAGGAGAAAAACCAAAACCCTGCCTGCAAAGAGCAACCAAATTGATAAACTCAGCCAGGACTGTCATCTACCGAAGGGTTTTCTTCTCAGCAATTGCTAGCATGAAACTCATGAGGAAGACATACCTGATAAAATAAAAGAGGCCCTTTATAACTATGTAAATCAATTAACGGACGGGCCAGCAACTCTTTGGTCTTGTTTTGGAGAAACACTAATCTACCCAGTTCTTCTGCTGGAATCTTGTTTCTCTGGAATGCTTGTAAAAGCTCACCATAGAAAGCAGGAAAGAGAATTGTTTAGTTTGACTCCTATAAGGTACCTATGAGAAGGAGGCAAAGGGGCAGCCTCCTGCTTTCAGGTATCCATGGAAAGTAAGGGGATCAATACTGTGAACCAACCAATAAAAGAGGCACATACAGTATGGTCATGGCAACAGCTATGCACTGAGGACCCAAGACATGAAGTCTTCTTGAAGGATGGGGAGAAGCTAAAATAGAGGAACAGCATGTGTATTTATTCGGTTACAAAACTAAACAGCTCTTCCCCATTTGCTAAACTACCTGCAGAGTCTTTCTATGTTCTATTGGCGTTTACTCCCATCCATCCATCCAATCCTATCTTCTTATTTTGTTCAGGTCCAGGTTGCAAGCGTCTTGGCATAGATGGAGACAGAGAAGCAATCCCACTAACACTACAGATCACTTACAGCAAGGTAAGGAAGATGCTCTTCTTATGGGCCTCCCATGTTAGGACCTGGGTCGGAAAGGGAGATTCTGATCAGGAAAGGGAAGAAAACAGCAACACAAGTCTGAAGTTCTCAAGCACTGGGAGCAACACATGGGGAAATGTATTTAATTAGAGAGAGCTAATGCTGTTAGCTACGGTCTTCAGAGATTGGTACATGGAACCAAGGGACCGGGAATAACTCACCTTTAATTTCTCCAGAGGTCAGTCAGTGGAAGGAGCCGCTGGAATGACATTGAAAAAGTTTGTACATCCGTCAACCTTAGCAAGGTGTGTAAGAGGCAAGAGGAACTTGGTAAGTGTGGGCAACAATTCTGCTTCCATAAGATCAATAATAAGTGGAGGTTGGGGGAGGGGAGAATCTTGTCGAATCTAGGATTTATCTTAAGAAGTGGGCAGCTGATTCAGAGAAGCCCAGACTGTGCAGTGGAGGTGTGTATTTATTAATGCACCCCTTGTTGATCAACTTGACTCTTATGTAATGCGAGGCAAATACTTGTGTCCCAACATCTGGCACTAGTCCTTGAGTTGTGGGATGATGTTCTTATGCATATGTCATCATTTTCTCCTGCTTGTTTCCCCTGGAAACAAAACAGAAAGGGAAGGTTGGAGACTGATTAATCGTTATAAAAGAAAGTGAGGTCCAACAGACAAGATATATCACTGTTTCTTTCAAGGCAGGAAGAACCTTCTGTCAAAGAGGCTGAGGCCATAGCATGGATCCAACTCCAAGCCACCTTTTTTGGCCACTGTTATGTCCTATTAGGTGCCCAGATCTAGTAATTAGGTAACTGAGCTGAGAGTAGACTGATTTCCTTAGGAATCACAAGTTGATTGCAGATCATATTACTAGACTGTTCCCTGGGCACCTTGGCCTGTCTTGCCCGGTCAAAGCCCAAAAAGGAATGGATTTGAGAGTCTCTGTTTGCCAGAGAGATTCTCCACCTCTGCAATAGACCAAGTGCTGCTATTTCCCCCTTTTTTTGTACGCTTACATCTCTAGAGATATCTGCTAGATTCATGCAGTAACAATTTTGGACACTAGATGTCACACATTTTCCTGCTTTGAACCAAATATGTTTGCACTCCAGTAACCTGACTGGCTTTAAACACAGAGGGGTTGGCTGCGGTCCAATTATCTAAGGAAATCATATTTTTAGCCTGATAGAACAATGTGCTTACAACTTCAAGTGTTTGTAATTGCACATTTAAACAAACTAGGCTAATGTACCAGAAATAACTTTAATGACACCTATTACAGATTGTAAATGATTTCTTGAAATAGGGTAAGGAAATTTTGAAAGAGTCCCTTAAATTAGATGGGCATTTTGAAACGGGAGCTGAGAATTATGGAAAATCAAGGCTAAAAGTTGGGGTAGATGACATAGTGATATTTAGGGATATTTATTAATTAAAATAGTTTATTAAAATGTATGTATTATCTGTCACATTACAATACTAAATATAATCCTAAAAGTATAAACTCAGGAAGATACGTGTTTGAATTAAGGACTTTGTTAGTATAAACAAATGTGTTCTTTCTGCATTCTTTTGCTAGCTAAGCCTTGGTCTAAGGGAATAAGAAGATATTTCTTTCATTTACCAGGCACAGGTGAAGCCTTTGCACATACATTAAACTGTTCTCTAGGGCACCTACAGCCTTGCCATTTTTCATGCAGCATTTATTAATTTCATTTCTTCAATATTTACTTGGACACTAACATTTAGAACAGCTTTCAAATCTCTGACATATCACTGTCGTTCCCAGTTGGATCTCAAATTTACTCCTTTCAGTAGTCTCTTCATCCTTATCACCATCCCCCTTCATTTCTTTCCATTTAATACACACACACACACACACACACACACACACACACACACACACACCGGTGCTCCTACAGGCACCGCCATCTTGTTTTTGCCTTCTGTGCATGCACAGAGCAATTTTTGTTGCACTGTGCATGTTGCACTGTGCTGTATGCGCATCAAGCATCCTTTGATGCCCTGAGTGAACCAGCAGTAATGACAACCGGAACCCACCCCTGTCTTGCCTGCATCTTAACCATGGCACCATGTGTTGGGCTATCTCTGAGAGTTCTCTGCAGAATCTTCCCTTGGTTCCTGGGTTTGAGCTGTGTTGAGGGTTTACAGTACCTAGTATATCCATGCCTCATAATAACTGCTGGGCTCTGTAATGGTGGGTATGGTAGTGATATTCCAGCATCATGTGTTGGTTGAACATCCAGGTCTTCTTGAATCTGGGATGTAATGTATAGTTGATCTATTTCAAGTTGTAAGAGTAGCTTGCTCATCACTATATTGATGCATTGGTAACTATTTCTGAAGTTAATGTGGGCATAGTTCTTCTGCCCATCCATAGTTCCCTCATACATTTCATATATCCGCTCTCCTTAGGTACACTGCTTTAATAGCATTCCATCAATTGCAGGTTCTCTTGTCTCATCCATGTATTCTTTGTTTCAATAGCCCATGTATTGTCAGATTTTTCCTGGTTCCCCAACATTTGGTGCCGAACTTATTAATTCAGGTGATGTCCAAAGTGGCATGGTTGTTTTTGCCTCTGTAGCTTTCACATCTGAGATAGACAGGCGAAGATTTAGGGCATCTTTGCCCAAGGACCCTTACTATTAATGTAGGTACGTGCCAGAATTCAAAGCCTGATCTCCTGCATCAAAGGGCAGCATCTAATCACTACATTATCCAGTCAATCTCCTACTTTAATATCCATTTGCATTTCATTGAAAATGACTCTTTTCCCCTACACATGCATCTTCTGAAATGGATAGCATACATTCATTTCTCTTACACACACATCTTCTGAAGTGGACAACTTATGTTTTTCAGTTTTTTCTGGACCTTCAGGATGGCAGGATATTTTCTTCTTCTCTTTTTAAAGACAAATTTGAATTTTATATTGTGCATACGCTAATGCAAATGACTTTATTAAGTGTTCCATGATGCAGTGACAGTCATGCTGATTGAGAATGGGGTGTTGTAGTTCAGTAGTTAATAATTACTGCTTAATCAGTTTGTGAAGGTTGGTATGGAGATTCCACATTTGGCCATTACCTTTATTTCCTTTTGCCTTCCAGGTCCCAAAACAGAATGCTTGACTCTTACTGCCACAGAGGTAATCAAGAGGCAAAGCTCTAAATCTAAAAAGAGTTTCAATCAGGTACCTGATCAATGATGCCACCCACTGTCCCAATTGCTATGGCTGAGGGAAGCAAAAATGTGTCTCTATGAAACAATCTCTTTTATGTTTTTCTTATAGCAAATTGGTATATATCAGTTGAAAGTGGACAAAGTCCAGATCACTGGAGTTAACTGCTCCTTTGCTGTATGCCTTGATCAAGATGAACGGAAAATTCTGCAAAGTGTTACCAGGTAGGTGAGAGTGGACAGTCATTTGATGAGGGATAGCTAGATTGGTAGGGTTTTAGCCATTCTACAAAGCAAAAAAAAAGCCATTTGGAAGCACATTAGGTTTGACCATTAAGGTTTTTCTTTACTAGTATCTGGGAGTTTTTTCCATCTCTGTTTCTGCTATATGCATTACAATACATGTTCTTTTTTCCTTGCTTCAGCTGAGTAAGGGAACTTAGCAAGTGTTTACATTCTACACAGGTCTGACAGAGATTGGATCCAATTTGTTTGCAATTTTTATTCTTTAATCTTCAGTTATTGAGATTGCTCAGAGTAATATGGTATCATTTTAGTCTCAGTACATTTGAATGCTGACAGAGTGCTGCAGCTCCTATGTAAGGATATGCAGAATTAGGTCTTTCGGATATCCTGCATGAGCCAGAGAAGATTATATAGTGGTATTAAGTGAGTAACATCTGACTAGAAACATTATCCAGTGTTTGATTTCTTTATAGGGAATCCTAATATAGGGTTAGTATCCTGTAATGGGAAAAATGAGAATGTCATTTAAAACTCTTGCTTTGAAAATCTGTTTGATCCACCTTCTGATCCATCTGGGGTGTGCAGATGATCAGAAGCAACTGGACAGGTTACAAGCAGATAATGTGCTACTGCTACTTTGCTACCCCGGCTGCAGGGGTGGGTTCCTGCCATTTCGAACCTCTTCTATAAAAGAGGTTCCACAAATCTACAGTGCCATTTAGAACTGGTTCCAGCTCCCTCCCCCCGCCTATCATCAAGATGAAGAGCGAGAGGAGGAATTCTGGGAGTTGAAGTCCACAAGTCTTAAAGCTGTCAAGTTTAAACACCCCTGGGTTTCTTTTTTAAAGGGTTAGGGGTGAAAGGGCCTAATAACTTGACAGCTTTAAGACTTGTGTGCTTCAAATGCCAAGCCAACATTTTGGTTGCTAAGCAAGAGCGTTGTTAAGTGAATTTCTCCACATTTTACAAGTTGGCCATGCCCACCCAGTCGCATGGCCGGCAAGCTACTCCCACCCAGTCACATGGCCGACAAGCCACTCCCACCCAGTCACATGGCCAGCCAGCCACTTCCACCTGGTCACATGGCCAGCAAGCCACTCCCACAAAGCAGGCCACACCTACAGAAGAGGTTCTGAAAAAATTTGAAACCCACCACTGCCCAGCTGGTGCCCACATTGGTGTAGTCAATCTACAGTTTCAAGGAAAGTTGCTACATCAATGTACCATTTATCAAAGGATAATCAGTCTCTTTTATTCAATATTCTCTTGTTAGAGACATTCAGATATTTGACTTTCCACAGTATTGGAAATAATTTCATGTCTGGCTGAATTGCATTAGAGTGACTTTGGTGTCTTGTTGTTTTCATAGATGTGAAATCTCTGCATGCTACAAACCCAAGACCAATGAGCCCTGCATCAGAAGAAATTCCACTTCATTACTTCCTCCCCAAGATTCCTCTGATTTCTGCTCTCTTCTGTGCTTGCCAATTACTACTTTTAGTGGAGCACTTCCTTAAGAATACCAGAAAGAATGGACTGGCTCAACCTGCCTCAAATGCTGACTGAAATTGCTGCCAAATTGGGATCAGCTACCAAAAATTGGCCAAAAGAAAGAAAGAAAATTCACGGTTCCTGAGTTGCCTCCTTGCAGTCTTAGAAGGACAACATCCCAAGCTTAGCAAATGAATATAAAGTGAAAAGCCATATCTTAAGAGGTGGAATATTACTTCTTTGACTGTTGTTGAGTGTTGCTGAAATACTGTATTTGTGGCGCCTGGAATAAAAGTCAAAAAAGCACATCTGAAATGTAGAGAAAGGATAAGAAGACTGGCCAATCTATGTGAAATTTCATCCCACGAGATGAAGAAATTGCAGTCTTTCCTTTTTCACAGTGTATCCGAGGATATATATGATGAGAACAGGTACTTGGCCTACGAGCCAGTTTAAACCAGCCAAGACAATGGTTGAAGAAGTTCAGAGACAAGTTGATAGACTTGGTCGCCATTCATGAATTGCTTTGGCAATAGCATCTTTGCATTATTTGAGCTGCCTCCTGGAGATATGGGCAAGGAGAACAAGGGAGCAGAAAAGAAAAGGCTGTTTTATTTGGTTATATATTTCTTTCTGTGCCATTGATATATCTGCAAGCATTGAATGAAACGAAAGAGCAAACTTGACAAACGAAAACATTGAGCAAAATAAGCTTGTAGGCTAGCATGATTTTATGACAAATGCAATGCTTTCCCATTTCAAAGGGTCTGGAAAATATATTATTGTTTATTTATTGGCGAGTATCCCAATTCTTTGGAAACATTGCTAGAAAATATATGTTAAATATCTCCTATGATGTGATCTGTGGAGCTGGGCAGTTTTGGCGATTGGGGGCTTTTTTCTAACTGAGGGACACAAGATGACTCCTTGCACTGGCATGAATTGTGCCAAGCAGCCCCAGCACTTTACCGAATGAAAAATATAAACCTCATAAAGATTCAACATTCTTAGATTTGCAGGGGAAAGATGTAACTTGAACTAGGACTGTTTTAAATCCAATGTTTCTGAAACGTTTTTACCTGTTTTTAGAATTCTTGATCAAATCCAATAGCCTCTAATATCTTTGACCAACTCCGAACTTAGCAACTCCATGGAGTTTCGTCTAATATCCAACTCTGTCACAAGGTTATTTACAAGGTTAATTATTTAAATGGTCATAACCATCACTCATGTGCAATCTATGGTGCTGTATTCTTGGACAGGGGAATGTGTCTGCATATCGGAATATTCAGGGTACACTTCTAGAGCAACAGTTGTCAGTTGGTGCATGCAGGTTTTTAGAAATAATACCCAAAGATAACCTAACAGAAAACCACCACAACAATATTTTTCCATCCAATCAAAAAGAAAAAAGAAAGGCTCTATTGAGTTTTATAGAACAACTAACCAAAAGCTTGGAGTCTATTGGAGTTGCCTATAATTTGTGGCCTATAAATTATAAGGTTGCCTATAAATTATAAATAAAACATGCAACTAAGAATAAATGAGGTCCCTTTTCATCATCATCTTATTTAAAGTAAATAATTTTAACATTTATCAGCAATAAGATGCACTATACATTTCCTTGACCTGAGGAAGGATATCACACCCACTTTTTCAAAGAGGTGGAGCTTAATAAAAAAAAAGACATTTGAAACTGTGTTCAGAAAGAAAAAGTAAAACTGAAGAATTGTAAAGAACATTTTAAAAGCTCATCTACTTTTTCTACTGCAGTAACTTAGTTTAAACACACAGTGCCTGGTTAATATGAATATTACTTCTGAAAACATTTCCTCCAAGAATTAAGAAAATCTGAAAAATCATATTCATTTAAGCACAATTCTTAGAGTGAGATGCAATGCAATTTCTTCAAAACATCAATATCAGCTTCAGCGTAAGGAAATACATTGGTGAAAAATTGCGAAGGAAAGGTATAATTTCAATTTCTCTTCTAGATAGCAATCAATAGATATAGCACACAAACTATTGAATGCCATAATGTGCTGATTTAACAGCTTGGTAGTTTGTTTGGCTTTTTAATCTTTTAGTTTTATTCCTTGAATAATTTTCCCTTGGTTCATTTTTAAAAATCTTATTTTCCCATCTCAGTGCACCTGACCTAAATGGCCAGTTAAACAGTCAGCAATCTGCCAAATAGCACACAGCACTTTGGTTTTCAGTGACTGCAAAGGAATTAAATATTTCTGTAACCAATGCAAAACTTTTCAATTAAAATAAAGTATGTTTATGTTTGCAGAGCTTTTTCTTAATAAAGATAAGAATTGCCCTATGGAATGAATTTGTATATAAATATTCTGTAAATTTTTGTGATCTGGTTTTATAAAAATATATTTTAATTATGCCTGTAAAATTATTTGTCTAATAAAGGTCATTTTCCTAATTCATGACTCCGTATATTTTCTTAAACAAAGTTATGGGATATTTTGTATGAAACGTCATTGGATTTGCAATGCTCATGAACAGTTTGATACTGAAATGAATAAATCATTGGGTTAATTTTTAGTTGAGTTTTGTTAAAATGAAGTTCACACCTATGGAAAAAGGTGGCATAAAATAGTCTCTAATATAAGTTCCAAGAAAATCTTTCTCATCATTAAAAATTATTGTTGTGATCTTCCTTGCTAGTTAATAGATATGCTAAGAATCCACGAGGGCGCTTACCTGAGCGATGTGGTGGGAGAGATCATAATAAAAAGTCAGCTTGATAATCATATTCTTTGTCAACAAACCATGTTAATTTCATGGATGGCTCATGAAATCATGAGCAAAGCTCTGACCACTTTTAAAATTATTCTATGGCACTCTTAACACTTTAAAAAAATTATACTTAAAAATACTATGGAAAAATTATTACTGTTTAAAAGAAGTGTAGCATCCTGATGGGCAGTTTATATTCAATGCAGCTCTTGTTTTTCCTGTCACTGGGCCAACACTGCAAACTCTACTTCTTCCTCTTTCCTTTAAGGAAATGAATTCAAATTACTTATTCAGTCCTCTCTCCTTGTATTCAACAATATCAGATAAAGGAGAGAGGGTTGTTGTTAAAATTCAGCATCCTCTTCCTTGCATCTTTTGTTATGGATAATCTTCTATAATGATGAGATTTTCATCTGCTAGCTGCTAGCATATATGGATTTTTTTTTCAGACATTCCCTTAAACATTTGTAAACTAAGATTTATCAGAAAGACGTGCAATATTAGAAATGACAGAAATACAATTTATTACAAAGGGGGGAGATCTGCTGCTTACAATTCTAATAAGCATAATAAAGATGGAAGTTTTCTACTTACAGTAAAAAAAAAAAACAGTTCAACTCTAGCTCCAAAAACTAAGGGGTCCAACCTGTGATGAATCGTATGGCTCCAAGACTTAAAGAGCAAAAAATATAGTACTTTATCAGGTATAAAACACAGATTTTATATCTCCCTTGTTGGTGGGTTAGTAGGTGACATTATCTGCTGTATTATGATTCTCGGCACCTGTAGTCCACCCAGCTGGGAGTTATCCTGCACATGGGATCTAGGAGAAACAGCCTAAGGATAGTACCGTATTTTTCAGAGTATAAGACGCACCTCCCCCCCAAAAAATAGGGTGAAAATCTGGGTGTATCTTATATACTGAATACAGCATTTTTGGCCTACCAAAGCACCGCCCCCTTTGCAAACATGGATGTGCAGAGGGTTTGAGAGGCTTGTAAAGTGCTCCTAGGGGTTGGGGAGGGCAAAAACAGGCAAAATATGAGCTGTTTTTCTCATTTTTGCCCAGCCCCCAAGAGCACTCTACAAGCCTCCCAAAGGCTCTGCATGCCCCCCCCCTTTTTTTGCAAAAAACGAGGCATGCAGAGGGTTTGAAAGGCCTGCAGAGTGCAAACCCTTTTTTTTAATTTACCTCTTCAAAATCATGGTGCGTCTTATACTCCAGTGTGTCTTTTGGTCCGAAAAATAAAGTAACTTGAAGACATAGAAAAGTATTTAATTGGAGTGTGTCATGAATGAAAATGTGTATACCTGATTGCAAAAATCCTAAGATGCTCTTTCAAACAAAGCCCTCTTCTTTGTGAAGGCAGAAACCCTTTAGCCTTGGTTTTAAAATGTAACCTAATTATTTCCATGATATTTGTTTAGTGGTTCTGATCAGATAAAGCGATCTAGCCTCATGCCACTGAAAGCATCCTCTTGAAAGGCTTCCTGCTCTGTGTCTGCAGGAAAGCACCTCTTGTAAACATCGGAACTTACTGTGATGCATACATTGCAGGAGGTCAGCCCCCTTAGTCTATGGTGGCAAAAAACCAAGAAGAATTTGGGTAACCTTCTTTTTGACTGCTACCTTTTATTAAAAGTTCTAAGATCATCTTTCTGCAGAAGAGTGCTGTACCTGAAACACCGCTGGATCAGATTAATGTGGGTTAGATTTTGGAGAAAACATCTGATCTGGGCTGAATCTGGACATCGGAAAGAACTGATACAAAACCTCACTTGGACCCAAACCTGGAGTAGAGTGAGCCTTCAAGGAGCAAAACAACAGTTGTGACCACAAATCCTGGAACATGTGACTGGCTTTCTGCACTTAGTGCCTGCTGTGGCAGCTGGAGTTTGACAGCTGGAACAGCTTCACTGAGTGCACCAGAGGTTAGTGTAGAGACTTACAGAAAGCCTATTCAGTGAATTCTTGTTTGGTCTTTAACAAATATCCCCATTCTTCCTTAGAACAGCTCATGTTATGTAATCCCTCTCATTTATTCTCATAACAACATTATGGAGGCTGAGACCTTTTTTAAAAAATCGTAGTGATCTAATTTATTCCACAGCTACCGTATTTTTCAGAGTATAAGATGCATCTTTTTCCCTGCAAAAAAGAGAGTGAAAATCTGGGTGCATCTTATACATTGAATACAGCATTTTTGCTTGCCGAAACCCCGGCCCCTTTATGGGAATTAAGAATTATGTATTACCTTGTTTCACTTCTTCAAAATATATGAAACTGACTACTATTAACCCATGTTGTTTCTTAATGTCTTATTTCACAATGCACAAAGAAGGAGTTTGGGGGGAAATAAGAGTGCTTTGACAGTACCAGGGGAGTGCAAAAATGAGTGAACAATGGGCCGTTTTGTGCTCATTTCTGCCCCCCCTCCAAGCTCCCAGGATTACTCTACAAGCCTCCTTAAGGCCATACCCTCTTTTTTGGCAAAAAACAGGCCTCCCCCCCCCCCCCCAGCCTCCAGGAGCACTCTACAAGCCTCCTAAAGGCTATGGGTGCCTTTTCCCCTAATTTTTCCCCCTCTCAGCCCCCAGGAGTACTTTGCAGGCCTCTCTAACTCTCTGCATGCCCAGTTTTTCACAAAAAAATGAGGCGTCCAGAGGGTTTGGAAGGTCTGCAGAGTGCAAAAACTTTAAAAAAATTTTTACTTCTTCAAAATCTTGGTGCGTCTTATACTCCGAAAAATACAGTATGTCTCGGCTTAATCACTGTACCAGTCTGGCCCAACCTGGGAAGGGGAGGATTGGAGTTGGAAGTTCCCAGCCTACTACATCCAGCAGAATGGGCATGTGCATAAGGTGACCAGACATCCCGATTTTGGTGGGACAGTCACAATTTCTAACAATTTGTGGTGTGTCCCACTGCGTTTAAAAAAGTCCCGATTTTCTGGTTTCATGTTGAAAGCGCAGTGGATGTGTTAAGAAATCCTAACCGGGGCAAGGCAAAAGACACTCTGTCTAACCTCTCTCTCTGTCTCAGTACTTTCATTGAAGATATTAAAACGTTAAAGCAAGAAAACGGAACACCCCCCCCGCCCCTTTTACTTACTTTTATAAGAAAAGATGACCCAGTACCATAGAGCTCCAGGAAATACTTTGGCTAGAGTAGTAGCGACTGTTCCTTCCTGGATTTCCCAGAGGGGAGGGGCACGGAGGTTGGAGGTCAGCTCGTGTGGGGAAAATGGTGGCAAGGTTTCTTTGAAAAATATTTCCGTGGGACTAATTTCACCATTTTAATTTGCTCAGTTCTTTGTATTAATATCTACATCATTCTGGACTGACTTGGAGTGCCTGCCTGCTGGTAAGTGAGCCGGGTTTTTTCTTTTATTTTTTTAATGTATTTTAAAATAATATTTTATTTATTGTGCATAGGATTTTTTAAAATAGTTTTATTCTGTGTGGATTCTTTTTTAAATTGTCTTAGACTATTTAAAAAAAGATTCTATCCAAAATAAATTGAAATAGACCATTTTAAATATTCTATGCACAATACTTTGAAATGTATTGTGCATAGAATTTTTTTAAATAGTTTTACTTCAATTTATTCTGTGTGGAATAGTTTGAAATGTTTTACTTCAATTTATTCTGGGTGGATTCTTTTTTTAAATTGTCTTAGACTTTTAAAAAAAGATTCTATCCAAAATACAAAATACCAGCTGGTTATTCACTTAAGAACTGTGGCAAGAAAGGTGGTATAATGCGTTTAGTGACCAAAGTTACAATGGCATTGAAAAAAGTGACTGATGACCATTGTTCACACTTAGCAACCTTTTTCACACTTAGCGACCGTTGCAACATCATCATGATCATGTGATCAAAATTTTGATGTTTGGCAACAGATTCGTATTTATGATGGCTTCAGTGTCCTGGGGTCATGTAATCGTCTTTTGTGACCTTTTGACAAAGTCCAGTGGGGAAACCAGATTCACTTATGTTACTGCTATCAGCTGCAGTTATTCACTTAAGAACTGTGGCAAGAAAGGTGGTATAATGCGTTTAGTGACCAAAGTTACAATGGCATTGAAAAAAGTGACTGATGACCATTTTTCACACTTAGCGACCATTGCAGCATCCTCATCGTCACGTGATCAAAATTTTGATGTTTGGCAACAGTTACAATGTATATTTGTAAATTGTAGTTATGTTGAAATAAAAAAAATATTACAATACTATTTTTGCATGTATAAAAAATTTTGTTGCTCCGTGTAAAATTTTTAATAACGCCCCCCCCCCCCCCCCCCCGCCCGCCGGTCAAAGGTGTCCCTCTTTACCAATCTGAAAATCTGGTCATCTTAATCATGTGCAGATCCTGTCTTAAGCATCCAGAGAGTTGCAATTGTAAGATGGGTGGCTATATTTATTGACCTTAAGTATGAATTATTCAAATCAAAGTTCAAGGCCATTTGAGTGCAATAAGTGAAACACAGTATTACATCTCTTGTGTATTCATATTATATATGTTACAAGCAGCCTTCCTACTCACTGCAAGCAGCCTTCCTACGTCGACTACCTGCAGTGAGTAGAATACGAATTGGGTCTTCTTCTACCCAATCAACAATTGGAGGGTTCTGCCCTCCAGAAAACAGGAAAAGAATGGACCGGGAAAGAGGAGGAGGGAGAGTGGGGCAAGGGGTGCCCAGAAGCTTTTAACTCGTGGAAAGACGACCCGAGAGGCTGGCAAATGCCGCCGGGCACTAAAGAAGAGGAGGATAAACACCTGCTTGACCACTTGCAAGCTCACGTGGACCGAGCTGTCTCTCGGTAGAGCCAGCGAGGCATCGTCCTAGCCTTCCGGAGGCTTCTGCGGTAACTCCCGTTTGGTTTGTCCTATCCCGGGAGGCGTCGGGATTCCGCCAACTCCCGCGGACGCCCAGTTGACCTCAGCGATTCCTCGGCGCCGGAAAACCCAGACAGGCGGGCGGGCGGGCGGCGGAGTGGCAAAGCCAGGGCCGAGTGAAGCAACAACCGTCGGACAGGAAAGGAAGTGCGTCTTGTCCTCTGGCAGGGCACAGGGACCTTTCTGCGGGCTTCGACTGAGCCGCCCTCGAGCAGGAGGTAAGCGGCCGCCCGCAAGCCAAACTTCGAGGGAGCGAGCGAGCCCCGCCAAGCACTTCCTGAGCAGCCGAGCCAAAACCGAGACGGCGCGCGCCGGCAAGCAGGCAGGGAGGCAGGGCGCGCGGATGAAGACGGGACCTTAAGCCAAGGCCCCAGATGGCCCCCTTGCGCAAAGGGTCCTACGGGAGCTCAGACCGGGACCGCTCTTGGGAAGTCTTCCAGAATAACCCCGGCTTTCTCGCTCTAAAGGTACGGCTGCAGCCCAACGACTGCTCTCCCTCAGCCCGCTTTTCTCGCGCGTCCCGGGGTCCCGCCGCTGCCCCCCCCCCCTTCCTCAGCTTTTGACGGGAGAGAAAAAGGACGAGGCGCGGAAGGCGGGCTGTTTATTAATGCCCCTTGGACGAGGCGCAGCAACGGGCAGAAGGCAGTTTGGTGGCTCCCCGTTCGGTGAAGAGTCCCGAGGATCGCCAATTCTGCTTTAAAAATCTTCCAAAGACTCCCCGTTAGAAAACTTTGGAGCGGGTCTCTCTAAATTCTCTCTGGCTCTCCGACCAAGTGGTGAGGGGCGAGGGTTGTTTTGGCCAGATCTGGAGCAGGAAAGTTTGTGTGTGGTGCGAGGGACAAAGTTGCTGTCTTTGGGAAGGGGGTGGGGTGGGTGGAGGGAGGGAAAGAAGAGCCGCGTTTTTTCTTTCTCTCTCTCTCTGACGGATATCGAGGCTTCCGTCTCCTAAGCGACAGCAAAAGCCAGTGTCCCGTGCAGGGAAAATTGTCCCTCCGGCCACGGGGCAAGGCGGCAAGGGAGAAATGCAGCATGGCAGACTCGATCCCCAGTAAACAGGGGCCATCTGGACTTGAAAGGGCCCGCACTGGCGGGCCGAGGCTCAGCGACAGGTGTTTCCCAAAAGACTTGGGCTTGGTGATCCCTCAAAAGTGGAGCCAGCGGTGCTCTCCCCTCCCCTCCCCCCGGGCGCGCCTGGCAGGAGCGGGTTAATTCTCACTTGCGTGTTTAAATTCCTGGCAGAAACACTTCGCCCTTGTTTCCAGATTATCCTCCACCCTGGGACAGGAAAAACTGGAACAGAGGTGCGAGGATGGCTGCGATTGCTTTTGGAGAGGCGGCTTGTCGGTTGTATTTGCGCAATTGCTAGCTTGTGTTACAGGAGCTGGTGCCCCTCAGAGCACTTAGCTGGATGGGTGCCCTACTGCAGCCGGGACCACATGGCAGCTCCTCCTCCTCCTTTCAGTTTAATGTTTTTTATATAAGCCCAAAGAGCCTCCTCAAAGAAACATTTAATTCACCAAATATTGATTCTTCCTGGCTCAAATGGGTGAGTTGGAACTACTGGAGATGTTTATGTTGGAGGTGGGTGCCACAGCCCTGTTTGTGATATTTGAAATGTGCTCAGTTTGCTTGTTGAAGTTTCCAAGCACCAAGACCAGAAATTGCTTCATTTAGCTTGCTGGTGTGGCTGGTACTCATCAAAGTTTTACATAATTTTCTTTCTCCCCACTTAGAAATGCCCAAGAGGTTAAATTTGGAACTTCTGCATGGAAAAAATCTGTGATCTACCAGCCTTTAATGTTTCTGCCACTAAATGATTAATATTCATGTGAGCACCAATGCAATGAGTCTCTTAGAAGCGGTGGGAATTTATTTCCCATCTAATTTCAGGCTTCATGAAGACTTCACTAAAAGTGTTGGTCCCCCAAATCCTCTCCATTAGCTGGAGGAAAGGCAGGAGTATAAGAAGATGATGGGCAAATGTGGTTTCAATTAATCTGTAGGGATTGAAATTGCATGGGTATGCTTTCCATTTCTGTTAAGTTTGCATTCATTCTTGTGGTTTTTGTGAACTTGATGGATCAGTTGCTTTGCGTGATAGCCAGACAGAATGATAAGTGCTTTCATACTACAGCTAGGTGCAAAAAACACGTTTATTCAGGTCACATAGCAAATTTGTACAGCTTAATAATAGTTCATTTGTTAGCAACCCAGCCCTTTTCATAAGTTTATTACTCAGTGAATTGAGCAAGTCCTGAGTCAGATTTGGGGAGAAATGAGTGAGACCTTGCCTCCATTGCTGCCCCAACCAATGTTGGATATGACCACTTCTGTGTAAAGTTTTGGAGGCAGAACTACTTTTCCAGGTGTTTGGATGGGCTGCTTCATTTTATGAACAGATTCAGCAACATGTTGGATTTCCTTCTGTATTACCTCTTCAGTTTATATTCAGAGATGCTAAATGCTTTCTGGAACTCCTCACCCCCATCTAATTAAATGTGATGAGTTGGCAGAAATTCTCCAAAGGATCTTTCATGTTTAGGAACTGATGTGCATATCCTTCTGGCTAAAGCTATGATTCATAAAACACCTGATATATGGAGAAAACACGTATCTTTTAAAAGCACCAAGGAGAATCACTCTATGAGAATCAACCTATTTTGCATTATATATGAAATCATAATCTCTTGCCAGCTTTCAGCCACTTCTTGGAATCAGTGCCACATTTTTTCTTTTACAAGTCACTACGTGTTTACTTAGCAATAAGTCCCATTGAAACTAGTAGGCTTTCCTTATGATAAAATATGCATGGAATTACGCTCCCAGTTTCTGATTGCGGCCAGCAATTTGCCTGCTCTTTTTCTGCTCTGTGATATGCCACCTTTCTCCTTGGTTGCATTGTTTTAATACAGAAAGTAAAAAAGACATCAGTTGCAGCCTAAGACTAAAATAGGCCACTACTGAATTTAAAATATAATTTCTGAGCCATGCCCAACTGGCATTACACAAATATTGTTGTTGAATTAAAACAAATGAGGTCTTTAAATCCATTTTACTTCATTTAAATTAATGTTGAAGTTTAGTTAAATAATGTATTGTCCCTACCTACTTCTCCTGTCTCCAGCCACTCTTCTGCAGTATGCCCTCCACATGCCAGTGAAAGATTAAATTAACCCTTGTCCCAAATACTTGTATCTGAGCTTTACAACAGTATATATAGTACCGTCTTTCAAGTGAGGCCCTGTCTCTTCCTGGGTTTCCCCAAGCTAAATCCCAATATAGCAATCAACTTTGCAAGTTTTTCCACCCTCATTAAAAGGAAAGGGAAGACCTAAGCTAAAATTAGAATTGTATAGAAAATGCATTTATCTGCAGTTCAGTATTGTGTTGATGTCCTAATATGCCTCTGATTTGCAGATGTAAATTCTTCAGTTTCACTGTGACATATTAAACTGCCTTTAACTAAAAAGGCATTACACATAAAAATTAGGACTTATATTTTCTGGAAGCAAGGATAGATGGTTGAGGCCAAACTAAGCCAAACTCCTAGATTTTGATAATGATATATTGAGGAATGGGGTGGTTTTTCTAGTGGTTAGTGGTTTCTAGTTTGCTCAGAAATCTAAGCAGTTGTTACAGAAAGTGTATGTTTTTGTAAAAGTTGCTTTTAAAAAAATCTAAAATTTCTGCTTTTTCTCTTCCTGCTTTATCACACTAAAAGATTTTGGCATTTGCAAAGTTGTTACTTGTGTTAGTCAATGCAGCAAAAATCACAAAAAGCCTTATAGTGCATGTAAGAATTAGCAGCTATATTATCCCATAAACTTTTCCTACATAAAACGAACAGTTTTCAAAGAACCCATTGAAACCTGCTGTGTAAAATGAATTTTGCTACCTTATCAAATATTGTTTTGAAACCTACTAGCATCTATTCTCCAAATAGGTACAGTACAGTATCCAAAAGTCAAGACCCCTTGAATCTATCTTGATTCTTGATAACTACATAAACATTTCCACATAGTTAACAAATGATGCAAGATCCAAGATACATTAGAGCAATAAAATAAATTAAGTCAAGTCAAATAAAATGTAAATGACTTCACTATTCATCTATTCAATTTCATTAAACTTTAATTTTAATTAGTTCCATAGCTTTTGCAGTTTTTAGTTTTCTGGCATTTTTATAGTTTATATCTAACCATATTTTAATTCCGGTCATTGCCCTCTAATTTCCTAACCTCTACAAATATGGTGGCCAAGGACAGTATACTGCAAAGTAAAGAAACAGTTCCTCAAATCCATTTTATTTCAGTTGAGTGGGATTCTACTGCTAACTGAATAGACTTGTGTTCCCATTTATGCTAGAGCTGAATTTGGAAGTGAGGCAATTCTTTTTCTTTTTCTAAAAAAATCTTAGTGATAATACACTAAACAACTATCTGAATGAAACTCTGAACCTAAAACCCATGAAGGAACATAAATATGCCCTCCCCAAAACAGGGATTATCGCAATGGGGTAGGTCAGAGTAACATCTTTTTTTACATTATTCAACGGAACTTTGAAAAGAGTATGCTTAGGACCACATGCAAAGTCAGGTTTCCTGAGCATCGTACATACGTAATAAAGAGATTGGCATATTACTTTTCAAGAATGTCAGTGAAAAACAGTCGATTTAGAGATCAAGGAAACCACTGAACTATTTTCAAGATAAGTAAGTTTTTATTTATAAAATTTCCCTGGATTTAAATTTCTCCTAAAATTAGCGCAGGTACATGTACTTTTTATTTTGCTACATTAGCCAGGTGCAAAAGAATAAACAAAAGTAATGTTGAACAAGTGGCTATGCCAATGATGAAGTAAACCAGAATGCATGGGGAAAATTTCAGATTATTTTGATTGCCTGGAATGAAAGGAAATCTGGTGATTTGACATTCTGAACCTTACTTATCTCTCCTCCCAAGTATGGGGCTCAGAAGAGTTGCCTTATCTTTAAAAAGGTCTCAATAACTTACACACAAACTAAGCGTGTGGCTACAGTTAATATCTAAGAATTGTCTTCCAGATCCTCAGGAAATGCTTCATTGTTTGCTGTTGCTAAATTTCAAGGTTTGAGCCAACTTCTGTTGGAGAATTGTTTCCTTAAGAGTTGTGGGAGTTTGGAGGCTGTTTGTAGCTTCAGCAGTCACTGATGGCCCTGACAAAGGTGTAAAGAGGAAGTGTGTCTGCAACAACTTCTGCCTGACTGGGGTCTTAAAATAGAAAACCGGAAATGGTTAGAGCTGTTCCTGCAATAAGGCCCACCTACGATGAGAAAGGAAACTTTTAGTTCTAAAAAAAAAATCACTAGTAGAATCATTAGTATAAATATAGGTGAAATATTTTGAATGGACACATGATCAGATGCTGTTTGCACTGTGATCAGTTCAATTATATTTTTGATGATTAAAATGTTATATGGATTGAAATTTATTAGACCACATTTTGGTTTTGAAAATCAAATGCAGTCATGACTTCCGTAGCATTTTACATGAAGTAATTCCCAGTGAAATAAGAATTTTAACCCTCTAACAAAAGTTTAAAGAAAGTGCTGTATTGCTTCACCTTCACAAGAAAAGCAAGGCTTGTTTGTCGGTAGCTCATAATTCTGGTGCAGTGGGGCAGTTGAACATTGCCATGTTTTTAGACTCCTAGCCTCTATCAAGAACACTCAAAGCCATCATTTACCCTTCCCATATTTGGCTTTAATAAATTCCTTCTGAATGGAAAATTAACTTTCAGCACCAACACAGCAACCACTCAAACTGTTTTTGTCCTTTTTGATCCCCTCCTAATGGCTCTGCAGTGGGATTGACACCTTCACACCACCAGCCACCAAAAAAAGAGTCCCCATTTTCCTAATTTAGTAAGTTGTTTCCACAAAATAGAGGGAATTAATTCATTGGGGAAATGTTACTTTTATCCAAAATAAGACTATTCTAGTCTGGGCTTATCTCTTTTGGATACAGTAGCAGGTCAATTAGCTGAGATTAACGGGGCATCTCCATGACCCAGTTAAGCATGTTGTGCAAAGGGCCAGTAATTCTTCCCCTCAATTGCTATCCAATGGCAGGGATCCTAAGTAGAGGCTGCTTAGTGCAGTTTCCAAACTTGGCATCCCCTAAATGGCCTGAAATACAGGTAGTCCTCCACTTAAACCATTTGTTTAGTGACAGTTCGAAGTTACAATGACACTGAAAAAAGTGACTTTTAACCATTTTTCACAGTCACAACCATTGCAGCTTCCCTGTGGTCACACATGATCAAAATTCAGATACTTGTGTTAATGATAGTTGCAGTGTCCCAAGGTCATGTGATCATCTTTTGCAAACTTCCACAAGCAAAGTCAGTGGGGAATCTTTGTCAGTAACTTAACAACTGCAGTAATTCACTAAATAACTGTGGCAAGAAAGGTTGTAAAATGAGACAAAATTCACTTAGCAACTGTGTTGCTTAATAATAGAAATTATGGGCTCAATTGTGGTCATAAATTGAGGACTACCAATTGTTGTCGTAAGTCCCACCACCCAAAGTGCTATAAGCATGCCAGTTAGCAGCTGAATGTAATCTAGGTAAGAGAGGCTTGATCGAGTGAGATGCATGTTGTCAAGTATTTGCTTATAACTTTCTCTCAATCAGAAAATTGAAATCATACAGTTTCTTTAGGAAGAATTAGAATAACTGAATCATTTCCCATCATTTCCAGATACATCCCTAAGTATTTTGGGGTGGAAATATTTTTTTCTAACTGTCTTCTTAGTGTCTGGCAAAATGGTAGGAGTTTCCCCACCTCTAATATCAGTGAAACTTGCAGCTTATTAATTATGTAAAATTGTCCAGGTTTCTTTTCTGATGGGAATTAACTTTTATACATTTCTTTGTGAACAGCTGGAAAATTGCTTGGTACTCAAGATGAATAATGAGTAAATTAGTTGGGAAGGCTAAGAAAAAAAAATCATCAGTGGATAGAAGTACCCGGGCACTTTATCCCACATCTTTGTTTGCAAATTTCTAACTTTTTATAGCCACACAATATTTTGGGTTTTTTTTTAATCCCCAGTTATTTTTTAAAAAAAAACCAGGACAATAAAAGTACCATAAATGTACAATATGGAAGAAGGTAGCGGAATTGCCTATTGAATTGCATACCAGAGCTGTACTGTCAAAAATGAATGAGCCCAGAACAACATCTAAACGCAATTAATTTTAAATTTAATAAATACAGTTACTGAATTTGATTATTATTTTTGTCACATTAAAAATTGTTCTTTGATAGCAATATCCAAAGGGGCTTGGAAGGATTCAGGGAACTAAATGAAACCTTCAGACCGCTACATGCCTATCTTTGTTTTATGCATTCTTTGTATGAGTCTCTGAATCCTAATGTCTCAAAAATATCCTGAAAGTTTACATTAATTTTGTTTCACAGGGCAGACATAGTTACTTCTCTAGAAATCTTTAAGCCCATGTCTTGTCACTTGAATTCTTGTGAGTATGTCTATGTGCATGTTGATATTTAAGAGGAAAGTGTTAGCACATTTTGGAATAACCACTGGTATAAATCCACCCGCATTTCAAAAGATTGTTGTGGTGGCACTTCTTGCTTTGCAGCTGAGGAGAAATGAATGCCATTATCTGTGCTTGGACTCATCGGCTTCATTCTCAAGGACGAATGCATGAACTCCACAGTGTAGCCCAGCCTGTATGGTTTGGGGAGGCCAGTTGATGTGAGGCTATGGAATAGCTAACAAGAAAAGCATTTTACAAGGTTGGCTTTTACCATTAAGCTCTGAGTCCAAAGGTGCTGGATAATTGCCTCAGAACTGGGCCAAATACACTGGAGTGTGGAAAATATGGCAAGGGGACAAAGCCACTAAATCCATGTGGCTTCTGGCAGGCTTGTGATGCCTTCTTCCAAAGAGCTTCAGGATGAAATTGGTCAGGGAGAGCCTATGACAAGAAAATTTCCATATCAGAAGACTCTGGACACTTTGAAGATATTATCAGATATTTCAGGTATTCTGGCTTGACTCCTGGTTTCAAACATGTTAAGAGATCTATAGTTTCAGGGCAAGAGGGAAGTGACAACACATTCCACTTGCTAATCCTTTCAAATATCTGCAGGTATTGTCAACACTGGTGAGGCAGGTAAAGCAAGTCTATTTTAGGTATGTTTCTACATGATGGAAATTGACAGGTTTAAACAGCCTATTGCAGAGATCTGGCTGGGTATATAGATCCTGTAATATAAATGATTAGCTTATTGTTGTTTGGCTAGCTGAACTTTCATCATGAGTTTCCTTATGCCCTGTATATCATACCGAGGTAAGTGAGACCTTCTTGATTTATGGCAGTCTCAGAGTGTTGTATTCAGAATCTTGTCATTCTGAATTTTCTCCTGCCAGATCTTCACAATGTCATTTCCTATGCTTACCTTGGAAGCCATTTCAACATCGTTTCCTGTGCTTGGAATCTAGGATGGTCTATACAACTGTATCTACAATTACAGAACAAGTATCCCATAGGTATCTGCCTGTTCAGGATCTTAGATAACCCCTGTTCTGCCTGCCAGCATGCTGAATAGCAATAGTTTGTGCTATTGATGGCCGACCTCACAAGATCTAGAGCACTGTTTCTCAACCTTGGCAGTTTGAAGATGTGGGGACTTCAACTCCCAGAATTCCCCAGCCAGCAACTTGTGGACTTCAACTCCGAGAATTCTTGGAGTTGAAGTCCATACATCTTCAAACTGCCAAGGTTGAGAAACACTGGTCTAGAGGATTACAGCGCTGGGGGTGGGCTGTAGCTATAGGAGGGAAAGGGAAATCTTATTTCATGCACTTGTGTGACCGTGGATGTTGTTCTGAATACTGAACTGTTGTGGGAAGCAAATCATTTCATCCTTCGCTCTTCCATGCAGTAGTACACAATATCTGTCTTACACATCATCTTATTTTACAGAAACAGTAGAGGACCTGAGGCCATGCTGAGTGAAACTGACTCCTCCGTTCACCTAGCTCTCCAAAAAACGTTGCTACAATTAAGCTTGCAATCAACTCCTTTAAACACTGACCAGATATGGAAAACCCAGGTTTGTGCTTGGTATTAAACCATGAGATTCTAATTAGGAAGTGTGACATGGTTTCAGTTTTCTTTTGCTATCCCTTCCCTGTTGAGGGGGAACAAAAATAAAATATATGAGAGGATCAGGTCTCTGCTGCTTCCTCCCCTGCAGAGGTCCAAGCTAGGTAAAGGTAAAGGTTCCCTCGCACATATGTGCTAGTCATTCCCAACCCTAGGGGATGGTGCTCACCTCTGTTTCGAAGCCAAAGAGCCAGCACTGTCCGAAGACATTTCAGTGATCATGTGGTCGGCATGACTAAATGCCAGAGGTGCACAGAACACTGTTACCTTCTCACCAAAGTGGTCTCTATTTTTCTATTTGCATTTTTACATGCTTTCAAACTGCTAGGTTGGCAGAAGCTGGGACAAGTAATAGGAGTTCACTCTGTTACATGGCACTAGGGATTCGAACCGCTGAACTGCTTATCTTTCTGACCAACAAGCTCAGTGTCTTAGCCACTGAGCCACTGTGTCCCAAGGTCCAAGCTAGCCAGGCTATTAACTCCATTCCCAACCTCAATTGCCAATTCCATTACAAGAGCTAGCTATGCTCATTAAACACAAGGAACACCCAAAGAAACAGTATTAGGGTGCCTTGAAATTAAGCATTATTTATACTTAAAGACTTCATGAGAAAACTACTATAAGCTTGATTAAGCTCACTTAATATAAAAAAGGAATATTGTTGTAATTTTTTTTCCTCTTTATGGAATGGTTGATAGTAATTGCTGATGGGTTGTTTAAATAAAAAAAAAACAGGTGGGTTTTTTTTTTACCAATTGAATTGTTTACACATGGTATCCTTCAAATTTTGTTTGTTAATACTACCCAGGAAATTAAGCGGGTATGGAAAATACTGCTGAAAATAAACAGATATTTTGATTTTATAAAAAATCCATGTTCTACAATATTGATCTACTAGTCATAACTCTAATGCTGCTTAGCTAAGAGTATATATCTCAAATAGGAACTAATAACTCTAGTTATATATGACTAGGATTTTGCATTTGATGATGGGGTTATGTAAATGTAAGCTTACATAAGTTTGTATGAAACTAAAAAATTAGAAATCACTGAACCTCTTTCCTCATGTTGATTTCCTTTTTTGCTTTAAGAGGTTGAGTCAGACTTTCTCCGAAGTGTGCATGCCCTTCTTCGGGAACTTGATGGCTACCATCCAGCCTTCCAAAGTGAGAGAGGTAAGATCACTACAGATAACCAGCCTTCCAAGAAATTGGTTGTTATGTGTTTACACCCATTCTGTCAATACAGGAAATCAGGAAGTCCAGGCAGTTCAAATGAATAGAAAGGTCTATAGCAAGATTAAGCTCTCTTCAAGAATCTGAACCATTAACTAATTTATTAATTAATAAAGGAAATTAGTGGTAGATAAGAGCCAATGGAATTCAAAGTGGGCTGGACCTTGCGGGTATGAAGGGACTTGAGACTGAAAACACATTTGACCCCTCCCTCAGGCTCAGCTTGGTCATCTCCTACATGTTCTGCCTACATAATCTGGAGGAAGAAAAGCGTGACTGTCCATGCTTGGATGTCATTCACTTGGAATTTGTTTCTAGATACCTTACTTGGTGAGATACTTCTCAAAAGGTGAAGTAGTTGATCTGATCCTAGAGGACAAATCTCTGCCCATTAAATTCTTCCTTATTACCAGTAAAACTACAGAGAAGAAGCAATCGCTCATTGTCAAAGAACATGTTTTGTAAAGATGAAATTTCCAACGGTTATCTCTAGTTGAAAGATTTCAGGCAGCAAGATAGTTTTAAAAGCAATCTCACTACTTTCTATGAAGCCACACTTTATCTTTGTATATGAGTTCACAGTGGTGATATATTTGCCGAGATTAGTTGTGTTGTGCGAAGATAATTGCAACAAAACATTAAAGACAGATTATGGTGTGTTCCAACCAGTATCAATATCCATTTCTCTTAGCTTTTTTTAGCCTGTGCTATCTGGCCATTTGTATGATGGGATTAGTGTTGTTCCATAACATAACAAATGCTGTATTGTTAACCTGAAGTACTGAAGTTAAATCAAGGCAATGTAATGTCCCAAAGATACTTTTCAAAAGGCAACTGGACTTTTGTGGGCTTAAAAAAATCTTTCACTCTCATCCAAGAAGCTTCTTTAGTTCTTCAGTTCTTAGATGAGAAGTGAAACATTTTCAAGAAAAATATCAAGAAAGTCCAATTCCCTTTTGAAAAGCACTGTTGGGACAACCATGACCTGAATGATTGAGAATCTTTATAGACAAAAGACAATGTACCGTATTTTTTGGAGTATAAGATGCACCAAGGTTTTGAAGAGGCAAATTAAAAAATAAGTTTTTGCACTCTGCAAACCTCCAAAAAATGACCTGTTTTTCGCAAAAACAGGCCCGTTTTTTTTAAAGGGCATGAATAGCCCTTAGGAGGCTTGTAGAGTGTTCCTGGGGTGGGTGGGGGCAAAAATTGACCCATTTTTCACAAAAACGGGCCCGTTCTTTTGTCAAAAAAAGGGTGTTACGAAGCTTATAGAGTGCTCCTGGGGGCTGGTGGGGGGGAATTGAGCCAAAAATGGCCTTTCTTTGCTCATTTCTGTCCTCCCCAGCCCTCAGGAGCTCTCTACAAGCTATGCATGGGCATTTTAGTGAAGGGGGTGGGGTTTCAGGAGGCAAAAAATGCTGTATTCAGTGTATAAGACACACCCAAATTTTCAGCCTCGTTTTTAAGGGGAAAAGGTGCTTCTTATACTCTGAAAAATACGGTAAGTATTTTTGTTCAGATTTTTTTAATGCAATACTATAGCTTGTTAAAAACATCTTTGGAGCAAATTCCTATCCGAGGTGGAAATGAATACCTCAGTTTTAGGACTGGAAAGAATTATTAATATGTTTAATTGTACTTAAAACTAATGATCACATAGATGAGCCCTTACCTGTAAAACATACTGAAAGACACCTATATCCTGAGAGATTTTCCTGTACATATTGCAATCTAGCCTTCCCTCTCCTATGAATTCCATTATTTTTATACTGTATCCTTGGATTAATAAATGAAACATTAATAGATACTTTGATTTTGATCTCACAGGGATGCTGAGATGGACCTTGCACAAGAAAATGGACCGGAATCCCCAAAATGGAATCCTCTGGATTAAAATTTTGGTGAAAGAACTCGAAAGAGTAAGAAATGAATTACCATGATGTAATAGTAAATGTGTTGGATTAGGACCATGGAGATTTAGGTCAAGGCGACCTTCAGCCATGAAAACTCAGTGGGTGGCTTTGTTACTCAGTCACTCTCTTGTAATCCAACCTGCTTTAGCAGGTAGTTGGGTTTTGTAATAAAATAAATTGAGATGTTAAATCCCTTAATCTCTTGAAGAAAAAGTGGAATGTAAATCTAACAATCAAATAGGCAAGTGACCTTACTTATGTTTGGGGGTAATCTTATTAACCCCGACAGACTTGATCATGAATATAAAACTATGTTTTATGGTCAATCTTACTCTTCTGGATTTAGAAAGAATGAAATTGGCTTTCTCTCAGGGACTTGGGCATAGTATCCTGAGGGAGATGTTAGCAATGCTATCTTCTCTTGCAGCTGAAACATAGGGATTTCTTCCCTGGGGTCCATGGTGCTTTCTGAGCTTCGTGGTTTTCTTGTGCAGACATTTCATCAGTGCAACTTATTGTCAGCCAGAACAGGAGTGAACAACTCTTGGGCTGGGAACACATGCAGCCAGTCCCCTAAAATTGCACTGCTGAAATTCAATTACAAATTGTGAAAGTTCAGCCCACAGAATGTTTTTCGAGCCATTATTCTAAAAAGAATGGGTTAGGGTTAGGCAAAACGGTCTAACCTAAATCAGACTAAGCAAATTTATCTTACTTTTCAAAATCCCAAAATTAATAATTAAGGACAAAATTTTGGTCCTACCTTTTTGTGGGTGCAAAGTTCCTAAAAATATTAAGTAGCCCTTACCTAAAAAAATATGGGGGGGGGGGAGAAAAGGATGTCTGCATTGCTCTAGATTAAAGTCTCACCTATGCTTACCAAATCCCAATGTAAAAGCATGCACTCTTTCAAGGTCAAGAATTCATAGCATCATCTAATTTGCAGGTCAATTTTCTTTCAGATTGCTTTATCTCAGTTTATCACACCTACAATGATCTCTGTAGGGTTGACCAGAGACCGATGTTCCTTAATTTGTCTCTTTTGTTTTGCTGCTTTTGCTAGTTTTCTTTCCTAGCCCTTAATTTTAGGAGTAAAGGATCGTCTGGCTAGAGACAGATAATATCAATATTGTTTCCCAGAATTCTGGCAGGCTCATTTGAATAACCATTCATTTCACAGTTCCTAATGAAAGTAAATCTTCAGTGTTTTTGTAAAAATTCAAAATGTAATGTCAGTGGAAAAAATACATTAAGAGCAACTCTGTCTTTGGCATAGTAGTATCATTAAAAAACCCTTTGTTTGCAGTAAATCCTTTCATATGTTTTGTGATTTAAAAAAAACTTTTGTCTAGGACCAGTTTTCTCAAATGCTGTTCAACTAAGCTTATTCTCCTTTGGATGTGGGATATATGCCTAGCTCCTTCAAACTTCCCTTTAAATTACACCTTCCTATAGCTTTCAACCCTTCACCACCTTTTTTCAGAATGTTTCAGAATAAGGAAGAGACTAATTATTAAACAGCAAAGCTCAAGAGATTTTCTTACAGTGGTTGTTATGTATTCTTTCAGAAGCATTGCTGCTGCAATGCTTTGGCTGGTTGCCTTCCTCTCTTTTGTGATTTTATTTTGGAAAACTTTGCCTCTCTTCTTTAGAAAAGAATTCAATATTTAGAATATATTTAACATAACTCTGCTTTTTCAGGCAGAAAGATGTAACCATCAGAAGCACATCATTCCCCTGGTTCACACACTGATGTATACGCTGATCAAAGTAAGAACCTTATTTCTTCAGGACTGGGATTAATAGATTACAATGCCTTGATACCAGGCATTAATTTTGGCACTGGGACTCCATACTCATTTCAATGGGAGGAACTTATAAAGAATAGTTTGCTACATATATGCTTTGCTTATTATTAAAAAGAGAGCTAGTCTGGTGTTGTGGTTAAGGCATCCGGCTAGAAACTGGGAGACTGTGGGTTCTTGTCCTGTGCAGCAGAAATTCTTACACCTCTGAGAATTAAATGTGTTCCTTCTGAAGGGTCGGTGACTTCAGGCCACTCTGTCAGCCCTAGGAAGAAGGCAAATGGCAAACCACTCTCAAAACACCTTGTCCAGTAAACTGCAGGAACTTGTCCAGGCAGTCTCCAAGAGTCAACACTGATTCAAAGGCACATTTGTGTGCATACACACAGATTAAGAATGCAGGGACTCTGATTTTAGGACAGGAAGCAGAGTTTTGTAAAGACTTAATGGATACTTCATAATCTGCTTGCTTTGACAGATACAGATAATAGGATGCAGTATATTTATGAATGGCCATGCTGGCCCCTACTGTGCACTGCATTGTTTATTATATCAATGGGAAAAGAAAACAAACAAAAACATTGATTTTGTGATGGTATCTAGATTATCAGTAATGTAGACTACTTATAAATGGGGATTCTATAACCCTACCATAACCCTACAATTTGCTTTCTACTCATGTTTAACATACCATATTTTAAGTATAAGACATACCCTTTTCCCTCAAAAAAGAGGCTGAAAATCTGGGGAGCATTTTTTGCCTCCCAAAACCCCACCCCTTCACCAAAATGGCCATGCATAGCCTTTAGGAGGCTTATAGAGTGCTCCTGGGGGCTAGGGAGGGCAGAAATGAGTGAAAAATGGGCTGTTTTTTGCCCCCCAACCCCCAGGAGCATTATGTAAGCCTCCTAAAAGCTATGCATGCCCTTTTTTGACAAAAAACGGGCCTGTTTTCACAAAAACAGGCCATTTTTTTCATTCCCCCCCCGCAGGAGCACTCTACAAGCCTCCTAAAGGCTAATCATGCCCTTTTTTGGGGGGGGGGGACGGGCCCGTTTTTGTGAAAAAAATGGGCCGTTTTTGGGAGGTCTGCAGAGTGCAAAAACTTTTTTTTAATTTGCCTCTTCAAAATCTTGGTGCGCCTTATACTCCGGTGCGTCTTATACTTTGAAAAATTCGGTGACTAGTACCTGCAGCAGAAATTCTTATGCCTCTGAGAATTAAATGTGTTTCAAATGAAGAAACGTCTGCTTTGACATTTACTGTTATTTTCCCAGGTGCCTTGTTTATCTGATGACCTATATGAGCGGGTCTATGATTTCTTCAAGAAGCTGCTTACTTTGCCCAAGCCTTTCTGCACTATTGGTTTGGATTATGCTGGCCAACTGAAACTAGAACGGGCAATCCCAGGTAGGCAAACTTTATTTATTTTAGCTTGTTGTATTTGTATTAATATAATGGCTGCTTATTAACCAATACGTAAAATTCGCATCAAAGGAAAAGGGACCAGAAATTATGGCAGAATTATGATGGACTATTCTTTATACATGCAGTGATGCATGGATCTCTCCCCAAGAATACTTCATGAATAATGCAGGAAGATTGCACAATAAAAGGGTTATCTGTAAGCATATTTCATGTTTTTGTTAAGACTGTTTTAAAATTATTCACTGTTCAAGCTGTCCAGTAGCTCATGGTGGCAATTTTGAGCTTTATTCCTTTAACCAATTACTTATTAGAATCAAAATCAGGCCATGGACATTTGCATTTTGATTGTTGTATATGTGTTTATCCACTAGGGATATTATACCAAAGGAAAGTCTCTGCAGAACAAGGCCTCAAAAATGATTCATTCCCTTATCAGGATAAGTAAGTATGCCACTTCCCATGTGTCTTTTGTGCCTATAGCTATCCTAAAATTAGGACTTTGTATCATATGGTGGGACAGTGAATTGAAAAGTGTATGAAAACGATGGGTGCTCTATGGTCATCTGGCTGAAATAAGTTTTCCAAGTTGTTTATTATCAAGTTTTTAAGTATGCTTTGTATGTGTGTGATGTTACATATTTGTTGCAGAAGAACATCAGTCTGACTTCTTAAAATGCCTTTTGTTTGATTTCTATTTAAGTTAAACTTTGTTAAATTGTAAATCGATTTATGATTTTTCTTTCCGGGTTCTTTTTCTTTATGGTGCTATCTAGTTGAAGAGCTTGTTGTTATTAAATTGGTGATAAAACGTCCACATAAAAATAAATTGTTAGAGTAAAAGATCAAGTGTCTACACCAAAATGAAACCATTAATACTGAAGGGACCATTAAAGTTACTGAATCTGGAATATTGTGGATTTAAGCATGGAACTGATTGTTTACAGAGCCCTTTAGTTTCCCATGCAGACTCTTGGATTCACTTTCATATCTACAGCTAATAAGTTCTGCTTATGTAATATATATTAACTCTTCATTTCCTTAGGATTTTCATGTTTGTTGATCCAGATTTGCTCTCTGGGGCTGTATGCCAAGCTTTAGTTGATGAAATCAAGGCTGCTCAAATGTTCCAGTGTACCAGGTCCTGCATGATCTATGTGATAGCACATGCCTTCCAAACAGGCCTGAAGGAACATTGTGATATGAGGAACTTGCATGAAGTATTTCAGGTATTGTGAAGAAACAAGGAAGGTTTGATTTTGCAGATTAATGATGGAATTAATGAAGTAACTAAAATCCCTTAAAATAACATTTTCACTCTGAATATTATAGATGGAGATTTTTAACTTCCTTCTTTCTCAGAGCGCTGCATCAAGATGGGATTTCATTTTCAGTTCATAAATAGATACATGTGTACTGCTCAAGGTTGCCCAAGAAAGACAGAATTCCCTTACCTTCTTGGACATCAACTCACATAATTTTCAACAGGCTGTGAACTATTGAAGTTAAAGTCTAACACACCTGGAAGCTTTTTGCTTTTTAAAGAAAAAGAAATGTATTGGAATACATAGAAATAAAAGACTACATTTTTTCCCTTAAGGTTAAAAAAAAGTTGGAGTGGGAAATAGTAACAAAGCCAGTAATCCTACAGATAAAAGACTAATTCTTGGAAATATGCTTGTTTTCCTGCAAACATTTAGCCTAAGTAAAAGCTTTCTTGATATTTAGCCACCAATCTGATAAATATGCTGTACTATAGATTTCTCAAAGCTAAACCTCACAGTAATAAAAATGAGCTGCATTACAAAAGATTTAAATGACTGCTTTCCTGCAAACATTTTGTGAAATAGGCATTTTTATAACTTCAAACGAACTATTTTCTGTAAGATTTTATAATAATTGAGAAAGGCAGAGAATTAGATGAGGAATGGCTTATTGATATACCTGAGAGTTTGATATCATATTGCATAAAATGTAGCAGATTTTTCATCATTGTGTACAGGGCTAAAGTATGGATTTTTCTACATTAAAAATGTTCCCAACTTTTGTTGAACAAGCCTCGATAAATAACAGGGCAATCCTAAATATAGTTAAAGAAAATAATGAAACGGTGAATCCATTACACCTTCCAAAGCCCTGTTGACTTAAAGTGGAGATTGTTTTGGACTTTAGTTTTTCTTAATCCATCACCTCCCTTCACATTTGTGGAAAATATTGCTTTCTATTTCAGAAGGTGAAATCGAAAAATCCAGTGCTGTCCCCATTTCCAGAGATCATATGGGTTTTGAATTCAACATCTGTATAACTTTTGTCATCCTCCAAACACACCATTGGTGTTTGTGGGGCATATAAACCAGTACCTTCTGGATTATTTGGGGCAGGGAGAACCAGTTTCATCAGTAACAGACCATGATAATCGCAAAATGACGTGTGTAATAATACTATCACACAAATGCAGCAGTTATGTACTTGCATCACAATAGTTATACAACTGATGGTATTTTCATGATGTCATTACTCATGAGCCATTATTTCCCTGCCCTGCATACACCCATATACAGCATGTTCTCATTAGAATAATTCATTTGGCAATTGGGAAAAGCTCTTTGCCCCATTCTAAACTCATCAACCAACATATCATTTTTTTACAAATCAAAATCTTCCTGTAATTTGGAATCAGAGTTTTAAGTGCCCCTCTGAGTTTCACTACTCTGTGCTGTGATCTGAATTAAGTAGCCCTGAAAAATGATTCTCCATCCTCTGCTTAAACACATCCAAAGAGGGAAATTGGTTTATCTGTTGAACTAATTTTTCTTTTAGGAAAATTTTTATAGCATTCAATTAAGAATCTGACTTTCTCTAAGTTATATCCATATTTATCTGCCTTGTGCATGACATATGGAACAATGTGAACAATGACTAAGGATTTTTCATCCATCTTCTGTGTAATATCCTTTGAGGTATTTGAAGAATGCTATTTATGATCCTCAAGCTTTTCTTTTCAACGCTAAACATATTTACCTTTATCCATAGGAATTAGTTTCTAGTCCTTTGATCATCCAATTTACACTTAGGATGGCAGGGTCTGACTAAAGCAGACAAAATGGGAATAATTATTTTCCATGATTTGTAAATTGTATTGCTAAGGATGCGGCATAACATTTCATTTGCTATTTTGGCAACTACATCACATTGCTAATTCATATTTAACTTCCAATCCACTGTTATTTAATCCCTGTCACAAATTTATTTTTCTAGTATTTCTTATATTGGATTATCCTTGCCAAACATTAAAACTAATATTATTATGAATTCCATTTAAGATTGTACATATTAATAACATTGAAAACTGATTGATTAATAATATGTATTAATTCATCTTGAAATCTCTCTGCTTGTATTGAGTGATGTAATCATCAAAAATAGAGCTGTCCCTTTAAACCCCCTTCAGATTTTGTTTGAAATAGTCTTCTGTCTTTAATGCCAATAAGAACTATAAAACATCAACATTACTTTGGAGGAAGCTCTATTAAAAATAGTGGAAATTAGTTTTTGGGGAAAAATGTAGATAGGATTTGCATTTCAACAAGCCATAATTAAAAGAAGGAGCTGTTTATTATTTAACATGAATATTACAAAATATGCAGACATTATTAACCCTAGTAAAGAATATTTTTTTATCAGCATATTACTGGGGGGGGGGGGGGGATGAAAAACCCCAGTTATCAAATTACTTCCAGAAATATGTCAGTTGTATCAGGTATTCCATGTTTGCACTTTCCTGGTGAAAAAACAATTTTCCACTTAAACAAAGCTGAGAATTATGACAGTCACGGTAGATCAATATAAACGTCTGTTTATTTGAATTTCATCCTAGGAGTTTGTAAAACCTAATTACATCTTCTATCTTTTAATAGGCAAAGCCCTTAGATGAGATTGAACACTGTTTCCAAGAAGTGATGGCAGCAACCGAACATGCAGTTGAAGAAATGAATGTGGAATATAGTCAATATGTTGAGGCCCTTGAGAACATCTACAGCACACTGCTGAGTCCTTCAGAGAGAAGTAAGTGCAGCATTCTGGAACTTGGAAGAAGAAGGTCTTGGTCCCTGAGCTGTTTTTGGGAAGGAGATTTGGGAACTTGTGATACCCTCTCCTGTATGCTTTATTTCTCCCAGTATGGGCAGCAGGATGAATATATCCAATCTGTTCCTTATATGGAGCTTTACAATCCTTTTTGTTGCAGCAAAAAGCAACAATGTCAAAATCAGTCCCGTAAGAACTGTATTAGGATGTTGTTGTTTTTAAGAAAAAGAAAGCTAAAGCAGCAAAATGCCAATAACAGCTGGGTAAAAGTGGTATCAAGTGGCAACTGAGTATGCAATCCTATCCCCAAATCTGAGTTTCTCTCTCCCGCTATAAAAATGTTGCTGCTTGTAAAGTAACTACTTATCTAACATTTAATCAGATTTTGCTGTGTGGTTTTTCTACCTGAACATTATTTCAGAGAACGAAATGTGAGGTTCCATAACCCAATGCAGAGCAACATTCCAACATTCTCCCAGATTAATTTTCACATTTCTCTGATCTCTTTCTAAGACTTTGTCATTGTTTCTTGACTGGCCAAAACTATAACCTGAAGTGATATATAAACAGCAAGATTTTTATATTTTACAGAGGTGAACTCTTCAGTAGACAAAAGTTCGGACATCCCTTTGCCCAACCCTAAAATCAGCTTCCACCTGTGGACTGATGAAGACCAACTTTGTAAGTATCTGAACTCTGAAATGGGTTATGGAACTATAGCTAACTGGCAGAAAAGTTTGTGGTGGAGTCCGCTCTGATCTCTTGTAGTGTCTTTTAGACTCAGCCACATATCATTGCATTGATATAAAGATCATGATAAAAGGCTTTATATTATCTCAATGATGGCTGGGTAATGCTAGGAAGCCTTTAAGCCACTGTGGGTGGAGAGTGTGGGTAAGCAATAACCACAATCTCACTATTTACTTTTTTTTTTATCTTAATAAGAAGCAGGCCAACTTTAGTGGTTAAGAAAGCTTCTTAAGGGCTTAAGGTGATACATGAACAAGGAAGCTCTGAATCAGGAAGTTGTTTATTTGAAGGAAGCTTTGGATGCAAATGTCTATGGAGATTCTCAGTCATCCAGGTCAGGGTTTCCCCGAAAGTGCTTTTTCAAAGACAACTGGACTTTGTTTTTCATTGAAGATGTTTTGCTTCTCATCCAAGAAGCTTCAGAGTCAGGACTGAAGAAGTTTCTTGGATGAGAACCAAAATGACTTCCAGGAAAAAACAAAGTCCAGTTGCCTTTTGAAAAGTATCTTTGGGACTTTGGATGCAAATAAGCTATGTAACAGGAAAAGAAACAATGAGCAAACAAATAAATAAATGGCAGATAGTATTCCACATCAATAGTTGGATCACAAAGAAAGCTTTTCTAAGAGTGGATGGTGCAGCATGAAAAGGACTGATAGATTTCTGAATGATTTCACTTCCCCCATGAGTGAGAACAGTGGTTTGGATGTGATGTGAATGCTATCCAGGAAATATATCTTATGAAAATGAATACATAGGCTTCATTCATAAAAGCAATGCATTAAAAATAGAAACATTTTAAGTGCACATTTGAAATGATTGTGAGGGGTAATCCGATTCACCATGTTTTTTATTCTGCTATATTTTTGTGTGTGCTCTTTATCATTTAATGCTGTTAAAACATGTAATCATTTGTATACAAGCAGCTCATCATTTTTTTTTAAAAAATGAATAAATATTTGAAAACCTACCGCATTTTTAAAAGAGCAAAATTTTAAAATAAAAGCAAATCTTTTAAACCCATGAATATGATTTAATTACAACTAAAGTTTGTGTTAAATGGATGTTTTTATTTGGAATACAATCACTTCTCATTAGAATTAGTACCTCATTTTCATTACCATGGCTATTCTTCAGCCCTCAGATATATTATTTACTGCAAAAACCCAGAAGATAGTGGTGTTTTTTTCCCCCAGCAGAACATTTTAAAGTTCTAGTCTTCTCAAGGAGAAAGATATTAAGGCTTTTTGTGGCAGCATGTTCATTACTTTATGTTCAGCTATGTTACCTTCATTAACCAAAGCTTCAGCCTAAAATTTATCTTGCATAAGAAGCCATTGTATACTGGCTTCAGGTTTATGAGGGCTTTCCCGAAATCTCACATTATCTCCTCATTTTAGGGAAAGAGTTGGTGCAGTTTCTCCGTTCACCGAGTCAGTGTGGTGAACAGGATTCTCTGAGTCCAGGACTGGATGGTTTTGAATTTCAAGATCTGGTGCCAGAGTATGACTGCTGTGAACAGACGCGTTTCTCTGTGCTCTCCAATGACAGTGGGATTGAGCGGGACTTGCCCTTTCTGGCTGATGACATGCCAACTTCCTGCAATGCTGAGACTGAGCATTCTCGACTCCAGAGAAAGGGTTGCATGAAGAAAAAATATGCAGATAGCATAGCTTTGCTTCAAAGTAATTGCAGTGGCCAAGGTGCAAAGCAGACTGGGAAACTGCACCGGAAATCTGGCGGTAGTACCATGGAACCAATAGTTAAAGTGAAAAAACTGCATACAGCTCGTGTCTTGGTGCTGGGTGATGACAGGGTATTGGGACGCCTTGCCCAAGCCTATCACTCTTTGAGGTTAGTATTGTATAATGCAGATACTTTCTCCTCGGGCGACAACCAGGTAGCAACTAGGGTACTATGTAAACCAGAGGTAGGGAACCATGGCCCCTTTATGACTTGGGGAACTCAACTACAGAATTCCTGAGCCAGCATGGGTGATTCAGGAATTCTGGGAATTGAAGTCCCCAAGTCATAAACGTAGACCATATTTCCATAGCACATCAGATATAATTTAACAGTAAGCAAAATTAAAACACTCATCCAGAGCACTTACAGTGAGTGACATGGCAAACAATGACTGCCTTTCTCTTGTTATTATTATTCTAGCTATCTTTCTGTGGCTGCTAGCCAACTCTTTCTGGCTTGCTAGTCAATTTTTATAAGCTGTAACTAAAGCCTACATTGCCAGGTTGGGAATGAATTTATGACATATGAGATAGGGGAGGTTATATCTTTATTTTATTGTTTTTGTTTTCAAAATTGAACTCCTGCATATGCACAAGCAATGGAAATAACAAACTAGAAACATTTGCAGGAACAATTCCGCTTTGTAGTCTGATAATATTTTGCCAGTGGCCTCACATCAACTAACCATTAGCATCTTTGTTAACCACTAACAGGCCATGGTTTTATATTCAGGCAGCATTCAACCATAGCATACTATTTTTTGCTGCTTCACAAAAGGAAATTAGTACTATTTCCTAATTATTTAACTGCTTCTTTTCAAACCAGAGTATTTTTTTTAATTAGCTCATCTAAACTGAAAGGGTAGTAAGTGGGCTTTTTCTACAACTTTACATACATACATACATACATACATACATACATACATACATACATAAGTCATTCCAGCAAGCTTTAAATTATGAATACAATAACAACAATAATAAAATGTTTTAGGTGCTGGCCTATAAACCAGGAAATACTGAGTTCTAGTCCTGCCTTAGGCAAAAAGCCAGCTGGATGACTTTGGGCCAGTCACCCTCTCTTAACCCAGCCCACCTCACAGGATTGTTTTGGAGAGGAAAATAGGTGGGAGGAAGAGTATTTGGTATGTTCACCACCTTGTGTTACTTACAAAGTAGTAAAGATAAGAGGGGAAAAACCCCAAATAAATAAATAAAAACATTTTGTATGAAAAAGATGCCTTTTATTGAGCAGAATATATGCCCTTTCAACTCCAGCAGAAGAAAAATGTGATATGGCAACTACCCATACTTTGTTCTGAAAGATTAATGCTAGATGTTAATGTAACTTGTTATAATTCATTATAATTCATCCAACAAGTCTGAGGACATTCTGAGGAGAAAGTTTACAATGGAATTGCAGTATCTCATTATAGTGGATTAAACCTTTTAACATGCTGTAGAATGTAGTTTGTCTTGATCATTTGTCATATTATGCTAGCAGTAGAAGGCTCATAGGAAGCTTGGCAGCATGAGTGCTTGGGTTCCCCCCACACACACATTCTATAAAAAGGTGTAGGGAAGACCCAAGAAAGAGGAAGCCACAAATTGAGAAATAATGAAAGAATTTGCTTTTTTAAGAGAATGATATAGATCCATGATGGTGAACCTATGGCATGCGTGCCACAGGTGGCACATGGCACCATATCTGAGGGCACACAAGGTGTTGCCCTATATCAGCTCCAGCACATATGCGCACATTGGCCAGCAGATTTTCAGCCTTCCAGAGGGCAGGGGAGGCCATTTTCACCCTCCCCAGGCTTTAGGAAAGCTTCCAGAGCCTGGGAAGGGCAAAAAATGGCGCAACAGGCCTACTGAAATTCTGGAGGCTTTAGTGAGGCATGCCTGCATGGGGGGGGAGGGGGGTTGTGCATGCATGCACAAGGGGGAGGGCATTGCATTGTGGGTGTGGGCATCTATGTATGCCCACTATCACACTCGTGCATGCCCTTTTGGCACCCAAGCAGAAAAATATTCGCCATCACGGATATAGATTCTTAGACACCAACTTCATAACTGTCAAAAAGATAAAGTCATATCTCCTTCTGGTTAATGCTCAACACTTGATAACTTAATATACATGTTGTTTTGCCCTTTTCCAAGATACTTCCGTCTTCCCAGCTTAGTCAACCTGATCTCTCTTGGTGTGTCCAATTCAAATATTTAGTCTGAACCTGCTTAGCTGTAAGCCAAAGTTACTTAAGTATTGTCAGAGTACTATAGCACATTAATACATCTTCCAATATTTTCTCAATCAGAACACACAGACATAGACACACACGCACTGAGAGAGAGAGAGAAGGAGAGAGAGAGGGATGGAGGGAGGAAGAGAGAGAAAAGAAGATAATATAATGTTAGTGTTGAATTGAGAAGCCTTTGGTGCTCTCTGAACTTGGTTGTTTGGTTAGGGCTAGGGTTAAGGTTAGGTTTGTTTGGTTGCAGACATTTCATTACTTGACTAGGTAACATGGATCAGTGGTAGTGAGTGTGGGGTTTGCCATTTATATAACCACACCTTCATGTATCTCAGTGTTCAACTGTAGATTCCTTAGTGCTGCTCAAGCTTGGTTGTTAGCATGCAGACTTTTTATTACCCAACTAGGTAACATCCCCAGTACTAGTTAACTGATTGTGTTATATAGTTGAGTAACAAGGAGGCAAATCACCAGCTCAGACTGTGCTTGCTAAGGACTCCAGAGAAGGAGAGATCAGTTGTTACTGAAAAAGTCTCATCAGACCTTATAAGTATAATCTTTATTGTCATTGAACTTAAATACAATGAAATTGGTTTATTAATTATTTTTCCCCATGTCCAGGAAGCGAGAAAGCAGGCGGGTGTTTCTTACACAAAGGCTAAAAGTACATTTTTATTATGTGCCTCTTGTTGAAGAGCAATCACCCTCTTCCCTTATTGAGGTGAGTGACTTACAGCTAATAATAGAAGGGGAGGAAGTCCTCCATTTTTTTGCAATGGGACTTTGTCTGTGCAGTATTGAGTAAAACCTGCTTCTCTTTTGTCTGCCAAAACAGGGAGAGCCATGTGAGTTGGCGGCCTATCTTGGAAGAGCTGATCCGTGGTACGAGAGCAATATTAATTCCCTCTGTTACACGATTCCAAAGCTGGCCACCATGGTAGGAGAGAAGCCCTTCCTTCTGTATGTGTAGAAACAGCTATGAGATTTTCTGACCCATTCTTGAGATAGCAGAAGAAATCAGCATCATGAAGTTGCTTCTCACCATGCCTTAATTTCTTTTTATTCTGTAAGCCGCCCAGAGTCCTTCGGGATTGGGCGGCATAGAAATCAAATAAACTCAACTCAACTCAACTTAATCAGAATCCTCAGCTTGTAATAGCCAATTTAACATGAGTGCTATGTACTGTCCTGCTTTCATCCTATGTGTGTGAAAGACCACTTTCGGTGTTTGGGATCATAGCCCTACCATTAACTATAGCAATAGCAGTTAGACTTATATACCGCTTCATAGGGCTTTCAGCCCTCTCTAAGTGGTTTAGAGAGTCAGCATATCACCCCCACAGTCTGGGTCCTCATTTCACCCACCTCGGAAGGATGGAAGGCTGAGTCAACCTTGAGCCGGTGAGATTAGAACCACTGAACTGCAGATAACAGTCAGCTGAAGTGGTCTGCAGTATTGCACCCTAACCACTGCACCACCTCGACTCTCTTTTATATTTCATAAAAGTGTGGTTATCATTGTTGGTGTAATAATGCGGGCAGGGGAAGAAAGAAATACCTTACTTTCCAGTATTTTAGACAAGAGAGTCTATGTGGTTCAGTTAAAGAATATTTTTCTTAATCATACTTCTATATTTACTATCATGTGTGCTAGAAATAGCAGATATAAATGGCATAAACTGATGTAATCATTTTTGATCCCATGCAGCTTTCTTCACCAAGCAAATCCACACTCTCTGAATTGTTCATTATTGATGTGATTGCATATTATGTGCGTCTGGGCTTACAGCCAGTTTTCTTCCAAGTCTATGCAGTGAAGGTCAGTAGTCTTGAAATACTTATTATCAGTTTAAACAAAAATGATTACATTTTACCCAATGATGAAGGAATCTCTTGTCTTTCAGATTTTTTTTAATAATGCTGCCTTGGAGCCAGTTGAGGACATTTTCCTCACTGAGTTAAGAATAAACTTTGAAGAGTTCAACACTTCCAAAGGTCTGTATTTCATTTCAAGATTTACTACTTATTGCATTTTCAGTTTTATCCCCAAAACCTGTAATCGGTCTTTTAACATACTGTTCCTTTCATCTCAACCTAATGATCATGCTATAATCTTTTATATTTAAAAATAACCTCAGACAAGCTGAGCCTAATAATGTTTTGTCCTCTGATTACATCTGAAGCACAACTCCTTGGCCTTTTTCCTCTCCTTGACAATATTTAGATGAAAGTTCAAATGCCATTCCCCGGCCTCTCACATGTATTGCCCATTAAGTTCAGAACAAACAAAAAAACCAAACAAAAATGTCAAGTAGAAGAACACTGTGTGTCTCAATATTTAGACTGTCTGTAAACTAACTGGAAAATTATCACTGTCATAATTGCTTGAAAGCTATGTCTTTTTCTACTAGACAATTTACCAACAAAGAAGAAACCAACAATAGAATTTCCTGGTGCAGAACTTACATTATTATATAAAAAGGTAAGACACGTTATAAATTGTAGGTTAAAGTGGAAAATTATATAGACTTTTAGAAATTGGAATTAAGTTCCAGCAAAATATTTCACCTACATCAATAACTTGAGTTCAGAATAGGAACTATTGAAAGGTATGCTTCAAATTTATGTAAAAAAACAAGGTGACCTAATTATTTCACATTAGACTTAGAAGTTAGCTGAATATAAATATTATGTTCTTCAAAGAGATGACAACCATTAAGAAGAAAGCAAAGTAATTTCATTTATAGATTAGGTTTAAAGGTTTATTGCATTTATATGCCGCCCTATTTCCGGAGGGACTCAGGGCAGCTAACAAACCCGGGGGGGGGGGTAGTACACACAAGGGAACACAACAAACAAATACAGAGAAAAGTTTAAAAGCAATCAACAGTCACACAATTCGAGTGGGGAAGGGAACTCATCAACCCCAGGCCTGCCAGAACAGCCAGGTTTTAACGGCTTTACGGAAAGCCTGAAGGGAGGTGAGGGTCCGAATCTCTGCGGGGAGTTCGTTCCAGAGGGCCGGAGCAGCCACAGAGAAGGCCCTCCTCCGGGTGGTTGCCAATCGACAACCAGATGGAATCCAGAGGAGGCCTAATCTGTGGGATCTAATGGATCTTTGGGAGGTAATTGGCAGCAGGAGGTCTCCCAAGTACCCAGGTCCAATACCATGAAGGGCTTTATAAGTGACAACTAGCACCTTGAAGCGTATCCGGAGACCAATAGGCAGCCAGTGCAGCTCGCGGAGCATAGGTGTAACGTGGGGTGTACAGAGGTGCACCCACAATCGCTCGCGCGGCTGCATTCTGGACAAGCTGAAGTCTCCGAATGCTCTTCAAGGGCTGCCCCATGTAGAGCGCATTGCAGTAGTCCAGTCTTGAGGTCACAAGGGCATGAGTGATTGTTGCGAGTGCCTCCCGGTTCAGGTAGGGACGCAATTGGGGCACCAGGCGAACCTGGGCAAATGCCCCTCTGGTCACAGCCGACAGTTGATGTTCTAAAGTCAGCTGTGGATTCAGGAGGACTCCCAAATTGCGAACCCTGTCTGAGGGGCGTAGAATTTCACCCCCCAGCCTGAGAGATGGAATACCTAGCCAATTATTGGGAGGGAAACACACAAGCCACTCGGTCTTGTCAGGATTGAGTGCAAGCTTGTTTACCCCCATCCGGACCCTAACAGCCTCCAGGCACTGACACATCACGTCAACTGCTTCACTGAGTTGGCGCGGGGCGGACAGATACAACTGAGTATCGTCCGCATATTGGTGATATTTTATCCCGTGCCGCCGAATGATCTCACCCAACGGCTTCATGTAGATGTTAAACAGGAGGGGGGACAGGACTGAACCCTGCGGCATCCTGTATTTCAGGGGCCTAGGGGTCGACCTCTGCCCCCCAACCAACACCGACTGCGACCTGTCCGAGAGGTAGGAGGAGAACCACCGAAGAACGGTGCCTCCCACCCTCACCTCCCGTAATCGCCGCAGAAGGATACCATGGTTGATGGTATCAAAGGCCGCTGAGAGGTCAAGAAGCACTAGGATGGAGGCATGACCTCCGTCCCTGGCTCTCCAGAGATCATCGGTCAGTGCGACCAAAGCGGTTTCCGTGCTGTAGCCAGGCCTGAATCCGGACTGAAAGGGATCTAGATAATCGGTTTCATCCAAGGACCGCCGGAGCTGAGAGGCCACCACTTTCTCAACAACCTTCCCAACAAAGGGGAGGTTGGAGACTGGACGATAGTTATTTAATATGGCTGGATCTAGAGATGGCTTCTTCAGGAGGGGTCTCGCCACCGCTGTCTTTAATAGAGGGGGAAAGAAGCCCTCCCCAAGGGAGGCGTTAACTATCGCCTGGATCCAGCCCCGTGTCACCTCCTTGCTGTTCGCGACCAGCCAGGATGGGCACGGGTCCAGTGCACATGTGGAGGCGCTCCCCGCTCCCATGGCCTTGTCCACTTCCTCAGGAGTAACAAGTTGAAAATCAATCCAAAGATGTCGCTCAAGACCCTCCCCCGGTACCTCGGCTGGCTCTGCGCAATTGAAGTCCAGGTCTGTCTGAAACCGAGCAACTTTGTCCGCGAGGAATTGGACGAACTCCTCAGCTCTACCTCGTAAAGGATTGCCCGTGTCCCTCCCATTCGGACATTATAAAGAACTGAGATGAGATATTAAAGTAGGTTATGCAAAGCATTCAAAAGAGACAGTTCACAAAGCACATTACTGCAAACAAAACCTTTTTAAAATATTAAAAGCACTGCATTTTTCACAAACCTTTGAAAGCTGCTTGATTTTCTGCTGGTATGTATGCATGTGGAAACAACACTTCTGAGATCTCCAAAAAGTGAAGTGGCCACGGCTGCATGTGTAGCCAGATACACTTTTTCAAACAGTCAGCTGGAGCTTGTGAAGAACGCTACTGCTTTAATGCTTTGAAGAGAAGTGTTCCTTTGGTGCTGATGTGCTTTGTGAAGCACTGTTTTCAAACATTCTGCCCGGACCTATTCAACACAAGAGGAAAAGTGTCTATCTGTTGGACAGCTAAATAGCCCATTCACTTTATAAAGCATAACCAGAATAAAACATTTCTTTTTAGGTTTTGCTGAGTAACCGTGAAAAGGATGAGATAATTTCTTTGCGATCTACAGGCCTTGTTATAAAAACCATTCCTTCACATGAATTTGAAGGTAAAAGTTATGGTGGGTTGAGATGAGAGCATATGTGGTTTTATTTGTTGGTATGGTTTCTAGGTGAGAAGTTTGGCAATTTTGTAGACATGCAAAACATGTTTTTTCCCCATTATTTCCGTATTTGCCTATTTGTTTAGAAGTATAATATGTCTCCAAGGAATGGGGCAGAAAAAAAACAGTCTTGATTAGAAGAATAAACTGTTTGCATATTATCATGGAAGGGGGTGATGAAATCATCATATTCATTTAAAAAAATAAAAAATGGATAGAATTAGGTTGAATATGATATACAGTAAAGATGTACGTATCATCCGTTAATAAATAGGTGTCAATGAAAACCATGCAAAAGAGGCAGGAAAAATATTTCTATAGAATGTTTCCTATACATTTTTATTTTTAAAAAGTCCAGCGTGTGTCTTCCTTACTGAATATAAAAACTCACATCTATAAAAACTGTTCTTACTGTGTTTTTCTCTTGCATTTGTAAAAAGATTTATGGTCACTTTCTTAATAGAATTATAAATAATAAACGCGGCTATATAAATACCGTGACCCGTCAAAAGCGCGTTCCACAAAAGCGCGGTCGACGAAATCGCGTATGTGACGTCATCACAACGCGACGAAAAAGATCGAAAAATTGAAATAAAAATTAAATTACAGCAAGCCGATTCACATAAAGGTAAGGGTTAGGTTAAGGGTTAGGGTTAGGGTTAGGTTAAGGGTTAGGGTTAGAGCGTTAGCGTTACGTTTAGCGTTAGGTTAAGGGTTAGCGTTAGGTTTTTCGTTACATTAAGGGTTAGGTTTAGGGTTAGGTTTAGGGTTAGGGTTAGGGTTAGGTTTGGGGGGGTTAGGGGAAGGTTTTAGCTTTATTTTTACATTTTTCGATCTTTTTCGTCGCGCTGTGATGACGTCACATACGCGCTTTCGTCGACCGCGATTTTGTCGTCCGCGGTTTTGTGGTAGAACCTATAAATACATTTTACACTTAGCCTCAAGTCCCAAAGGCAATGTTGCGTGACTTTATAATTTTATTTACTGAATTGATTTTTCTTCTAGTTCTGCTAGTTTTATCTTACTACGGTATGTCCAAGCTGTATCATTTTTTTTAATGTTTTTAGTTTACTAATTCTGTATCCTGCCCAGAGAATTCTAACTTTTGAACGATAGAACAGTAGAACAAAATAAACTAAATTAGGATGTGGCTATTACTACTGCTAGACATGTGAAGGGGAGGAAAGGGCAAGGTCAATACTCATTAGTTCTTCATTTTTTTGCATTGTAGATCTAGTGTGCTTGACTGTAAATATTGATGAAGTCATAAAAACCTCAGGACGATCATATTCTGTAAGTGGTACTATGATTTTTCTGGAATAGAAGCCATAATGCTAATCAATACTAGGGGAAAAGTTAGGGAGATATTTCTGGATTAGTTTGGTAAATCAGGAATTTGCAAAACTGTATTTCAAATGCAGTCTATTGCTAAATTGCTATTTGTGTCTGCTTGCTATTGGAGATGTTGCTTGATTAGAGTTTTTAGAATTTCAGTTGGTTTAGCAATTTGTGCTCTTTTATTTTTTCCTTTTTTCATTGTTCTTAAAAAAATAGACTTTCTCTTCAACTGGTTAAAGTTTGTGCCTATTAAATGTTTTATTAAATTATTAAAGCAAAAAAGCTCCCTGCTCCTATCTCACAATCGTCTATAGAATACATAGCAAATAATTTAAATATTATACTATAAAATGTGATTCTTCCAAGAATATTCAATGTATGGCTTTTGATTTTAAAAGAAAAAATCTTACCAGGTTATATGTTATCGTTCAGAGACAAGCTGTTTTGCTGAAGCTATTATATAGGTAATGATGAAAAAGAAAAATTAGCTAAGAACTGTTTATTTAATATATTATTGAGTGATATAAAGCAAATAGTTTCATTAAACCTTTAACAAGGACTATTTCCAGTCAAACCTCAGAATTTCTTGTATTTTCTGCCACATTAAAAAAATGTTTTTAGAGAATGATATTGTGAAAATGGTTAACCACCTTCTAAATGACCAATCATTTTACAACCATTCAAAATTATGACTGCCACAGAATGGGTATTATGATTTGTAAGGCAGCCCTGGCCATCATAAATGACACTGCCTCTCCTCTGTGGTTATATGATTAGCTTCTTGTGCACCAATTAACTTATGACTGGTTGTGATGTTCTGCGATCAGATGACTGCAATTCACAATGTTTTAACCCACTTTCAAATGAATGGGTTCACTTAACAGCCATGGCATTCACTTAATGACTGCCACAAAAATTACTTCTCATCATGTGGGTGCCTTGACTTATGATCCAAATGATTTAAGATTGTATTCCTGGGCTCAATTATGGTCATATGTCAAGGACTACCTTTAATGCTAGAGCTCCAATCCATTAATGGCTCCCTGAGTAGACAATATTATTTTAAACTGAGGAAACTATAATCATATTTTTTCGGTGTTACATCAGGTTATTTGTAATGAAGGACAGCTTTCTAACACTGCATTTTATGATTTCCCAACACATGGATTATTTAGGTGTATTGAGAAAATGCTTAAAAATGGAAGGCATTTCAATACACATCTTTAATTAGATATACAGTAGGTTTGGCTGAAGTCCAATTTTTATAATCAGAACATCTTTCATTTTCTTTCAGTTAATGACAAATACTATACGAATGCGCAACATCAGTCTCAGAAGTACAGACCAAAGATCTTTTACTGTGTTCCTTGACAAGGATTCCAGGCGAGCCTATAAGAATGTTATCAGGTAATCTTTTTAATGAGCAATAATTATTGATTCTTCTTGGTCAGTTTCTGAAGTATGAGAATGTACAGCAAATCACCCTAAAAAGCATTCTCATTTACGTTTTCAAAGTAATTAAAAATACTTCGGAGATGTATGCTTAGCTGTTCTGATCAGACATTCTAGGCTGTTGATTATCACAGAAATTATATCCATTGCAAGTACAGTTAGTCCTCACTTACTCACTTACCAAGTTTAACAACCATTTGAAGTTACAACAGTTGAAAGAAATCCAGCTTTGCATCCAAGTCTCACACTTATGCCCATCACAGTATCCCATGGCCATGCAATTGCCACTTGGGCACTTCAACATCAGTGCACAATTATGTCTGTTGCAGTCTCATTGTCACATGATTTGTCAGAATTAGAGATAATGTTGAAGTGAAATTGCAAGTCACAGTCATGTGATGTCTCACTTAACAACCATGGTGATTTACTTAATGCTGAAAGAAGACATAAATCCGGCATTGTCACATGGCATTTTGCTTAGTGACATGGCATTACAGGTCCCAATTTTAAACAGAAGGTGAGGCCTACCTGCATTAATGGGTGTAAGATCCTAACTCATCTTACATAACTACATGTCACTGTTGACAAGTGCCCCCCTACACCAAATTCACTAGGAAAAAATGATTGAAAAGAATTGTAGCTAACGTATTCTAGCTAAGAGATACCTATTTTTTTCCTCAACTTCATCATCAAATATTATTATAAATTATAAATTATTATTGTGTGCTTAGAATACATGGATTGCAAATTAAACAACATTCCCCAATTTTTAAATGATATGGGCTCACAAAGGAATTTTTGACATTAGAATTATGCATGTATCTTAGGTATTTAGTAATTGAAACTGTATTGGGTTTTGTTTTTGTTTTTTTGCAGTATTCAAGTGTTTCCCTGCCTAGAACCCAGCTACTGTTTGCAGAAATCAAGAACAAAACAGACCAACTTGAAAGAGGAAGACGACGATGATATTGGATTGGCCAAATACTTACCTAAGTCTTTACTCTTACCCATCAACACTTTTGCAGGCATTGTTCGATAAAGAAGCTGACAATCCCAACTTTTCAAAATCTTTTGTTGAGTTTCATTAGGAATTGTTCCAGTGAAAGAGAGGGGTCAAGATGAAAAGAAACAAGTATTGCCAAAAGAACAAGACAGCTTTTTAGCAATAGAAAAAAGAAGATCCCATCCAATATAGGAACATTTTGTAGCTTTGCAATAGAATGTCAGGCGCAAGGAACCAGAACAACTCCATGAATAAACCAAAGCAGTTTATTTATTGTTGACCACCTGTTTACAAGAATATTGCCAGACTGACTGCATTCCTTTGAGAACCGGGGAATAAGGGCTTCACTAGTCTGGCCTTTGTCGCTTCCTGTCACAGACTGACAAAGCATTGTTGCACCTCTTTATCCCCCCCCCTCCTTTAACCAGTGATTTTACCACATTGCATGAGATAAAGGAAAGTGAACTCTGATGCAAAAGAAAACAAGGTATGAAATATTTAAGCTACTATACTGTGTTTCCTTTTCTACAGCAATTCTTTAGTAGCTGAAGAAAGAATGCCTTTCATTTTATCATGTGTATGGTAAATGTAATTAGATTCCTTATTGGGAGGCTTTAGTTAAATCTCAGCTGAAGCAGATGTTGTCGTAAATTTATGACAGATAAACTTATTCTAAAAAAACATAAATAAGCTTTGTTCCAAAATTAAGAATTTAGATTCAATGCAATGTTCGCAATGTTTCTTTCATTAGAAAATAAGTGGAAGAATGTTAAACAAATGTATGCATGAATTCTTATCATATAATCATATAAAGGTCACGGTGGTGATTACTTTTGCTGACTGCTGGCTGCCTACAGTTTGGCAGTTCGATTCTCACCAGGCTCAAGGTTGACTCAGCCCTCCAACCTTCCAAGGGCGGTAAAGTGAGGACCCAGATTGTTGGGGAAAATATGCTGACACTGTAAACCATTTAGAGAGGGTTGTAAAGCACTGTGAAGCAGCATATGCCTAAGTGCTATTGCTATTATAGTAGTCAAGGAAACAAGAAAATTTGTAAATTGTATAATGACTGCCTTTATTTCTGACTGACCCCTTTTGCTTATCTATGAGCTATTCAGGACATTCAGTACATTTCCAGGAAGCTAGTATTTATTTCGGCAAGTCTTGCATAGCATCTTTCCTTGCTTTGGACATCTTGACCCCAATTGCAAGAAACCTAAATTGTGTTACTTGAATGTTCTGTTGTTATTCATCCCTCTTTCTCACTTCATCCTAAAATAATGTGTTTTTAACCTTCTATCCAATTGTTTTCCAACTTCATTGACATCTTTTCTCTGGCCCTGGAGTTACCTTAAGCCTGTTTCTCACTTAATCATGGGTCCCTTGTTTTTTTTTAAATTTGTTATAAGACAAGATACAAAATATAAAAGTAAATAGGAAGGAAGTGGGCAGGGGGAGGGAGAAGAGGGAAGAGAAGCGAGAGCTGGGGAAAAGAAAAAAAAGCATTGACTTCCGCCTCCCTCTTTGCAGTAAAATAAAGCATTAACATCAAACCACAATTTTTGCTTTTTCATAGTAATACAAATTAACCATTTCTATCAGCATCTATGGACCCCTTGGTTTTGATCTTGTTTTATGTCCTGTGATTTTCTCAGCCTCATTTCAGTCTCTTTTTAAAATTCCTTTATTCTCCAGTCACATTCTGTGTCTAGATAAATGTTTTAATATACAGATAAATATGGCCTTGAATTATCACAGGTGAATCCATGCAGTTTTCTTGGCAGTGTTACAAAAATAGTTTGTCACTGCCTTTTTCAGGGTCTTACCTGCACCACTACACCTTTGCAGTTTTAGTCTACTCTGGAATTCCCTGACAACCCTCTCATCTAAAAACTGACAGGGCAAACTGTTTAGCTCTTAATATCAGCCAGGCTCAGCTGGCTGCTGCCATCTACTTGTGATTTTCTTTATCTGTTACTATACAGATTACAAATTGTGATAATATATAAAACTCACTCTATTTTGCTGCCCTGATGATTTTGGGAATTGTAATTTCATGAAATGCAGATAACCATACATGAATTAGGTTGCTGAAGAGGCTTTGATTGGGAAATCCACCGTAGGTGACTATCCTGAAACACAGGAATTATAAATGAAGGGATCATTCCTGTATATGATGAACAGGAGGACTAAATGATCAAAGTTGAATAAAGTTCAGGAGTATGTTCATGCCTCCTACAGTATTCTTAAAATATTCTGTTTTTCATTTTGCTTATTGGCCCTCACTGGGTCCTCAGGATAGTTTAGGAAATAATACTACCAGTAAAATGAAACGACAAAAATAAAAATATATATAATAAAGTATGAATATCACAAGAGGAGAAAATAATAATTTTAGGGATATTACGAAAGTTTATCTGCTTTCTGCAGCCACTGCTATTACACTTTTTATGTTGCTTTCTATTCAAACCTGAATTAGCACACACTCTCCCTATAGATAACATGAATAGTTTACATGAGAGGAACAGACTGCAAATTTTATGCAGCATGATGTTCAGAGTTCTCAAAAGCAGTCTTTATACAGTTTTGTCTTTCTATTTTGTAAGTAATGGATAGATAGGTATGGCCATAGGGTTCCTTTCAATTGCATAATCATTGTAAATAGACAAAACCTGGAATATGGAAGGGATCACATTCAACAGAGCAATAATGCAAAAAAAAAAATAGGTTGAGCAGTGGCTGATGGAAAAACAGAGGATATAAAACTAATATTTTCATGAGCTGCTGCTTTCTTTTTAAGAAATAAAAGATAGAATTTTAAGCATGTATTAAAGGGTTTCCTAAACATGGTGCTGAAGCTAAATGTTTACAACCCAAAAGTTATTAGACTGTTTTGAATATTGAGTTCTATCTGTATTACATAGATATGTACATTGTGTAAATACATTATAAATTATTTGTATAGTTATAACATCTGCTAGAAAGTGGCAGTCTTTAATTTCATTAAATTACTTTTTAAAAAGTTTAACACTATGTGTTCTTGTCATTTTTCTTCCTTAGACAATTGGAGGTTATAAATTGTTGCAATATAATCAGTGAATTGAGATATAAGGATCCAATATTGCTTCCAGAGTTATTAGAATTTGGGTGGAGGAAGGAAGGATCACATGGAGGAATCCTTCATTTAAGACAAAGTAGCAGAAACTTTAAAGCTAGTATTTTTTCAATTTATTATGCAATATTATGAAATATAGTTTTGTGGGACTTTTTTCTCTAAAGAATTCAGTAGTTACATCAATTCAAAATAAAAGTAAATTGCACTAGTGAATAAACATATCACCTCCACCAAAAAGATTTGGGAACTAGGAAAGTTGACAGGATTGCAAGACATTTTCATTCTAGAATAGGAACTGGTTTTAGAAGATAAGCTTTTAAATACCAGTTTTAAAATGGTAATAATCCCTATCAATTATGTTTAATTTCAATTTATATATTCACAATATAATGAGCTGTACTTAATCGTCTCCATTTGAGCTGGGATGTGATATCCTTGGGAAACTTGGCAAGGGCGCATCGTTATGGTGCCATGTTTTGTTACTGTTGTTCTAAGATTTTGAAACTTTGCGTTTCACAGTAAAACCTTTGTCCTACTTCGTTGCTTGTTATCCATGCTCCATTTACATTTTTACTGATTTGAATGACAGTTACATGTAACTCAACTGCTCTGAGAAAAAATGTTCATGGTTGCAGGATATATGCGAATTGTAAGTTACATGTTTAGTAAAACAAATATCGCTTCTCTGCCCATTTCAAGTCTTTTTATTTCCAATGCGTCCTTATTCGTATTCCCAACGAGCAAGAATTTGAAATTATTTAAGAGCAAGGGGCGCTTACTTTTAGAGTGAGCCCCGTAAAGTATACTATATTTCAAATCCCGAGAGCAACTATGCGACCATCGGAGGGAGGACTTTGCAAAGGGGAAGAAGAAGCGACAGGCAGAAGGAAGACAAAGATGGTCTCCGGCGCCTGAGAGGCCAAGGAAGGCGGTTAACGTGGCCGGGCGCCTTTTCCTACTTCCCAGAATAATTCCTCGTATCCTAGCAACGGTTTGTCCCTCCCCCTCCGACGGAGGATGAGGGAGCTTTCCAGCAGCTGTGCAGAGGCAGCAGGTGTACAACGCTCTGACAGGTACACCGGCGCATGCGCAGTCGGCGCGCTCGGGACCGCAGGCCGCCTAGTGTAGCGGAAGAAGCCGATTGCCCGTTGCTTTCAGGTAGGGGAGGCCCCGTGTCGGCTGCTGGAGTTCAGCGCCGGAGAAGCGACCGACTACAGAAGTTGCCATGGCAACGTCTCCAAGGTGCGGAGCTGAGGAGGGGAGCTCCCCGCGAGCACCGAGATGAGGCGCGTGGGGGTGGGGGAAGGGGACGCCTCCCGCGTGGGGCGGGACTGTGGGTGCGGCTGGTGCTGAACCGGGTGGAGGGCCAGGTTTCCAAGGGGGCTCCTTCACTCAGGGGCAGAATAAAGGGTCTCATGAACTATTAATGACCAGAACCGGCATCAATAATCAGTATTTCACGGCCTCGATTGGCACAAACAAGGAGAAAATGGGCTGACTGTTATCTAGATAGCAACCCTCCTATCGCAGTGATTCTCAAAGCCATTTAGGTTTTTTTTCCCCCCTAGAAAGATGAAAAGCAATATTATTGCCATTAAAATAGATGGTTGTTAATATACAGCAAGGACTATTTTGGCTAGACAAGGCTTTCTAACAAAATGCCCCCTCTTTTTTTAAACCTATCGTTCTCTCAAATATCCTTTTTGTGTGTGTCTATATATGTATGTGTGTATTTGTACTGATAGTGGCACAAGGTTAAATTTTATGTAGGCGCTAATGCTGCCTTCATAAAATGTGGAGGCTATGGTTTTTATTTATAAATGGCCCAACTGGAGTTACAATTGGAATCTGATTATTTGCAGGATTATCAGTCTCATTCTGTAAATTCCAGCAGGGTTGACATCCTCCAGGTTCTATCAATTAGTTGATGTCACCTGATGTGATTCAAGAGACCTGTCTTCTCTGCCACAGCATCTGCCTTATGGAGCATCCAGCCCCCAAATTTGGTTGGCCACAACATGGCCACCTTTAACAAGATCTACTTGCTCCTCAATAGGCTGATCGAAGATGGTATATGAATGTGTGGCAACTATTATGAGTTGTTATCTATCTGGCACTCATAATCTTGTTTTATTATCTTTATTATGTTATCTTTTTCCTTTATGTTTTTAACCTTTGTTAGTTGCTCAAAGTCCCCTGGCAAGTGGGCAGACATAAACATTGAAAAATAAGTCCATCCATCTACTATCTGCACTGCAACAATCCAGAGGATGCTGGAAGGTGGCTACAGAAAACATTAGCACTAATCTTCTGGACTTTTGCAGCCCAGCTATGCTACTTTTAGTTCTTATATTTATAAGATCATAGATCCCAACTTAATCCAACATTTTCTTAAAGCAATAGCCATCTGGCTATTCTTTATGGCTACCCATAAAGAAAAGGTATCCCAATTGTTATCCCATAACTGATATTTGGAGGCTTACTATATTAAAATCTATATGCAATGTTTTATCTTCAAGACTTGTAAGACCAGTTCTCTGATTTTTTTTTCAATCTTCCTTTAAATCAATCCAAATTAGTGGCTATTGCCATATCTTGCAGTAATGAATTACAGACCTTATGATGCACAGCAGAAATGCTTTCTTCTGCTTGTTTTAAGTCTCCTTCAAATTAGGTTTATTTGATGACTGTAGTCCTGGTGTTCTTAGAGGAGGAGATAAAATCATATTCTTGTTCAGCTTTCGGGGCATTATTTTCTACATAGTTACATTGAATGCTGTTTGTTATTTGATTGGTTCATTCAAGCAAATTGAAGAAAGCCTTCTGGAACTCTTCACAATTGTGTTTGGCTCTGCAAATTGGCTCTGAAAATATGGCCAGCTTACTGTTTCCTCCAAATTATCAATATTTGTAAAACACTAATTTCAGTTGCACTTCAGTTTACTTCCTTATCCATGTATACTGTAGTTCAATTTTTACTTTCTGTTTATAACTAGTTTATAATCAGGTAGTTTCTTTCATCCCATGATTATTGCTGTGCTTATTCAAAAGCTTTTGATGAGACGCTCACAAAATATAAACAATTTCTAATAAGTCACATGAAACCACAAAGACAGGTTGTGCCTATGAACACTTAAGTGTTCCACAGTCGTCCTGTAGAATAAATATACCAGTAGTTTCTGAAAACAAAGTTGTTCATATTGTCTGCTCTTTCCTTATTGAAGAGTGGTTTTGTTATACCTTACTATATTTATATCTCATATATTTTCTTCACAGTTACCAATACAGTTCAATATTTGTTACTGGACAAAGACTTCTATTGTTTTCCTCTACAAAGGAAATAATGTCATTCTTCTGTTCTGATTCATGTGATCCTATGTGAATAGAAGCTTCTGATATTACCTGTTCTCTAGTTAGGGTAAAATTATATAAAATTTCCACTAAACTAAAACACAATTGACTCTGACCCACCCACCTCCATTTAGTTTTGAAATAGGAATGACATCTTTATGTTTGTTGTTTGAAGGAGCCTTTTAAGAAGGACTTCTGGCATTTTTATTATACCATTTTCTAAGGCATGGCATTAAAGTAGTATTGTAGCAGATGCAGAATAATGCTGTAAATAGTGTTTTTTAAGAATAGATTATTACAAAACTCTGAATTTATTTCCACTCACATAGGATTGACAGACACCTTATACTTTTTATCATGGATTTACAGTATAAGGTCTCAACTGGCATCTTCTCTTTCTATCCCACTAGACATAAAATGCTTCATTCTTAAGGTTATCATTAGGCCCAGCTGTACTCATCAAGGAAACTATTTTTTAATGGTAGTGTAAAAATTTTCAGATTTGGACCTTAGAATTTGAAAAGCAACAACAGGATCATGGTAATGTTTTGAGCTGGAAAAATACCCGCGCTTAAAACATTTTGTTTTGTACTAAAACTTTCCAAATTGATGGATACAGTCAATTTGGAAAGAAAATAGCTGTTTCACACTCAAATCAACTGTTATGTGGATTACAAATTCACTTTCAAAGCATTTTGTAAAACTGTAATTTTAATATTTTGGCTCTTATTCAATTTCCTATTGCTGACTGATATGGGAGCTTGGTATTATTTATATTTGATTTGATTCTAGAATCCTAATTCTGTGCTAATGCCAAAGCTAATGATAATCAAAAATTTGAAATATTTGTTTATAATGTTATCTCTCATTATTTCTTTTATCTTCATTTTTTGTTTCCATGATAATACAAGTTAGTCTGAAGTGTTTTATTTTTGTCTCTTTCTCCAATCCTAGCTTCTAAAATATATATTATTTAATGAAATAGATAAATTCAGTAACTTGACTCTTAAAATTATTTTAAAATGTGTCTATCAAAAAAGTGCTATTGTATATGTTCAGTACCCTGTGAGTACCCACAGCTGACTTTTGAACATCACTTGTCAGCTGTGACCAGGGGGGCATTTGCCCAGGTTCGCCTGGTGCACCAGTTGCGTCCCTACCTGAACCGGGAGGCTCTCACAACAGTCACTCGTGCCCTTGTGACCTCTAGGCTGGAATACTGCAATGTGCTCTACATGGGGCTGCCCTTGAAGAGTATTCGGCGACTTCAGCTGGTCCAGAATGCAGCCGCGCGAGCAATCGTGGGTGCACCTCGTTTCACCCACGTAACACCTATCCTCCGCAAGATGCACTGGCTGCCTGTTGATCTCCGGGTGCGCTTCAAGATGCTAGTTGTCACCTACAAAGCCCTTCATGGTATTGGATCTGGGTACTTGAGAGACCGCCTACTGCCAATTACCTCCACTAGGCCAATAAGATCCCATAGATTAGGCCTCCTCCAAATTCCATCAGCCGGTCAATGTCGACTGGCAACTACCCGGAGGAGAGCCTTCTCGGTGGCTGCTCCGACCCTCTGGAATGAACTCCCCGTGGAGATTCGTACCCTCACCACCCTCCAGACCTTCCGCGTAGCCCTTAAAACCTGGCTGTCCCGACAGGCCTGGGGCTAAAGACTCCAACCCCACCCGAATAGTATGACTGTTGTGCTTTTTAATGATGTATTGTCTTCATGTATGTAACTTGTTTTGTCCTTCCCTCCCCCTGAATTGTGAGCCGCCCTGAGTCCCCCCAGGGAAAAGGGCGGCATACAAATAAAGTAAATCCAAATCCAAATATGAATTTATATACTATATAGCAAATGCAATGTTTGTTATTAATTGCACTGGATCCCAATACAACACTTTCCAGCATAAATGGTAACATTTTTCGTCTAAAATAATTTTTATTTTATAGCACATATATTATAAATTTTGAAATATTATTTAGTTTTCACATTCTGTATCATTTTTTTAACAATATTACTGGTGACTGATGCCTCTCTTTCATACTATTTTAAATTTATACACACATACATATACAGACATACACACACTTTTGGATTGTTAGCTTTTTTGTTATTTTTTTAAAAAGGATTTTGTTGCAATTCTGTATGTAAGCGTCCCTTTGAATTTTAAAAGTTAACAATTTTGTCTTCTTTTTATATAAGAAATACCCTTTATTTTACTTTGAAAAAAGCTTAGAATAACGGTAATCCTAATCAAACAGAACTGTAATTCTATTTATCTACAGTACTCTGAAATAAGCATCAATAAATTAAATGGGCCAAGTAAGTGTATAGAAGATTATAGTTTAAGGTAATCAACACATTAAAAAATATATTTTCTTGATCCAGAACTTAGGTTTTAAGAGCCAAGGTGGCGCAGTGGTTAAATGCAGCACTGCAGGCTACTGCTAGATCAGCAGGTCAGCGGTTCAAATCTCACCGGCTCAGGGTTGACTCAGCCTTCCATCCTTCCGAGGTGGGTAAAATGAGGACCCAGATTGTTGGGGGCAATATGCTGACTCTCTGTAAACCGCTTAGAGAGGCCTGAAAGGCCTATGAAGCGGTATATAAGTCTACTGCTATTGCTATTGCTATTTTCATGACTTCCTAAAATGTATCTTATGGACAATGTTTTTCTGTGACAAACCAGTTATGATGTTATTGCTATTGTATTTATAGTTGTACTAAAGGTTTGAGTAGTAATGTTCAGTCATATCAAATTAAGAAAACTTCAACATATTTGTTCTATTTTTTAAATCTGACTTTGCTTTATTAATTTGCAGGGCAAAAGTGGGAACACAGACTGCTTCTGAAGCCATGAGTACAAATAACCAATGGGATGTAAACAAAGCACTTACACTTGCTAGTCTTTTCCATTTTCTTTATGGTGCCGGAAATGCTTGTGCAATCCCATTTTTAACTCTCTACTTTCGGCAGCTTGGGCTGACTGCACCTCTAGTAGGGATTATAATAGGACTCAAACATTTAATCACTTCTCTTTGGGCCCCACTATGTTCCTATCTATCAAAAACCCACAATAAAAGGAAAGTATTTATTAGTGGATCATTATTTTGCTCAGTTGGAACAGGTTTGCTACTTACACTCATTCCACCAGTGAATAAAGATATTATCTATAAATATTGCAACATGAGCCAGAATCCCACTAAACTGACTACAACGCAAGTGCCTGATATAAATATGAATCATCCGAGTGCAATGAATGGAAACTCTTTTGCCGATAACAAAGTATGGTCTACAGAATCACTTGGAATGATCTCAAAGGACCAAGAGTCTAGGAGAAAACCAACAGTAATGTATACCTCATTCAAAATGAAAAGTATAAAAACTCCTATAATAAACCAAGGTGGCAATGATGTTGATATAAAGCCACAGCAATTCATAGATGCTTCTTCTGGTGTGACATCTGGTATTTCCGGGGAAGCTATTGTTCCAGCAGAGCAAAATTTGGAAACAACTACTGTAAGTGTACCTTTGAAAGAAACTGCTGGCATCATGACTATCGAAGAAAATGCTGACAAAAATGACTCAAGAAGAAATAGTAACTTCAAATTTTACCCAATCCCATTACCTGTTACAGAGGCACCTTATGTACTGAAAAATCTATCAGGGCGCAGGGAAAGAGCCCAAGATACAAGCTCTCAGTTACTTCAGGGTACTGAGTTCTTGGACAGTGAGCACCAGGTCTTCCTTATGGTGTTAGGTGCTGTTGTCCTTTGGGAGCTGCTCGCTGGACCACTTGAGTGGATGGTGGATGACAGTCTCTATGAATACCTTGACTTTGTGGATGCTGCTGACAGATATGAGAACCTTTGGATCTGGAGCTACCTAGGAGCATCTCTGGGTGTCTGCAGCACTGCAATATTTGTGGATCAATTGAATTGCTTTTTGAACACTAATATTCCACGTTTTGCAGTGCATTTTTATGGCTATGCCTTGTTCATGACACTGACATTACTGGTCAGTACCTTCTTTCCCATTTACATGTCAGAAAAAAATGAACATGTCAATAAAACAGTCAAAGCTTTGAACCTCATTGGAAATGACGGTCGAACCATCCTGTGTGCTGTCACCATCTTCCTCACAGGAGCTATTGGGTCAACTGTGCAGAACTTTCTTTTCTGGCAAATGCAAGATCAAGGCAGTCATGAATTATTCATGGGTCTCTCGGTGACTATTGGACTGATTGCTGAAATCCTGCTCTATATCTACAAAAGCAAACTGCTAAAGGCTCTCTCTGGTGGTGGCACACTTGCCTTGGGACTAAGTTGCCTGGCAGTACAACTGCTCTACTATTCTTTCCTCTGGAATTCCTGGGCCGTGCTGCCAATCCAGGTCTTCTGCGCCTTCAGCAATGGTGCATTATGGTGGGCAGTGAATTTGATGACAGACGACGTTGCCACTCCTGGTACAGAAAGGTCTCTGCACTTGGTCCTTCAAGGCCTTTCTCATGGATGTGGAGCCAGTTTAGGCAGCTTTGCAGGAGGTTTTGTTGTGAACAGCTTTGGTTTAGCAATGCTCTACAGAGCATGTGCCATTACCTTAATATTATGGCTAGTTTTGTTCTTGGTTGTTCAATCTAAATTACCACGACAGAAAAGGATTAATTATTCCCGTCTCTTAGCTGCAGATTCTAGTGATATGAGTGATTCTGATTATGATGAAGAAAAAGAAAGGGACTGGCTTGTAAAAGCTATGAAAGATGACAACTTTGCTAAGCATTGGTAACTAATACTGGATTTCAACGGTCACTTTATCAGAAAGTAGACTACGGAGAATTAGGGTGAAGTTTTTAGAAATAATCCATTCTGTAAGAATTTATTCTATTGGAAGTCAATTTTACGATGTACATATTTGCTCAGGAAATTATTATAAAGATTTTATAAAGATTTTATTTTCTTAAGATTAATTTATTGTACATATTTATAGCAAGTCTGCTTTTCTAAAATGTTTATTTTCAAAACTAGGGAAAGAGGGCTTTCAACAGAAATACTGTGAAGGTTTTTTTTTCTCTTTATGAGAATTGGCTTTATGGAGACTGATCATTTTTTAAAACAAAGAATTCTTGCATAAAATGCTTCCCTTCTTTTAATCACAATTAGTTACTTTAAAAATGTTCTGCTTGCTTTTCTTTTTAAAATTAAAGGTCATTACAGATATTTCAATATTTTGAAAACAGCTGAAATTCTTGGACACTATCTAATTCTTTGGAATGGTATTTTTCTTAAATCTACAAGATACATTTGATGTAATGTTTAAAATGTTCATATATTAAAATATTTTCCCCAATAGATGAAATATGACCATAAAACCCTCACAAACATTAGGGGTTATAAATTAGAATGGTCACTTATTTCCTGTCTAAATGGAAGACAAACATGCATAGCAAATTGTACATGCAAATTTATATTTATATATTGTAAATCTAGAGATATATAGAAATATAATGTATCTCACCATAATGAAGGAGACTGGTACTTAGGTGGTGATGATTTTAGCTGCTACTTTCCCTTTTTGTTGTCTTTTAAACCAGATTTGGCCTTCGAATAGAAGATTATTCTCTATAAAATGTGGTCACACAAGCAGTTTATACATGGCTTTATCATTCTATCTTGTATTAATAATATTTAGAAAATTCTTGTGTTTCTATACATCTTCGGGATACATGAAAATATTATTTTGGTTTTTTTTCCTGTATATTATATTTTTCCAGTATAAAATAGGACTTTTGTAAGTATCAGAGAGTTTGTCTAAATACACAGCTATAATACAATCTGGTTTAAGAGATTTCTTTATTCAGAACAAAAAGGCAATAATAATAAACTGCTTTGTGGGCTACAGTCTCACAGTAAAGCACCTGATTCCCAACAAGCTGTTAATCAGAAAATGCATACCTAACAATAATTTCCTTTATATGTACAATTACTGAAGAATGGACTAAAGTTTCAGAAGAATGTTGTAAGAATCATGGAAAAAATAATATTTCCAATTTCATATTCAGGAGAAATAAATTTACATGCAATCTTCACAAGTTTTGCTCCCATTTTGCAGTTAATATTAAGCATCAGTTCACTCTATTTTTTCCAATAAAAACTGCTGCTAACAAGTTGCCTTTTCATTGGAAGAAGTTTGGCTTCTCATTACAACAACAAAATAAAAATCCATCCGTAGATCTTGGAAATGGAAATTGCTTGGGTGATTTTACAAATATTTTTTATTGTTTTATTTAAAATCTTACATATTTAGCAAAGGAATGTAAATTGGGAGATTAGAAATAAATATAGGAGTTCCATTTTTTAGAATCTGCAATATCGTAACTTACAGAATTTAAACTGATCAAACTACAGACAGGTCTACCTCCTTTTGCCATTCTCAGCTATTTTTTTTAATAAGGTGCTTATCATGATTTCAAATTGAAAATTCACCCAATTCCATATGTATGCATTATCAAGCAATTTTAAATAAATGTTTGTGTGCATGGTACACATAAATAGTGCATACTTATACTTAGCTAAGAAAATTGTATTAGTGCATTCTATAGTTATAAAATAATAGTTTCCCATTTCTGGTAAACACAAGGAATGCACCTTCTTTCCATTTATTATAAAAACTGATTATTGGTGTAAAAATTAGGAAAAAACATTGATTTGCCACACAGTATTATGTTCTCAGTTTGGCTGAGGACAGTATAATAATTAGATAGGGGAAGGAGACATAATTTATATTTATCAGTAATAAATAGATCACATTCCAGATTGCCAGTTAAGGGTTATCTCTGGGGCAGATTTACTTTGTAATGTACAGACTTTGTAAATAGTAAACTTGTACAATGGATTTATTCTATTGCCAGAGTTGTTTTGAACTGTTATTTAGTCAATTATTATTTTAATATTTCCTTTCCTAAAAATCAAAGTTAAAATATATAACAGTATTTGCCTTTAAATATATTTGGATTCCCAATTGTTGCATAATTATCATAGAAATGAATTTATATGTATTACTATGCCATATATCCTTGTGAATGAAATTATACTACTATACTTCTAAGACTCTCATCGCTGGAGATCTGAATGCTGGTGCTGGAGAAAGAGATGCAGGTAATCATCTACTTATGACCATATTGAGCCCAACACTTACGCTGCTAAACAAAACAGACGCTAAGTAAGCTTTGCCCCATTTTACAACCTTTCTTGCCATAGTTGTTAAATTAATCACTGCAGTTGTTAAGTTAGTAACACAGTAGTTAAGTGAATTTGGCTTCCCCAACTGATCCTTTTTATAACTTGGCACCATATTTTTGAACATTACACACCCTTCACAGGAAAGTATTCACAATGCAAATTTTGGTGTTTCACCTTGATGACGTTTCATTTGAAGCAACCCTTTGAATATGCTTGTCAAACAACAGTCCACTGTTTTGTATTCCTTTTGTGTTGCTTTAGGGTCTCTAGTATTTCTAGAGGTAAAATATCTGTGCCTATTTTCCATTCCAGATTAGACACTTTTTTGCATGCCCATAGGTCTCGCCTGGCTATAGCACTGCTGTATGAAGTCTTGAGGTGACATAAAGCACCTTTTCATGCAGAATTGCACCACCCCCTCAACAAACTATCACCTCCATAGTGTGAAGCATCTTATTTAGGCCAAGTACTGATCTGAGAGAAAACTTTGCAGGAAAATCTTGACATTCCAACCTGATTCTGCATAATTGCATCAATTTTTGTGTAAAACAAAGCAATCTCATCATGTGCCATAAGTTTTCTAGTCATGCCAATAACAAAACATTCAGCATTGCTTGCCAAGAACTGATAATAAAGCATAAACCGCTTGACTGACAAACATTATTTGCAACCATTTTTATGTAATTTGCTGACAAATCTCACAAGATCCAGCAACCTAAAATATTTTTTTTGTACAATAAGCCATCATTCCATGTATATAAATAAATCTATTTATAAATAATAAAATAAATCCATTTTTCTGCTTAAAAGGAGAGTATTATTTTACACTGATCCCAACCTTGTAAATACATTCTGTTTTGTATGTCAATGACAGGAATTATGCTAGAAATTGGTTTTATCTTAGGCAAAGTCAGCTACTGTATGTAATCTGGGGCCAGTCTTTATCTCCTCTCTCTCAACCTCAGGAAGAAAACAATGGTAAAGTACTTCCAAAATCTTGCCAAGAAAAGAGAATTCTTGAGACAATCACTAGAAGCCAATGCTGAATCAAAGGCACACACATATTAAAAAATCATACCTGCCTATTATCTGAATATAATGCAGATATTAATTTTGAATGGCAGAGAAACTTTGATTGTTAAACTAGCCATAATTAATGTAATAAACTCATCTTCTGATATGCCCTCTGTAATCCTAAAGATGCTTCCTGAAATCTTTGAATCATTATTGATGAACCTAAATATGAACAAGTCTTTCACATACATTCATTGGGTAGAGTGTCTCAAAGAAAACGGATAGTCTATGATTTGTTTAAGATTTCAGTTTGCCAGGTACCAGGTTTCTCAAGAGAAATATATTAACAACAACAACAAAAGTCTAGGAAAGATGTTCCTCATAATTTGTTCTGAAAATACATGAATCAACCTGACTTTTTCCAGACTATTTGCTATGCTATTTGCTGAAAAGAAACTCAGCAGTGAATTTGTGATGAAGTACGGTATCGGCCCATGATGGCGAGCCTATGGGACATGGGCCACAGGTGGCACACGGAGCCATTTCTGATGGCACAGTATGCACGCTCGCCAGCTGATTTTGGCCTTACTTGTGGGGCATTTTTCAGCCTCCAGAGACTTTAGGAACGAGAAAAACAGCCCAACATGCAAACCGGAAGTTGGAAAATGAGCCATTTTTTGTGTCTGAAGGGGCCTCTGGAGGGGTGGGGGAGGCCGTTTTTGCCCTCTCCGGGCTGCTAAAAAGCCTCTGGTCCACTGTGCCATCACGTGCCAAAAGCGGGGGGGAGGGCATTGCATGCACATGGGGGGCACTTACACATGCATGTAGGGGGGTCGTGCGCATGTGTGGGGCAGGATGCATAGAATTATGGGTGTGGGCACATGCACGCATGACCCCCCCATGCTCCCCCCGTTTTTGGCACTCAATGGCAAAAAGGTTAGCCATCACTGGTATAGGCCAAAGGGCTGACATATTTTGAACTGCATATTTTTCCCAATTCTGCTTTTAGCAAATAGGTCACATTCTCTTTTTCTATGGAGCAGGTGACAGCAACAATATTATTTGTTGTTCTTCTCTACCTCCTCCTCCAATATCATCCATAATTATATTGAATTTTAAAATATCCAAATGGGATTTTTCAATGAATGACTTCGTTGATCAAAGCTATAATCAGGATGCAACTATGAAATGCCGGATCCAACTCTTCACAATATCCTTTTCAACTGTTTTTCTTAGTTTCTAGTTCTACTTATTACTTTTTAACTGATGGTAAGAGAGTGGTTAATCAGGCAATTCCCACCTCGTTCTCATAAGGCTAAAAATCTAAAATTTCATGAGAAAAATATCATTTTCTATTCACAGGGGCTTCTGTTTCTGAAAAAGTGATTCATATTTTTATCCTTTGCCTATTTTATTTACATTTAAATGCTTACTGTTGTCTTTCCTATTCACAATGGGATTATAAATATAAGATGACACAATGTTGAACATTCTAGGTAATGAAATGAGTCATTTCATAGCTTGGAACATTTCTTCATTTTACATATATAGTACAGATGCAATGCCATCTTAATTACAATTTATTCACATAATTACAACAATCCCTTAATTAGGAAACTACTGCAGGGCATGATTTCCAGAATTCTTTCCAAGCCTTTGTGATTAAGAGGTATCAAGGGAGGAGTATTTATACTGGAGGAGTTACGGTAATGGTATTCTGAGCTTTAGCCTTACTGCCACTCCTATAGGGAAGTATTGGGAAAAATTTAGCTGGAATGTTTTTCTCCATAGTTCCCAGTTGGATATGATTTTTATTTTGCTGGCTTCTCCCTCCAAAGCATACATATTCAGTTTTTGGAGAATTGTTCTAATTTTGGACAGATCAAATTCCAAGTCCCTTAGTCTGTCAATAGTACCAACTCCCAGTTTTGATAGCCAGTTGTTGTTGTTTAGAGAAACATCTTTGGTATAATCTTTCGTTTTGGAGGTAGGTTTATTTATTTGTTTGTTCGTTTGTTCAATTCAAAAAGCTTTATTGAGGTCTTTGACCAGTCTTGACAATAAAAGAATATGGTAAAAAGAGTGATAGCGTAATACAGCAGCTAGTTATTAAAATAATGATAGAGCAATAAAATGGTGTAATTAAAATTTTTGCACAGTTGTGTAACTTGGTGAAAATATTTGGCCACCTGGTATATGAGTGTAGGGTTAGTGTCCCTTTTAAAATAATAAACATAAACTTTATCTGCATGGCTCCCATATTTGGGAATGATTGGAGCAATCACAGGACATCTTGGGGCATCATAGAAAGGACACCAGATGAGAACTATTCTCAAGTTTTCTTCACTCACATTATATACCACATGATAGGCTATAAAAAGCCATGCCTCTTCGTGAATCTGCAAAAAAAAAAAAACCCACACATACATTGTGTATGACAATGAGATTCTCAGTCATCCAGATCATCCTTGTCCCAAAGATGCTTTTTCAAGAACTGAAGAAGCTTCTTGGATGAGAAACGAAACATCTGCAAAGAAAAAAAAAAAACAGAAAGTCCAGTTGCCTCCTGAAAAAAGCACCTTTGGGCCAAACATACATTTTGCTCTAGTAGTTGATAAATAGAAGTTAAGAAACATACAGTCTTAAAAACCAGGAGGAAACTTTGGGGAGAAGAAGGAAAATGTCGATAGGGAAAGTGTAATGGCTGGCAAGCTGAGATTAATCTAGTTAGTATTGGTAGCTGAAGAGATGTTACTGGTTTTAATTAACAGCAGTATTGGCTGGTAATCTGAGATGTACAAAAAAGGGGCATACTGCTGAAAAGCAGGTTTGAGGAGAGGCTGGATTAAGCAACGTTCTCAGAAGTGAAGCATGAAACAACCCAAAGAAGAATACTGAAGATAGAGGTCTAATATGGGACAGATTCTGTCCAGCACAGAGGGTTCCGGGGAAGCTAGAAGACCAGAAGAGGAGCAACCAAGTTCTGTTTCCCTCTGTTAGGCAAGGACAGACAGAGGGGAAAAGGCATTATTCATGCAGGAATAGAGTCTTTAGAAATAGAAATGTATGTGTTCAGGTGACTACAAAGGTGGGTTGCTCCCAGTTTGACTCGGTTTGACTAAGCCAGTAGTGGAACTCAAGTCTGGGTTGCACAACTGGCAGCAACCCAGGCCTTCCACGCCCCTGAACCGGTTCCCTCGCCACCGCTGGGCCGCCACAATTTGGGTTTTTAGTGACTGCACATGTACAGTTCACTGTAAATTGTTCTGTGCATGTGCGAAGAACAGTTTACATTGAACAGTGCACACGTGCTAGTTGCGCACAGATTGCAAACTGGTAGTATATCCGGCAGCAACCCACCCCTGGGTGACTACATTAGAAAACCTTTCAGCTACACAATTTCTAGAAGAGGAATAATAATATTGTACAGTACATTTTAAATCTAAAGCCATGACTTCATTCCGGATCAAAATATAGGGAATGTCCAGGGCTGGCTGACCCAGTAAATAATTTTGCTGAAGAAAATTGCTCAGATTGAAAGTATTTGTTTTAATAAAATGGATAGCACTCTCAAGAGGTGTTTTGCATTGTTTTTCACCAAAATGGATAAAAACTATGAAACCACTATTATCACATTCAGCAGTCAACTTTAAATTCCTTGTTCACCTAAAATAATTCTTATTTTGCACACACATTATCTAAATCAACACATGTACAACATTATTTTCTCATACATTTCTCCATTGCATGCTGAAAATAAAAACTCTGTTCTACACACACTCTACTCAGTGCAACATTATACTGCACTTTTGCTCACAGGGTAGTTAAGTAATCATCTGGGCTCAGGAAATGTCAGTTAAGGAAATGTTAAGGAGGTGGCACCAGGATGTGACTATGACTATCTTAGAGAACAAATCCCAATTCACAAATAACCAGAAATGATAGGCTTGAACATTGAACCAAAGTACTCTCAAAAACATAAACATCCATGGTAGATCAGATTCTTCCATCATGTGTTCTATCATTCAACCCCAATGCTGTCTAGTGGAATTCCCTACTGGAAAATCCATAAGGAGAACATGAGCTTCTCCTGCTTTCTTCTCAATCAGGTATCTTAGCAACTGATGTTTGGAGGCATGTTTCCTTAGATACCAGGATAATAGATAGAAATAATCTTAATATTTGTTCATATTTCTTTTTAAAGTCTTCTAATCTGATAGCCACTGCTAGACAATTAGGTAATTTATTCCTCAATTTAATCATGCCCATTGAAACTGGATTATCTTGATACTCAGGCTAAGCATTTCTGGATCTGACTAAATGCTCTCTAATCCACAGTAGCATTTTTGATGCAAATTCAGCATATAGGATATGACACAAAGTGAATGGGGACATCCTTTCTAGGACATTGGATTTTTATTTATTTGTTTATTTTTGTGGTAAGGAAAAGGTTCCCCTTGCACATATGTGCTAGTCATATGTCACCGACTCTAGGGGATGTGTGTGCTCATCTCTGTTTCAAAGCCAAACAGCCAGCGCTGTCTGAAGATATCTCCGTGGTCATGTGGCCAGTATGATTAAATGCCGAAGGCACACAGAACGCTGTTACCTTCCCATCAAAGGTGGTTCCTATTTTTCTATTTTCATTTTTACATGCTTTCAAACTGCTAGGTTGGCAGAAGTTGGGACTAGTGATGGCAGTTCACTCCATTACATAGCACTAGGGATTCGAATTGCCGAATTGCCGACCTTTCTGATCAACAAGCTCAGTGTCTTAGCCACTGAGCCACCGCATTCCTCTTTTTTGTGGGTACTTTCTGGTTTTTTTTTAAATTGTTTTGGAAATTATGTTAAGTGTATCCAGGGACTTACACTGACATTTTTTGAGGTTTCAAATGGCACTTCCAGTTTTTAACCACTAAGGTAAGAAGAGATAGACAGATGGGGGGTGGGGGGGGGGTAGGAGGGAAGGAGTTGTGAAAGAAAGCCCTTTAGAGAAGCTGAGGATTCTGGGATATCCATTCTTGTCCTAGAGAAAGACCACAAGCATCAATCTTTCCCAATTATACTACTTTACAATTGATGTTAAGCAATATTTCATAACTATCACAATTATTATAAGAAGTGCCTTTAACCATTACAACTTCTTGATTCCATGGTTTAACTGTGTGTTGTGTGAAGAAAAATACTTTTGACTGTTATGAATCTTCCACAATTCACTATTTTACATTCTTTCTCTGCCTAAAGAAACAGTAGGAGTTAGTTCTGAACAAATAAGCAAGAAAGGCAAAGGATGTGTTGCTTGCAAAGGCAATTCAGCTTCAAATGCTCCTATTGAAAAAGCAACATATATAGAAATGCTCTTAAATGTCCCAAGCTGAATTTAAGACATGCTTGAATTGGTTGGACAATTGGTTATCAGAAACCTAGATATGTCAAGTGTTTCTGTGCTATAATGCATCTTTCCTTCTATTTTCTGCAAGGGCCTCAGCTGGTGCTCAAACAACTTTGGACTAATGGCACATTTAGAATTTGGAACTCGAATAAAAGTATTATGCTGTCTACTTCATAAATACAAAAGGATAGATGAGCTATCTAGACAACATGTTCTCCTACTAAATAAAGACAACATTCAAGACAACAGAAATTCATTTCATTTTGCACAATAGCTTTAGAAATTCAGACATGACTTCTGAGAAATCTAAACCATGTGTTTAATGGTTTTATATAACACAAACTAGGATTGAGCTCAAAAATTTTGGGGAAGAGCCGCCGAAGGATTGGTGGTGGTGGTGGGGAGACTGTCGAGACATATTATTCACTCAAAAACATGTTTTTCACTCACCACTGTAAACTTTCATTAAACTTATGTTTTTTTCAGCTGACCTGCAATTTATATTTATTGATAATCATATATTAAGCACCAGGGAAAACTGGAGATTCAGGCAGTTCAAATGAGTATATTTATTGCAAGAATATGACCAACTAGCGGTCAAGGGAAATGAGCGGGAGAAAAGAAAGAAATTCAAGGTGGGCTGAACTTAGCTCTTTTGAGGGCATGTAGGGACTTGTGTCTTATGATGTGTTTGACCCCTCCCTCAGGCTCAGCCTGGTCATCTCCTATATCATAGTTACACTATATTTAATCATTTTGTGCTAATTAGCAGAAAAGGTAAAACGTATCTCCAAAACAAGATCGATATACATTAGTTAACATCCCTGTTATCTAGTATGAATCATGATAGGATTGTTCCTAATTAAATAATGTCCTCGGAAAAACTACTACTATAATCTTATAATTATCATTTTTTCCAATGAAATAACTACATATTAGAAATAAAAAAGTTTTTAAAGGTTTACTCATGGATCAACTGAGACTTGCTATGCTTTTAGGGAAGCAGAGGTGCAAGTCATAATATGTGGTTTTCTGGTTAAATTTGGCAGCTTGAATAACTGTGCTGTTAATATACACTATTGCATGGTAATAACAGAATGTCTTTCGAACTTTAGTGCTGTAAAATTCTGAAGATGTTCTTTCAAATTCAATGCCATAGTGAAACCTTTAGTATCATTTAGAAGATCCAGTGCAGGTTTACTTTTTGGTTCAATGACAATCTCTACTAATAATAAACTGATGTTAAAAGAGAAAATGGCATTCAATTATTGAAGCATTGCTAGGAATTGTTAATGCTGTTTTAACTTAAAGACTAATGATGAAATATAGATCCAAACTTCATGACAGTTTGCACCACCAATGGTCTTGAATAAGGAAGTGACACAACTGAAGTCTGTGCTTTTTTCTCTTCTTTTTTTTTACATTGCTCAAGAGCATGTATGAAAATTGTAGAGTAGATTCAGTGACTCTTACAGTAAACAAACAAACAACAACAGTGTGATACACTTCCAAACAACATTGAAAGTGTATTATTCTCCCTGCTTGTTTACTTTTCCCTACCCCAAAAAAGCCCAAACCAAAATTAAATTAAAATTCCACCCACCTCCTTGTTTCCCAAACATACAATTAGTGTATTTAAATTAAAACACTTCTAGTACCTTCCCTAGTTCTTCCCCGTTCCTCCCTCCCTGTCCCGATAGAGTCAACAATTCAAGGCTGTAACTATTTAAAGTCTCTGCTCCAGGAACTAAACTCCTGGTCATGGCAAAATGAATCACCTCAAACCGAAGACTGTTCTTTTCTTGGTGTGTGTTTAGCCACCATAAAGATGACTAATGTGCATATTTTGCAAACGAGCAAAGTGTGGATTTGGAGTTTACCTAGCAGCTGCCAAAGAACATGTCTTTATTTGAGGCAGCGTCAACTATTCCATTTAGCCAGAAAACTTTATTGTGGAGAAGAAATGTGAAGGAGTTCCCCTTCAAGCCATGGGCCGGCTGTGACAAGAGACTATTGGACTCTTCTTGATCCGGGGTTTTCTTATGCTACTAGAAGTAAACACAAGCCATATATTTTATTTTTATTTCTTTTTATATGATCCAACTTACAGAGACTTTGTGTGTGGGGGGGGTGTTAGATGATGTTGATGATGATGATTGATCATTGCAGTCAGCCAGATGTTCAGACTGGGTTTGGCATTTTTGTCTACCTATCGAGTCCTTACCAAGGACCTGGAATGGGCAAATCTGGCTGTTACAGATATTGTCACAGGATGGAAGCTGTTCCAAGTAAAGCCGCCTTCTGCAATTGACTGATGACAAATTTGTCAATGCCTATGGTGTTCAAGTGGTGCTTCAGTTGTTTTGGGACTGTACCCAAGGTGCCTATTACTATTGGTACTACCCTTGCTTGCCTTTGCCATAGTCGTTCTATTTCTATTTGTAGGTCTTTATATTTTGTTATCTTCTCCAGTTCTTTTTCTTCTATTCTGCTGTCTCCAGGCACTGCCACTTCCATCATCATTATTATTATTATTATACAATTGTATCACAGCGGCCAGTTGTTTCGCCAGATTTGGTATTGGTTACTAGTCGGGCCCCACCCAGGGGCCTAGGACGTTGTAACGTATTTTCGTAATATGCGTGCAGATCCAAGCAGTGCGGCTATTTGCATTTGACTGGTGGTGATTTTGTCAATTTTTAACTGTTTTAAACGTAATTCCAGTGCTTTTGGAATAGCACCCAGTGTGCCAATTACCACTGGAATTACCACTGCTGGTTTGTGCCATAGTCGTTGAATTTCAATTTTTAAGTCCTGGTATTTTGCGATTTTTTCATGTTCCTTCTCAGCGACCCTGCTATCACCTGGTATTGCGATGTCTATGATTGTGACCTTATTTTTCTCAACCAGTGTGATGTCTGGTGTATTATGCGCCAGTATTTTGTCTGTTTGTATGCAAAAATCCCACAAGATCTTGACCATCTGATTTTTGGTGACTTTTTCAGGCTGATGTTCCCAACAGTTTGTTGCTGCTTTAATATTATAATTTTTGCACAAATTCCAATGGATCATTTGTGCTACTGAATTGTGCCACAATTTATAATCAGTCTGCACGATTTTTTTTACAGCAGCTGAGTATGTGATCAACAGTTTCATCAGCTTCTTTGCAAAGTCTGCATTTGGCATCATCAGAGGATTTTTCGATTTTGGCCTTAATGGCATTTGTGCGGATAGCTTGTTCTTGCGCAGCCAGGATTAGTGACTCTGTTTCTTTCTTTAATGTACCTGTTGTTAACCATAACCAAGTTTGTTCACTGTCCACTTTATCTTTTATTTTTTCCAGAAATTGGCCATGCAGTGCTTTGTTCTGCCAACTCTCCATTCTTGATTTTATCACATCTTTTCTGTATTCTTGTTTCATCTGTTGGGCCTTCAGTAGATTTTTGTTCTTTACTTCGATTAATAGATGTTCTTGAGTGTCTTTTAAATAATCAGCCAATGCATGTTTTTCTTCTTCAACTGTTTGCTTCACTTGTAATAATCCTCTGCCACCTGTTTTTCGGGGCAGGTATAGTCTATCAGTATCACCACGTGGATGTAAACTGTAGTGCATTGTCATTAGTTTCCTGGTTTTTCGGTCCAAAATGTCCAAATCAGCTTGTGTCCAGTTAACTATACCAGCTGTGTATCTTATAACTGGTATTGCTCAGGTATTTATGGCCTTGATTGTATTTCCACCATTCAATTTAGATTTCAAAATTTTCCTAACTCTTTTGGTGTACTCTCACCTGACAATAGTTTTTACTTCTCCATGCTTGATGTTATCCAACTGCAGAATGCCTAAGTATTTGTAGGCTTCATTTTCATTGCATTTAATTAGTTGGCCTTTGGGCATTTCAATTCACTCACATGCAGTGATTTTGCCCCTTTTTATGGATACAGTGGCGCATTTTTCCATGCCAAACTGCATTGAAATATCGGTGCTGAATAGTCGGACTGTGTTTGTCAATGATTGGATTTCTATTTCTGACTTTCCATAGAGTTTCAAATCATCCATATATAGTAAATGCGAAATTTTTTCAGCTTCTTTGGCTGTTTGGTAGCCTAATTTCATTTTTTTAAGATTACTGATAGTGGGATCATTGCGATGATGAAGAGAAGAGGTGAAAGTGAATCACCCTGGAAAATTCCTCACTTGATATTAACCATTCTGTAGATCTCATTCCCTACTGCCAACTCAGTTCTCCATTGTTTCATTGACTTTTCAGTAAAGGATGTAATATTTTTGCTAATGCCAGTTGTTTCTAAGCATTTTATGATCCAACTATGTGGCAGTGAGTCAAATGCCTTTTTGTAATCAATCCAGACCATATTCAAGTTCGTTTTTCTGTTCTTACAATTTTCTAATATCATTTTATCAATTAGGAGCTGATCTTTTGTGCCCCTGCTCCTTCTTTTGTTGCCTTTTTGCTCTACTGGCAAGATATTGTTTGTTTCCAAATAATCCATCATGTTATCTGCAATTTATTATTGTACAATTGTATCACAGCGGCCAGTTGTTTCGCCGGATTTGGCATTGGTTACTAGTCGGGCCCCACCCAGGGGCCTAGGACGTCGTAACGTATTTTCGTAATATGCGTGCAGATCCAAGCAGTGCGGCTTTTTGCATTTGACTGATGGTGATTTTGTCAATTTTTAACTGTTTTAAATGTAATTCCAGTGCTTTTGGAATAGCACCCAGTGTGCCAATTACCACTGGAATTACCACTGCTGGTTTGTGCCATAGTCGTTGAATTTCGATTTTTAAGTCCTGGTATCTTGCGATTTTTTCATGTTCCTTCTCGGCGACCCTGCTATCACCTGGTATTGCGATGTCTATGATTGTGACCTTATTTTTCTCAACCAGTGTGATGTCTGGTGTATTATGCGCCAGTATTTTGTCGGTTTGTATACGGAAATCCCACAAGATCTTGACCATCTGATTTTCGGTGACTTTTTCAGGCTGATGTTCCCACCAGTTTGTTGCTGTTTTAATATTATAATTTTTGCACAAATTCCAATGGATCATTTGTGCTACTGAATTGTGCCACAATTTATAATCAGTCTGCGTGATTTTTTTACAGCAGCTGAGTATGTGATCAACAGTTTCATCAGCTTCTTTGCAAAGTCTGCATTTGGCATCATCAGAGGATTTTTCGATTTTGGCCTTAATGGCATTTGTGCGGATAGCTTGTTCTTGCGCAGCCAGGATTAGTGACTCTGTTTCTTTCTTTAATGTACCTGTTTTTAACCATAACCAAGTTTGTTCACTGTCCACTTTATCTTTTATTTTTTCCAGAAATTGACCATGCAGTGCTTTGTTCTGCCAACTCTCCATTCTTGATTTTATCACATCTTTTCTGTATTCTTGTTTTGTCTGTTGGGCCTTCAGTAGATTTTTGTTCTTTACTTCGATTAATAGATGTTCTTGAGTGTCTTTTAAATAATCAGCCAGTGCATGTTTTTCTTCTTCAACTGTTTGCTTCACTTGTAATAATCCTCTGCCACCTGTTTTTCGGGGCAGGTATAGTCTATCAGTATCACCACGTGGATGTAAACTGTAGTGCATTGTCATTAGTTTCCTGGTTTTTCGGTCCAAAAGGTCTAAATCAGCTTGTGTCCAGTTAACTATGCCAGCTGTGTATATTATTATTATTATTATTATTATTATTATTATTATTATTATTATTCACAGATAAATATTAAATGATGGAACTTGCAGACTTTGGTGAAAAATAGAAATCCTTACCAACTTTCAATTAACCTGAATTTCTTTTATTGCACTGGGTCATTGCAAGTCCCAGCATACATAGATTTTAATTTTTCTACTCATCAGAAAGTAAAGATAGTGGACATCTGGGAGTTTTGTTCATTTTCTACCAAGATTATGTTAAGTATAAAGAGGGGGAAATTCTCTATTCTTGTGGGACTTTAGTTCATATCCTTTGTAGCTAAAAGGCTTAGTGTGGAATGTCAACAATACATGAAGGGATCCACCAGAGGCTGAACACAACGAAAACTTCCTGGAAATTGATGTTGTGAAAATGCCATAAAGCTCAAGACTTAGTAGAAGTAAAGGAAAGAGGAACAAAGCTTCTGTCTTCCAAACTGCAGATAAATTTACATTTTGTGTCACACAAACTGATTATTCTTCTTCTTTGCTCTCTCTAAAAAGGTCAAGGAAGAAATGGAAGAAATGGTCCAGTGGTGGGATTCAAAATTTTTTGCTACTGGTTCTGTGGGTATGTCTTAGTGGGTGTGGCATGTCTTGGTGGGTGTGGCTTGGTAGGCATGGCAGGGAAAGGATACTGTAAAATCTCCATTTCCTCCCCACTCCAGGGGAAGGTTACTGCAAAATCTCCATTTCCAGTCCATCAGCTGGGACTTGGGAGGCAGAGATTAAATGGGGGCAGGACCATTCAGAGGTGGTGTTTACTAGTTCTCCGAACTACTCAAAATTTCTGCTACCAGTTCTCCAGAACTGGTCAAAACCTGTTGAATACCACCTCTGGATATGTCATAATATTGAGGAAACTCTTGCAGCAATCTGCAACTTAGGGTAGGCTTAGCTTGTTACAAAGGGTCATGGTTGCTCAGTGGCTAAGATGCTGAGCTTGTCAATCAGAAAGGTGGGCAGTTTGGTGGTTCGAATCCCGAGCACCACATAATGGTGTGAGCTCCCGTTTCTTGTCCCAGCTTTTGACAACCTAGCAGTTTGAAAGCATGTAAAAATGCAAATAGAAAAATAGGAGCCACCTTTGGTGGAAAGTTAACAGTGTTCCGTGCGCCTTTGGCATTTAGTCATGCTGGCCACATGACCACGGAGACATCTTCAGACTTCAGCTTTGAAACAGAGATGAGCATGCCCCCTAGAGTGACTAGCACTTACGTGCAAGGGGAACCTTTACCTTACCTAGCTTGATATATGGCTATTAGCTGAATTTATTTAGAAACAAAGAGATATTTATGCGAGTGGTTCTACACTGTTTTGCATGGAGTTAAATTGAGTGGTTGAGTAATGAGTAGTTGCAGGCAAAGATGGGACAAAATCAGTGGAATAAATAAGTAGGGGTGTTTTGATTTTCTGGAAGTCTTTCAAATGATAAAAATAAAACCTTTTTTTAACCACCAGAGGGCACCTCTCAGTGTCATAATAGACCTTCATCTAGTCTCCTGCAGCCTCAGATTCTGCCTTATCCCCCCCACCCCCGACAGATGTACAAGAGCATCGCGGCATGAACTGATGGTGGGCGGCAGCTGCCAAGCTGGGACCGGGTTTGGCTGAGATCCATGCTCTTTTGATTCCCCACTAAATGATTCCTTGATCAAAAGCTGACCTTCGCTTCCTGGCAACCCCTTCTCCTTAGAAGTCCTCCTCCTTAGGGAATTCTGACCATTTTAAAAAACAGGGGGAAACGGGGGGATTTTAAAAACCACAGCAAGGAGTGAAGATGGAAAAGGAGAGCAAGGCATCTACTCAGTATGGATCCCTGGAATCAACCAAGTGGACTGCAGCAGATTCAGGCAAAGGTAAGTTTACTTTGCACATCTGGGGTACTGCTGAAATACCAACTCAGTTCTATGACCTTTACCTCTAGCAACAGGGCTCAAATCCTTGCACCTGTGCAGGATAAATATATATGTGTGTCTGTATGGGTATTGTGTATAAATATATGTTTGTATCCATGGTTATTAACACATGGATATTCATGTGTTAACTGTGCATGGTCTCCTATTCCTTGAAAGTTTTATAGTAGTCAAGAGAAGATTGATGGCTCATTCCTCTACCTACTTCCTACACCCCCACAGCTCCTGGAGATGTTGTGGCTTATAGGAGGGGCTTCTTGGTCACTTGTCTATTTCCCTGGCAATCGAGACAGAATAACGTGTCATTAAGTAGTGATAGGGAGAAAAGAAGACAAATATGAGCAAGAACATCTGGCTGAGAACCAAAAGATTTGGTTCCTCTTCACCCCAACCCCCCCCCCCCCAAGATATCTGACCCAGATCATTGCAGGATGGAGTTTGTTTACTAAAGACTCAAAGGAAGAATCCCTTAGAATAATTGAAGGACCATAGATAGTCTCTGGAAGTTAAAAACACGTGATTTGGAGGTTGCCAGAAAAGTAGCATCCTCATTCTTAACTAAGATGCCTGAAGATAGCCTTTATTTTTCTAAAGGAATTCATTTATTGCTTCCAAATGTGGTTTTTAACTCCAAGTAAGGATTTATTATTTATTTCTTCAGGGGAAAAGCTCCCAATTTTTGTGAATGGGAAAGCAATAAGCCAGCTCTGACAGCAATAAGCTTAATGACAGAACAGACCCATTGCTTGTCCCTCCGCATCTATTCTCTTGTAATTATGGATTTAAATTATATAGCAAATAGTATTGAATCAAGTAAGAAGCATCTATCCATCTATCCAACCACTTTACTAAATTTATGCAATAAAACACAAAAACTGTTTGAAGATAAGAAAATGGCATATGGACATGCATTTCAGAAATCTGCTAGTTTCACCTAACTACATGTCAAAGAAGACACTGTCATTTTAAAAGGTGGATCTGCCTTGATAAGGCCACACTTGGAATACTGCATTCAGTTTTGGTCGCCACGATGTAGAAAAGATGTGGAGACTCTAGAAAGAGTGCAGAAAAGAGCAACAAAAATGATTAGGGGACTGGAGACCAAAATATATGAAGAATGGTTGCAGGAACTGGGTATGTCTAGTTTAATAGAAAGAAGGACTAGGGGAGACGTGATAGCAGTGTTCCAATATCTCAGGGGTTGCTACAAAGAAGAGGGAGTCAAACTATTCTCCAAGGCACCTGAGGGTAGAACAAGAAGCAATGGGTGAAAACTAATCAAGGAGAGAAGCAATTAACTGAGGAGAAATTTCCTGACAGTTAGAACAATTAATCAGTGGAACAGCTTGCCTCCAGAACTTGCGAATGCCCCAACACTTAAGAAGTCTTTAAGAAGATGTTGGATAACCATTTGTCTGAAACAGTATAGGGTTTCCTGCTTATGCAGGTGGTTGGACTAGAAGACCTCTAAGGTCCCTTCCAACTCTGCTATTGTATTGTATTGTATCACTTGCTGTAGATATGGCACTAAGTTTGGGTCATTTCATCGTAAATATAGCTCCTTGTTGACTCCCCACTCTGAAAACAGCATGCCAATTAAAGGAACCATTTCCTGTTCTTCCATACAAATTGAGAGGGCATTCAAGTATTCCCTGCAATGGCTGTGGGAATTTTTGGACCATTACAGTTACATGTCATCTCTCCATCTTCATGCTGCTTCACTTAAAACAACTAAAAGTCTTGAGTCAGTCCAGATCAAGTGTTGGAGAGATGTCTTGATTTATGTAGAAGCCTGAGTATCTCCTAGGCCAGGGGTCTCCAAACTTGGCAACTTTAAGACTTGTGGACTTCAATTCCCAGAATTCCCCAGCCAGCATAGTAGAAATTTGTGCCAGGGCTGGTATTTGACAGAGGCACTCAAACCAGAGCATTCCCATGTTAATTAGAATGCTAGGCACCTAAAAGCAATTTCTCTTCCCCAAGGTCATGTAAGGCAGATGTTTGCAGTTTTTTCTCTCTTCTGCTTAGAGGAACTCTTCCTAAACACAACAAAATTGAGCTTAAGCCCTGCTCTTTTTTGCTTACCTTGACCTACCAGCACAGACCAAGTTGGCTCCAATAATGAAATGCCGATCTTATTACTGACCTCTGCTCATACCGTATATATTAAACTAGCTTTCGTGTACTAGAGAAGGATGGCACTGCTGGCCTTAAGGTTTGCATAAAGATAACGAAGTTACAAACTTGTTTCTCTCTCTGCACAAGTCATATTTGGCAGAACTGATCCAAGGATTGCAGAACTCAAATCAGTACAAGATGATTTTGGGGTGTTGGGGCAGATCACTTATAACTCATGTCCAGTGTTTCAATTTGTCCACAGGAGCCTGTTGGATATTTTTTTTAAATGCATGTGCCACCAACTTTCATCATTTCCCAGAAGGAGGAATTAACAATAAATGGCAATACTTACAAGGTGGGTGGGGTGGGGAGAACACAGAAACCTAAGAAGCTGATGATTCTAGGTCAGACCATTGGTCCATTTTGCACAGTATTGCTGGCAATGATTTACAGGCATCAGTGCTTCTTTGTTCTTTCTGGAGATGCCAAGAATTGAATTTGAGTTCTTGGATATGCCAAACATATACTTTCCTGCTGAGCTACAGCCATTCATGAAAGAACACAAAGGGTACCTTAGCATTAAAAAAAAACCAATGATAGAAACTTCAGTGAGGGACCATCCTTATTATCAACACATCCTCTTCACTGACAGGTGTGTCATAATTGTTGCTCCCTGTTGGATTTTATTTAAAGAGGGGGGGTTCTTCTTTGACCCAATAAAAAGGCTTTTGTCTACTCACCCTTAGGAAAAAGACCTATTCAGGCATTTCATTTTTCAATAATACGTTTCATTTCAATGATTCCCCAGAGAAATAATGTGAATAAGTGTGAAGGCAAGCACATATACTGCAATCTTAGAGTTGAGACTCTAAGATTATGTTAAATCCTTGAAGATATGTTGAAGGAAGGGAGGAAGGGAGGGAGGAGTCACTCTATGGTTGACATCCCTTCAACTTCTAGATTGGAGGAGATGCTAAAGATTCTCCCAGTGTTTCAGTGTTGTTCCATGTCTTTAGCCCTTATTTGCCATTCAAGCATTTTGCTTTAGTTCCAGTTGAAATCCTGGTAGGAGGTCAAATACTTTAATTCAGAATCCAAAATATTGAGGTAGGGAGGAATCAACATAGACCACGTATTTAAACCTAGGAAAAACCATCCTTTTCTCACTAATGATCTTTACAGAAAAAGCAACAGAAAAAGCTGCTGGCATAGCAATGACCTCCTGGCTCTCTTCATTTTTTTTTATTTTGCAACTGGTGGGTATTTAGCAATGCAGCAAACAGCAAAATAAAACAGGATAAATCAAGGCCTAGGAATGAGGGAAGGGCCAGTCATGGGGATAGGGAACAAGTGGAATTGCTACACCATCCTAGCATGATGCAGGTAATGGATGTTGTATTCAGACTCCAATAGTCCCATGGGAAACCCTCTCACTACCTTCTAAATAGTAGTAGTAGGAATTCCTGTAGTTTCCTTTTCAGCAGGAGTGGGCAATGTTTTTTAAAGTCCTTTGAGATGGAAAGGACAGGGATAAGCTAGGAAACTATGGAGGATAAGGCTGTGGAAACCATGTTTAGAGATGAAAGAAGATCAGTGTCATGGGGAATGAAGTAAAATTAGGAATGACAGTTCTAACAATGTTGAGGTACTTCCTGTACCAAGGAACAATTGGTTTTTTATTGTAAATATTCATATGGCTATCTTATATACAAGGCTCACAATAAAGACTGATAGGGTTTCATTGAGTTCCATGCAATTAACATTGCTTAAGATGCTGGCAACACTAATCTTCAGCCTGTTCACTCAAAGGATTGGCTGATGTTAGACCTTCTCCTTCTCTTCGTTTCTATCCTTCTCACTAACTGATTTTCTTGTCTGTTATTTCTTCAGGGGAAGAAATAGTTTCTATGGCTGACTCTACAGCTACCATTGATGATATTGAAGGAGAACTTTTCAAAATTGAGAGAATCAGGGATGTTCTTGTGCGGAGAGAATCAGAGCTCCGATACATGTGAGTTGGAAATTTGGAAAATTGGGTCTTTGTGTGTATGTGTGATACAGTATTCAGATGATGGAGGGGAGGAGTATCATTTTCCAAGTTTGTAAGGTAGCAAGAAGCAGGTAGTTTTGAATTCTCTTGCTAGATTTTTCTTCCTTCTCCCCTCCTTTTTTTTCACCCTATCAATTTTCAGTTGATAGGGTGAAATCTTTCAGAGATCCTGGAGCACTGGGGAACTACCAGAGGACTGGAAAAGAGCTGATGTGGTTCCCATCTTCAAAAAAGGGGGAAAAAACAGATCCAGGAAACGATACACCTATCAGCCTGACCTCAATACCAGGAAAGATTCTGGAAAAGATAATCAAGCAATGAATTTGTGAACTCCTAGAAGCAAACAAAGTAATAGCCAAAAGCCAACATGGGTTTGTCAAAAACAGATTATGCCAGACTAATCTTATTGCATTCTTTCATAATGTGACAAAATTAGTGGACCAGAGGAATGCCGTTGATATAGTTTACTTGGACTTCAGTAAGGCATTTGATAAGGTAGACCATAACCTGCTACTAGATAAAGTAGAAGAATGTGAGTTAGACAGCATCACCACCAGATGGATTTGTAACTGGCTGACCAACTGCACTCAACGTGTAGTCCTCAATAGAACTGCATCTTCATGGAGGGAAGTATGCAGTAGAGTACCCCAGGGTTCTGTTTTGGGCCCAGTACTCTTCAACATCTTCATCAATGATTTGGATGAGGGAATAAATGGGGAACTCATCAAATTTGCAGATGACACCAAGCTGGCAGGAATAGCCAACACTCCAGAAGACAGGCTAAAGATACAGAAGGATCTTGACAAACTTGAATATTGGGCACTATCTAATAAAATGAAATTCAATGGTGAAAAGAGTAAGGTTCTACATTTAGGCAACAAAAATGAAATGCACAGGTACAGTATAGGTGGTACCAATCTCAAAAGTAGTAACTGTGAAAAGGATCTTGGAGTCCTAGTGGACAACCATTTAAATATGAGCCAGCAGTGTGCGGAAACTGCCAAAAAAGCCAACACAGTTCTAGGCTGCATAAACAGAGGGATAGAATCAAGATCACGTGAAGTGTTAATACCACTTTATAATGCCTTGGTAAGGCCACACTTGGAATACTGCATTCAGTTTTGGTCGCCACGATGTAGAAAACATGTGGAGACTCTAGAAAGAGTACAGAGAAGAGCAACAAAGATGATTAGGGGACTGGAGACTAAAACATATGAAGAACGGTTGCAGGAACTGGGTATGTCTAGTTTAATAGAAAGAAGGACTAGGGGAGACATGATAGCAGTGTTCCAATATCCCACAAAGAAGAGGGAGTCAAACTATTCTCCAAGGCACCTGAGGGTAGAACAAGAAGCAATGGGTGGAAACTAATCAAGGAGAAAAGCAACTTAGAACTGAGGAGAAATTTCCTGACAGTTAGAACAATTAATCAGTGGAACAGCTTGCCTCCAGAAGTTGTGAATGCCCCAACACTGGAAGTCTTTAAGAAGATGTTGGATAGCCATTTGTCTGAAACGGTATAGGATTTCCTGCCTAGGCAGGGGGTTGGACTAGAAGACCTCCAAGGTCCCTTCCAACTCTGCTATTGTATTGTATTGTAACTCAACAGCTTTTGTCCCTCCATGCAATTTTGAACACGTCTTTACACTCTTCAATCCCCACATCTGCAACACATTCCTCAGAATAATTGTAGGCTTCATTGCATGAGAAGAATCTCTCAACAGAATCAGACCAACTTCGCTTCCTCAAAGGCTACATTGTTCAACCTGCCCCAGAAATTTCAGAGGTTTCTGTGATGACAAGCTGATTTGGAAAGAACTCCGAGAGTAGCAATGTTTGCAAAGGATTTATATCAGAAAAGCAGGTTACTGTTTTTCTATCCTGTAGCCCTCCTGTCTTTCACATATTTGACAGAGAGAGAGGAGGGGAGAGAGGGATATATATGTGTGTGTGTTTGTGTGTGTGTGTGTGTTTGTGTGTGTAAATATCCCTTCTGTCAGCTGAACATTGCCCTTTAAACTTGTCATTCTGAATATCTTCAAGAGTTCAAACATGGACAGCATGATTGTAAAAACAAGAAAGCAGACCAGTATTTTGAGATTAGCTTGCACTGCCTATAGCTTTAGACAGTGGTGAAATTCATTTTTTTTTACTACTGGTTCTGTAGGTGTTGCTTGATGGGCATGGCAAGGAAAGGATACTGCAAAATCCCCATTCCCTCCCCACCTCTGGGGGAAGGATTCTGCAAAATCACCATTCTCACCCCACTCTGGGACCAGCCAGAACTACTCAAAATTTATGCTACTGGTTCTCCAGAACCTGCCAGAACCAGCTGAATTTCACCCCTGGCCATAAGGCACTGTGAGAGAAGGACTTCCTATTTGTGTCATGCCACAACCGTTTTCTTTGCTGTCTTATCAGGAAGAGCTAATTTTCCAATACTGAGACTTAGAATGGTTAAGAATATATTTCTGTAACTCAGATTCTTTTACTAGAGAATTATTTCTATCTGGCTTCCAATCACTCCATACTGGAAGCAATTAAGCTGTGAATTCTGAGGATAAAGTTGACTCTATTCCAAGTTCTGGACTTAGCAAGGAAGGTATGTTGCAGACCCCATAACTTAAAGAATCCCAATTGGTAGAGACTCTTTCTGCCATTGCCCCTGTCCTATGAAAAAATCTTCCCCCAAGAGTAAATGATCCCCCCTCTCCTGACCTATCAGAAAAATTAAGACTTGGCTCTACCAACTCACATGGGGCTCAAAGAGGGGCATGCAAATCTGAAAGTGGTTAGAGACCTGAAGACATTCACTGCCTCCTACTGCCTTTTAATTTATTTTTGCTGTGTTTTTACTTGGCTCCCATTTTACTGATCTTGGTATGTACTATGTTTTTATATGGCTTTTAAAGCTTTTGTCTGTAAACTGCCCAGAGTCATTCTGAGAGTAAGATGGGTGATATCTAAATTTGATAGACAGACAGAGAGACCAAGAGGCAAGCATTTTAAAAGGTGATACTAGCCAATGTACATTTCTCTTTTAAATTACTGTATCTTTCAGATTATAAAACACACATTAGTTTTTGGGGAGGAAAACAAAAACATTCTGCCTCTGCCTACCAGCATCCATTGGTATTCATCTGGCTAGCGTCCTTGCAGTAAATAGCAAACAGCCTGGTCAGTTTCAGCACATTGTTATATCCTGATTCAGCACAAGCAGCTAATTGGCAATTGGACTGGCCTCCCAGAATACCGCCTATCAGCTGTTCCAGGCTGCCAGGATCGCCACAACCCATCGCCGCATGTCACGTTTTTGGCCTCTGTGTGTGAGATTTTCGGCCTCTGCACACTCTGTTTGAGACCCATTCCAGACTGCCAGGATCATCACAGCACATCACCACCGATCTCCCCCTTCATGCATTGCATTTTTGGCCTCCATGCATCACATTTTTTGGCCTCTGTGCATTTTCAGCCTCTGCATGCCCCATTTTCAGCCTCCACACACCCCATTTTCAGCCTCCGCATGCCCCATTTTTGGCCTCTGCACATCATATTTTTGGTTGGTTCCAGACTGCGGGGATCTCAGTTGCTGCCTCCAATCCCCATTGATCCCTGCCGATCCCTGCCACCTGAAACCAGCCAAAAATGTGATGCATGAAGGCCAAAAATTCAACGTGTGGAGGCAGCAATCAGCAGCGATGTTCTGAGGTGATCCCCGCAGCCTGGAAATGGAGCGTGCGGAGTCTGAAAACGCGACACATGGAGGCTGAAAATGGTAAAAGGGTGGGGGCTGGTGGAGCTTCAGCAATATTCATTGTATAAGATGCACAGGCATTTCTACCCACTTTTGGGGTGGGGGCGCATCTTATACTCCGAAAAGTAAGGTATACAGATCAGCTGTGTAACAATGCTGGTACAGTACAATGATAGACATATCTGTTCAGAGTTCATAACCTTAGGCTTATCAGAGTTTACTCTTACATGTAATGCAGTGTTACAAAAAGATTTTAAAATGTACAGTGTGGATCTATAGATTTACTTAATGGGATACGAATTTTAAAATTTTGGTCTTTGTCCTTGGTCAAACTCAGTACCATGGACAGCTCCTTCAGACTGTGTGCAGCCTTACTCAGCCTGGCATCTTTTTACATGCATTATTAGTATTAATATTTTGCTTAGCACATAGATTCTCCTGTATTTTTCCTCTTAATTTTCATTCATATTTACTGAATAAATGTTGGAAAATATTTCAAAGGAGAGAAAGTTGCAGAGGTTTTGATAAGTGAAACGTACAGGGCGGGGCATAACCTTTTCCTAGGGGGTCACAGCAACACTTGTAATAACAACACAAATAATTCATACACCATTCGAAAGCCCATCAAAAACTGAGTTTATTGACACGATTTAATAGTCAGTATGACCACCATTAGCCCTTCGAACAGCATTCAAACGAGGTGGATAAGAACACAACAAATCTTCAAACAGTTCCGTTCGATTTTCCAGATTTTTCAACACAGTTTCCAAATTCATTCTCAAAGTTTCAACCGAATATCGATTTTGACCTTGCTCCTGAATCATCAGAGCTTCCACTTCATCCTTAATTATGGCCCCAATGTTCTCTGCCGGATTGAGATCTGGCGAATTTCCCGGCCAGACGTCATTGCCCCAAAATTCGACATTGTTTTCCTTTAACAATTGCTGAGTCGCATTTGCACGCATGCAAGGAGCTTTGTCATGAAGAAAGACAGCCTCACCAACCACCAAGACATTGTCTGGATCACTGAGAAATGGAATGACATTCTCCAATAAAATTTTCTCACGGAAATAACTGCCATCCCAGGATTCCCCTTTATCCTTCAAAACCCAATGCAGTTTCTTGGCTGTGAAAATGACGAAAATCCCGATGCAAGTCGGATTGCGAACGATTTGTCGATATCGTTCATGTTTGGCGATGTCGTCGACGTCTTTAGCCCAAATTCGATCGTTCTGGAAATTCGGTTTTCGAATGGCATAAACGAAGAATTCGTCAGATGGCGCCAAATGAAGAAAATCTTCCTCGGTCCATTCAGACAACCAATCGCACAACCAAAGCCGATCTTGAACGTGTGTTTGAGTTTTCAATGGTTTGCAAATGACGTGGAATGGCTTCAAACCTTCTCGTTCTCGATATCGGCCGATTGTCCTTTGATCAACTCGTTTTCCACGAATTTGAAGGATTTCTTGGGCCACTTTTCGGTTTCCTTTTCGTTGTTTGCGACTGCCAGTTGCAATGATGGCTTTGCTTTCTTGGGACAGTTGCAGAGGACGCCCTTCTCCAAATTTTGTGAAACATTCTTGGGCTGTTTTGTTCCAATTATCAGTAACCCAATCCGGATGACGTTTCAATTTGTTTGCAATCCATTTTCGATTGATAAACGTCGCTCCAGCATCGCGAGCCTCTCGAAAGGCAATGCATTTTATTCTGTCAATGATCCTTTGTTCTTCCGAATCGAATTTTCCAGCCATTCTTAAAGCAAATTTAACATTTAATAGCTCATTCAATTCAGTTTTTTATGGGCTTTAAAATGAGGTGTCGCGGAAGTTGTAAACTGCTGTCGATCTTGCTGTGACCCCCTAGGAAAAGGTTATGCCCCGCCCTGTAGTTTGCCTACACTTAACTAATGAAGTAGTTATGAAGAAGTATGTGTGAATGACTTGAACCCCTTTTCTTTCTTTTTTTTTTGCTGTGCAAACATAGTCATATAATATGCATTGTTATTTATTTATATGCCTTCCCACTTTCTACATAATTCAGAGTGGCTTAATAATCAAATTAAAAACAGCCAGAAATAACAACAGCAATTAAAACAAACACATCACAAACTAATGAACTAATATTTACTTGGTTTCAGGCGCTGCTGTTTCTTTGAGTGTGCTTTCTGGCGAGTATGTAGAAATAAACACAATGTATATATAATATTTAGGCATATTGCAAGGAGTGTGTGTGGAGTGGAGTTCTTTCAGCTGGAGTTTTCAACTATAGTTGGAGATAGGGGAATAGGGCACAGGACAAGATATCTATCTGTCTGCCAATCTGTCTATCGCTATCTATCTATCTATCTATCTATCTATCTATCTATCTATCTATCTATCCATCCATCCATCCATCCATCCATCCATCCATCCATCCATCCATCTACCTAGCTTGACAGACAGATATTTTGTCCTGTGCTGCATTCCTCTATCTCCAACTATAGTGGGAAACTCCAACTGAAAGAACCCCCCCACACACACACACACTAGCTGGCTAGCAAGCTATCATGCCTCAATCATCTTCTATCTACTTTTCTCTTTAGATTGATTCTCTTAAATTCAGTGTCATTTTCCTTTGGAAGAAATAAGGCAATTACCATTGAAAGAGTAGTACGTAGACGTTGCCTTCCATAATCATGTATAGTTTCTGTGTTCACTTTAGCTCATGGGTTGTCAGCCTGGTCCCTACCGCCCACTATTGGGCGTTTTGGGACTCCAGGTGGGTGGTAGGAACTTCGAAGGTTAAAACCTCCTTTTGAGTGAGTGGACAAGCGCGAGTGCACACATCAATAAACCAATGTGCGCGTGCACACAAACAAGCAAACACGTGGGAAGAGGAAGGGGAGGAGTGGAAACTGATAACAGGGACAGGCAGATAAGTTTTGTTATCTTATAAAATAAAACGGAGCAGAGCAGTTGCAAAATAGGAGAAAGAAAAGTTATAGGCAAGAGAGAATTGTTGTTGGCTAATAATAATAAGTGGGCTAACTAGCTCAGCCTTACTTTTGTACATTGCCCTAAGGAAGGTAAAAAAAGGAGATAAAAAGGAAAAGATAAAAAAATTAACAAAAAAGGGAAGAAAAATAGAGAAAAGGGGCTAAAATAAAGGAGGAGAGTAAGCAGTGTTTAGTCTGGCTCATAAATTAAGTTTTGTTATCTTATAAAATAAAAGAAAGAAATAAGTAAAGGAAGAAGGAGGAGAAAATAAAAAAGGGAAAAAGAGATCCTTGATATAGTGAAATACTATAAGAAAGGTAAAGAAGAAGAAGGCAGGAAAAGGTATTTTGTTTTGATGGTAACACTTAATAAAAATTGGCACCTAATACAGCATTGTTTTTGGTGTTTGTAATAAAAGGGAATAGAGGAGGGGAAAAAGTACTGTGTGGAGTGCTGATCAAAACATAAGAATAAAAGTAGTTGTTAAATTGTGAAACAAATTCAGAACCTATGTCTGAAAAAAAGAAATATGCTCATGTTCCGCACTTGCGCAAAAACTGGTGGGCGGTAAGGAAATTTTTCCATCAAGAAAGATCCATTAGTGGGAGGTAAGTAGATAAAGGTTGACTACCACTGCTTTAGCGTGATAAATATTATTTTCTCTTTCTATATAAACGTTACTAAAATCCTATATATGAAATAAAGATAAAACATAATACAGAAACATACACAAAAACATAAGCCTACAAGTACAAAACTGAAGATCTAACTTAAAAAACCCCATATGTGAACCAGTAACCATTTCTTATTCTTTTATATGATTGCATTGTATCACTATTTGCATTTTCCGTTATCCCCCCCTTAATTAATCTATAAAACTATTTATCATCCAGCTGTTTTTCTACTATTGTAATATAATCCATAAGAGATTCCAGTTCTTAATAAAAGAGTGTGTAGTTCTCGTTCTCTCTCTCTCTCTCTCTCTCTCCCTCCCTCCCTCCCTCCCTCCCTCCCTCCCTCTCTCTCTCTCTCTCTCTCTCTCTCTCTCAAAATGTGAGTTTTGCCATTCTGTCAAACCCATAACTTCAAACATCCATTCTTCAACATCTGGAACTTCTTTAATTTTCAATTTCTGCACATATAAAAATCTTGCTGCCATGATCATATTCAACAATAATACAACACTGGATTTTTAATTCAGTTTTCTTCCATAACTTTTAATAAATTCTATTCTGGTTTCTTTTGTTTTGTTTTGTTTTGCTCAATCATGTCCAATTCTTGAAGGTTGCCTAGATAAATTCCTGCAGTTTTCTTGGCAAGGTTTTTCTGAAATGGTTTGCCATTGCTTCCTTCCTAGGGCTGAGAACAAGGCTGGCCCAAGGTTATCCAGTTGGTTTTGTGCCCAAGTTAGAAATCATAATCTCCCTAATCTGATGCCTTAACCACTACATCAAAGCAACTCTATTTTATGCTCAGGACTATGGTTTTTTTTCTGTTTGTGCAGGATGGATGATATCCAGCTTTGTAAGGAAATCAGCAGGTTGAAAAAGGAGTTACAGAAGTTGATTTCAGTGCCAGGTAAGGCCTATAATTGGAGTGATTGATCCAACAACTGCTGTAGGATTTATAACACACTGTTTTCCTATAGACGTATGCAGATACCTAAGACTCAAATTCAGAGGCAATTGTTGAAAAAGGTTCAAGAGGCTGCATGACAGTTTTAATTGAATTGTCTGTGGCCTATGAGCTCCATATTTGAATACCATTCTGTTGAGAGTCAGGTCCATCAATAGATTCTGCTGTACGTGGAAAAGATCACATCTGCCAGCTCTTTCAGTTCTCTGGAATATAAACCACCTGGTCCTGGTGATCTGAATTCATCTTAAGTGGATAGGTGTTTTTAAACCAATTTCTTACCTATATTAATCTACATTTCTGTTCTGTCTCCCAATATGTTGCTTTTGTTGGGTTGGGCTATTCCCCACCCCCACCCCCTTTGTATAAAAAAAGATTTAAGTGATTCTGCTTTCTCCCTCACCTTTTTGCCATTTTCTCCCATTAGTGGAATCATTTCCTTGACTTTTTTTTCTTGTTCCTTACACATTGAAAGAAACTTATTTTTATTATTTTGGGCATTTGTTGCAAGACTTAATTCATTCTGAGCCTTAGTCTGCCTGATTCCATTCCTGTAGATTCGGGCTATTTGCTGGTACTGTGTTTTAGTTAAATGTTTATGCTTCCATTTTTTTTATACTTGTCCTCCTTGCTCTTCAATTTGTCAGAAAGCTCTTTATGTTGGTCTCAGCCAGTGATTTTTCTTTGTAGTATTATTTTGATTTGGGCCCTTATTATTTCATTTTTCAGAGTTTTCCATGTGCCCTGAGCTGTTTTTCGTTTTAGGATTTCCAATATAACAAGTACACATTAAATTCAAAGTTAACAGGTAAGAGGAAAATGTCATAAAGAGACAGGAAGATTAATATGGATTTCAAAAACCCAGTAAAAGCAGATAGTTTCCTGTCTCCGAAGGCAAAAAGTAAGAAAAACTTTCTTGGGAGAATATTCTACAACTGGGGTGCTGATAATCAATAATCTAATCTAATCTAAACAATTATCTTTCTAGGAATTCCTCCGTTCTGAGAATTATCTTCATCTTTCCTGCAAAAATTTTCAATAATAAACATTTGTATGTGTATTTTCCCCAAACTGCAGAAAATAAAAAATCAAAAGAAGACAAACAGAAGGAGGAGGAGTTAGTGCAACAAATTCATAAACTTGTAGAGACTCGGGATTTCCTTGTGGATGATGTAGAGTTTGAAAGGCTCAGGTAAATATGCCAATTTTCTTGATTACCTTATGTTCCCCCAATCCTGTAAACATTCCAAAGAAACACATAGTGGTTATTCTTTTTTTATTCCTAAAATAACACTGCAAAACTGATGCCCAGTATTACTACAACTCCCAGAATTCCAAACCAGCATTGTAAATAATTAGCATTTCTGGGAATTGCAGTCGAGCAAATCTAGTAGATGTCATGTGGCAGAAAAGTGCACCATAAAGATGCAGATTCAGAAGAGTCAATTGTGATTTTGGGATCCTAATTATCCTAACCCATCTTTTGGGGACTCAGTTCGACAAGGTTGCTGCCAAAATGCCAATGTTTTATCTACTGTACCTTGCAGGGACTCTGTTAAACCAGTTGGCCTTCTGAACTCAAAGTCAGAATTTTTTTCACTTCTTTTCTGTATTGTATTACATTCAATTTTGCATTAATCATACCATACTGTTAAAAACACTGTTTGGACTTTGCCAAAGGAAATGTGGCAACAGGAGTTGATTACAGGAAGTTCTTGACTTACCACCATTCTTTTAGTGATTGTTTGAAGTTAAAATGGCACTGAAAAAGCGAGATATGAACATTTTCCATGCTTATGACCATTATAGCATCCCCATGTCATGGGATCAAACTTTGGAAGCATGGCAATTGGCATGTTTTATGATGGTCACAGTGCCCCAGGGTCATGTGATCATTTTTGTGACCTTCTGACAAGCAAAGTCAATGGGGAAGCCAGATTCTCTTAACAACTGTTTTTACTAATGTAACAACTGCAGTGATTCACTTAACAACCGTGGCAAGAAATATTGTAAAATGGAACAAATCTCATTTAACAGTTGTCTTGCTTAGCAATGGAAATTTTGGACTCATTGTGGTCATAGGTTGAGGACTTCCTATACTGAAAAGTAATCAAGGCAGGAATATAACCTTAGCAAAATCATGTTGTCTTCCCAAGAAATCCAACCCAAACTTCTTAATTGGTTATTTAAGATTCTGTGAATTTTGAAATATTTTATAAAAGGACAAGAAACAAGTATATGTAGCCAGTGACCAAGCCCTTTTTAAATCCCATGGAAGTACCTCCCTTGGTTGTCCTGCCAATCGATGGGAATGAATTTATTTACTACTCTAAATGAGAGAATTCAAGAATCAAAGAAAAGTAGCTTTCTCTTTCACAGAGGTTTAGAGAGCCATCATTCAGACTGCTTTGTAATCGTCTTTTCAAACCTAAGAAATGGCTGCTTTGATGCAGTTTCCTCTTTTCACAGAGAACGAGAAGAAGATAAGGAAATGGCTGAATTTTTAAAGAACAAGCTTTCCAAAACCTGCCTTCTGAAAACAAGTAGGTAGTCATGAATATGGAGTTGCATCTCCCATTTTTAATGGACAAGATAAGGTGTCCATGCTTATTCAAAGAGAGAGAGAAAGAAATCTGCATAGTATTAAGCAAAATCAGTGAGTTTGCATTCTTGGCTGTACTTTATCCTGCATATACTTATATTCGGATTATGTCCTGATTAAACTTATAGCTTCCATGATGGGACATGTTTCATTATTATATTACATTTTATATATTTGTTGTTGTTGTTAGTTGCGAAGTTGCATCTGACCCATCACAACCCCCCCCCCCGGACAATGTTCCCCCAGGCCTTCCTGTCCTCTACCATCCTCTGGAGTCCATTTAAGCTCACACCTACTGCTTTGGTGACTCCATCCAGCCACCTCAATCTCTGTCATTGCATTCTTCTTTTGCCCTCCATCTTTCCCAGCAAATAAATAAATAAATAAATAAATAAATAAATAAATAAATAAATAAATACACACACACACACATTAAAGAATTATAGGGTTGGAAGAGATGGCTTACGCCACTGAGTTCAACTCTAGCCTCTGTGCAACAACCCAAATTAAAGTGTCCCAGACTGATGGTTATCCAGTTGCTTCTTCCCCACCCCCAATGACAGGAAACCCACAATCTTTCTGAATAATTGCTTCTACTCTCTGCTTATTCAGAAATCATAATTTTCTTCTAACTTTCATCCAGGATTGGCTTTTTATAAGGACAATAAGCACTCTAAAATGAGAGATAACAGGTCTGGACTTTCCTTTACTCTTCCAGATATTGGAAGAGTGCTATTCACACCCCCACAGTCATTTTTTCCCCCAAGGTTAGACATGCCAAACGCATTTAATCTTTTTTCATAGGTTTATGTTTCTAGTCCTCTGATCATCCTTACAGGCTTTCTTTGAACCAATTTCTCTAAATCCTTCTTGAAGTGTGATGACTGAAACTGGACATAGTATTCAGGATGGAGTTTGAACAAAACAGACCTCGAGTAATTACTGTTCATGATTAAAACAAGTTTAATGCTGTTGATTGCATTTTTTGCAACCATATGTCGCTGTTGGCCTATGGAATAATGCAATTAACCTCTTTGAGTCATTCAAAAAATGTAATGCCCAAAACAGGAGCAATATTGAAGGTGGGAGACTGACCAGTGTAGCATTTTAATGGAAATAAGATTTACTGTGATTTTTACAACTGTTTGAATATTCAAGATACTCATTAGTTCGTTCTGACCCAGCACCAGTACTCAGTCTTTCCTAATGAATTGCTCGGACAACAGAGGGAGCCCTTTTCCCCCAGATCAATTTGTAGTTCATTTTCCAGAGCTGTATGTCAAGTTCTTATGGCAATAATTGATTGTTTCTTCATAGCTCCTGTAAAAGAAAAGAAGGTGACATCAAGAGGACAACAAACCTCTCCACCCTATGTAACAAAGACAAGCCTCATCTTCTTGAAGGAGTGCTGTGGCTTCACCTGCTCAATCATGTAGGCTAGAGCTAAGGGGCATGTGCTCAACACCAAGCACAAGATCCAGTCATGGGTAAGCCCTGCCCACTTCCTGGTTAACCGAATCCATTCAAATCATAGTAGATTCACAAGCCTATTGAGCAGAGATGAGTGATTCCACTGTGGACAACATGTTGACGGAAAGCACACAGGACCCTAAAGGTCTATATAGGCCAGAGTTTGGTGGAGATCAGAAGCAGACAACACAAGATGCTCATGAAAGAGAGCCAAACAAGGGACACAGACCCAGATATTTAATACCATGTTTTCCTTCTTATAACTATTGTAACAGGGATAGCATCCCAACCCACGCCATCCCAAGTTAGGATGTAGTTTTCGTGTTGGTTGCAGATTTATAAGCTCTAGTGACATAGGTACAGAAATGTACTGACACAGATCCACACACACACTCATCCACATACGAAGTAGAAGGACTGAGCACTTCCTTCCATTTCCTGATACTCTAAAACAGGAAGTACCAGCAGAATGATTCTCAATATAGTGGATTGCTGCTGTTCATCATGTTGCATCCACCCTGCCCTGCTTCTATGAAGTTTCCTAGCAACTGTGGGACCCAGAGATGTCTGCATCATCTCCACAAAGGTCACCTTCATGTGCAGAATGACAGCTGTGCATCAGCATTACTCTTAGATTACTACACGCAGTGATCTTATTGACAGAAATTTATTCTTATGGCAAAGTCAAACATGTAATCAAGAACTGCTTCCAAACTCATGGTTTTCCTACATACATGAAAACTGCTGTAAGATACCAAGGTGAATGGCATTGTGTATGTTTTCAGTGCAACATTCAGGATCAAATATTTTGCTATGTGGCAAAAAATTTTTTGCTTCATGCTTATATGCAAAGGGGTGCACAGGTAAGAAAAGGATAGGTACTGATTGTAAAGAAAATAATCCTATGAAACTGTAAGGAAAAGGGTATGTATTGAGTAACCCAAGAATTTGACTGCCTATCCTTACATATTCTTAACAGCTCATCCACTGCCTTCTTTAAAACCTCTAGGGAACATTTCTTCAGCATCACCTGAACTATTCCTCAATGTTTTAACCAAAGAAGTTATATTTAATTTTAAATCATTTTTCTACAACCCACATTCTCAGCTATTTCTATGCGCTAGTTAAACCGCTGTTCATCCTCTATGATATGATTTCACATAGTTGAAAACTTTTCTTGTGCTCCTTACTCCAGCTCTTTTTCCTGAGGTTACTCAGAAGGTTCCCAAGTGGCTACTGTAGGTTATGATGTCTTTGTATTCTTCATAGCTGAGCTACTGTAAAATGTCAAGAACTGAGTGAGAGGAAACCTGGAACTGGGAGGACAGAAACATCTTCTCCATTTCATTTTCCCTCAGGTTTTCTGCAAGCACCCCAGGGTCAATCTCCTTGGCAAGGAGCCTCAGACAGAAAGTAAGTAATTCTTTCCAAGCAAGGTTTATTGAGATGAACAAGACAGTATTACAATAATTTCAACAACAGTGTTTCCCATTCAGAACCCCAATTTATCCGCTAATAATTAGGGCAGAGATTTTCTTAATTTATTTCTAACATCCTTCCAGTGATTGAATTAAAAAAGTGGGCCCTGGAGCAGTTTGCTACTTATAATGAATATAATTTGATCCTATATGAGGTGGGCCAGGCCATCACTTGAAGTTGAGAAGGTCTATTTCATTTTCAAGTATTTAGATGTCTATGGAGATTCTCAGTCATCCAGGTCATATTGTCCCAAAAGTGCTGTTCAAAAGGCAACTGGACTTTCTTCATTTTCCCCCTTAAAAACATTTTTCTTCTCATCCAAGAAACTTCTTCAGTTCAGATTGTCAAGAAGCTTCTTCAGTTCAGTATTCACATCTTTATTTGAACTGCTATCTTAGCCAGATAAATGCTTCACATCCTACTTGAATTTCCTATTTGCCAATGTCACAGGGTAATCCTGAGAACTACCGTACAGTCATCACAATCTTGATGATGACTAAGGGATCAGTAGATTACATATTCTACTGGGATATAAGTGAGTTCCACACTGCTTTTCAAAGAAGGACTGAAACATTGACATGGATAGAACATATTGCTCGCCTTCTTGAAAGTAGATACAAGCTCAGAAAACAAGCATAAGTAAAGGTTTGGATAAAAAAGCAGAGGCTTCAATTGCAGTTAAAAGGTGAAATAAAAATCACACCTGAAACACATGAGTAACAGAGTGGTCACCTAGATGAACTGGAAGTGATCAGAATGACATCATGGGAAAGGGAAGAAATGGTTCTAAATAGCAAGGTAATGCAACATCCTACTCTCTGGATTGATGGGTAACAATTGTGCCTACTTTCTTATATTGTGGATGCTTTTTAAACAGACCTACAAAGAAATCAGCCTCTTGTCAGTTCTATATGTTTGCATGGCTGATATACATACAATATACTCTGTAATGATGTGGTCAAAAGAGTTGACTTCATTCCTGATATCTGAAGGTTTTATATGAAGCCCTTCAGTAAATCCTTTCGCACACAAAAACTTTCTTTCCTATTTGATTTTAAATTTTAAAAAGTGTTGAATTTCTCTGATCACTGTCTTTTTCAATTTTCACAATTAAAATGATGGGCATGTCTTTGTCCTTTTCTCAGACATGTATTTTGCTTCCTAAAGCATTGTCTTTTCTGCAGGGACAAAAAACATTGGGTTATGGAAGAGAGAGAAACTGCTGCTGCTGATTTATCCATGGCCTAGAAAGTTCTATACATTCTCCATAGAAGTCTTATCTGTATATTGGGCAAACTAAATCTCTAGCATTGAAGGAATTTTGCACCATATGCAATGCATTTTAGAAAGTATGTTGAAGGAAAACTCTAAAATTTTATTGTGAGATCACACATTTACAAGGGGCACAGTCCTTTATCCCTCCCTACTGATGTCTATGGTATATAATTTAATTCTATGTACCTGAGACTGCCTCCAAGATTTTGGATCCATACTTATTATTGAGATCAAATTGGAGCCATCCAAATCTGGTTTCAGGATTTCATTTCATAAAATTCAACCAATTTAAATGTGCCATCTTCAGCATCTATATAAATATTGTCAATTTTCTCCAAATTGATGCATGGAATGACATGAGGGAAGGTATTCATTGGCAGGAAACCCAGGAATCCATTAAGTAATGAATTTCCCTAGTATCAATTAATTTGGAAAGATGGAGTATACCAGAGAAAATTAGGAAAAATTTCCAAACCAGAACTAACAGTAGAATACCTACCCCCATAACCCCCGAGAATCAAGTCAATATTTAGTACTGTCAAATTCCTTTATAATGATATTTTTCTTTATGTAATTTTAGAAGTAGCTTGCAGGCCATTAGCACCCCAAGATGATTCACATCCAGGTCTTCATCCTATCTCATCTTCATCCTCATCTCCATCCTATTCCATTTCTTCTAGGACTTATTCATATATGAGTTGAATTCTTCACATCACTATGATGGACACATAATTAATTGAGCTTATTGAAACCTATGCGCTTCTCTTTCCTCATCTGTAAAGTGTGTACAACTTAGTCCTTCTATGAAACCTGACGAAACAATAAAATCTCCCTCAAAGCAAGTTTGATTTGCTGCAGCTACTCTTATCTATAGTTACTGTTTTGTACAATATAGTTGTTGGGTTTTTTCCTCTTAGTCGGCCCCATATTATTACTGTAAAATATTTTAAAAGACCAGTATTGTGTGGGCAGGATAACTGTCCCTTGTTGTCCTTCCCATGAATATTGTCTATCTGAGAACAAAATTGATAACTGTGGCAAGAAAAATCTATAGAGATGAATGTTATAAAAGTGACATGAAGTGAAACAATAAAAGAGTGATTCCCATGCTACTGACATCACATATAAAGGGTCTTCTAATAAACCTTGTATGTTCAACTAAATAATTTTTCAAGTTTCTTTTCTGGTCCAAAATGAATCGACACTATGAAATTTTGCAAACATATGAATGTAGAAGGAAAGAACCTATCCTAAACTCTGTATTCTATTCTAATGATTCAATTTTTGAGAACAGAGCTGGAAGGGACCTTGGAGGTCTTTTAGCCCAGCCCCCTGCTCAAGCAGGAGATTCTATATCTGTGATGGTGAATCTTTGGCACACATGCCATACATAGGTGGCATGTGGAGCCCTCTCTGCAGCGGACACACGAGCCGTCACCCCAGCCAACTGAACCATGCATGTATGTGCGCCTCCCCAAATCCTTCAGCAGGTTCTGCAGCTTTCTGAAAGAGATACTGTATTTTTCCAAGTTTTGCCCTTATGTTATTTTATTTAGTACTTTTATGTTACATGTTTCTTGAATCATAGCATTTAAGGTGATTTCTGTGATGTTCTCAGGTGTCTTCTTAACAGGCACTGGCCAAAATCAGAGCAGTTTAGCTATAGCACGATGGCTGGTTCATTTTGAACATTTCCAGAAATCAGCCTTTCAGTCCCCTTACTCCTCTAAATCTAAATTACAATGTACCTTAGGTGGATCCAGTTTGTTCTTAAACTCTCTAGATTTATGTTGTAATCTGGGCACAATATTGATGAGAGTATTTGTATAATCACTATGTGTTTAGAACGTCTCAAAAACCACCAGCCAATCCATTGAATTCTCTGGCCAATAGCTGAAGACAAAAAACAACCAGTTGATAAGATCTTGCCTGCTAGTCAGTTAGAACATTTTCATTACATCTGCCAAGGTCTATGCTTAATATACCCTTTCTTCTGTTGAAGGATAATAATCAAAGAGTATAAATTCCTGGTTTTTATGACTCTTTTGTTCATCATAAGGCCAAACCTCTGCCGTCATTTAAATTCTGAATGCTTGTAGCCATCAATTCTGTCTTACGACTCCTTTCTCATAACCAAATGTTCTCCATTGGGATGGAAAATGAGATGGACTGAAAGGTCCCTACTACAGAAACCATTCATTCAAGTACAAGGCGATGTTATTTACCCAGGAATATATCAAAATTTCAATATCAAGTTGCATATAACTAATTTCAAAGTTGTACAATCAATTAGAAGTTTATGTAGCACCTGTATTTTGATTGCAGCTATGTTTAGAGAGAAAAAATACAATCCGTGTTCTGGGATTTGTCAAAAGCTTGTTCATTGCTTTGTGTCATTTTGCTCCAAGGGAGATATTACTTGACCATGGATACCATCTTACAGTTTGGTGAATATTCGAATTATCAACAGTCTCTGTTGAAATTATCAACCAGTGGTTGTCATGCAGAGGTCATATACAAATAGTCCATTGGACTATTCATTTAGTGGTCAGTTAAAGTCACAACAGCATTGGTCAAAGTGACTTGCAACCATTTTCCACACTTACGACCATTGCAGCATCACCATGATCACATGATCAAAATTCAGATGCTTGGCAATTGACTCATATTTATGACGGTCGCAGTGTCCTAAGGGTCATAGGATCACCTTTTGCAAGCTTTTGACAAGCAAAGTCAATGCAGAAGCCAGATTCACTCAACAACTATCTTACTAACTTAACAACTGCAGTGATTCATCGAATAAATATGACAAGAAAGTTCGTAAAATGAGGCAAAACTCACTTAAGAAATGTCTCATCTAGCAACAGAAATGTTGGGGTCAGTTATGGTCATAAGTCCCGGCCCTAAAATATTTCAAAGGGACATAGGTGAAAAGCATATAACTGGGGCCAGACAAAAGCAAAGTGTATTATGCTGCAATACCATCTTATTGATGCCAGAAAATGTACCAGTTACTGACTCATGTCTCTATCTGACAATGGGACCTGGGCAAGGGGTGGTAAGAAGGGGGCCAAGGGTGCAACAAGATTGAGAAACACTGATTTAGACAAAATGAAGATCTCTCATTCTTTACTCCATTCACTTAATATTTATATATTGAATTGATTTGCTGACAAATATTTCTAAAAAGTAATGGTGGGTTTATTAGTCCCATCAGATTTGGCAATCACTTTTAATAATGTGAGTTACTCTGAAGCTGACAACAAATCACTACATTAGTAGATGTTATAATTGTGAATACATCCCAAAAATGTGGGGGGAAATCATCATTATGATTCCATAATTGACCTACAGTAAAATCCCAGCATCTTCCGTATAATAATCCTTTTTCAATTTTGAGGTAACCATTCCAAGTAACCATATAATGGCAATTTAACAGGAAAAAATGGATCAAAATGAACATTTTCAGAAAGAGTACACCACTCAATCTATTAAAACTGATTATATAGTGGCAGACGTTATGTCTGCAATAGTCTATCATGTGGGACTCAAAAGATTCTAGTAAATGAACTTCTCCAAAGCTACATGGTGGCATAATTTAAGATCTGGAAAAATCAGTTCCTAACACACCCTACATTACCTTTACCTTTACATCTTTCTCAAGACATTTTCATAACTGAAGAACTGACAAAAGGATGTAATTAATGAGTTTCTGAACATGTTTTCTATATACATCTGTCTGTGCATGTTTATGTGCGTATTTGAATATGCACAGACACATATTGGAATGTCTTACACAACATGAATTATCTGAATGTGAAACATCTATACAATTCTGGGCTACATATGAGTGCTCTTCTAGTAACACTCTTAAAATTAAGTTTGCAAGTGATTTTAAGGCTGTTAAGATACTTTTCAAATATGATTATGGGCTTAATCTGAGCAGAAGCCAATTTCAATATATTATGTCTGGAACAAACAGAAAAATAAACAATTCACTGAAGATCATGAACACAAGATGACTAAGAGGTTTACAAGCACTGTGCCATGCAAATAATGAACTATCATAATTTCCTACCACATGAGCCTTATGAACCATTTTCACAATAAATAGAACTAACTCACTGGTTTTTTTGTAGGACTAGAATAAAAGTAGTTAACCTCAGTTATTTTTTTCAATCAAGCATAACAAATGAATGCAATCCTGTATTATTGACATTTCTGTTCAGAACAAGTTCAAGCTAAACAGGGCTACTATGACATTTTCAATTAATCGGCCCTGCAAATAATTTGCATGCTACAATTTTAACTGGCTAGTTAAATCTGAATCATTGGGCATCCTTTAATTTAATTTTATTGGACATTCTAAAATAATAGTGTATTTTTACACTAAAATCTTTGTGATTGGATTAAATATGATTTAAGAAGCTTCAAAATATTTCATCAAAAGAGATCAGGAATAATGCAGTTTTGATGACTGGTTAAAAAGGAAACTTGACTATATGACATTTGACAAGGAAACTTATTTCATTCCTGGTATAGAGATTATGGAATAAACTTTCTCTGCACTGGAGTTTGGACTGCATATGATGTTTTATTGTCTCTTTAGTTGCAAACTGAATATAAATTACTGTGCCAAGAATGTTTGCAACATGCTACATTCCAAGTTAGTAGATTCTGCAGAATAGACAAAGTATCTACAATGTATACCCAACTGGGAGAAACTATATTAATTGCTGTTTTATTCCTGCATGTTTATTAACTAATGAAGAATTCTACTATGTTGTCAGGCTTCTAACTTAGCTATTGAATCACATGTCAAAATATTATGCATTCAAAGATTTTGTTTAAACATGTTTTGCTTAAACATGAAACATACAAACTGCCAATAAATTAGAAGATTTTCATTGCCTTTCTCATCTCTCTCCCATATAAAAAGCAGTCTAGTCAAGAATATTTGTTGTTATGGTGTCAAAGCAAAGAAAGCAAAGATGTTCCAGGATCAGTCAATTAAGGTATTTTTTGCCAGCAAACTCAGATTCCATAAAAGCAGTCAGAATTTAACCATCATGAATGGGATACAATAATATAACAGATCCCAAAACAACCATTAAAAAAGCAGATTTCAACATTGACCACTGAAATGTTCATATCTGAAATGAAGCATCAGATTTTTTTTTTCATTTTCCAGTGGTGCAGACATATGAAGAATATAGGAATAGGATTCCTATTTTCTAACCCTAACCCTAGAATAGGAAATGACATCTCCCAAAGAGTCTTAAACACAGAAAATACACTTTTCACATTGCACCCTAGTTAAGGTGACTTTCCAACTCCTGTCAGATATCAAAGAATATTGGAACATTCATTGCTCTAAATTTCGGGACATGTATGTGGAGGAAATGAAAAGAATGAATTACAATGTCTACTTATGTAATTTGACAAATCTGCTTCCTGTGGCTTGTAAAATAAAGTCATGGTAACATTTGATCCTTGGAATGCTTTATAATAATTGATCAGATTTCTCAAGTATTCTGTTAGGGACTCAACATTTCTGGTCTCTTCAGCTCTCTAAGTCAATCCCCATAAAGATACCAAGAACAAATCAAGATAACTTTCTATAAGCCAAATAGTTCTAACAGCTAAAGGTTGTCTACTACCTAGGACCTAATCCAGAGTTGAGATGTAACTATTGTGAACAATCTTCACCTTGATCTCAGGCAAACAGTAATAAATCTTCATGAAACAGAGGTTGACTTCTATTAAGCATCTAACATAGCATTCCCATCAGTTGTTTCCAATGTTTTGACAAATAAATAAATACATTCTGCTTCCAGGATGGAAGATCTGATTGTACCTGATCTCTCTGAGTTTGGCTTATGTAGAAAAGTGTTTCAACTAAACCATAACTTAACATTTTAATGGTTACATTCTGCATAGTAACAGCTAAAAGTGACAAAAATTGAACACTTAAGTCACATGCTTTGATACTGGATAAAATCATCCACAGTTTCTTCCTGCTTGTGTTTTCCAAAAATACGTATGATGGATTTGTGTTGTAGACCCCATTGGCACAGATTGTCCAAGAATGTTGAACTAGATGGGATTTGGGTCCATCTTGCATTTTTACATTCTTAAAGCTGGTGAGAGTCTTAAGAGTCACAACATATAAAGTATTAGCAATGCCGCATAATTGTTGAGCTCTGAATATGCAATTTAAAACAAAATATATCACATTACTGAACAGTATCAAGATACAGCTCAGTGCCATAATCTATTATTTGCCTTTGCAGCCAAGTCACATCTGAGCTGTACAACATTCCACCACCCCCAGAATCAATAGAGATCACCAGTGATTCATAATGTGCATTCAGGACAAACACCTGCGATGTCCTTTAATGTGTTTGTACTACAGGTTTAGAAGCATGAATTGATTCATTACCCCAAATCTTTCACTGCTTACTTAGATGAGTCTGTTGCTTGCTTTAATTATACCCAAACCTAAAGAACAGAGTTGAATGCTCATAATTATTTATGCCTAACATTTGGAAAATATCTTAAAGATATTTAAGGATAAAACAAAATGTTTTATGTCAGGAAAAAATATATCATAGTTTTAGATTTGTTTGGAGGAAAGATTTTTTTAACTGGAAAAGAATTCAAAGGCCCATAATTGGAGTTTTGAGGCAGATATTTAGATGATATAAAAGGGAAATAAAATCACAAGAAATAAAAAAGCAAAAGTAATATTAACTTATTAACATATTTGGGACATTCACAAGGGTTACTTTTATAGCTCAGACATTTCCTGAAGCTTCTGTCATTGTTATTGGTTTGGGGACTCTTCACTACAAAAATAGATTTAGAGAGCCTTAAATGAAATGCAGGACATGGTAGAATGGGATACTATTGTCAGCCGTTTTAAAATCATTAAAGGCCTCCATCACTTTCTAGCAGGCTGCCCAGCGAATCTCACTTTTTTCTTCCAAAAAGCCTAGGGGAAACTTTTGCAGTGGTAAGAGTGGCAGAAGATTTATTTTCTGTGAAATTTATTAGGTTATTTTTTTTCTTTAAAGTCATTGGTTAATTTATATTTTTAAATATTTTATATGTTTCCATTTCATTTTAAAATATGTGCCTTGCTGATACCATTGAAGGCTAATTTATATCTTGAAAAAGTAAAAATAGAATCGGATACAGAATATTCCATAACAGTGTCCACATATGACAGGCCTTGTTACTGCAGCAATTACTTCCTACAAATACAATAACTTTTTTTTTTAGATTTGCAATGAGTAAGACAAACCACAGCGAGGCTCCACCCTTAATCTATTCCTTGAAATATGTATTTAATGAGTATTCACTAAAAATATTTGCGGAGCACTTCAGCATACAGTATATGCGGGCTCTGTGGCAAATATTTTAACCAATAAGTAGTTTGGGTGGAATATATTGAACCTCTGCCCTGCCATTTCTTCTTCCTTATACTGTGTGCTTATTTTGCCTCTATCAAGTGATTTCTATTCTAGATTCCAGAATAGGACACTGGGACACAACACACAACATTTTCGGCTTTCTTTATATCTACTTGTATGTGGTTTTTCCCCTTCCCATGAGTTCTTTGTTAACCATTTCTATCAGCATTCTATTAAAAAAAAGGAGTGGGTGGGAATGCATGTTCTGCTAATTATCTATTTACAGTTTCGTCTATATTTCTTAGGATTTGTGGATACTCTAATATGGTTAATTCAAGGCATAGTAATTTATCCAGGACAACACGCTGTAAAATGCAGCTTAATGCCTGCTGCTTTGCGTGTCACTATTAATAAGAGCCATCCTCTTCTGTGACAGCTTGAAATATTAACAGTAAACTTGGAATGCACAGAAGTTGGGGAAATTTTAGATTTCAAATAATTCAATTGGCCCAGTATCTAAACAGCTTAGCTTTATTATTCACAGCTACCTAAAAGTCAGTCTACTAGTATGTTGGGATCTGCTGTCATATGGATACATAAACTGTGATATATTTTTGTTAAAACACAAATATTATTAATGTGTGGCATTGTTACATTAACCAGGAGACTACAATGCTAATGGAGAGTAGTAGTTTGGCTGCCAATTTACTAGCTCTTTTGTGGTACATGCTTGTGTGCTTTCCAGATGTGCCACAGGAGGTTGAGTTAGCTTCACACCAGAAAGAAAGATGAGTGGCTCTTCCTGCAGCATCATTTAAGCCCCCTCTCCACTGGAGCCACCTTGCAAAGAGATGTCACAACCAGGACGGTTCAGAGCTGGAAGGAATGTGACCACATGCATAAAGCACCAGCTCATCACCCACCAAAGTGGTACCTATTTATCTACTTATATAGAACTATTAAGTGGGCAGAAGCTGAGGTGAGTGATGGGAGCTCACCCTGCCATGCAATACTAGGGCCCAAACCAGGGATGGAGCAAAATGATCTCAAGAGTCATTAAGCCACCATGCTTCTGATAAAACACAAGTCAATATTTTGAAAGTCAAAAAACTAAAAAGCTGAAATCAGAGGTGATCAGCTGAAATCCTTAGTCTTCCTCAACCTGTGTACTCCTAGGAAATTCTACTCAAGAACAGTGCATTAGTTGCAGTAAAGAAAATAAATCCACCCTACTCATTTCTTCTGTATTCAATTCTTCAGAGAAATAAGATATTGATGCCATTTGAATAGATGACAAAATCAGAAGACAAACTCTCTTGTCCTGGTGACCAACCCAGATTGAATGTCACATGATAAAATCTGTTGGAGGTCCTATTGCAGAATGGAGAAGACCAAACAAGTAAGACAACTAGCAATCTTAGTATACTGTAAATAGGGATTATGAATGGTGGTGACACTTCTATCACCACTGCTGATGGATTTGCACTTAGGAGAAAACATTGTTTAAATAAGATCACACTCACACATGATATGCCATGTTATCAATTGAGTTTATATACTTCTCAAAACCACAGCTTACTTGTATTATGATTTGTTGAAAAAGCCACCGGCTGGCTGAATCCAGTCAGCTACATCAAACAATGCTATGCAAGACTCCACACCATACACTAAACCATAAACTAATATTTATATAATGACTCTTAATAATACACTTGTTGAGCACAGAATCAAACAAGCCAATACTGCCAATCAGTGTCTATCGTTATAATCAGACAAACAATAGTGCCAGCCTCACCACAGCTGCTCATTATTTTAGTTCTTCCTGGAAGAAACATAAACTGGGTAACACATTTTCTTTTATTGACTAGAGAATCGAGGGAGTTTCATGTCCTTAACAGCTATCAATCTTAAAGACACTCAGAACATGAACATTATTTTCATGGATCCAAATGTATAAGCAGTCCCAGAAATCCACCAATGCCCAGATTTTTCATCAATTCTGGTCTCATGAGACTCACTATGGGACTAGTATATCAGAAATGTCCCGCTGGCAGTGAGGGATCCAGTCTGTGAGTAATTTTCCAGCAATACGTCTTAATAGTTATATTCAAGCAAACCAGAAATGGAGGCAGCGATGAAGGAAACAGTCACATTGCATCTAATTATGGTACAACCCTGCCCTGAAAACCTCTTTATTCTGTCCGGTCTCTCCATGGCATTGCCTTTATCTGAGTGGGATTGTTTTTGACAGGCTTTTCAACTGTTTGGCTGACAACGTGAAGTCTGAAGTCATCCTTAGCTGTTCCAATAGTAATTTCCTCTTCATTCTTATACAGGTCAAGGGCAGACTTCATGTGTATAAACCTTGTTAGAATTTGTTCCTCCATTACTTTGGAAGGAACTTATTTTACTGCAGGGGCAGGTTCCTGCCAGTTCTAACCTCTTCTATAGAAGAGGTTCCACAAATCTACAATGCTGTTTAGAACCGGTTCCAGCTCCCACCCCCCGCCTGTTCGCACATCATCAAGATGAAGAGCGAGAGGAGGAATTCTGGGAGTTGAAGTTCACAAGTCTTAAAGTTGTCAAGTTTGAACACCCCTGGGGTTTTTTTCTAAAGGGTTAGGAGTGCAAGAGTCTTGTAACTTGACAGCTTTAAGACTTGCATGCTTCAAATGCCAGAGTTTCTGAGCCAACATTTTGGTCGCTAAGCAAGAGTGTTGTTAAGTGAGTTTCACCACATTTTACAAGTTTGTCACACCCACCCAGTCACATGACTGCTAATCCACTCCCACTCGGTCACATAGCCAGCAAACCACTCCCACAGAAGAGATTCTAAAAAAATTTGAAACTCACCTCTGCTTTACAGCAACTTAAAACAGAGGCAGTAAAAGCAAGATAGGGATTGGTAATGGGACCACCGGTAGTATATTCCATGCCAGTATAGTTTTCTGTCAGGTCTATGATAATTGAATAGTTCTGAACTCAGCATTGAGGAAAAGCTATGTCTGTGAAAATTGATCCATCCACTTTACCATCTATTATTAATTATACACATTCGGGTTCTTTCCCAGCTGCTGAATTAACGTGCTATTTATTCAAACAAAAGCAATACTGGAACAAAATGCCATTGCCATTGTCAATCTCTAACTAACTGTAATTTTCTCTTTTTTGGCTTGCTACTGAATGGTGGTGATTTATTTCTTAGGTACACTGCTATTCTTCTCTTTACTTGGATGTATCTTAGAGTAAGCAATAGCACTCAGATCTATGAATGCCTTAAATACGTTTTTCTCCAACATTTATCCCAGAGGAGCCCTTGAAATAATGGTCAGCAACTCCCACCTAAAAATTGCCAAAATTATAAAAATGTCAATTTATGGATCCTGCATTAGATGAGCTAAGATGGACATCCTGAAAATGGCAGCTCCTATCATATTGAAGCACCTCAATTACCATTCATTTTTAAAAATTTCTCTCAACAACTTAATCCTGGTCAATATTTGTACTGACAGTATAATTTTTCTATAAGCATTACAACCAACCAATGCTAGGTTTTCAATAGCTCCATCTTGTGGTGTTTTATAAGACATGACTCTTAGTATTTTTTATGTCTTCAGCAAATAGTAGGACCACGCTTAGGACCAAGCTAGTTGGATCATCATTTCTTTGGGTCTGTTTAACTTAGAGAAGCTAAATTAGTCATCTCTGAAGAGTTCACTTTCTCTATAGAGGTTTTAATTTTATTTTAAACTGCTAAAACTGGAGTAACAACTCTGATGTTTTGGACTCCAATTTCCATCAGCCCCAATCAACATCATCAGTAGCACGGGATTATGGGATTGGTTATTCAAAGCATCTGAAGGACAGAAAAGGACAACTCGGGGACTGGACACTGCCATGATGAACATATGTGGTAATTTTCCAAATGATGGGAATCGCTTCAACATAAGCTCAAAGATCAGGAAAGCTGCAATCTTTAGTAATTCAGTGAGATCTGCTATGTCTCCACACATAATTTTTGTGTTAAGAATTTGGAGAGATTATGACTAATACAAAGGCAAACAGGGCTGTCTGTGGGCAGTACTGATTCTAAGAATGTACTGTGGAAGAGGTTTTTAGAATGTTGTCACAATCTTTGTGCATGGTCATCTCCACTTGCCATTCATCTATCTACTGCAGTTTTGAATGTCTTACCTTAAGCTTTGAAGTATTTGATTCTAGTTGTTGACTCTATTCCTTGCAGGCCCATCAAGGGCTGTTTCAACAGTTTTCTTATCCTATGGAGCTCATTTATGGAGCACACCCATCACAAATTATTAAGGGAATGCTCATTTTAAGCTTTCCCCAGTACCTGCAGAACAATGTGAATTATATAATCATGTCGTGAGTTTTAGGGACATTGTCATCAATAACTATTAATTTCAAAAATATTTATTTGTCAGTACACATAAAACAATATCTCATCCCAATCAATCCATTTACTTATCTCTGTTTTCATGCCTTTTCCTCCCCCAGAAAGGCATTTTCTTTATAAACTGCAAATATTTCTTCATTTTATGGACTGATGTAGAAAAGCACTTGTTCTCCTAACATGGAAAGTTGCATATTGTATTAACTGTACTAGTTATCCCAGTGTTATGACATGAAATATAATATGGATTCCACCCACACTAAATATTCTTAGTGAAGCACAGGATGGTTGCTGTAGCATAAACCCATTATACTGTATGCTTTCCTGGGTTATAGCTTTATTGAGAATCTATTTACTGCAAAGGTCATGGCTTCCATCTCCTTACCACCCACATTTGCTTGATCATGAATACAGAAAGACATTAAGGAATTATTTACAAATGGAAGGATCCAAATCCAAATTCAGATCTGCACTAATGAATGGATAAGACTTAAGTGACATTTGAATTAGAGGAAATTCAGAGAGGAAGCTGTTTGAAAACAACCTCTTAGTCATTTTTCCTTAGAAAGCCTGATAAGTTTTACTGAAGGCTCCCCTGACTTTCTTCCCATAATTAGCACTGATTTGCCGGGTAAATCAAGCACACAATGAGGGGGAAAGTGATGCTTCCAAAGCTGATTTCAAGAGCTTCCTGCTTCCTACTGATGAATAGAGTTGAGCCTTGCAGATGGGAGACGTAGCCGTATTCTTCAGGGAAATCCCAAAGGTGCTTTATCAGGAAGCAACTGGACTTTTTCATTTTTCTTTGAAGACGTCTCACTTCTCATCCAAGTAGTTCTTCAGTTCCAACTGGACAGTGGGGAATGGAAGGATTTATATTCCTTGCAGACAGCTGATCATTTGCATTATTTTAGAGAGTCATTGAGGCCATTGGAGGTTTATCTGGGTCACTCGAGTAGTGCAAATGGGTATGGAGCCTTCTTGGCTACAGGATGTTTTCTTCCCTGTGCCCCTTCATTGCTGAAGATAGGCAAAGGTTGTTGGGGATGAGTCTGTGTTGTCTACATCTCAAACTGAAGTGCAAATGGTTCCTGTAGACTGCAGTTTTTCAGAAAATCTATTCATACTCCCAGGTGTTTAAAAGGTGTTCATCCCAAAGTGCATACCGTGTTTTCCCGAAAATAGGGCAGGGCCTTACTTTCTTTTGACCCCCCAAATAAGCACTTGGCCTTATTTTCAGGGAGGTCTTATTATTTTTGAGGTGCAGGAGGCGACGAGTGTGGACACCTAATGGCTGCTTCTGTGTTGAAATTTTTTTCAGAGAGGGCTTATTTTCAGGAGAGGGCTTGTTTTAGAGCATGCACTCAAAAGCCCAATTGGCCTTATTATCTGGGGAGGTCTTATTTTCAGGGAAACAGGGTAGCTAAAAGCTTATGGAGATTCTCAGTCATCCAGGTCATGATTGTCCCAGGTCAAGGTTGTCCCAAAACATCTTGGATGACCGAGAATCTCCATAATTCCTCAGAGAATTACAGAGAATTATGGATTCTATTTTCTTCACCCACCTGCCATGTTCCTGCTCAAAAGAGAAAACACCTTACAGAACACACTCTTTTACATGTAGCCAAAAGGCTCAGTTTTTAAATAAACATTGATTTGTCTGCCTGAAGCTTAAGATCCAAGCTATGTAGGCCTCCCTTCCTTGCCCATTCGTTACAGATTATGGTTAATTATGCTCAATTATTGAAGTGCTCATTTAATCCTTAGAACTGCAATATTTCCTTCTAATTTCTGGGATTTTCAACTCACAGGAGAATAAAGTCTGAAAATAAATGCTAATATGTATGCCACTGCCCTATTCAGATGTTTTTGAGGTAGAATTTAAATGTGGAATAATCACTAATTGATGCAGGGAGTAAACTGAGAAAGGTATAGAGATGTACAATTTTATAAGCTCATACCCAAATCATCATAAATAGACAGACAGACAGACAGAGAGATAGACATGGCCTATGTATTTGTTGACTCAATCAGCTTGTAGAAGAAAGTTCGTCAAGACTTTAGGATTTAGTGTTCAGAAGAAAACATCTGTTTCCCTATAATACTTCATTAGATCAACCTTGAAAAGCAAAATAAACTGGGGCCATTGTAAAGTGGAATTGATTCAGGTTAAGCAGCACCCATAGAATCCTCATCTGGCAAAGAGTCTTCGGTCAGGCAGTGCTCCCATGTGCCATATGCTGCCTCCTTAATAGCCTGGAATACGTATGAATAGAGAATCATCTTGAATGATCCCTGAAAGGTGTTTTATGCTTGCTAGAGATAATGCCATTCTCATACTCTCATCACACAGGAAACTGGCAAGGCAGAGAAATTGAGGTGGGTGGGATGTGGGGGGGGGGAACAACGTCAGTAAACTCTCGGTCAGAAAAAAGTGACTCAGAATTGGCATTTTCCTCTGTTTTAATAAGTGATGCTGTGTCAGAGCTCAGAAGTAATTTATTCATGGAGAGCTGATGCAGTTACCATGGAGAATGCAAGGGGTGGGGGAAGCCAAGCTTTTAAAAATGCACCCTGAATATATAGAGGAGAGAGCCATTGAGTGAGGAAGCAGAGATAAAGCTAAAGAGAGGGGAAAAAGAAAAACACAAATTAAGACTAGCTGGCAATGGCTTTATCTCTGTTTGTGAATGCTATTATAAGAACTGAAAGCTGAGTTAAATGCTTTCTGTCACTTACTCCAGGGAAATTCAGGATCACCAAAATAAGATCCAGAACTACAGAACAAAATCACATCAAAGGATAGATTGGTGTTTAGTTCAGACTTCCACATAGTTGGGTTGAGGATGACAACATCAACATGTTGTGGGACAATATTCCCAAGTGCACATTGACCAATGCTAATCATACAGAAGGGGACACAATAGCTTAGCTTGTCTACTAAGCCATTGTGAGAGTTGCTGAGCTTGTCACCTGGGAAGTTGACAGCCCTGGTACAAGACTGGAATGCCATGTGATGTGATGGTCGCGATGGGATGGAATGCCATGCTTTCCAAAGGTTCCGTTACTCCAGTTCTTGCCCACTTAGCAATTTGAAAGCATGCAAATGCAAGTAGATAAATAGGTACCATTCCAGTGGGAAAGTAATGACATTCCATGCACCTCAGTGTATAGTCATGCTAGCTCCCTTGGTTAAGAAATGGAGATAAGCACTGCCCCCAGAGTTGTAAATGACTGGAAAAGGGGAACCTTCACCCAGTAGTGGGATTCAAATAATTTAACAACCAGTTCGCCCAGGTTCAAGTTGGCTGTCGTGGGAGGTGTGGCCCATCCCCGTCCTCCAGCTCTGCCACACATGCAGGATGAGCCTCCTGCGATGATCAATCTGACCCTGAGTGAACCTGTGTTAAATTGCCACCCTTTGCCAAAAGGCTGTTTCAAGGGTGCTTTTCTGCATGTTGGGCTCACTGCTGTTTTAGCCTTCAGGGTGGCTCCTTTAAGAGATGAGGTTTCTGAGGAATGAGGAGGGGGTTACCATAGAGACAAGGAGTTGATGCTCCTGAGAGCTTGCATAGGAAGGTGAAGAATTGGGAGGAAGTGGAGGGAGGGATTTCCCCCTCTCTGTAGAGCTGTGTGTTGGTCAGTCTGCTGGCAAAAGTGAAAGGGGCAAGGATTTTAAGTTGGCAGCATGATCAAAGCTGGGCCCAATGTAGGGGAGACTGTGTGGTTAGTTGGGCCAAGCAAATTATTACACACACACACCCCTCGCTCTCAAAGCAGATCCTGGTGCTGCTCTGCAATGGAGAAATGGACAATGGAGCGGCCAGCACAAGGGAAGGAAAAGGAAGAGCAGGGATAAGAAAGAGAGAAAGCAGCCTTCTCCTTCCCTCGCACAGGCCACTCTGTTGCTCATTTATCCACTGCAGCACAGCACCCAGGATTCACTTTGATAGCGGGGGTGGTGGTTGTAATTTAACAACCAGTTCACCTGAAGTAGTGCGAACCGGCTGAATCCCACCATTGCCTTTACTTTAATCATGCTAGAAGAAGACATCTTTCCAAATTGTTAGGTCCTAGAACTAACTGACAAATGCTATCTCTTTCTCAGGGAATGTTGGCGTTTTATCAACGAAACCACCATATCTGAACCAAAGGAGCTTTTTTTTCAAGAGGCAACTGGACTTTCTGATTTTTCTTTGGAGACATTTCGCTTCTCATCCAAGAAACTTCTTCAGCTTGGATGAGAAGCGAAACATCTTCAAAGAAAAATCAGAAAGTCCAGTACCTTTGGGACAACCATGACCTGGATGACTGAGAATCTCCATAGATGCCAAATCTGAAGAAAACAAGAAGTCCTTACAGACTGGAAGTTTGAAAGAAGGTACCTTTACTTGTTCATGCAAAGCAGAGTTCCTGAGCTGCCAAGCAGATGCCAATTTGATGCCAGTCCTCATAAGCACTTAATCACAGAAAATTTTCCAAATCAAATTCACCCGCTTAGTCTACAATGCAAAGCTAAGGAAAGACAGAGGCTTCTTAGGACACTGAGTCAACCTTTTCTATATTCCTCCCCTTTCATTGATCCATCTGAAGATATGATAACCCCACCAGTCTTCCAGCTGACACCTTCCCACATCCCCTCTAGTCACTCCATATTTTATTTGACTCTGGCATGGGCAATAAGTAAGTCACCTGATGTCAGATGTCAGCATCTTTCATTATTTCTGGGTATATTAATGCTGGTGAAATGGGATTCAACAACTGGCAGCAACATGACTGATATATATATTTATTTACCTAGTTAAACTGCTATTACCAATTTATGATTGTTATGAACAACCAACATAGGCAGATGATATTGTCCCACTGATCTGCTGCAATCACCAAAGTTTTAATAGCAATAGCACTTACACTTATATACCGTTTCACAGTGCTTTCACGGCCTCTCTAAGTGGTTTACAGAGTCAGCTTATTGCCCTCAACAATCTGGGCCCTCATTTTACTGTTCTCAGAAGGATGGGAGGCTGAATCAACCTTGAACTGCTCAGGATCGAACTGGTGGCAGTTAGCACAATTAGCCTGCATTCTAACCACTGCGCCACCCACAAATAAAGAAGCCAGAATAACAAATACTTGTTTTAAGGGATCTAAAAGGCACTAGCATTTTTAAACTTTTAATCTTCATCTAGTGGTCCATTTCTGAAAAAATCAGGATGAATTAATCTGAGTCTATAACTATGAGCAATAGGATGCATCAAATTGCTTTTCTAGCGCAAAGTTCTTTAAATGCATAACTTCATGTATTTCTCTTTAGGTGAATACAAGATTTACATTCCTACAGATCTCCAAACTGTTTGTAAACCACTATTAAAATATGAAGTACAAACAATAGAGTAAAGCAGAACAAATCCTATGCTCAGTTTAAATAAAGCTGGTTCCTGGAAAACTTAATATTTGCTCCCCTCTGGGTCACATGACCAGGAGGGAATGGGGAAGAGAGCTCTTAGGAGGTGGTGGCATTCTGAATTGCTGCCCAACTCTTGGTCCACAGGGATGCCATGGGGATTTTTTTTCCTTCACAGATTCTGAGCAAATTTTATCCTTTTCAAACTTGAGATTCCCTTTTCTGGATTCCCCTCCAGACAGCTACTAAAAATTTGCTCCCATTTGCTCCCATTTAGTTTTTGGAAGGGTTATTATGCTGATAGAAGGGCAGAGGACAGTTTGCCTAACATAATTTATTTCCTGTATGTCATTGAATTTGAAGCAATAAAAATGAAGGAAAAGAGGGGAACAAAACCAAAACTATGTTAATTCAGACATGGAAAAGGGAGGGTTTTTTTAACAGATGCGTAAAAGATTTAAAGTGTGGCATACATATTTCAGGACAGCATTCTAGAATGAAAATGCCATCACCAGATGGTCTATAATTCTCTGCATACTGAGAGATGCTAACCCTCACAATCATAGCTGATCATGCTGAAAGCACCTTGTCAGGTTTCTTAGAGACCACAGCACTGTAGTTAAAGGTCTTATATGTCAATATTAAAACCCTGAACCTGGCTATGTAGCTGATGGTCATATGGTCTATCAACAGAATAACATCTGTATGGGCAATGGGAACCCTACTTAGCTATCTGGCTACCACATTCTCCATCATCTGCAAATCTACATTATTGTTCTCCATCCATTCTCAGTCTAAATATATCTTCTTTATAGCAGAATGAAGGTCCACTCTGCTTCATCGTGGGCCATCTTGCATATATCTGAGTGGTTGATTTGCCCCGCTGCTTCCAATTTTGTGACATCCCAAGTTCTAATTGTTGCAGAGTTATTTAATCAAGAGGACTGACCATATAAATTTGACAAATAAATAATCCCCCCCCCAAAAAATGGATGTTATTGTTTTGCAAAATACATTGGGATTGAGATTTTTTAAAAATAAAATAAAAAGCATGGGTACCATCCTTCTATCTTTTCATGACATTCAGAAATAAAAGTTCAACTGAAAAAGAACCAAATACTTTCAGCAATTAACTCCTAGATTAGATACATCCTGAAACCTGAATCCAAAATGGCAGGTGAACTTCCCACCTTCTCTTTTCAAACTGAAGGGCCCACAATACCTGGAGAACAGAAGAAGGCGACTATCAGAATGTGTTTTCTGAGGCATTAATGAGGATTCTAAAGGTGCTAACAGGAACAAATTCCCTGAATGAGGTGGGGGAGGGCACAACTCAGCTTCAGTGAATGAACAGGGCCGATCTATTCATTTGATCACTCTAACCAGCATGTTTCTTCAGCACATTTCTCCCCTGCAGTTTCAGATTCCATTATCTGCTCAGAGGGAGGTTCAATATGTTTCTCTTCATTTTTAATATTTTAGCCCCTTTTATTTCTTCTTGTCTTTTTCCTTAATTTTGGCTGACTTGATCATCATAACAACAATCAATGGAAAATATTCACAGATTTGTTAGGTGTATATCCTGCTGTTTAATCAAGAGTTTAAGACAGAAGGTGTCATTTTTCCTCTTATTTTTTCACAGCATCTGGCGAGATAGGTTGTCCTAAAAGAGAGTGAATGGCCCAAATTCATTTCCATGGCTGGGGATGGACTTGAACGCCAGTCTTCTAAGTGACAGTCCAATACCTATATTGCACCTATTAACCTCTTGTTCCTGGAAGAAAGACAGGATATAAATGTAACAAATGAAATAAGTAAGATCTATTGTAAATATGTGAAATAGATTGTTTAGGTCTAATGCAGGGCAAAGAGGACAAAACAGGCCATTCAGAGGGACGTTTTGTCATTATAACTCTAAAGAAGTGTTTGTCCATTTCATTTTTGCAAAACAAAAAATCCAGTTAGAATTGGGGTTTCTATCTCCTCCTCCCCGACCCATCCCCAGAAGCTGAGTTTCTCACAATGTTGAAAATGGAGAGAAGAGTACTGAACAGGCAACATTGTCCTCATTTGCAGCACAGCAGGTGAAATTGTGAGCAAATGGCTGACAAGAACAAATGGCAAATTTGGGGAGAAAGATTTAAAAACCCTGTTCGTCATATGATAGATCCAACATGGTTATATCTATAATGTATTTTTTTTAAAAAAAAAAGAACAGAAAGCTAACCACACATCTAGCTTGACCATAATAGATTAACTTCCCTCTCAGTGGAAACAAATTTGAATAGAAAGCATGGCTTTATATTCTCCACATAATTACAACGCAAATATTGCTGAGCCCTCAGCAAGGAAATATAAAACTTTACTTTCCTAGCTATACTCTAGCTATAATTAAATCAGGACCTGCAGAACCACCCCACAAGAGAAAACATGATTGGGAAATGCTTCACAAGATTTTATGGACACATCTGGCCTCATGGACAAGATGAAGAGAGTCTGTCAAGTGCACCCTTAGCATTCAGCAGTGATAAAACTCCTCCAAAGGCACTCTGCCTACTTTCTGAAAGGGAGCATAAAAATATGTTTTCTCTTCATTTTGCCTAAAATTTGTTTCCATTAACGTAGACAAAAACATAGCTTTACGCCAGGTATAGGCTTCAAAAATTTTAGCAATGAGTTCTCTGCCCAGTTGCTGAGTGGGCGTGGCCATGTTGGGCATGGCCTAGTTGGCCTCCTGCACCATGGGGTGGTGGTGTTTTTTTGAGCCTCCAGGAGGGTGTAAACAGCCTCCCGGACTCTGGAGCAGTGGTGGGTTTCCATTTTTTACTACTGTTTCGCTTGTGCGCAGAAGCGCCTGGGTGGGTGGGCAGAGCCCACCATCTCCGCCATTATTGGCTTATCTGATCCGGGCCGAAACAGGAGCAACCCACCTCTGCTCTGGAAGCCCTCTGGAGGTTGGAAACAGGCCTGTCTCTGCCTTCCGGAACTTCCTGGAAACCCATTTTTCTTCATCCCCAAGCCTCTGCCCTGTACTTACCTGGCATCCCAAATGGGCCACGTGGAGACTCCTGTTAGGGGTGGAAGGGGTGGGGTGGTGGGCGGGGCCAGCCGGGGTGGGATTTGTGGGTTCACCTAACTGGGCAGATGCTTAGCTAGCGGATCACCCGAACTTGTGTGAACCCGTAGCAGCCCACCTCTGCTTTATTCCCAGAATAAGGATGCGTGCAAATGAAACAATTATTTTCTCATTCACAATTTTTTTCTGGAGGTACCATTTGAAGTCAAACCTATCAATTCACTATTAAATATAAGAGATTATTTTTTTATGTTCAGAAGAAAAAAAATTAAAACATGGAGTAGTGTCTTTTGACCTGTGATACAATCCCTTTTTCTGAAAGTGTCCAACAAGGATTGGACAAGTTAATGGCATGGGTGGCCTATGTCCTGTTTTATCCTTTTCCATTCCATTCTCTCACTGATACCTTTCAAAATTGGTAACAGCAACCATTGTCTTTGGTTTTCATCTATATCTATATTTGATTATAAATTAAATTTAGCACAAACTAAACTTACAGAAACAGAAAGGACTAAAAAATGCAAAGAAAAAGAAAAAAGAGAAAAGTAAAAATACAGAAAGAGAAAAGAAATATATAAAGACATTATTTCTGACCATCATAGGTATACATGAATTTAGTGACTCTTCACCTCCTCTAACGTTACCAACATTTATCTCTTCATTCCCATGTCCCATCTTTTATCTATAAACAAATCTATAAAACATTTCTTCAATTCTGATGTCAGCACAAAGTCCATAAAAGGTTGCCAGAAGTAACATCATATCTTCTTTTAACCTTCAACAAGTAAACCAACTTTATATTCATTCCTTTTCATTCTAACAGTCTTAATCTTTAGTTCATTCAAATATTGTTGTCAGATTTGTTTTTTCTCGATTTCTTCTTTGTCACACCACACAAATTTCTTCAATGCTTTAACAAGCTTATTTTATAAATCCAAAGGGGAAAAAACATCTAGTTTACTGTGTTGGTTTGTCATTTGTATGCCCCCCTTTGAATTTTAAAACTTCAGCCAGCTTTGTTTATAGATCCAGAGAAGCATCCTTTTCAAAGACATTCATTTGTAAATCTACTTTTAATACCATCTCTATCTTGTCAGATACATTTTTCCTACATCTGGCTTAATAACATTTCTTCATAACATCTTTTGTACTTAATCTATCCATAGAAGCAGATATCATAACTGACATTGTTGATATTGTGGCTGCTATTTTCTTATTTTATTCCTCAAAAGTCTTAGTATCTCTCCTGTCATGACATTTTACATCATCTTACAGGTCTGTATGTCTTTCCTCTAGCTAAAAATGTTAGTCCTCTTTAGTGTCCAGTTTTTGAAATCATGAAACAGCTTCTTTATGTTATATCTTATTAAACCCAAAACAAGATCTACAATATTTCCCACAAGAAGCTGTTTGCTCTTTAAAATTAATTCTAAAATATCTTTGTAAAATTTTTAATATTCTAATTATATCAGGACCCTTAGCATTATACTTTCTAAAACCAAAATCTTATTTAGTCTCTCATTTCTTTTGTTGTTTATTTCAGATTCTTTACATTTTTAAGCTCATGATTAATATTTTTATTTTATTCAGGACTGAATGCAGATTTTCCCAGTGTTTTCAAACTTGTCATTCTGAAGTTCTTTAATAGTTTAGAACCAGCTACATAACAATTTCTGTAAATGATTAGAAACTCGGGTTTACAAACTTAGTGTCCTTTAAAATAGGGCTTAGTGTCCTTTAAAACAGAGCTCTCCAACCCATGGGTCATGGCCCACTACCAAACTTCAAGCCATTTGGAACTGGGCTATGCAAGTGGAGGGTGACTGTGTGTGCAGCTCCATTTGCATGAGCAGTAGGCTATTTGTACAAATGGAGTTACACATGCTCATCTGTGCGCAAATGCAGATTTAATTTTCATTAACTAAAAAAGCAAAACAAAAAAACAAAAAAAGCTAGCTTGCTTTAATTCCCCTTTTTCTCTGTCCAGTCAAATCTCCTTTTTGTAACACCTTGCTGGATAAATAGAGCTGTAGATTTTGAAAATGTATTTACAAGTTTTCTAATTATTAGGTTGGTCTAAATGCAGCTACTACCCGCTCACAGATTTTGTGTATGACACACTCTGGCAAGAAAGATATAATAGTACATATAGTATAACATTGGGGAACAAAATTAGTTTTTTGCTGGATCTTTATGCCTCAATTATATTTTCTTTGAAAAATGCTGTTGATTTAAAAAAGAAAGGGTAAAGAGAATTTTTGTAATTTTTCTTCTGAGTGTGGATTCTGTAATGATTTTGCATGTATACACATGTGAACATATAAACACATCAGTGGTGGGATTCAAAATTTTTTACTACCAGTTCTGTGGATGTGGCTTGGTAGTCATGGCTTGGCTTGTTGGGCGTGGTTTGGTGGGCGTGGCAGGGGAAAGATACTGTAAAATCTCCATTCCCATTGCACTACAGGGGAAGGATACTGCAAAATCCCCATTTCCTTCCAATCAGCTGGGACTCGGGAGGCAGAGAATAGATGGGGATGGTGCCAGTCAGAGGTGGTATTTACTGGTTCTCCGAACTACTCAAAATTTCTGCTACCAGTTCTCCAGAACTGGTCAGAACCTCTGAAACACATAAATAATTATGATTTGTTGGTGTTTGGCATTAATTTAGCACAAATGGCAGCTGCCTTCCCCTATGTTTGCAGTTTTAAAGCAACAAACCACTAAATGACAACATTTTATACTATCTCAGGTTGTCCCAGTTACAACCAAATGGGAAGAATGGGGCTGTTGAATTTGGGAGGTTTTGTTAAGTTCTACCACCTACAGAGCAAATCATGACTTCCCAAAGGACTTTCATCTTTCCCAATGCAGTAAATCCCTACTGTTGCTAAGCAACCATTTGCATCTTCCGTATCTTCTTCTGAAAGTTCCGTGGCTTCAACTGCATTGAACTGGCAGCTTTTCTAATCAGTTTGCTTGACTCCCAAGCTCAGATAAAGTGGTGAAAGGAGTCAGGACGTGCCTGGCAAGTGGACAGCCATCATGACCACCATGGATGAAGAGGATCTAAGCGAGTATTTCCGCATGCAATATGGACAGAAATTGTTGAAACTGTTGATGTAAGTGAACTGTTCCTCTTTCCACTGTTTCTTTTCAACTCTCTGAAATGTTTCTCTGTTCCACCAAAACATTTTTTTGCTTTCCCCTTTCTGAACCCTGTTCTTACTCTCTCATTCCTGGAATCTTTTCCCTTCTGAATCCTTCCTTGCAAAAGCAAGCAAACAAACATTTATTAGAAGACAACTATTAGATCAGATCAAGGTTTCATCTAGCTTAAAATCCAGTATCACACAATAGGAAATCAGGTTGCTTTTGTGAAACCAGATGGAGGGATAATTCATTTATTCCTCAATGCTGTAGCCTTAATTTGATTCCCTCCACCATGTTACTATTAATATGTTTTTTTAAAAAAAACTGTGTGAGATGCATTTTATAAAAGACTTTGTAGAACAATTTTTTAAGAATTCAATATTTAATAATCAATTGGATCATCTATAAGCAAAACCAATTGTCATAGGAAGGTTACAGATATGGCATCCTTGAGACTGGAGATACAACACAGATAGTCCTCGACATATGACAACAATTGAGTCCAAGATTTATGTTGCTAAGTGAGGCAGTTGTTAAGTAGGCTTTGCCCCATTTTATGACCTTTCTTACCATAGTTGTTAAGTGAATCATTGCAGTAGTTTGTATTTGCATTTGTATTTATTATACTTGTATATCGCCCTATTCCCGGAGGGACTCAGGGCGGTGAACAAACACATGGGGAAGGGGGCAATACAAAAACGAACAAGACAAAAGCAAAATACTAGACAATTAAAAACTACACAACAATCAGCAATTCAAGTGGAGTTGGAAACTCATCAGCCCCAGGCCTGCCGGAATAGCCAGATCTTAATGGCTTTGCGGAAAGCCTGAAGGGTGGTGAGGGTCCGAATCACCACAGGGAGATCGTTCCAGAGGACTGGAGCAGCCACAGAAAAAGCCCTCCCCCGGGGCGTCGACAGTCGACATTGGCTAGCTAATGGTATCCGGAGGAGGCCTAATCTGTGGGATCTGATTGGTTGAAGGGAGGTAATTGGCAGGAGGCGGTCTCTCAAGTACCCAGGTCCGATACCATGTAGGGCTTTAAAAGTAATGACTAGCACCTTGAAATGTATGAGGGGCGTATAATTTCACCCCCCAGCTGCATGAGAGATGGAATACAAGGCCAATCTTTGGAAGGGAAAAACACAAGCCACTCGGTCTTGTCGGGATTGAGTGCAAGCTTGTTCACACCCATCCAGACCCTAACAGCCTCCAGGCACTGACACATCATGTCAACCGCTTCACTGAGTTGGAACAGGGCGGACAGATACAACTGTGTATCGTCCGCATATTGATGGTATTTTATCCCGTGCCACCGAATGATCTCACCCAGTGGCTTCATGTAGATGTTAAACAGGAGGGGGGACAGGACCGAACCCTGTGGCACCCCATACTTCTGCCCTCCAACCAACACCGACTGCGACCTGTCCGAGAAGTAGAAGGAGAACCACTGAAAAATGCTGCCTCCCACTCCCACCTCCCACAACCGCCGCAGAAGGATACCATGGTTGATGGTATCGAAGGCCGCTGAGAGGTCAAGAAGCACTAGGATGGAGGCATGACCCCCATCCCTGGCTCTCCAGAGATCATTGATCAGTGCGACCAAAGCAGTTTCCTTGCTGTAGCCAGGCCTGAATCCAGACTGGAAGGAATCCAGATAATCGGTTTCATCCAAGGACTGCCGGAGCTGAGAGGCCACCACTTTCTCAACAACCTTCCCAACAAAGGGGAGGTTGGAAACTGGACGGTAGTTACTTAAAATGGCTGGATCCAAAGACGGCTTCTTCAGGAGAGGTCTCACCACTGCCGCCTTTAGGAGGGGCGGGAAGGATCCCTCCCGAAGAGAGGTGGTGATTATCGTCTGGATCCAGCCACGTGTCACCTCCCTGCTGTTTGCGACCAGCCAGGAGGGGCACGGGTCCAGCATGCAAGTGGAGGCACTCACCACTCCCATGGCCTTGTCCACTTCCTCAGGCGTGACAAGTTGAAAATCAATCCATAAATTCCGCTCAAGACCCTCCCCTGGTACCTTGGCTGGCTCTGAGCAATTGGAGTCCAGGTCTGCCCGAAGCCGAGCAACTTTGTCCGCTAAGAACTGGGCAAATTCCTCAGCTCTACCTTGTAAAGCGTCACCCATATCCCTCCCTTTCAGGAGGGAGCGGGTTATCCTAAACAAGGCGGCTGGGCGCAATTCAGCGGATGCAATAAGAGCGGCAAAATGCGAACATTTTGCCGCCCGTATTGCCACGAGAGAGGCTCTGATATAGGCTCTCATCAGTGCTCGGTCTGACTCAGATTTACTGGCCCTCCAATGGCGCTCTAGGCGTCTCTTTTGGCGCTTCATCTCCCGGAGTTCCTCAGTAAACCAAGGAGCCCTCCTGAATCCGCTACCTCAGAGAGGCCATAAAGGCGCAATCCGGTTTAGAGCCTCCGCCACCACTGAGTTCCAAGCAGTGACCAAGGTCTCCACTGGACTGTAGACGAGAGTATCAGGTATAACACCAAGCGCCGTCTGAAAACCCAGAGGGTCCATTAGGTGCCTGGGGTGGAACCACCTAATCGATTCCTCCTCCCTACAGTGGGGGATTGGCCTCCGAAAGTCAAGCCTCAGTAGGAAGTGGTCCGACCATGACAGGGGCAGGATCTCACTACCCCTCAAACCAAGATCATGACTCCACTGCTCCGAGAGAAATACGAGGTCAAGCGTGTGACCCGCTGAGTGAGTTGTGCCCCGAATTACTTGGGTCAAGTCCATGGCTGTCATGGAAGCCATGAACTCCTGCGCCCCATCAGAGCACTCGCCGAGCGAAGGCAAATTGATATCCCTCAGCACCATAAGCCTGGGGAACTCAACTGCCAGCTCGGCTACTGACTCGAGGAGCGAGGGGAGGGCTGTTGTAACACTGTTGGGAGGCAGGTACGTTAACAACAAGCCCACTTGACCCCCAAGGTCCAACTTCACCAGCAAGCACTCACATCCAACAAGCTCCAGAGCAGGGATCCTACGAGGAACTAGGGACCTTCGGATAACGATAGCCACTCCCTCACCCCTTCTCTGAGGTCGTGGCTGATGAAGCACCTGAAAACCCTCTGGGCACATCTCAGTGAGGGGGACTCCTCCCTCCGGGCCCAGCCAGGTTTCAGTAATACAGTAATACAGTAATTCACTAACTTAACTTAAAAAGTTAAGTTAGTCCCCTAAGTGAATCGTTGCAGTAGTTAAGTTAGTCACACAGTTGTTAAGTGAATCTGGCTTCCCCATTGACTTTGCTTGCCAAAAAGTCACCAAAGGAGATCATGTGACCTGGGACACTGCAAATGTCACAAATATGAGACAATGGCCAAGTATCTAAACTTAGTTCATGTGACCATGGGAATGCTGCAACTACCGTAAGTGTGAAAAACAATCATAAGTCACTTTCCAGTGCTGTTACAACTTTGAACAGTCACTAAATGAACTGTTGTAAGTGGAGGACTACCTGTATATTCTCTTAACTAGAATCCAAACAATATGAGTGTGGTGTTTGATTATTTCTCTGTTTGTTGTAATAATATTTGCTTATGTCGTTTTGCTTCTGTTTTGTTTCAAACCTCTTAGTGAAGAGGATTTTGGAATCTTCTCAAAGTTTCTGTTGATTGGAACATGTAAGTTCTCATGAGTAACTGTGAAAATAAATAAATAAATAAATATAATACATACAGTAAGGTAATGGTTCCCTCGCACATATGTGCTAGTCATTCCTGACTCTAGGGGGCGGTGCTCATCTCCGTTTCAAAGCTGAAAAGCCAGCGCTGTTCAAAGACATCTCCCTGGTCATGTGACTGGCATGACTAAACACCAAAGGTGCACGGAACACTGTTACCTTCCCACCAAAGGTGGTTCCTATTTTTCTACTTGCATTTTTTACATGCTTTCGAACTGCTAGGTTGGCAGAAGCTGGGACAAGTAATGGGAGCTTACTCCGTTACATGGTGCTAGGGATTTGAACTGCCAAACTGCTGACCTTTCTGATCAACAAGCTCAGCATCTTAGCCACTGAGTCACCACATCCCTCTATGTACATAGATTCATAGTACAGTCTAAAATAAACACATCAAGATTTCCCTGGATAAAACACCGCTGAACCTTCCATAAGCAACCTTTCCAACATGGTGTTATACATTCCAGTTTTAATTTAGCTTGCTACTGATAAAATGGGTAGATTTTTAGTTTTAACTTCTAGGCAAGTTTCTACATTTTTAGGGGAAGAAATATTATTGTTGTTTTTAACTTCCTATACCTTGTTCTGCAATCAGGATCATGCTCCTGTGGACTTTTTCATACCCTTTCAAGTCTACTTCTGGAGTTTGTCCAGTTAGGGGCAAAATAAATCTTATTTGTCAAGAAACACTTTTTCAAAAATATTCTCTCTTTGAAACTAAAATTCAACTGTTTTTCACCCACAGATGAATTGGATCGTGCTGTTGACTAATCAGCAACAGTTACATCACTAAGCACTATAACTTAGATACTAGTACTAATCTCCATCAAAGTGTCATTTAAAGGGCATATTTGTTGCTATGGTCTCAGCTACCTATTGACTTGCCTTTCCTCATAGGTTATTTTGCCTTCTACATCCTTTATTGCTCTTATCTTCTTTTAGTCCACGATTATCTTTAATTCTTCAGATCCTTCTCCCACGTCCGTTGATTAACTGGGCATGTTATTTCCACTTAGATTACCGCCTGGAGCTGTACAAACTTTTCTGAATGAAAGTTAATTTAGGGACAAATTCAGTATGCTATTCTTTTAGAACTCTGCCCTTGCCATGTGAAGATGTTTGAACAACTTTCATAGGTCCTATGGCATGATATACCTTTGCTTCCATTAGAAATGTTTGTTCTCTTTGATTAGGAAATTCCCAGTAACAGAGGAGCAGTCTCCGTCTCCTTCCATTCGACTCCTGGAGAAGAAGAAAGAAGCCAAATTGGTGCATCAGGCTATGGAAGCTCAAAAGGAGGTATCTCCCCCCCACCTCTCTCTCCTGCTCCCTCCTTCCCTCCCTCTCTCCCCCCTCTCTCTTAATTTATTCAATTTTTTTAAAATTAGAAAGATAAAAACAAAAAGAAGAAAGAAAAAGACAGAAAAAGAAAAGGAAGGAAAGGAAGGAAGGAAGGAGGGAAGGATCAGAAAATAACACATCTATCATATTTCTTTATACCTTGAAAACACAGAATGAATACTTCCATGCCAGTCTTCCCCTCTTTAGCAGGGAGTTTGACTAGAAGACCTCCAAGGTCCTTTCCAACTCTTTTATTCTGTTATATTATTTTCATTTGTCCTTTGCCAGATAATAAAGTTTGATTCCCATCTAAGATTCAGTTTGTATCCTGGTGGAAGTGAACTGTGTTCATACTACCCAAAGGTCTGTCATAATTAAATGACTTATTATATACTCTTTAGGCATTTAAAACAAGAATGGAATCCCTAAACAACAGGTGGGAAGAGCTTGGTACAAAAGAAGTCCAGCTGAAAGCATACATTAAGAAATTTGAGCAATTCATACAGGTACAGATTCCTTATAGATTTCCAGCTTATTTTAATAGTAATTGCTCCATCCTACAGGGAGTCCTCGACTTATGACCATTTGTTTAACAGCAGTCCAGAATTATAATGGCACTGAAGTGACTTATGACCTACAGTTATAAGTGACATACCCTTGCAGTCATTTGATTGCAATTTGAGTGATTGGCAACCAGCTTGCATTGACGATGGTTGCAGCATCCTGTGGTCATGTGATTGAGATTTGTGAAGATCTCAGCCAGTATCCTACAAGCAAAGTCAATAGGAGCAGCCAGATTTCCTTAACAACCATGTAATTTATTTAATGATGTATGATTTGCTTAATGACTGCAGTATTTGCTTAACAACTATGGTAAAAATTGGATCTGGTCATCTGATAATTTGCTTAACCAATGGCATTGCCTAGTCGACCTAGTGGTTGAAATTCTGGCTCAATTGTGGCTGCAAGTCAAGATCTACCTTTATGTTCTAGTTAGGAACTAGTAATTCTCTTTGTGGTTCTCTTGAAACCATGCACATGATATACTAACTGTTTCTTTTCCCATCAGGTCTAGTAATAAAGGTTGCACAGTAAGGTCAAATTGGAAAAGAAGCAAAATAGGCGAGATATGTGTAATAAAACCCATAGCCGTTCAAAATTATTTCCTCTTTTAGCAATGGCATGTTTCCACAATAGCAAAAAAGATGGCATCTAGTAGTTTATTTATTCATCCATTTATTTATCACCTTTATGAGGTCATCATCCCATTCTAGGTAGCTAGGAACAACATACACAAATTGTTAGATAAAATAACAGTGCATATCAAAAAAGGGAGAAACTTTAAATCAGAAGAAAACTCTGAAATATTTGGGTTTTTAGTAATTTTAGAAAAATCAACAAAGAAGGAGCCACCTTAATTTAGAAAGGACCTGATTTAAGTCTCATGTTTGGCCACACTAGGGCCAGCCAAAGATTTGACTGACTTATAGACTTATAATTTATATAGCTACTCATCTCACTCTGGATGGTGTACAGTGCACAATTTGAAACTAAATAATCAGCATAATTTATCCATTAAAAACAGTTTAAAAAGGATAAGAACAAAAAAAGACAGGAAGAATGCACACTAAACTTATACTAGCCATTTAATTTCATTGTATTTAAGTACAATGACAATAAAGATTATACTTAATGGGCTCCAGGCTTCCATGGGATCCCCAAGCTAATGGACCGGTGTGGTGCCATATCTCAGTCAAAAAAAATGCTTTGTATACAAAAGACTGCAGATTCAATTTCATCTCCAATAGCAATAGCACTTAGACTTACAGCCCTCTCTAAGTGGTCTACAGAGTCAGCATATTGTCCCCAACAATCTGAGTCCTCATTTACCCAGCTCGGAAGGATGGAAGGCTGAGTCAACCTTGAGCCTGGTGACATTTGCACTGTTGGCAGTTGGTAGAATTAGCCTGAAGGACTGCATTATAACCATTGCACCATCACAGCTCCCCACTAAAAGGATAAAGTTATAAAAAACGTTAGGGCTTATTTTTTTCCTGAGGTCCTAAAGATTCATTATTAGGCCTTTATCCTGACCTGATTTATGGCAATTTCTTCTAAAATACTGTCATTCTCATATATTCCATGGAGACCTTAACATTTCCAATTACCTTTTCCCTGCCCTCTCCCTTTTGCTTCTGGCCTTTGTTCTTTGTCTTTGTCTTTGTCTGGGTTCATTGGGGTGTGGGAAATGTATTCAATATGTGGATTATTAGGAGAATGACCAGAAACGGATCAGAGCTCTGAAGAAAGCCAACAAGGAAAGAGAACTGAAGAAACAGCGGGTGAAGGAGCTTGCCAAGGTCAAGTTAGAGATCGCAGCTCTCAAACAGCAGCACCAAAAGCTCTACAACAAGCTACAGCAATACTCAATCTTCAACAAGTATTTGGAGAAGGTGGTGCAAGTCTCTGAGGTATGTATGAGGAAAGAATTGCTGAGGAAAGTCTAAGGGGCAGTTTCTCTGACCTGAGATTCTCCCAGTGTACTTAACCCCCCCCCCCTTTAATTACAACCCTGTATGGCAAAGATTCAATCTCCAACAAATGTATAAAGGATTAGATTGGGTGACAGATTTGTCCTTTCTTCTTTAAGGTTTGGGTCAACCAAGTGTAGGTTGGTATAGAACTTTTAGTAGCATTTAACTCTCCCCACAGTACTCCACTAGAAACTCATAGTTCACTTAACACATAGTTCATTCAACACTCATTTAATATATCATTAACCAATGATATCATTAACCAATGAACCACAAAGTCTGAATTACAGAATAGATCATAGAGAAGTATTCCACCAGGATATATAAAGTTACATGACTACTGAGGATATTTTTTTTAATCCTGAAGATTCTTCCTGTGCATATTGTATTTGTGCAATGTGCAGCTTAATTCAGCTGCAACCAGTGTGAATGAGTGATAGGCAACTCATCTCTGTGTGTGCATTTTCTCTGAACTTAATCAACCTTATACTCTGGAAAAGATTCCCTACTTGTCATCAAAGTGTCTAAGTTATTATTATTATTATTTAGTTGTTATCCTTCCTTGATTGTCAATCTAAAAAGGATTAGCACTTCAGGATAGTTGTAACCTAAGGCATCATCTGCAGTTTGAAGAAATCCGGGAAGTCATTGGACGCTATAAAACTCTAGTTGGGATGCACCGGGATCTCCTGCAATCAGCCCAGGAGGGGCTGGAGTTGATCGAACAAGCCAAGGTGCGCCTGGCCCGCTACAAAGAAGAAAAAGATGATGAGATTCTGCAACACAACAATGAGCTGGCCCGCCTGCAGCTGCGCTTTGACCATGCCCGTAGTGATGTCATTGCCTGGGTAAGCAGATGGGGTGGGGTGGGGTGAGGAAACAGGTAGCTCTTGACTTAGAACGTTTAGTGATCATTCAACATCATTGAATAAAGGGACTTAGGACTGTTTTTCACACTTCCAGCTGTCACAGCATCCCTTGGTCACATGATCAAAATTCAGATGCTTGGCAACTGGTTCATATTTATGATCTTTGCAGTGTCCATCTTTTACGACCTTCTGACCAGCCAAGTCAATGGGAAGGCCAGATTCACTTCACAACTGTGCTACTAACTTAACAACTGCAGGAGTTCTCTTAACAACTGTGGCAAGAAAGGTCATAAAATGCAGGCAAAATGTGCTTAACAAATGTTTCACTTAGCAACATAAATTTTGGGCTCAATGGTCATACATTGAGGACTACCTGTGCGTCTTTCTTTCTCAGGGAAATCTGTGAGCAAACCATAGTCTTGGAAGTCAAGAACTGTCTGTTGCTCTCAACGTTGGTTTATTAGGAGGGATGGATGGCAGAATTCCAAGCTCAGAGAGCAGATCAACCACAATTGGCTTAGGCCAGTGTTTCTCAACCTTGGCCACTTGAAGATGTCTGGACTTCAACTCCCAGCAACTGCTGGCTGGGGAATTCTGGGAGTTGAAGTCCAGACATCTTCAAGTGGCCAAGGTTGAGAAACACTGGCTTAGGCTGTTCCACAGAGCCACCAAGGGCCATCCATGAGGATGTTTTCCTTTGAACAATAGGCTTAGAGAGTCTCTCTAGGCTGGTTGCTTCGTGACCCGACAAAAGCGCGAACATCATAAGCGCGCCGACAAAACCGCGGCGCTAAAACCACGATGTCAAAAGTGCGTCAACAGCGCGCCAACAACAGCGCGCCGACAGAAGCGTGATTTAAGTTAAGGTAAGGTTTAGGGTTAGGTTTAGGTTTAGGTTTAGGGTTAGGGTTAGGGTTAGGTTTAGGGTTAGGTTTAGGGTTAGGTTTTGGGTTAGGTTACATCGCGCTTCTGTCGGCGCACTGTTGTCGGCGCGCTTCAGGGCTCATTCGTCGCTCCTTCGTCGCGTGGTTTTGTCGGCGCGGTTTTGTCACCGCGGTTTAGTGAGGCGCGCTTTTGTCGTTCGCGCATTTGTGGTGGAACCGGTTGCTTTGCTTGCTGTGCCATGTCCCTCATGGTTGTTTGAGGTCTATTTTATAGTGGAAGCAGGAATTAGTGGCGTTCATCAAAATTCTGTCAACATGTTCTTTTCTGCCTCTGTCTCCTCCATAGGAGTCCCGCTGGGCTCATATCCAGAACACTGCTGCAAAGAAAACCCTGATGCTGGGCACCATCAAGATGGCTACACTGAATCTTTATCAGAGTGTAAACAAGCAGATGAAGGAAACTTTAATGGTGCCTCTGGAGGACACTCACAGGCAGCTGGATATGGTATGCATGAATGAATTTTCTTTCTTCTTCTACCACACTATTCAAATGAGGGGCAGGAAGCATTTTTCGCCTGTGATTCAGAAAAACTCTATTTGGGCCTGGAGTCCCTTTGGATTTAGGAGTAGACTTAGCATATATTCTAGTCCCGTGATGGTGAACTTATGGCACGTGTGCCACAGGTGGCATGCGGAGCCATTTGTTAGGGCACGTGAGGCGTTGCCCTGTCAGCTCCAGTGTGCCTAATGGCCAGCTGACTTCGGCCTTCATTTTTGGCTGTTTTTTTGCTGAAGCCTCCAGAGGGCGAAAAACAACCCAACATGCAAACCAGAAGTTCAGGAATGGACTTCCGGTTTGTGCGTTGGGCCATTTTTCTCCCTCCAGAAGTTTCAGGGAAGCCTCTTGAAGCCTCTGAAGGGGAAAACAGCCCGATGGGCAACCCAGAAGTTCAGTAACAGAGTTCCAGGTTGCCCATAGGGATGACTTTTGCTCTCTGGAGGAAAGCCTCCTGAAGCTCCAGAGGGCCTCAGAGGGGGCGGGGGAGGCCATTTTCGCCCTCCTTGGGCTTCTGGAGCCTGGGGAGGGCGAAAAATGGGTCCATTGCATGCAAAAAGCGGGGAGAGGGGGTTGTGCACACATGTGCAGGGGGGGTCGCACACATAGAATTTTGGGTGTGGGCATGCCTATGCACGACCCCCCCCCCCTGCAGTCCCTCTGCTTTTGGCACACGATGGCAAAAAGGTTAGGCATCACTGCTCTTGTCAGGACTTTGTCAGTTTTTGTTACGGTTTGGGTATCCCAACTACCAGAAAGTATTCAGAAAGTAGAACTGTACATAAGATGGCAGAAAGGCACTCCAAAAAGCATCAGATCCTGATATCGCCTCTGTAAAAGCTTCAGGGCCTGACTAGTGTAGTCCCAATGCTTAATTGATTCATGCAGAGTCCCAGCAGTCAAAGAGAAATGGCCACAGAATTCCTGTGGTCAGCTGGAAACCGTTGGTAATGAAAAAATAACTATGACCAATTCTTGCATTTATGGATTTCTGTAAAACAAAAACTGAAGTAAGATTGTAAGCACAGTCACCATCACAGTTTCACTTAGTGACTACTTTGCTTAATAACCAAATTGCCAAACCCAATTGTGATTATTAAATGATGACTAATTGCATTTGGAGAGAAATGCGTCCTGCTTCTCTTCCCCTGGTGATATCCGCCATATCAGCAGTCTTAAGTTCTAAAGCAGCAGTAAATTCTATCCTGTACTATTAGGGAGTCACCCCTTATCATACAGATCTGACCTTCTTCTTCCTTGCTCTCAGATCCAGCAGTTTATCCAAGATCTGTCAGACATCTGGGGAGAAGTGAAGAAGAAAGATCAAAATCGATCACAAATAGGGTTTCCCAAGGACATGTAGAGAAAGCTGTCCAAAGCTTTACACAGCGTATTTCCATGCTCATTCTATGTTTGCTAAATTATGTGCAGGATTATGTTTTATTTATTATAGTGTAATTATCAAATCTACTTTACTTTCTTTCATACAAAACAAAGTCACATGATATCAAGAGTATATTTTTGCAAATAAAACTTTGGTTTCTCAACTGTGTTTGGCTGCTCCATATTTACTTTAACTTCCTAACACAAAACTAGTGCAAGCATTCTGAAGAACAGTCCTTTGAAAGGATAGATAATGATCAGAATAGGCAAGGGAAACATAATATGGATCATAATTAACTGTTTGTCAGGACTTCAAACATTTTGCAGTTTGCCAGCTTTTTGATAAATGGAGTAAAACAAATCTATTGTCTTACATTGTCTACACTGTAGGATAAATAAAATAATGAATAGAAATCTCCTCCAAACAAAATTAGTAATAAATGAACCTCCAGTTGAAGCCAAATAATAAGAATCTTTCAATTATTTTAAAAGGGGGGGATCTGTGGAGGTTGCAGTTGGGGGTGGAAAGGCCATTTACTGAAAATAACAAACCAAGAGTGACCTGGATAACTGTCCTATAAAGGATTTACAAAAGTAGATTGTTAAAGCTTTGAAAAATTTTGTAGGAAGGGACGAAGGAAAAAAAAAGAAAAATCAAGTTCTATTATTTGAAGATATTAAACTTCAAGATTGTTAAAAATAAAAGGAAATTATATGAAGTTGGTTCAATTGATCAAGATTAAAATAGATATGTTGTTGTGATCCTTTATGGACTTTTGCTGATCAGGACTGAAACAACAAGGTTTCATTATAGTATATTATGGGGAAACGCTTGGAAGATGGGGCAAAGAGATGCTGCCTAGAGGATGGTCAAATAAGATCACAAACAGGGTGAAAGAGACATAGTACATAACTGGCTAATGAATGGAACAGGACAACAACCCTCCCAGCTTCTGTAAAGAAAGACAGTGAGAGATCCGTAATTCCAGACTTGCAAGATTCTGTTAATATAACCTTAAAATAAAATAGAATTAACTCATATTTCCCGTATAATCTATCTGGGAAGGCTGACAGGTTTTAAGGAATTGTTGATGAATAAAAGATGGAATATGGGAAGAAAACATCATTTATTGTATTAGATAAGTTATTATGTTGACATAAGTTATCAAGTTATCTTAAGTTATTAAGATTGTTTATACATGATGAAGGGGAAGTCATTTCTCAATGTGTTTCTTTTCTTTTTCTTTACTGTATTATTAGGTTTATTTTCTATTTTCTTCTTCTTTTCTGCCCTTTAGATTTTGTCTCTTTATTCTTTTAGTTTGTATTTGTTTTTTAATAAAATTACTACAGGTAGTCCTCGACTTACAACAGTTCATTTAGTGACCATTCAAAGTTACAACGGCACGGAAAAAAGCGTGGCACAATGGCACTGAAAGGCACTGTGGGGAAAAAAACCTTTGCATTTGGAATGAAAAAGAAAATTTGCAATTTTAATTGTTGGAAAAAAATTAACAAAACTAATGTATGATCATTAGGTTCATAAAAGCAGACTAATAGGTGGGTTGGGGAGGGGGGAACTGAATTGCTGAGTAGAAAGGGCCAGGGCATTTCTTTGCCATGTATAAAAATGCATGCAGGAGTCAGTAGTGAAATTCATTTTTTTTTTACTACCGGTTCTGTGGGCATGGCTTGGTTGGCGTGGCAGGGGAAGGATACTGCAAAATCTCCATTCCCTCCCCACTTCTGGGGGAAGGATATTGCAAAATCTGCATTCCCACCCCACTCTGGGGCCAGAGGTGGTATTTCCGGTTCTCCGAACTACTCAAAATTTCCGCTACTGGTTCTCCAGAACCTGTCAGAACCTGCTGAATTCACCCCTGGCAGGAGTATTGGTGTCTGTGAATGTGTATAAATAGAACTGGCTGAAATGGATCTGATGCATGCAAACACTTAGAAAATTAGTACAAAAGAATGAGTCTTTCTGGCTGAAAATATTTTCTGGTCTGGGAACCACACGCCAGCTGGACAAAGGCGGTCTGGAGGAAAATGGAAGCAAAAGGAATGTCCCCCTTTTTAAATGGGAGGAGAATACAACTAGATATTGGCGTGGTTCCTTCACCTTTGGGCTAATAGCACAGCAGAGAATGGCTGGAGCATTTCACAGTGTGGGAGGTCTGCTGAAGTCCCGAAGAAGCTGTCTCATGGCAGCTGCAATGGGCAAGCAATTTTTGCAGAGCCAAAGACAGCAAACCACAGAGCAATTTCTTGCCAGCTGAGTCACAGTTCTCTTCTATGCATAGTGTTTTGACTTGAGCAAAGACAGCTAAGGTGATGAGAACAAGAGAGGCAGGGAAGCTAGGAGCTCACTTATCCCATACACGGTACTCAGAATGCAGCAAAGAGCAGAGACTAGGAAAGCAGCAGGCGCTGAGTGTATTCTGCTGCCGTCATTGATCAGCTCTGCAGTGCAATCAGGTGGCACCGATGACGCAGATTCAGCCAGGATGCGTGGAACAGGAAAGTAGCTCATCTCTGGAGGCCCTGGTGACTCATGCCAGCTTGCCTCATTCATTTGGAGGCTTAGGGACCACTGCACACCTTCAGGAAGTGAAAAGGATCAGCAAACAGAGAATAACACAGCCGAAGGACCTCTTTTAAGAAGGATATGAATACTTCCCATTCTTCTGGATTCCATGGCAAGGTGGGCCACATTCAGCAAATACCTCTTGTCACTTAGGAGGTAAGATAGAAACGCCACCAGGTGTTCTATTTTTATTTCTTTAACAAATTTAGGGACCACCCATCTCACTCGCTGAGTGAGTCTGGATGGTGTACAATTCAAAACATGAAACCCACATAAATATCATAGTTCAATAGGAAGCAGTTAGAACAGAAATAGAATAATTAAAGTTATAAAGGTGGTGGGGGGGTGCCTCTCTGCAAGACTCAAGCAAGATGGCATAGCTAGGTCTTCAAACTCTCCCAAAAGGGTGGGACCCTACTTCACCTGTCTGTGTGTGTGAGAGAGAGGGGGGAGGGATATTCTAAAAAGCGTGAATCAAAATAGAGAAAAGTCTCTTTAACTGACTTCTTGAAAGTGGGTTCTTTAACATATACTGCCTATCTGACCAGGTGGGAAGGGCTGATACAATGGGGAGAACACAATTCCATACGTAACTCAATGCCTTGCAGGGTTTTAAAGGTCATCACTAACACCTTGAATTGCATTTGGAAGCAAACCAGCACCCAGTGCAGTTCGTGCAGTAGAGGTGTTACATGTGCCATCCATGGGACTCCCAAAATTGCTCACATGGCTTCATTCTGAATCAGCTGAAGCTTCTATGTTCTTTTCAAGGGTAGCCCCATATATAAGCACATTGTGATAGTCCAGATGGGAGATTACCAGGGTCCCAGTGACCTAGAGAAGGACTTTGCTATTCAGGAAGAAGTATAACTGGTAAGGTTCCCCACCCCTGCACAAAGATGCTAGGTGTTCCTGATTCTAGGGGGCAGTGCTCATCTCTATTTCAAAGCCGAAGAGCCAGCACTGTGCAAAGATGTCTCTGTGATCATGTGGCCGGCATGACTAAATGCCGAAGGCGCACAGAACACTGTTTTCTTTCCACCAAAGGTGGTCCCTATTTTTCTACTTGCATTTTTTACATGCTTTCGAACAGCCAGGTTGGCAGAATCTGGGACAACAGGAGCTCACTCCGTTACGCGGTGCTAGGGATTCGAACTGCCGAACTGCCGACCTTTCTGATCGACAAGCTTAGCGTCTTAGCCACTGAGCCACCACGTCCATTCTAACTGGTGTATAACACAGTTGAGCAAAGGCCCTCCTACTCACAACTGCAACCTGTTCTTTGAGCAGGAGCTGTGAGTCCAGGAGGATTCCAAAATTATGCACCAAGTTTATCTGGAATAGTAGAACTCCATCCAGGACCAAAGATGGTAAATTTGGGATGTAGAGGACCTTCACCTATCCACAGCCACTCCAACTTACCCAGCTGAATTCTGTTGCTCCCCATCCAGCTCTCCACAGTCTCCTAGCACTGCAAAGCAATGCTCACAGCATTCCCATGGACAAAGATATATAATCATCAGAGGTTTCATATAGATGTTTAAAAGGAGTAGAGAGAGTGCACTGAGTTCTCTGGCACCCCCTAAAGCAGAAGCCATGGGCTGGACCTTTTGGGATCAACACCAATTGGGACTTGCCTCAGAGGAAAGAAGTGAACCTGTGTCCTCACCCCCAACTCCCTAAGTTGGCCCAAAGAATGCCATGGTCAATGGAACTGAAAGCCACAGAAATGTCAAGAAAAGCAAGAATGGATGCACCACCTGCATTCCAGAGATGACCAGAAATCATCTAAAAGTACAATCGAGGATACTCTGGAGTTGCAACACCACCACCTTCCCTAAAATGGGAAGGTAAAAGACTGGATAAAAAGTATCTAGAATACTGGAGTCCAGCAATGGATTTTTAAGGAGAGGGTTGACCAGTGCCTCTTTAAAAGGAGCCAGAAACACTCCATCAAGGATGAATTCACCATCACTTGGACCAACCCAAATCCCGGCACTACCAGTTCACTCGTGCTTGCACATGCACTCGTGCTCGATGCTTCTGCACATGCGCAGAAGCGTCCGAGCAGGTGGGCGGAGCCTCCTGCCGCCACTACTACTGATTCGCCCAATCCGGGCCAAACCGGGAGCAACACCCCTCTGCACATGATACCTCCTAGGAACCTTGACCAGCCAGGACGGATATGGATTTAATTCATAGGTGGTAGTATTTGTCCTCCAGAGGACTCTGACCACTTCCTCAGGTCCAACAGAAACAATTCTACTTGAATCTCAAGAAAGCATAGCCCTAAAATTAATTACTTTCTTGGACATATTTTACATTACTCACATACTGGCATGGATCACAGATTAGACTAACCAATGCCATAGCATAGAATAGTTTGCAAATTATGGTATATAGTTTGGTGAGTTGTGCCAGTCCGGCCAACTGTGATTTCCCCCCCATAAACCATAGTTTAGTATATGAAACAAATAATTATATTTTCCTATCAATTTTCTGCCATAGCTCTCCCCCCTCCAAATTTAGGAATGGTATTTGGCTGAAAGTGGTCAGGAATCTTTATTATAACTCTTTTGAATATGCAGACACAAATATCCCAAGAATTCTTTTCTTCCTAGCAAATAATTTCTACTGGTAATGCAACCTAAGTGTGAAATGCAGATTATTTTGCAAATGATCTTGCTGTATAGGTCCAGCAGGAAGAGCTAAAGTCAAAGACTAAACTAAAGGGCAACTTTGTGTTTCTCTTCCAAATATTAGATACATTTATATCTAAAAAGCACTGACGCGGTGACTCAGTGGCTAAGACGTGAGCTTGTCAATCAGAAAGGTCGGCAGTTCAAATCCCTAGTGCCACGTAACGGAGTGAGCTCCCTTTACTTGTCCCAACTTCTGCCAACCTAGCAGTTCGAAAGCATGTAAAAATGCAAATAGAAAAAGAGGAACCACCTTTGGTGGGAAGGTAACAGCGTTCCGTGCTCGTTCGGCATTTAGTCATGCCAGCCACATGACCACATAGACCTCTTCAGACAGTGCTGGCTCTTCGGCTTTGAAATGGAGATGAGCATCGCCCCCTAGAGTCGGGAACGAGTAGCACATATGTGCAAGAGGAACCTTTACCCTTACCTTTATATCTAAAGGAATCCAAAATCATTGACTTCACAAGAAGAGTATGTTTAACACCACCAGAAATTTATAGTTCTCTCTATTCTGCTTTCATTCCTTTTGCTATCGAAGGTTTCATCAAGCTGATCCAAATAATTAATGAAGTCTAAATTGTCCCTTTCTCTGAAATTATGGAATAGGCAACATGCAGAGCACAGCAAGCCTTAAAGTTTGCTTAAGAAAAACAAAACCATTAAAAATCATTAAAAACAAAAATAAAGGCACAAAGTATGTTAATTTTCTGTAATACGTACTTTTAAGAAAGTAGGTCCTCGTTGTTTAATATCTATGTTATTTAAATTCCTTAATGATGACTGCATGAATTAGGACTTCTCTCATCTACATCTAAATAAATGTTGCTATAATTTGTTTATCTTGTAAATAAAAAGGCATTAGATGACAATGTTTTTGTTGTAAGCCAATCAGAGATGCAACTATTAGTTGAAATTACAAAGCCTGCCCTCCATCATCTCAAATGCTGGTAATATCCTTAGCAGAAAAGCCTTTTCTGCTTTTCTGCTAAAGATATTAAATAAGAACATGCAATTAAATTTCCAATTAGCGCTGAGGAATAAGTAATGTCAGCATTATAGGCTGGTAGGAACAGCAATGTCATAACTTCAGCAGCTTTAAAAAGTAAATTATCCAAATTAGGTCAGCAGATATAAGAGTTTGTTTTCTCTCTGTAGACATTAAAGCTATTCTGTCCACAGCAGGAAAGCTAAGTTTAGGCTCCATTCATGAAGCTTATAGAAATTCATGCTGAGGCTTGAAATTCATTAACTGACAGCAATAGTGAAACCTGCCAAGGACTATATATTGGATGTGTGTCTCCCAGCCAGCATACAATTGAATGAATGAGAGAGAAATATCTTCACAGACAATAATCAGACACATCCCATTGAATGGCGTGAACTTTCACTGCTATTGTTGAAATTATTGGGTGCGTAGCAGTCTGTATGCTAATTCAAATAGCTATTCTCAGACTCTCCTAATTTTTTTTTGTTATTGAGCAAGATTTGTAGACTGCGCCAATCCAACTAGACTTCATGTGATGGACAACGAAACACAGACAAAACCTACAGTAAGTGCAATAATGGGGAAAAAAAACCCAAACAAATTATACATTTTAAAAAATTAACAGTGGTGGATACACACAACCAGCAAGAGCTAAAGCCACACAGGTAGTCCTCAACTTATAACGGTTCATTTAGTGACCATTCAAAGTCACAACACCACTGGAAAAAGTGACTTATGACCATTTTTCACACTTACAACTTTTGCAGTATCCCCTTAATCATGTCATCAAAATCCAGATGCTTGGCAACTGGTTCATACTTACGACCTTTGCTTTGTCCCAAGGTCATGCGATCCCCTTTTGTGACTTTCTGACAAGCAAAGTCAATGGGGAAGCCAGATACACTTAACATCCGTGTTACCAACTTATCAACTGCAGTGATTCACTTAACAACTGTGACAAGAAAGGTCATAAAATGGGGCAAAATTTACTTAGCAAATATGCATTTGTTAACAACAGAAATGTTGGGCTCAATTGATATCATAAGTTGAGGACTACCTATGTTGGGAAAAATAATAATCTTCATAAGCTTGCAAAATGCAAAAATAAATAAATAAATGATGGTAATTTCAGGTTAGGTACATATACCATTGTGTGCACCTACAGTGTTACGTACATAAATCCTCTTCAAATTCTCCCAACATCTTGCAGCAGAATTTTCTCCACAAATATGAACTAATTGTTGGTCATTCAGTGTTAGACCAATAATACACAACACCCGTTCGTTACATCACTGAAAATCTGCTATCTTCTTGGCATCTTCATCATTATCTGGATTCGAAGCAGTTACATCCGGTGGATTCTGTACAGCATCCCATAAACCTTCCCTATGCAGGAGTAGACTGCATTTCATAGACAAGGAAACATAGTTTGTTCCATCCAACTGGGTTATCATAAATAGGCTTGTTGATGGGTCGCTCGCCATCTTCTCCAGGATAGTACAATCACTAATTAAACAGTATTGCATATCAACACCAACTCTCCTTTAGCTACGTCTGGTATAACCTGGACCCATAACCAGTGTTAAGTTAGCTCCCCGTTGGGAGAGCGAGTGCGTTCAGAGAAGCGTTGTGAGAGTGGTTTTGGAGAACACACAAACCAGCATACAGAGACACTGCAGTTTAAATAGGCTTTTACTTTTGTGGAAATAGAGGTATCAGAGTCCATCAAACAGTCCAAGTCATACACGGATAAGACAGTCAGTCATCAATGTCTTTCAGTTAAGGGATAATCTAAATAACGTAGTCCAGTAATCATATAATCAGTTCAGTACTCAAAGTTTGCTAGCAGTTGCAAAACTTACAATAGCTCATGGTACTTTCTAATAGCCAGCTTCTACAAACACTCAGATCAGATTGGCCCAGCATCTGACAAGAGAGCTAACACTCATTCTGGCTCCCTCTTATGGCCAATTGAGGAAACCAGCAACTAATCACATTTTACAGTATGATTTAAAGAAACAGGTATAGCATTGTTACATGATTTATATATTGCCAACCCAACAGTTAGATTATATTCCTAAGAGGGCTCACCATCCCTCTGGGAAAAGCAGTGTGGGGATGACCATCACATCTCACACCCTTCCTCTCAAGGGAGAGATTTTCTATAGCAGTGTTCCCAGTGTTTCTTGGGAACTTTAAGATTCATGGACCTTAAAGGTCAGAATTTCCCAGCCAGACATGATGGTTGGGGAATTCCAACATTTCCAAGATTGAATAAAGCTGTACTAGTTGATTGGATTGGGCAGCTGATTCAACTTTGACAAGATGTTGTCTGATGTATACCAGAGTTATCTTCTATTGGGCTTTAAAAGAAATAATCAACATCTCACTCTGAAATAATAATTCACCATGAAAACCTGAAGCAGGCAACTGAGCAATTTAGGATTTGTGGTATTCTGCAGTGGCAATGCTACCTACAATCTGCTACCTACACATTCTGTATCTGAAGTTGCAACTTCTGAGTCATCTCCAAAGGCAGCACTTTATAGTATAGGGGCATCAAACTCAAGTTGTCACAGCGGCATCAGCTGATGTGTCAGGAATTTTTTTCTCCCTTTGCTAAACTGGGCATTGGCATGGCCAGCATGTGACGCATCCAGCCCACAGGCTAGGAGTTTAACAGCCCTGGTATAGTACATTACAGTAGTCCAGTCAGATGGTGACCAGTGTGTAGGTTATCACTGCCAGTATATCCTACCTAAGAGAGGATTGTAATTGGCCCACTAACCAAATGAGCAAGGGACCCCTGGCCACAATTTCCACCATCTAGTTAAGCAAGAACCAAATGACTAGGAACATCGAGTATTCCCTCTGCTCTGGGGTTGTAGTTAATGTCATAGTGATGCAAGCCAGGCCAGGGTTCTCACCCACTATCAGCTTCTGGATGAAGAAGTTAGTCCTCAACTTATAGCCATTTGTTTAGTGACTGTTCAAACTTACAATGGCATGAAAAAAGAGACTTATGATCATTCTAAAGGTGCTTTTCAAAAGGCAATTCGATTTTGTTTTTTCTTTGAAAACATTTCACTTCCCAGCCAAGAAGTTTCTTCAGTTCATGACTAAGACATGGATGAGTGAGAATCTCCATAGATATTAAGACTTATGACCGTTTTTCACACAACCATTGCAGCACCCCTGTGATCACCCCATGATCAGAATTCAGACGCTTGGCAACTGATTCATATTTATGACAGCTTCGGAGTCTCAGGATCATATGATCACTTGTTGCAACCTTCTGACAAGCAAAGTCTACAGGGAAGACAGATTCACTTAACAGCCAATTTAATAACTTAACAACTGCAGTAATTCAATTAACAACTGCAGCAAGGAAGGTTATAAAATAGGGCAAAATTCAACTGTCTTGTTTGGCAATGGAAATTTTAGGATAATTGTGGTCAGTGGTGGGATTCAATTTTTTTTACTACCAGTTCTGTGGGTGTAGCTTGGTGGGTGTGGCTTGGTGGCAGGGGAAGATTACTGCAAAATCCCCATTCCCTCCTGATCAGCTGGGACTCGGGAGGCAGAGAATAGATGGGAGTGAAGCCAGTCAGAGGTGGTACTTACCGGTTCTCCGAACTACTCAAAAGTTGTTTGTTTGTTTGTTTGTTTGTTTATTAACATTTATAGGCCGCCCTTTTCCCTGAGGGGACTCAGGGCGGCTCACATAAAATCAGGAAGGGGAAATACAAACAATGACGTAGACACATATGAGTAAAAATAATAAGCAACATTCATTCATCATTCGGGAGGGGCGGCTATCTTTGTCCCCAGGCCTGACGGGCTAGCCAGTTCTTAAGGGCTGTGCGGAAGGCCTGGACGGTGGTGAGGGTATGAATCTCCACGGGGAGCTCGTTCCAAAGGGTCGGAGCTACCACTGAAAAGGCCCTCCTCCTTGTAGTTGCCAGCCGGCACTGGCTGGCCGATGGAATTCGGAGGAGGCCCAATCTATGAGATCTAATTGGTCGCAGGGAGGTAATTGGCAGAAGGCGGTCTCTCAAGTACGCAGATCCACTACCATGCAGGGCTTTATGGGTGACTAGTAGGACCTTGAAGCGCATCCGGAGATCGTCAGGTAGCCAGCGCAGCTCGCGGAGGATAGGTGTTATGTGGGTGAACCGAGGTGCACCCACAATCACTCGCGCGGCCGCGTTCTGGACTAGCTGAAGTCGCTGGATGCTCTTCAAGGGCAGCCCCATGTAGAGCACATTGCAGTATTCCAGCCTAGAGGTCACAAGGGCCCGAGTGACTGTTGTGAGAGCCTCCCGATTCAGGTAGGGTCGCAACTGGCGCACCAGGCGAACCTGGGCAAATGCCCCCCTGGTCACAGCCGTCAGGTGGTGGTCAAAAGATAGCTGTGGATCCAGGAGGACTCCCAAGTTGCGAACCCTCTCTGAAGGGTGTAAAATTTGACCCCCCAGCCTGAGTGATGGAATATTGGTCGAATCTTTGGGAGGGAAGCACAACAGCCACTTGGTCTTTTCTGGGTTGAGTACAAGCTTGTTAGCCCTCATCCAGTCCATAACGGCCTCAAGGCCTCGGTTCATCACGTCTGCCGCTTCATTGAGTTGGCACGGGGCGGACAGATACAACTGGGTATCGTCCGCATATTGATGGTATCTTATCCCGTGCCTGCGGATGATCTCTCCCAGCGGTTTCATGTAGATGTTGAATAGTAGGGGGGATAAGACCGAACCCTGAGGCACCCAATATGTTAGGGGCCTAGGGGTCGATCTCTGCCCCCCCACTAACACCGACTGCGACCTGTCCGAGAGGTAGGAGGAGAACCACCGCAACACGGTGCCTCCCACTCCCACCTCCCGCAGTCGTCGCAGAAGGATACCATGGTCGATGGTATCGAAAGCCGCTGAGAGGTCAAGGAGAACCAGGATGGAGGGATGTCCTCCATCTCTGGCTCACCAAAGATCATTGGTCAATGCGACCAAAGCGGTTTCTGTGCTGTAACCGGGTCTGAAGTCTGACTGGAAGGGGTCGAGATAGCTTGCTTCCTCCAAGGACCGCTGGAGCTGGAAGGCCACCACCTTCTCAACAACCTTCCCAAGAAAGGGAAGGTTGGAGACTGGGCGATAGTTATTAAGAACAGCTGGATCCAGAGATGGTTTCTTTAGGAGGGGTCTCACCACCGCCGCTTTCAGTGCGGCGGGGAAGTTCCCCTCCCGAAGAGAGGCGGTAACAACCGCCTGGATCCAGCCTCGTGTCACCTCACTGCTGTTAGTAACCAGCCATGAGGGACACGGGTCCAGTACACAGGTGGAGGCACTTACAGCCCTCATGGCCTTGTCCACATCCCCGGGGGCAACATCCTGAAACTCAACCCAGAGATGGTCTACTTGATCCTCTTGTGCCTCGGCTGGAACTGCAGGGATGGAGTCCAAGTCCGACTGAAACCGAGCAATTTTGTCCGCTAAGAATTGGGCATAATCCTCAGCTCTGCCCTGCAAGGGTTCCCCCGCTTCCCTCTTATTTAGTAGGGAGCGGGTTATCCTAAACAGGGCGGCTGGGCGGGACTCAGCGGACACAACCAAGGTGGCTATGTAAGATCTTTTCGCTGCCCTAAGTGCCCTGGTGTATTCCTTGGTGCTGGTGGTTACCATTGCTCGGTTCGATTCGGACTTATCGGACCTCCATCGGTGCTCTAGGCATCTCCTCCGGCGCTTCATCTCCCGGAGTTCCTCGGTGAACCAAGGAGGTCTCCGGGATCCGCCGCCTCGGAGGGGCCGTAGTGGCGCAATCCGGTCGAGGGCCTCCGATGCTGCCGAGTGCCAAGCAGCAACCAGAGTCTCTACCGGACTGTGGGCGAAAGTGTCAGGAATAACCCCAAGCTCCGTCTGGAACCTTAACGGCTCCATAAGTCACCTGGGGCGGAACCACCTGGTCGGTTCCTCCTCCCTACAGTGGGGGTTTGGTCTCCGGAAGTCGAGCCTCAGTAGGTAGTGGTCTGACCACGACAGGGGTATGATGTCGTTACCCCTCAGACCAAGATCACAAATCCACTGCTCCGAGAGGAATACGAGGTCGAGCATGTGACCCGCTGAATGGGTTGGGCCCCAGATTACTTGGGTCAAGCCCATGGCTGTCATGGAAGCCATGAACTCCTGCGCCCCATCAGAGTTTTCACCGAGCGACGGCAAATTAAAGTCCCCCAGGACCATCAACCTAGGGAACTCAATTGCCAGCTCGGCTACCGACTCGAGGAGCGAGGGGAGGGCTGCTGCAACGCTGTTGGGAGGCAGGTACGTTAACAGCAGACCCACTTGACCCTTGAGGTCCAACTTTATCAGCAGAGACTCACACCCGACAAGCTCCGGAGCAGGGACCCTACGAGGAACTAACGACTCCCGGATAACAATGGCCACACCCCCACCCCTTCCCTGGGCTCTCGGCTGGTGCAGCACCTGAAATCCTTCTGGGCACAGCTCTACAAGGGGGACTCCTCCCTCTGGGCCCAGCCAGGTTTCAGTAATACATGCCAGGTCTGCCCTCTCGTCTAAAATTAAGTCCCGGACAAGAGGAGCTTTATGTACCACAGACCTGGCATTTAGCGACAGCAGCCTGAGTCCAGGGTCCTGACTACTTGCGCCATCTGGTCTCGGAGTGGGACTCATAGGGCCGGAAGGAGGGATCTCTGTAATGTAGCGAACCCTCCTTCCCCGGTAATGGCCTGCCCTAAAGTCCCCGCCATATCTGCCCCTCCCTGTTACGACCGTAATACTCCGACCCTCTCCCATGTCTTTGGTCCCCTCAACCACCCCCATGGCCCCCTCATCTCCCGGCAGGTCCTCCGAATCATACATACCCATGCACTCCCCCATACAGTCCCCACGTAAGAATTAAAACTCAGAAATTTACAACAATATAATAGTAAAAAAGTGGGACATTCATTCATCTCATACGTATCCCATGCATATCCCATACAAAGAAAGAAGAGAAAGATGAAAGAAAAGAAAGAAACTAAAGTAATTGCGCAGTTGATTAAAATTTAAGATGCGAGTTCAAATGGCAGAATTGGCTCTTAATGTTCAAAATTGAAGTGGCTGGGGGCCAATTACAGTTCAGGTGGAATATATGGGGGAGTGTCTTATAACCCCTCTCTTCTTCTGTAAATTTGTTGGTCAAAAGGTCCTGCGGGGGTTCAGTGCAAACACACAATGCTGCCATCACCTGGCCACCCGCAGCCCAGGCCCAGAGTTTTCTTTCCGGGGATAAAACCACTCCAAGGAGTTCCCAAAGGCGCACCACTAAAAGTAAATAGGGTAAAAAGATGGAACAGGCGTTGTAATTGCCCAGAGGCACCATCTGGGCACCGTTCCCCTACCGGTTCTCCAGAACTGGTCACAACCTAATGAATATCACCTTTGGTTGTGGTTATAAGTGGAAGATTACCTGTACAGACTGCCTGGCACTCAGAAGAGCAGCAGCCAAAAGCCAGGCCTTTTTTCTCTGTACATACTCTCAGAATTTTAAGGCTGGGAATGTAATTTAAAATGACCATCAGATTTAACACTTAAATGGTACTGATGTCAGCACAATGGCCCTAATGTTACCGAAATTTCCCAAAGCACATAGTATGTTTCTAGCCATGTTCATGTCCTCCTTCCTACTGATATTCCCCAAATCATAAATAGTAGCAGCATGTTAGCTCTTTTCCTTCAAGGTCCCTGCTTCCGATTAAATCATTTTCATAAAACTCTTGTTCAAGTAGTTTGGTCGGTGTGTCCCCCTACCCCTCAAGTTTGCGATCGATAATAGCAACAGAAATTGTCTCCTTTCTGTTGTCAGTCGTGCAGATTATTTCAGAACAGAAAACCTGCAGAAGATGGTTTGCGCCATGTTCCAGTTACTGGCCCCGCCGATACACAAACAACGAAGCAGCCGACGTGGGCTGGTAAGAAACAAAGCCATTAATTTGCTTTGGCCAAGCTTTAGTCTTTTGGATTGGGTTTGCCTAAAGTTTTCTTCACCCAGTTTCCATAGCAGCTGGTCAGATAAAGCTGACACTTTATCTTCCCCAGATTCATGAAGGAATAAGACACATTGCCTTCTTATCTCTATCTTGGCAAAGGGCCAGTCAGAATATGAAGCTGGGGATAACTTGCATTCCTTTGGGTCTGAACGACAGCTTTAGCTAGTTCCAGCAAGCCAAGGAATGTCATCCCTCCTCCACGGCTGACAGACTTTCTCATAAAGGCAGGACCCTCAACGCAGGGAAAAGGTTCACTGAGAGGATAGCCAAACTTTTGGCTTCATCCAGGTCCCATAAACGTCTTTTGGTTTATCCACATACAAAAGGAATGTTTTTTCTTCACACATCTGGAGTCCCGCTTTAATGATGTCTCTCTCACTCTTGGGGCTGACAGTATTGGAACTGGCAAACTATAAAAAGCCTTCCCCAACTATAAAATTCTGGGATGGAGTGTGTGACCTGATGCTGTGAGTCTCTTTTAAGTATAATAGTGTTGATGTATTTTAGCATCTTGGCCCTGTCAAAGACGTGTGATGTTGTGAGGAAGTTGTTAGCTTTATAGTGAGCAGACATCTGTAGCTGGGTGAAAAGGAAGCCACAAACATCCGAGGTAGCAAAAGGGTCAAAGGCTACTTCAGTTTCTCTATGAACAGCAAATAAGAGTACTTGCTTGGATGAACAATAATTCAAACCACCATCATTTTTTAAAAAAATATTCTCTTCATTTCCTATTTTCAGAAGGCTTTTAAAATAACACTGAAATAAATGTGCATTCTGACATGGTCCACCATCAAATCCTGCTGCAGACATATCCTGGTCCTAAACCCAGATTTACCTCAGGTTCTAAGTATGATGAACACAGTGACAGATCTTATGAAATGAAAAGAAGGACTAGGGGAGACAGGATAGCAGTGTTCCAATATCTCAGGGGTTGCCACAAAGAAGAGGGAGTCAAACTATTCTCCAGGGCACGTGAGGGTAGAACAAGAAGCAATGGGTGGAAACCAATCAAGGAGAGAAGCAACTTAGAACTGAGGAGAAATTTCCTGTCAGTTAGAACAATTAATCAGTGGAACAGCTTGCCTCCAGAAGTTGTGAATGCCCCAACAATGGAAGTCTTTAAGAAGATGTTGGAAAACCATTTCTCTGGAACGATATAAGGTTTCCTGCCTAGGCAGGGAGTTGGACTAGAAGACCTCCAAGGTCCCTTCCAACTCTGCTATTGTATTATAAATTGCAGAACATAATGTTAAACCTTCAGCTTTTTTAAAAACAAAATTAACCCACGTCCTGTTGCTGTGTCCTGAGACTATGCCGCTGTCACTCAATACAAGCTGCTGCACGGAGAGGGGTGAAAAGGTGAGGGGGTCTGAATGCCACTTTTCGTGCGTTTGTTAAAAACAGTTTGGCGGCTCCCTTTTGCTCTGCTGCTGTTTTGCCTTTTGTGGCTTTTTGTTTACTTTCCTCTGCTTCTGAGAGGTGTACAGCACAAAGTCAAGTGATTGCAGCAAAACCACACAGATCGTTTTGTTTTGCCACAGTTTTTTAACCACACTTGCACATTCTCATAGACACAGCCACAATAGAATTTTTATTTTATTTTATTTATTGTTTTTATAAAAATCTCCAGACGGGGAACAACGTTCATACTCCTTCCTCCTCCTATTGTAGGCTGATAATATTTTCTTTCTTCCCTTGGCTAGGTACACTGGGTGCTACCCGAGGAATGTTATGTCCTCTAAACCAGTGTTTCTCAACCGTGGCAACTTGAAGACGTCTGGACTTCAACTCCCAGAATTCCCCAGCCAGCAAATGCTGGCTGGGGAATTCTGGGAGTTGAAGTCCAGACGTCTTCAAGTTGCCAAGGTTGAGAAACACTGCTCTAAACGTTTGGAAGGACAGCTCCCCTTAATCCCATCCAGCCTGGCTAATACATGTAGACCTCAACTGACTGCCAAAATTGAGCCCAAAATTTATGTTGCCAAGCGAAACATTTGTTAAGTGACTTTTGCCCCGTTTGACGACCTTTCCTACCTCCGTTGTTAAGTGAATCACTGCAGTTGTTAAGTTAGTCGCACAGTTGCTAAGTGAATCTGGCCTCCCCATTGACTTTGCTTGTCAGAAGGTCGCAGGAGGTGATCACACGACTCCCAAGGCACTGCAACCGTCATAAATATGAGTCTGATGACAAGCATCTGAATTTTGACTATGAGGATGATGCACTGGTTGTAAGTGTGAAAAATGGTTATAAGTCACCCTTTTCAGTGCCTTTGTAACTTTGAATGGTCACTAAATGAACTGTTGTAAGTCGAGGACTACCTGTCGTGGTCCTGAATGTGTGATGGTACCAAAGATCTGGAGGATCAGGTGAATCCTGTTTGAAATTCTCTGGCTCCTGTCTTTGATTCTCAAAGTCTTTCAGGATCCCTGTTTAGTTTTGTTTTTCTATTTTGGTCATCAAGGGAATGGAGCCTTGAGAATTTTCTGGGACAGCCTCTGTTGAAGATGCTTGGAGAATCAGCAGTAATGAAGTCCTCCCCAGATGATGTTCCATTTCACATAATCCAGGGTGTCAAACTCAAGGCCTGTGGGCCAGATCCGGCATGTGGGGTGTTTAGATCCAGCCTGTGGGGTGTTTAGATCTGGCCTGTGGGGCTGCCCTGGAAACAGTGAAGAACCACCCTGTGGTGCCTATGCCAGGGAAAATGGAGCTGGGGAGGGCCATGTGGGGCCTCCTGGGCTCAATTTTCAGCCACGATCGGCTCCTGCAGCTCTCTCCCACAGAGGGCTACAGGAGACCGTCGCACTGAAACCGGAGCCCAGGAGGGCCACATGCAGCTCCCCCAGCTCCATTTTCACTGGCAGAGGGCTGCAGGATGCCGTCACAGCTGAAAACAAATAGCAATAGCAATAGCAGTTAGACTTATATACCGCTTCATAGGGCTTTCAGCCCTCTCTAAGCGGTTTACAGAGTCAGCATATTGCCCCCCAACAACAATCCGGGTCCTCATTTTACCCACCTCGGAAGGATGGGAGGCTGAGTCAACTCTGAGCCGGTGAGATTTGAACAGCCGAACTGCAGAACTGCAGTCAGCTGAAGTAGCCTGCAGTGCTGCATTTAACCACTGTGCCACCAAAGCTCAACAAGTGACGTCAAGCTGGCCACACTCCCTGGCCACGCTGCCCCAGCCCCCCAGAGGGGGTCAAACACAATCCTGATGTGACCCTCAATGAAATTGAGTTTGACACCCCTGACATAGTCCCTAGCCAAAGGAGGAAATAAGGGGGAAAACGACTAAATCCATGCTCCACAACTTATATTTCAAGTCGCTAGAGACCTTTTACTTGGTTAAGTTCTGATTCATATAATTTCTGACACTTTTTCCTTACCACAACCATAATGGCAAAAAGAGGAAACTGTCTTCCAGGGCTAAACAGATGATAGGATACCTTCAGATCATCTCCTAACAAGCATAAGCTGCAAATCCAAACAAACTTTGTTACAGAGAATTTGCATTCCTTTTTTCCTACCCAAGACAAGAGTTGGCCAGTGCTAATTTTATTCAGCATCCAGCACAGCCTCGCTTGATCAGAGTACAGGTAGTCCTCAACTTACAACAGTTCACTTAGTGACAGTTTGAAGTTACAACGGCACTGGAAAAAGGGACTTATGACCATTTTTTCAGACTTATAACCATTGCCGCATCCCCATGGTCATTTGATTTGCATTTGGATGCTTGACAGCTGACTCATATTTATGACGGTTGCAGTACCTGGGGGTCACGTCATCTGTGTTCTGACAAGCAATGTCAATGGGGAAAAAAAGATTCACTTAACAACTGTATTACTACTTTAACAACTGCAGTGATTTCACTTAACAACTGTGGCAAGAAAAGTTGTAAAATGGGGCAAAATTCACTTAACAAATTTCTTACTTAGCAAAATAAATGTTGGGCTCAATTGTGGTCATAAGTCGAGGACTAGCTTTCTGAATGAGGTTTGTCTTGCTGTTTCTTTTTCTGAGAAGGAAGTTTGCTAGCTATGCTGCCCTCTGCTGTTTACCAGTAAGAAGTAACTTGACTTTTTGAAAAAAAGTTGTTTATTTTCTCCCACACCCCACATTCAGACATATAAAAGACAACGACATATATTTTAAGGATACCATACCCACCTGGCCAGGAGATTGTTTTTAAAAATGGATAGAAACTAGAAGTTTCTCTCTTTTTTGTCATAACAATATTAGATGTTTAAACAAGAAAAATAAATTTATTTTCTTTTACAATAGTTATAGGCATAAATTTAAATTAAACTTTTATTCTAGGGTTACACGTGACTTACATTTTTTCCTATTTTTATTTTTGTCATTAAACTAAATTATATCATAATTTCATTTTTCTTTGTTTGGGTTAGAAAGTCTATCAAATTTTCAGAACTTGTACGATTGTCAGGTATATCAGTTGCAGGTGTAAGATAATAAGTGGCACACTGACAACAGCCTTATCACATTTCTCATTAATCAGTTGTTGTTAAAGACAGAGCTGCAGAAGCTTATCAAAACAACTGACAACTCTGTGCTCACTTGAATATTATATTCTGCCATGGTTTACATTTAATAAGCCACAACTGTCTGGGCTTACACATAGTGATAAGTTGTAATTGAGGTTTTCCAAACAATATTGGCTGCGTACAAGCATGCTAAACACAAACCAGAGATATGTGAAATCTGCTCACCCTTGTAATACTCTACCTAAGTGGAAAATGTTATTTTTTTTCTTATTTGCTTGAAAATGGATATTCTTCCTTTTAAGAAATGAAATAAACTGAAGGCAGTATAAAATAACATCATCATATTAAATGCAGAAACGTGAAGGGAAGAAAAGGCAGTAAATTCAGCAATGTAACACCCACATCAGCAATACATATAGTAGTGTTTTTCAATCTTGACAACATTAACTTGTGTGGACTTCAGCTCCCAACATTCCTCAGCCAACATGTCCACCTATCATAAATTTTGCCTAGGTTGATAAACATTGACCTACAATATCAGGGATTATTGATGCTGAGGATTGTATGAGGAAACCCAATTTAACTGGACCTTGTGAATGCATGGGAAATATTCTGGAATATGTATAAACAGTCTTATCTTGCTTACATGGGGATGGCAGCAAGTTTTGCCTCAACCAGCAACATTGTGCTACAGAAGTGATGCAATATTCCTCTTCAAATTAAGGAAGTCCTTTCCAGTGAGGTATTTTGTGTCTCATTAAAGCCTCTTCCTTCGTTTTTAGTAGCTGTGGGAAGCCTTTTCTAGTTTTTGGGAACCACTGGAGGAAACCTCAGGTGAGAAAAATAAATGCTACCACTTCACTGGACTTTCAGAAGAGGAGACATTGCCTTTTGAAGTATCTTCCAAGGGTTGCCTCACAGACAGTGAATTGATGTTCGCTCTTGAAACTTTGTCTAGCCTAGAAAAAGTATTAGTGAGACAGATACCGTATTTCTATTTGGAAGGCTTCTCAAAGTAACTTCGCATATGCTACTGTTACAGATTAGCAATAAACCACTCACCAGTCTACAGCGCTCTTACTAGCCCATTTAAATATGGGAAAAGAAGAATTTGTGGCTTAAATGGCCTGCCTCTGTTTTTGCACACTGTATATACAATCATCCTAAAATAATTACAATATGGACAGAACCATGTAGAGAAACTGAGTGAATAAACTATAACCTTGAATAAACTCTATTCAGCTCTGTTCCCCATATGTGAAACAGGAAGAATAGAGACAGGTTTATAGCACTGGTGGAAAATAAGAGTTATACATGACATGACAAATGGTATGGGAAAGGAAAATAAAATATGTTTCAGTAGACTTTTGGCTACACATAAGTCCAAATTCCAACACTGCGTAAAAAGCAGATCATCATTCAAAAAGCATCTGAAATTACTGAAGTTCAGACAGATCTGAATGTTAGTTATATGCACCTAGGAATTTCACCCCAAAGAGGCATGTTTCTGAAAGCCACATGTGCTTTCAACCATGGCAGCAGATCCAAATCTCTTACACAAACAAAGGCAAATGTGAATGTCTGAAGTTTGATTTAGGCAAGTTTTTACCACATGTAGTCTATAAGCAAAATCTTGGGCATTATGATGATGCCAACTAAAGACCTGGATTGTTGTCATGCTTAACTGCGGTTGCAGAAGCTAAATTATTGAGCCTTCAGGAAAAGGAGGAGGAAGAGCAACAACAACTTGGGAAAACAATGTACTAAACAGTTTAAAGACTTGTTGCAAGCCATAGGAATTTTTCTTCAAAGTTTTCAGCGCTCTGAGGCCAGGGATGTAGAAGCATCTACAGGAGGCAGTCAGAATTGGAACTATGACAACTTGCCATGGCCAACTCGCCACAAGACAACTTGCCACAGGACAAGAGTTACACCAATATCAAAGAAATGGTGGAGTAGAATCATTAAAGAAAGCATGAAAAAAAGGGGGGGAGAATGAAATGTGAAAGGCAAAAATTAAAATATTATTTTATTTATTTTAAATAATTCAATAGAATTGTTAAGTTGTCCAGTGTCAAGTTGGCTGTGGAAAGTTGTCCCATTCCAGCCCAAAATTAGCCTGATGGCGGTCACAACATCACAATCCAAACGTTGCCTCCTTGTTATGTGTGGATCATGCTGTGATCATTGGACTAGAATGCTGCATTCACAGTTTTATCTGTTTTGACACCCATACACAAGATCCTTCTGCTGGCATATATAATCATTCATATGTGGTCGTGCATGCATAACTTATGCAGACTGAAGTGCCACTAATGAACATTTAATGGAAGAATTGCAGTTATAGAATATCACAGATTTTATCTACTGGGTCAAGAAATAACTATTTTTAAATGTGAAATGTGGCACAAATCACTTCAATAACAACTCCAATTCATGACAAGGGAAGACTTGTTTCAGTTCAAAAAAATACATGCAGCATGATAAAAATAGCAATAGCAGTTAAACTTATATACCGCTTCATAGGGCTTTCAGCCCTCTCTAAGCGGTTTACAGAGTCAGCATATTGCCCCCAACAACAATCCGGGTCCTCATTTTACCCACCTCGGAAGGATGGAAGGCTGAGTCAACCCTGAGCCGGTGAGATTTGAACAGCCGAACTGCAGAACTGCAGTCAGCTGAAGTAGCCTGCAGTGCTGCATTTAACCACTGCGCCACCTCGGCTCTACAAAACAAACAAAAAGAGATCATAGTTGTCCCCTGGTATATAGACCAGCATACTACATGTAGTAGTTGTAACACAGATCAACTCATTGCATTTATTACCTATAGAGCAAAGGAAGTATTATTGAATTCAGAATATGTGCTACTATCCAAATAGGAGAACCTCAAATGGAAATGGAAAAATTGTGGATTATAAGGGTGAAGCAGTTAGATTTTGGAAAGGAAAAAGATAAAGTATAGCACTTAGGAACATACGGTAAATTTGTTTTTGTGTATGCACTTTTGAGTTAGTGTTGACTCCTGGTAACTACTTCTAGGCCATGCAGTTTTTGGGACACGATTTTGGAAGTGTCCATTAAGTGTCCATCCCTTAATCCAAGGTTACCTAGTTGCTTTTTTACTTAAGTTATTTTTTTTACTTATGAATTCCTGGTTTCTAGTCTGATACCTGAACCACTACACAAAATTGGCTCATTGGGCTGAATCTGTTTATTTAGAGATATTCCCCTAACAGGTTATCTATACTACTGTATAATCTGTTCCACCAACAAAGACATTTAGGAAACATGTTAGCACTTCAACCCATTGTTGAGTGAAATAATTTTTCTGTCTTGAATAGACATTATCCTTTATTCAGTATCCTGTATTTACTATCTCTATTTTGCTTTGCCACCAAATGTTAGTATTGAGATTACAAGAGGTACAGGATATATTAATCAAAGCATTTGTTGAAAAGTGGTGAAATTCTCTGTTCCAATTTCTGGGCATCACCAGCTGGCATGATAACCATCCATTCATTCATCCATCCATCCATCTGGAAGCAGGATTGGAACTGAAAGAGGGAGATGACTGATCTGTTTAGCCTGCTTTCCCACATTGATTAAAGCAGGAAAAGGCAGCTAGGGAATTACACCATAAACAGGAGAATTGGCTGTTCCCAAACCCAGTAATTCCCCTCCTCCACAGTCTGCTGGACAGCTGAGTTGTGGCTGGGAAGTTGCATGAGAAAGCTGGAGAGGGATTTGGCTGAGCACTTTTCCAGCCCACTGATTAGCTGTCTGGGGCTTTGCAAGAACTCTTAGTATTGGCACAGCCAATAGCTTTGTGCAGTTCTTTTTATCTGGGGAGGGAGACATAGCAGATGAAATACTTAGGCCCACGGGGAGAAGACTGTTCATACTACCTGAAGTAACCAGCAGGTAGTGGGCTGTCCCCATTTCATATGGGTTGAACGATCACAGTCAGGCTCTTAGATAGGAGGTTTTGGGTGCCCCTCCAATCTCCATTCCCAAGTTGGCTCATCTGCTCATCCTGCTTGTCCAGTGTGATGACTATTTTGTGGGGTTTTTTTGTATTGCCATGAATGCATTTCCCCAACCCATCAGAAGGCCTTTCCTTGCTTTGTATCAAAAGTAATGTTTTCTGCCCCTCTGCTAGCATGAGTAGTGCAATACAATCTGTCTGTGATGCTTCATTTCACTTCATTTCACTGTGCCTCCACTCCAACTGGCAGAGAATGCTATTGTGGAGAGGCCTCTTATCCTCTGGTCCCTGGTAGCTTCCATCCACAGCCATTTCATATTGGGTTGCTGGACCACTTGCCCCTTTAAGAAAGAGTTTTCTTGCTTAAAGCCTAACCACGCTTCACTGTGCAAGGTACATTTCAGTCCTTGCCTGTGCTTATTATATACCTGCAAAAACCATTTTCATTGGCTATGAGTAACCAATACAATAACTGCTTTTGTCTCTCATGCCTTCCTGCTCTCCTACAAAGTAATATCCCATATAAACTTGCTATTTCCAGGATGCAGGCAGTACAGTATGGAAAAGGGGGAAATAATGACATATTTTTTTCTAATGGTCAGTTGATGTTTTGCTTCAAAAGGAGAGGATGTTGATTGAATTGGAATATAAAATTTCAAGGCACAAAATAAACAAGACATATGAACCAGGTCACAAACATTCAAGCAGAGTTTAATAAACTAAACACAACTTCCTTTAGAATCTATTCTTGTCCTGTGACTTTTCTTCCCAAATTCCTTGGAAGAAACCTATATCACCCCTACAAACTTTGTGCTTGTTCAATCCAGCCCTAAGCACAGAGACTAGCGCTCTCCTCTATGCCTTAGTTATTGCTTCTAGCCCAATGGACAGCTAATTTATCAGAGTATTGACATTTTACACAGACTCGTATACATTTTGCACAGCTATGGAGAAGGGAGAATGCAGGCAGGCCTTTACTTAACTGAGCCCCAAATTTGTCTTTCTAAGTGAAATATTTAAGTGAATTTGCCCCATTTTATGACCTTGTGTGTCACAGTTGTTAAGTGAAGCACTGCAGTTGTTTAGTAATACAGTTGTTAAGTGAATCTGGCTTCCCCATTGATTTTGCTTGTAAGAAGGTTACAAAAAGTGATTGCATGACCCCGGGACATTGCAACCATCATAAATATGAGTCAGTTACCAAGTACCTGGATTTTGATCATGATCCCCCATGGGGATGCTGTAACTGTCATAAGTGTGAAAAACAGTCATAAGTTACTTTTTTCAGTGCCATTGTAACTTTGGTCACTAAATGAACTGTTGTAAGTCAAGGATTATCTGTTATCTCCCAGGTAGGAGATAGAAGACAAGGCAGGATATTTTGCTGAGTACAAGGCCTCAACCTATATGATAAAGAGTATGTTGCCTTGTTCTACAATATTTGAAAACACTCTTAGAATTGATTTATATATCCTATCTGATCTGGAAATGCAACATATTCAGTAAGGCAGTGGGCCTACACATAGGATGTCTTCTCCAAGCTGACAAAATTCCATCTATACGCTCACAATCCACAGCAATTAGAGGGATTGATTTCAACTCCCTCTAAAATGTTTACTAAGACACAGTGAAAAGGGAAGGACTGAGAAAATTGCTTAGTTTTTAAATTCCTGAACATCCTGGAGGTGGTGCTGTTCAGTTTCCATTAACTTTAGTTCAGAGAGAGTTAGCCTGACCTTTTTGTAGTACAGCAATCTTAAATAATACTAGATTGATGTGACATAAACTTTTATAGGCTAGCATGTCTCTGGTTACTCTGGACCCCAAAGCTTATGCCACAATAAATCCATTTGTGTTTTAGATATGTCAAAAATCTTCTTCGTTGCTTTAATTTCCATTCAGGAAGTATGACAGATCAACTTTTTAAAAAATGAAAACATAGAATCTTTTCTGCAGCAATAATCATGAAACAGTTCTTGACAATTTATCAAATGTTAAATGTTTATAAAAACATAAAAGTCAGCAGAGGCCTGATGCAAATGTGCCTAGAAAATGTTGTAATAAACAGTTTATTACTTAACATAGTTGAGTCCCATCATCAGTAATCATCACCATCTGTTTTAACAATTCATAACAGGAAAATGTACATCCTCCTCTGCTTTTTTTGACCTTGCAAGTTATTTAATAGGCATCTTCCAGTAGAATAGAGATGGGTCATCCAAGTCTATGATTTTATCTTCAAAGTAAGCCTGTTGGTTCAATAAATCCTGGTGTGTGCAGAGTCCAAGCTTACAAGGTTTCTCCTACAGATGAAGATAAACAGGCCCATTCTTCTTTTTCTTTAAAAAATAACTTGCATGACAAAATTAGAATATTGTGGACTTGGGGGAAAGAATTCCTATGACAATTAAGGCTTCAGCTAGGCAGATATTAAAATTGACAGTGTTCATTGCCCATTGGGCTTGAAGGCTCCCCTCAGTGTAATAAGCATTTTGTGGAATCTTCAGCCATGTTCAGTTTTCCATTCTCCGTGGTCCCCAGTCAGCATTTTTTTCCAACCAAGCAATGGAAGGAATACCAAAACTGAGGAAACCGGTGCCCCATCTCTGAATTCATTTTTCACCTAACCATGTTAGCTTTATCCAGGGAAGAGGGGGCAGGGAACACTGGCCTTTGCTACCTCCCCATTTACCAGATACCCAAAAGTGGGAGTTCTCATGAATAGGCAAGTGCCTCACAGCTCTAAAAACTTGCACAAGTATCACCTGAGTGTCTTCTCTGTTACAAGAGCCAATCGAGTTCATAAGCTTACAGAGTGTATTGGTTCTGATTTCCCAGATGGCTACAAGATGTTAGGACGATTTGGAGACTAGTAGTATGTGCGCATGGAAAGAGTTGAAATAGGGGCAAAAAAGTCAGTGAAAAACAAAAATCTAGAGAGAAACTACTTGTACATTCTTATCCATCTCTCCATTATCATTTTGCTTTGTCTATTATGACACAGTACACGTTTTTCAAATTGAATCATTCAAGTTACTTTGCTGGCCTGCCTAGCAGGAACAAAAGAAATAATTACTATTTCAGGTGTGTAAGAAGATTAAAGCTGTACTGCTCATAACTAAGTACCTTTTTCCCCTACAGAGCACTGCTGAAACTATGGCATAGATCTGTGATGGTGAACCTATGGCACGCATGCCACAGGTGGCATGCAGAGCTCTCTCTGTGGGCACACGAGCCGTTGCATCAGCTCAGCTCCACCACACATGCACGAGTGCCTCCCACCGGCCAGCTGGTTTTCAGATCTCAGCTGCATATGTGCGGGGGTGGGGCACATGCACAGGGGCGGAGTGCCTGCACAGGGAGTGGGGGAGCATGGAGGATCACACACATTGCATTACGGGTGGCCGTGCATGCACATGCTTTCAGCATGTGAGAACAAAATGGTTAGCCTTCACTGTTGCAAACCCACCAGTAATATTTGAACAATTGCACTAAGAGCAAGACATACATTGTATATTACATGCTATAATTCACAAGAAGCCAAGAAAATTTTCCCATGCCAGGAGGAAATTGGTCTAAGAACTCTTCTGCCAAATGAAGAGCATACAGCAGGATCATTGCCAAGTTGTGCTGTCATTGTAGCTTTCCATGCGGTTCAAGATGAGGAAGCATCTTGGCATAAATGGCTGTGCCTTTAACGTTGGCCCGTGAATCTTTCTGCTTTTTATAAGAGAAACCAATTTCATAAAGACGGGAGATAGAAATTCCATCTAAGGTAACTATGTTCTGAGGGGAGAGGATTTCCTCAAATTTGGTGTAGGAGCTTTCTCTGTCTGGGTAAGAGTCTAATGCATCATACTGAAAATTATGGCATTTTAGGCAGGCCTTGTCTAGAGGAAAGCCACAGTGAATGACTGCTACAGGCATATTTGAGGTTGTGAAGTGGATTTATGCGCAGTTGTCTCAACCAGGTTTCCATGTATCACTTTTTAGTGAATGGAAAAAATGAGTCTGATGGAGAAATAGTGGGATGATCTCAGTGCACACAATAAATGGATTGGAATTCAGTCCTTCTATGATTAGCATATTGATAAATAGGAGAGATATTGAGTACCCTTTCATTATGGTGAGTTCTTGGCCAAGATTAATCAGCAAAAGCACAATGCATTTGTCCTCCAGAATAAAAATATAATAATAGCACCACTAAGGTGTGTGTGTGTGTGTGTGTGTGTGTGTGTGTGTTATTGTTCTTTTTATATCAATTTTTTTTTACTGTTTGTAAGCCACCCAAATTCACTGAGAGTGATGGGAGGCCATATAAATCGTCTAAATAAATAAAAATTACAGATTAAACTTTTTTTTTTGTTGCTTCTGAACTCCTTCAACTTTTTTCCTTTGCCCCTCTGGCTCCTTATTCACATTCCTTTTAATAGTTTGGGTCTTGGTCATTCTCTACACCAGATAACAAGGAATAAGCATGAATTGTATTGCTATTTTATAAATCTCATCTCTGCATTACTCAGCACCGTGGAGGTTGTTAACAAATTGCTGACTGGGGCACTCGCTTGTAATTGACAAAGGCCTCACATGTTCCTATAGCAGTGATGGCTACACTTTTAGGTCACCACATGCCAACCTGCAAGCCGTAAATGGCATGCAAAATCATCCTCCCTGGACCGTACAGCCTCGCTGGCCTTCGCGGGCGTGGCATCAGTGAAACACAGAAGAGAAGCGTTCCAGTGCACATGCGCGTGCCAGCACCCAACTTCCAGTTTTCGGCTCAGGTGCACGCCCATCGAACAGGTGGCTGCCACGCATGTGTGCAATGGAATCCCGGATGTTTGGGTTCTGGTATGCGAGGCCGCGCTTCTTGCGCGGGATGGTTCTCATGCTGCTTCAGGTACATGTGCCATAGGTTCGCCACCACGGTCCTATTGGATGCTTTGGGTGTTCATCCAGGATTATTGGATGTGTTGAAGGACATGTGACAAAATAAGACAGTGAAGAATTTAACCATCAAACAAAAGAAATTAAGAATGTTTCAACTTTTGAACCAATGTACTATTTAACTCAGAAAAAAAACTGTAGTGGATTTAGCTGGGTAAAACAATTGGCTCTATATCCAAGACCATTTTAAGTGGCCAGTTGCACATAACTTTTAAATTAGCAAAAACATTATGAAACTTTGAAATATGAATCAAAATGTTAACGATGGCCAAGAACACTTGCCAAGCATTTATTTACTCAGGAAGTGGAAAGTGGGAAAGAAACAATAGGAATAATTCAGATTGCAATTTTAAGAAAATGTGGGGGGGGGAGGAATTAGAGAACAGCTGAGATCTCTCACCTGAGGCCTGTTATAACAGCTTTGTCCTGGAATGTAACTGTAAGGCTGGGCTTCTCTCTTCCTAGCAGCTGCTGGTTGGAGGTTGAGAAAAAGTACTTGTTGCTTTAGCTACATCTTTTCCATTATTTTGTGTTTTTTATTTGTTCTTCCTATGGCTGTAATCACCAACAATAATGCCCTGGAAAATCCACATGCCCTCAGATATGCCTATCAAGCTCCTTGCTTTACTTGACATTAAAAATATTTAAATTATTTTTATTTTTTTCAAAGAGTTGAGTAGAAGTGGATGAACTCAGACGATCAGATTCAAGTTGCAAAAATCTAGAGTCTAGATTAACCAATACATCAAAGAGTTAGATCTCAATGCAATGTGACTTCACATGTATACTGTTTTTCTCTAATTTTTCTCTTTAAAAATAGGATAAGCCAAATACATTAACATATAGTGGAAATACACCGAGGGGAGGAGTAGTAGGAAAGAAGAAAGATGGGTAGAGAGGGATGGGAGAGAGGGTGGGGGGGGAAGGCGAAAGGGAAGGGGGGGAGCGGATCTGGGGAGAGGAGTGGTAGAGGGCGAGGGGAAGTAGGGTAGAGGGGGATGATTGAGGGAAGATAGAAAGTTGGAGGATGGTGGAAGAAAGAGGTGTATGGAGAACGGAAGAGGTATATTGGGCTTTTATTTTCTGGGGCATTGTCGACAAGAGGAATTGATGCAATTACTGTTTAATACTGTATGGGGTATACTTGTGAGTGTATGAAAATGAAAATAAAATATACTAAAACCCAGGGGAAAAAAAGAGTTAGAGATTTCTAAGTCTCTGATAGATATCTGGATTCTTGTACTCTAGATCTGGTAGCCCTCAATAAACAGCAACTTCTCATTACAGAACATTGCTTTGTACAAGTGGAAAATAGCATGGCAACAGCTGAAGTTCAAGAGATTGTACATATTTTTCCAATGCCACATGATATACAGAAGCCTCTGAGTAAGTGCATGTATAGTGTAACATCCCTAATGTAACATGACATCATATGTCATGTTATCTTCCCAATTAGGGTATGCTTATGTATCTTCAAGATACATAGTATGTTCCCAGATCACAACCAAGAGACTTAAAATTGACCTTCTGATACCTGTTCAGTTAACATTTCCACTTCCTAGATGACCCACATCTCTTCCAGAAGTTTAATATTAAGAATTATCCTCAAAGATCCAGATGCAGCAGCCCTTCGATGAAGCAATCAGGAAACACCTGGATTACTCCAAATAATAAGCTTTCTTCAGACGCAGGATACAATCCCCACGTTGTAAACTTCCTGTCTTTTCCTGGAAGCAGAAGGAAGGAAGCCCAATGTCTTAGAGGTCAGAGGAGTCTGTAAAAGGGAATGCCACAAGTGCCACCTCTGTTATATGAAAATTGGCACTTCTGTTCCATGGAAGTCTAGCTTTACCTGAATTCCTGCCTGTAATTCTCCAACAGCCTGATCAGAATCCATCTCCCTTGACGTTATGAAAGAAGAATGCCTCGTTCAGCTGTCAGATTTTTGAATCTCCTTTTCCCTCCAGCAATTTTATGCACTGCCTCTGACTTCAGTCCCCATTTCCACTCCTAACTGGGGGGTGGGGGAGTCTGGCAATTTATAATGGTCCCTCACTCCTCTCTGTTAATCTGCTGATGAAGAGATTCAGTCCTTAGAATCTTTATTGTCACTTTAAACGTACACTAATTGGCATAGAGTAAAATGAAATAATGTTGCATACAGCTCTCAAAGGGTCTCCACTCTCCACATAAACATGACAAGATAATAAACAAACAAACAAGCAAACAAACAAGTATGTATGTATGTATGTATGTATGTATGTATGTATGTATGTATGTACCCCAGTGGTGGGATTCAAATTTTTTTACTAGTGGTTCTGTGGGCATGGCTTGATGGGCGTGGCAGGGGAAGGATACTGTAAAATCCCCACTCCCTCCACAGTCCAGGGGAAGATTACTGCAAAATCCCCATTCCCTCCCGATCAGCTGGGACTCCGGAGGCAGAGAATAGATGGGGGTAGGGCAAGTCAGAGGTGGTATTTACTGTTTCTCCAAACTACTCAAAATTTCCTCTACCGATTCTCCAGAACTGGTCAGAACCTGCTGAATAGCACCTCTGATGTACCCACATATATTATATGGACTAATCAGCCCCTCCCTTCCTTCCCCCCTTCCCGCACAGAATAAGAAAGAGTATTCCTTTCTCTATGGACATTGAGGAACATAAGTGACTGGATCTCTCCCCTGGTTTTCCTTTCTGTGTGCAAAAATCAAAATATCCATTTTCCAATATTCTTTCTCCATCAAAAGATTATTGTTTTAAAAGGACATGATCAGGTAGAATAGATTTGATCAAATTTAGATCTGGAAGGTTGATCATAAGTTCCCCAGAAATGACTGACAAAAATGAATGTATCTTTGAAGCTGGGTTTATCAATAGCCTGTCTTCTATTTTTTTTTCTAATAATGGATTATTCTGCACTGCAAACTACAATGAAGATAAAATGAGCGACTAGCAATAATAGATTGCTTTTCTAATGTTCCTTTCTGCTCTGCCGAGGAAGGGTTAAGGTTAATGTCACATAATTAAATGACTCAGTGACCACTGTACTAAAAGGTTATATAGATTGAAAGGTAGAATCAATCTATTGCATGGATTAGTTATCTCCTGGATGAACACATTTGCCACAAGCTGAAACCCACTTCCATACCTACATAGTGCACAGTATGTAGACCTTCACTTTTGTACATTGCATGCCACTGCATGTTGCTACAGCAAGGACCAGTCACCTCTCTGTGTCACTAGGACTCCACAGTAAATGCCATAAATCTCTTCTTCATCTTTCTGTTTCTACCTCTTGTCATGTCAGCAGAAATCAGTGAAGTGTTTGAGCTATGAAAAAAGGGTTGGCAAATATTAGCAATGCCAGGGCAAATGGAAAGATACCAGTATGGGGATGGATGCCCATTCTGGGCCTAGTTCAGATAGGCAGGCTCAAAAAAGGACAGTGTGATCTCTGAGCACAAGGACAGGCCATCATAGTCAAACATGGATTCAGGTTGGCTATCTGCCTACAGAATAGGAGCCAAGACTACCAAAGGCCAGTTTACAAAAGTTTGTTTGTCATAAATCAAAAGTAAATACGTTTGGGGAAGCAATATATATGCTTAGCAAAACTGATAGGCACCTCAAATAGTATGGAGGGCCTCTGTATATTCAGTCCATCAAATACTTAATAACTTGGTTTCTGCATGTTTTGGACAAAGCACGATATCCCCTAACTATCAAACTATACAGAGAAACAAACTGGACTGAGAGAGTTTATTTTAAACTGGCAATGAAGCAACCTCCCCCATCACAATGAAGGGCAACAGGCAATGCGTGCTGGATATACAGCTCTCCAACAGAAGAGAATGGCTGGAGGTTGAGAAGTTGACAATGCACTGCTGAAGCCCCTGAACATTTGGCACCTGACACAGTTGCTTCACTTTGTTGAAGTGCCTCAGAATCAACTCTTCTGAATTCTAGAAGAACCCTGGGAATATTGAACAGATTGTCCCACTATTCTGATATAGTTTTCTGGTTTCAGTCTTAACCACATATACTGCAGTGGTGGGATTCAATTTTTTTTACTACCGGTTCTGTGGGCGTGACTTCGTGGGCATGGAATGGCTTGGTGGATGTGGCTTGGTGGCAGTGGCAGGGGAAGGATACTGCAAAATCCCCATTTCCTCCTGATCAGCTGAGACTCTCTGGGGCAGACAATAAATGGGGGTGGGGCCAGTCAGAGGTGGTATTTACCAGTTCTCCGAACTACTCAAAATTTCCACTACTGGTTCTCCAGAACTTGTCAGAACCTGCTTAATACCACCTCTGATATATTGTCTCTCAAGTGCACTCAAGCCTCTGATGTGCAATGCATTATGATGAAGAGAGAAAGAGGTAGATTTCTCTTTAAAAGCAGCAGTGCGATTCCAAATCTTTTTCCTACCGGTTCTATGAGAGTGTGCTTCACACACGCACACAGCACTCAAAGACTGCCCTCGGTGTCAGTGCTGGTGAGCTGAGCTGTTGCTTAGCTCAGCTGAGGTGCAGCAATCTACTCTGCCGGGCAAGTCAGCTGAGCCAAAAAACAATATAGAACAGGGAATGGTGGTTCCAACCAGAGGTGGCATTTATCCATTCTCTGAACTATTCAAAATTTCCAAACCAGCTGAATACCCCCTCTGCTTAAAAGAGAAGACTGTGACCGGAAAGTGCTTAGTGCTTCGAATCTTGCTTTGCCCAGAGGAACATGACAGATTCATTCTCCTCAGTCAACTGTCAGTAGAGACAGTGCTTTTTATACCTACTAATTCTAAAAATCCAGCTGAGGTTCAAAGACTTTCCCTTGGCATTCACATTTTCTCAGTGTTTCTTATGTGTCAAGGGGACTTTCTAGCCCATGGGCAAAATTGTGAATTTCTAAATGACAAAGCCATTGTCACATCTAAGATATGTTTGCCAGGCAAAGCGGGAATAAAGCAGAAGGAATGGTTGGTTTCACAGGGAGGGAGTGACCTTGGAGAAGTGCTAGAATGGTGCTGGACAGCCTTTGGCAATGATTACAGAGATTCCATGCTTCATCTCCCGAGCTCATCACCTTGGAAAAAGCTGAACAATTTCTGTTCCGCTTCAGTGAAGAATTACCAGCCCCATTTTATGAAGCAGGAAAAAGACACAATGGGAGTGACAGTGAGGGGTTTAGCAGTGCTTGTGAGAGCTGAAGACCACTCCCATCTACACTTTTAGGCTTGCATTAAATGTGTTGATAGGCTAAATTTATGAATGGGTGAATGGTTGATGTCAATTTTTAAATCATGCTATCATCCAGGGAGACAGGCTAGAGACAGTAGTTCATCACTATGATCCTAGTTCTTTGTTCTTTGCTCCCCTTTCATTACAATTGCTACAAAACAAATTGTTTAAAGGAATCTCCTACCCCTGAGGTCTCCCTGCTGTACCCCAGCTTTATAATTAGCATGAGAAGCTGGAGAGGGCCAGCACACCTGTCTTCTTAAAAGGATGATTTGCAACTCCACACCTGCATACATGCAGCAATTTAACGTGTATTTTACCAAGTGGCCCAATAACTCACTTCAGTATGATATAATCTACTTCAGGTATTGCATCAATAATTCTCAGCAACTGAACTATGATGCCATCCTGCTTCTTGTATTTATTCTGATTCCAGAGCTGCAAGGCTAATTTCTTATTGATGCATTTATACTACTTGTTGATACTATGAGGTGGTGCACATTTCCTATTTGTAGTTTTTTTTTTAAACACAGTTAGGCACCTTCAACCAACAAAACATTATTAGCTGTATTCCACATTAGGTTCAAGGCATCACAAACACCAGGCCAGAAAAACCAATGGGACAAAGCCATTCAGATTCATTTAATACTTTCCCAAATCACCCACCTCTCATCCAAGAGGTAATAATCTAGTTCTTCATCTCAGAGAATGAAAAATAGATTATCCCAGTAGTTATGCTCAAAGCCTGATTTTAAATATAGATCCTTTAGCTCAGTGGTCACCAACTGGTGGTCCGTGAGAAAATTTTGGTGGTCCGCAGAAATATTATTAGCATTTTTTATATTGCACTAAATCAGGGGTCCTCAAACTATGGCCCCTGGACCAGATACATGCAATGAACATATGTGTTGCTATAGAGAGAGTCTCCCTTGGGGAGTTAGAGGTGGAGGGGAGAAATTCTGATTTGGGGTCTGCTTCAGCCTCCTGGTGCTGGAGGGAAGTGCCACTGGTAGCAAAGAGCTGGAGCGGCTCATTCCAGTGGGATTGGAACTGACTGACCATCTCAGCCTGATGACCCTTCAGGCCTTGCTCTCCCCAAGTTCTCCCTCTGCGGAAAGCCTATGTTCATAGCCCTCAGTGAGTGCTTCTGCTAAGCCTCCTTAACGGTCAGATCCAATTTGAACTGAGCTAGCTGCTTTGCCAATTCTTTCTCATGGTGACTGCTTAGCTCGAACAACTGCTTCCTGTTAGGGCCTTAAGGTGGCTGAGAGGGCAGGTGAGGAGTGGCTGGGAGGGGAGGGACAAGCAGAAGTTGGTGAAGCGCCCTGTGATGTGAGTGGCATCGAGTTGGCCATGCCCACCCAGTCACATGCCCACTTAGCCACGCCCACCCACCCTGTCATTAGGGAGATCACATTAGTGGCTTGCAGGATTTAAAATTATGAATTTAGTGGTCCATGAGGTCTGAAAGGTTGATGACCCCTGCTTTAGCTCTCCATGTTTAGCAAAACACATGGAATATTTTCATTGATTCTGTTTGCATGTCACAAGGAACCTTCGCCAAATTGTTTGTGCCATTGTTTACCATCCAGATTCCTGCAACTCAAGACTCCTACAACAGGGTCAGCATTTACTGGATCCCCAACCTTGGCTGGTTTTGAAGAACTAAGCAGTCGAACGATTCTGTGCATATAATTCAGACAAGAGACCAGGAGTGGGTTCCAGCTTCTTTTACTGCTGGTTCGCTCAAGGATGTGCTTCACACATGCACATGCTTGCACAGAAGTAAAAAAAACTGGTCCAAACCAGTCAGAACCCATCTCTGCAGAAGACCACTAAGAAATTAAAAGTCTGAGGCTGAGAATAGAAAGTTGAAGGGAAACTGCTTTATTGTTGCCAAGAAAACTACAATCACTCCTTCATGTTAGGGCAGGGTACTTAATAATTTAAACCATTTCTCTTCTTTTGGAAATATTTGTTCTAAGTTCCTCCTAGGTCTCCAGGCATTTTCTTTCTTACTGTTGATACTGGAAGTGATGATATGTCTGGAAGATCACAAATAGATTTTGTTTTTCCTTGGCTTAAATTTCGCTGGGGTGGGGATGGCTGAAGTTGGTAGGACAACGATGCAAAATGGGTAGAGGCCCGATAAATAGCTGAAGGCAGGATTTTTTGTTCTCACCATCCCAAAATCTGGGGAATTTGGTTTTTTTTTTATGTTTATCATTCTAAAATTTATTTGAACCTATGCTCCGTTTGTTTCCCATTTCAAAATTGAAAATTAGCAGTGCTGTTTAAAGGACTGCAAAAAGGGAGTGTCAAGGGCACTGGGGAAAAACAATTGCCTATTTCAACAGGAGGATGGAGATTTATCAACCCATTCTTCAGAAATCACATCAAGGGACCTGTTCAAAAGAAGCAGAAGAGGTCCTCTTTTTATTTTAAAAGTACCATTTCCAACATTGTTCAGCACTACTTTCTTTATTATGAAACTTCAGTGATTCAGCTTTACTGGTGTGTTACACTGTACTTCCACCATGTATCTAACCCAGCGGGCTAGAGAATTCTGAGAGTTGAAGTCCACAAGTCTTAAAGTTGCCAAGTTTGAAGATCTCTGCTTTAACCCATTAGGGACTCTGTCTCTCCTGTCTGGATTGATCCAATTCCATTCATATCGAAGTAGAGCCTTTGATCAGGAATCATCCCATGCTGCCTCTAGTTTAGAATGCCCTAAATCAAGAAAAACCCTGTCATACCATAAGAGGTCCCATCCATTAAGACGCTCTGCAGCCCATTGATTTGTGTCAGCAGAGTCAGGAAGTCAGGCTGCTGCTGCTTTCCCAGTGTGGGTTTAGGAGTGACTGACACATGAGAGGCTCCAGCAAACAAGGGGGAGGGAAGGGCTGGCCTGGAAGTGGAAGTTAAAGTTTCACACAATCAGTAAACAGAATTCCTCCTGAAAGGCTGCAGACAAACTCTCAGCTGCCTGGGCCAAGTAGTGATGTCACAGTAGGCCGAGGGTCTGGCTGGCCTTCCGTGTACCTAATTTTCCCTTATATGGGCAGAGAGAACAATTGGACTTCTGGCAGGCAAATCAATAGAACCAGATGGTGGGCTCCCAATTAGAGATTAGGCGCATTCCAATCCAGCACAAATAGACCATCAATCATACAGGAGGGAGGTATTTATAGTCTCTATCACATTCCTTAATTAATTCAAAATGGCCAGAGCAGAAAACACAGTTACAAAAAACAACTATTTCTTAAGGAACTCTGGTCTTCCTTTGGCAAAGATGCATTCCTCTCTCAGAGGGAAAGGAATTGAGAAGCCACAACACAGATGTTGGCTGGATTGCTCCATAGTGGTTGAGGGAGGGACAAAAAGGGAGCCCCTGCACTGTTCTTTGAGTAAGGAAAGAGATTGCTAAATCCAGTCTGAGTTTCTTCAAAGAGATCAGGCAAATCCATCTGGATTACACCTACACTGAATGTTTGGGTTGCTCCCAGATGTGGTGAATGCTCTTCTGATTTTTATGGCTGGTCTATGCAAGCAGTTTGCCCCAGTGTGAGCAGAAATGCACAACTTCGTGCTCTATTCACCCACCTCTCTGAGCCCACTTGGAAGGTAGCCGCTCCTCTTTTCCTGCTAGGCACCAAAAATAGCTTTTTCCAAATTGTTCTGGAAGCAGTGTAGTCGGGTTTGCTTGCTGCACTTCATTTCATGTTTTGCTCAAATCGGCACCTTTGTGCTGTGGCAAGATTGCCCTCTTCTCTGTGGTCACAGCACTTTAAAAAAAAAAACGTTTACCAGTAGAGCAGTGAAAAGGGGCCCGGGGGTTATTTGCAAGTTCATGGACAGAACAAAGAAGGCTGACTTTTACTCCTCCTTTTGTTAAATGAGTGAAACTAACAAGGGAAACTCCTATCTTTCCCTTCTAAGGCAAATGAAAAAGTTAGATATTCAAATACATGAGAAAGAAATGATCAACCACTGGGGGTGGGGGGTATTTGTTTATAACTAATCCACCAGTCTGCCCTAGATGGAAAGGTGTTGGGCAAGAGGACAATCTACCAAGCAGCTCTTACAAAAAAGTCTATCAATGGGTACTCTATGTCCTCAAAAGCTCAACTGTGAAAAGAAAACAACAGGAGCTTGGTCTCCCAGCATGGATGGGAAGGGTAAGTCAAAAAAACAACAACCAGGAATCTGCCAGTCTGGGGCTTTGGTAAATAACAGGCCAGCCTAAGACTATCAGGTGATTGCCATGGATCACGCAGAAGAGTTGAAATCCAGAAGGGGAGTTCTTAAACCAGCTTCATTTCCATATGTTTTACACAAGGGAATCAAACAACAACATAATTTCCACATTACTTCAGATCCTTAAATCTAGCCTTTTTAGAATACATAGTTTGACTGTAACCACTCCACACTATAGCCACTTAAATCCTAAAATCTTCTGGCAATTCACCAAGTCTTAGAGCAAGCTGATCTTTTGACATCCCAGAGTGCTCTGCACATACCAGACACCTTGGGTTCCTCTCTTATTGAATTGCAGCATCAACAACTGTCTCCTTCAGCTATGCCACAATTTCTTTTAGCGTATTAGTCTGTATATGCTCCTTCAATCTTGCTATATATTTTTTGCACTATCTACAAAATAACAGGAAATGTCATGTGCATTCCCAGTGTTTCCACAAGATGAATGTCTTTAGACTGAGATATCATAAACAGCAAGATTATTCAGAATTGCAAGAAAACAGGAATTGTCTTGAGTGATCATTTGACTAGTAAAATTGCAGGTTTGAGATATACATTCTTATGCAGGATACAGTACTACTTTCACATGGATGCAGGCAGCAGAATAAATGAAAAAGTATAGGGGGGTAGATCTTGGACACATTCCTGCTCATTCTGTGAAAAATATCTCACAATATTCAGTTTAAATACAGGGGGAAAGACTATCTGATCTGCAATCACGCCAAATTCTCTCATGATTTGCTACATGGCCTCAGGAAAATGTCTGTGGAGATTCTCAGTCATCCAGGTCATAGTTGTCTCAAAAGTGCTTTCTTCCTTCAAAAGACAACTGGACCATCTTTTTTTTTTCTTGAGGAGGAAGAAAAAAATGTTTTGCTTCTATCCAATAAGTTTCTTGAATGAATCCAGAGCTGATAAAGCTTCTTGGATAAGAAACAAAATGTTTTCTTCTTCTTCCTCCTCAAGGAAGAAACAGTCCAGTTGCCTTTTGAAAAAAAAAAAGCACCTTCAAAATGGCCTCAGATAGATGTCATGTGTCAGAACATCACATACCTGAACCAGATTCATGACTGTGTAATTCCAACTATAATTCTTGGTATTGCTCTTTCCATCTCAGTGAAGATATGGGACAATCAGAGAGAGATCAGTTATTTATTTGGTTACTTAAAATATGTTTGTCCCTATTTTCTGCTCTAAAATGTGTAAAATATTTTTATTTTGCCTTCTGACACACAAGGCAAACTGATTTTTGGGGGGGACAGGGGGCTCTTGCTTTTTGAAAAAACACCCTTGCTCCTGATGAGCTTGCTCTTTGTCTTCCCTGAAATCATTTTGGGATGAGGCAGAGATCTCATTTTTTTAAATTCAGTTAGTTTTGTACGTATTTTGATGATTTGTTTATGTACAGAATTTCTATTCTACCTTTCTGTTCAAGAGACCTTCAAAGCAGCTGACAGTAATAATTATATTTCTTCTTCTTCTTCTTCTTCTTCTTCTTCTTCTTCTTCTTCTTCTTCTTCTTCTTCTTCTTCTTCTTCTTCTTCTTCTTCTGCCATATCTGTCATCGGATGTTGGTGATCATGTTGGCAATCCTATTTTTGTCAACAGCCACATAAAAAAGTGCTGCTGAGTTTTTTCCAAACCATTCCCTTAGGTTTTGAAGCCATGATGTTCTTCTTCTGCCTGGACCTTGTTTGCCTTCAATCTTTCCCTGGAGGATTAAGTGAAGGATGCTGGGTGTCGCATCACATGTCTAAAATATTCTAACTTTTGGTTTTTAATGGCTTTAATTATGTGCATGTGTGTGTAAATAAAAAGTAAACACAGAAAAATCTGATTAAAAACAGAAGTGATGTTAATTTCTTTAAACTGATAAAGCTTGACTAAGAACAAAACCCTGCCATTTTTCCTAAAAGCAAAAGAGGTGGGGATTGAATGCAATGCCTGTGGAAGCACATTCCATCATTCGGGAGCAATGAGAAGTTCCTCTCCCATGTGTCTCATAAACAGCCTCCGGAAACTGAAGGCCTTGTTAAGATTTTAAAGTTTCAGATGTTGTAAGAAGCCACTCACATAGACAGATTCCAAGAAATTTAGGACTGCAAAAGTGAATCCCAACATTTTAAATTGTGCCTGGAGAAGAAATGAGAACTTGTGCAGTTTTTTCCCAACATGTACATAATATGTTTTGCAGCATCATATATCAGTTAGCAATTTGGCTGCCACATTTTCACCTGCCACTCTCCTCATTGTGGTAGTCAAGTCAGGTTTAGATTAACTGTTATCAGATCTGAGCAACGCAGGAATGGCCTGCCATTCTAAGATGTAACTGACAAACACACTGCTTGCTACTGCTATCACCGAATCTAGAGATAACTGAGCATCAAGGCAGATGGAGGCTGTGGTGAGAGAACTTTCACCCAGCTTTGATCTTTACTTGGACTGTGAAATCCTTGTAACAAGGCCACCCATTATAACAGATATAAAATGCAACAACTGGCAAATTCTAACAACCACCAAAATATCTCAGTTATGTTGCATTGATTGTTAATAGGTCTCTGAATGCAATGTGAATTGCTGGTTTGTTCTATAAAGCCCTACATGGTTTAACACCAAAGTACTCTCAGGAGTCAGGACCATCTTTTCTTAAAATTGTCAATCCGTTCTCTACATTATGAACCATGGTGGTGCAGTGGTTAGAGTGCAATACTCAGGCTACTTCTGCTGATCATCGGCTGCCAGCAGTTTGGCAGATCGAATCTCACCAGGCTCAAGGTTGACTCAGCCTTCTATCCTTCTGAGGTGGGTAAAATGAGGACCCAGATTGTTGGGGGAAATATGCTGACACTGTAAACCACTTAGAGGGCTGTAAAGCACTATGAAGTGAAATATAAATCTAAGTGCTATTGCTATTTATTGAGAATAAAATTGCCAATCCATTCTGTACATTTATTGAGCTCATATTTTTACAAAATAAGGAGAGCCGAATTCACGAAACTGTTCTTTGGGTCACGCCTTTGACATTATGGAACAACTTTCTTCCAATGTCACATTAACATGATGGTCTTCTGGAAAGCATTAGGACCAAGTTATTTTGGAGGGTCTTCAGTGGTTGAGGATTGCTTGCTGATGGTTAATATTGGTGAATCGGAGCTTCTTGTCTGATTATAGAGTGTTACACTTTCTCATTTTAATTATATTATTTAAAAGTACTAATTTAATTTTTGTTAGAATGTACCATTTATTTATTAATATTTGTTCATGAAAGCCTTTTCTGTTTAGACTTATTTTATTGTTTGATTCTTATGGTGATACTGAAGCATGGAAATTTAAATTGTTTGGTTGCCTGCCACCATAAATCTAAATGGAACTGATGATATGTAGTTTCTAATTCTAATAATGTTCATAATAATGTCATCCGTGGGAACACTGATCAAAGGAGTAACATTCCCTGCTCAACTATTAGAGTTGATATTTAGAATGACAACTTCAAGGCCTTTATTTTTTTCCTAAGCTTTAAACTAGACTGCTGTTCAAATAGAAAGATAGTCTCCAGCAAAGTAAAATAAAGCACATGCATACTTCAGCAGTGTTCTTGTAATGGCAGAAATACAGTCTCTTTCCTTCTATTATACAACCTCCTTGCAAAATAGGACAGGAGATTAAAATAGTGAGGAATTCTGCCCACCCCCTTTCCTCTGAATGAAAGAACAACCCAGCCTGTTCTGAACCAAATTTAACTAAGCATAGAAAAACATTTCTATGCAATCTTAGTGTATGGGAGAATGATTCTTTAAAAGTGCATAAAAATCCACCAATAGCTCAATGGTTTTTTAAAATAAAAATATACATAAAAAGTGAAGAGAGGAGAGAGGTCTTGAGATATAAAAGAAAATAAAACCTTATACTGTATCAGAAAGCTGGTCTAGCCAGTACTGAGATAAGCTGCCATATAGAGGACAAGTTGGGTTTCATTCAAGTTTCTTGGCAGGTTCTTGGGTTCAAAAAGTTGGCAACGGATGCTAGGAATAGACAGAAACAACCAGGAATACACAAAACAAGAAGAAAAATGACTAGATCACTAATAAGAATGAAAGGCGATTTCTCTCTTCTGATAAGCAGCTGACAATATCTGTGGGCAGGAGAAGACTTAATGTGCCCAGGTAGATGAGAATAAGTAATGAAGTAGCAAATAAACAATTTAGTCAATTTGCAAACACAATATGGTTAGGACATGACCAGAGAGAAACAAGGAAAGAGCAGCTACCCCAACCAACTTGTGCTATTTCCTCATTAGCGGCCTATGATGGCTTCATAATACCATAAAGTCTCGTTGCTGCTATTTTTCAGCACAATGATCGGATTATTGTAAAAGATTCCATAAGGCACTAGTGGGGAAGTGGCCTTATTGTAGATTTTAAATATGCAACATAGCCAGAACTGGACTTGGTCAGACTTTGTTTTCACCTCTGAAATGTGTTTGAGCATGTGCTCAACATGGTACCCCCGGGAAGCTTTCAGATTCGGATTTTCTCAGATTTGCCAACATGACTCTCTTAATAAATTGGAACTTTGAGCAATACTTTGCCTTGGATTTACTTTTGGATGCTATTTGGAACCCTGACAAATTTATTTCTTACTTTCAGACTTTCTGGCCCCAATAAAAGAACATGTTACTAACTTCTTTAACTTAACATCTCTCACAGTAAGCTGTTATTTTGCTGAAGATTTTGCAGGGTAGCTTATCAGAAATACTTTTGGAAACCTGCAACACAACCAAGACGGGAAGAGAAAGGAAGGGCTATTTGATAAAAAGCAACTAAGGCCAGGGCACCAGGATATTGTACTGAAGCCAAGGGGCCATAGAGTTATGCAGGCAATCTGCTTATCAAGAATCAATGGTAAGAGAAGGGTGGGACAGTGTTATAGAGGGCCAGTGTGGCATTCAGACAATGTGAACACTATTCTTAGCTTTGCCATAAATCATAAGACGTAATGTTAGAAAGTCTGCCTAAAAATTCTTGTTCGGTGAAGTTTGAAGCTGGGGTCAAGAGCTGCTGCTCCAGCTACGTTTTTATGACTTCTTCATTCCTCTAAGGACTTTGAGATCTAGCTTGTAAACTATGAAATGTTCTTGCTGCCCTTGATCTTCATTTCTATATGTATCAAGGCTACTTTCAAAAAAGTGCATTTGTACAACGACATTGAGAGTTTCCATAATCAATGAGTTACATTGGTTACAACTTGATTGATTTCCATTACCCTCTGTCAGCTTTCTAGCTGATCAATAAAGACAAAGATTTGGACAAATGAAAGAAGATTGGCTTGGAAAAGAAAGTTGGAAAGATTAGCAAGGGATTGTAAGCGATGGTCTGAAAATTCCTAAATACTCTTTTTTTCCCCCCCAACTCGGTGCACAGCTACAATATTTCAATTGGGAAGTATGTTGACTAATTTAAACAGAAGATTGATTACATTGCTATTTCTCTGGATCCAAGCTTTTTGACTTCATTTAGCTACCAGAGTAAAGGTAGCTAATGGTAGTAAAAATGAATTTACTAGGCTTCACAGGATCAGAGGGAGGAAATGAGTGCAGATTTTCTTTTGCTTCTACCTACCTCTCTGTCAGATATCATGTACATCCTGCCTATGTATGTACAGCTGATGTGTAAAGACAAATTAAAGAAGACAGGATTAAAGACTGTTACAATGCTGACCTCCATGAACATGGATTGCATTGGATCTAAATATCCACTGGACAGCTTGCTACTATTTACCTGTTAGGCTGAAGACAAAACTCATCCTGTGAGAAGGCAGAGCTTCCCTGACCTTAATTAATAAACAGGGTTTCCATGTTCCTTTTTTTATTGACTCTACTGAATTATATTTAATAGCTGTCTTATGAGAATATTTAAGATAAAGTGAGAAAGAAATTTCCACTGTCTACATTTTGCATATCGGTTTGTGTATTTAAACTTAAATCAAGCTTAAATTTTGGCAATCATAAACACTTTTCTACTATGTCTGTTGAAAATACATTTTTTTTAAATCATTAAACTTTGACATAAGTATCCTGTATATTTTCAGTGTCTGGAATCCTCTTGGCCAGTTGCCTCAACAGAAGGCTGTAAATACAGATGGGGAAAATATATTTTACTGTTAGCTTGAACATTCTTGCTTTGCTCCAAACCTTGAGACAGGAATCGTGTAATTCAAGTGGAAATAGTCAACGACGTTTTGATGTCTGAAGTAAAAAATTTAAACTTTCCCCTATTACAAAAAATAATAATACAGCACAGGTATTCCTCGCTTAATGACTGGTTGCTTAGCGACTGTTTGAAGTTATCAGGGACCATCACAAGCTACTTATGACCCAGTTTCAGAGTTCCAACAGCTGCACACACATCCGCATTCACATGTCAACATTTTGGGGACTTGGCAACTGACTTATCTTTATAGCAGGGTTGCATTGTTCAGTGGTCACATGACTGTGATCTACAATTGTTTTGCCAGTTTCTGGCCTTTTCAGCTAGTTTCCATGAAAAACCCATAGAAATATATGGATACAGTTAACAACTGCTGCAAATTAGATTGTAAAATCGGGTCTGGTCATATGGATGCCTCAACTTATGACTGGTATGACTCACAGAAATTCTGGGCTCCATTATTGATGTAAGTCAAGAACTTTCTGTAATGGATTCAATAAGAAACATTTGCTGCTCTTTTGTTGTTCTACAACTAGGATACTCACCTCACCTTGCACTATCTTTGTGCAATGAATACATAGAACAAAGACAGGACTACCAGTCAGATGTTTCGCCCATGAAAATTAGCAACAGAATCTGAAGCAAAAGCGTGCTTCTCCCTTCTCCTCATGTCTTTAATCCTTTTTAAGTTGCAGAACAAGTTCAGCTAAAGGCAGCTGAAAAACAGCATCTAAAATAGCCATTTTCAACCTGTAAAATATTAAGATACAAATTAAGATACATAGCCCATTCACAATCACTTACAGTGTTGGTGATCCTTTTCCGCACCAAGTGCCGAAATGGGAGTGCACACTGGAAACCAGAAGAGCAGCCGCCCGGTGTGCATACACGTGCCAGATGGCTGCTCTTATGGTTTCCAGCACACACATGCATACCGGCCTCCTGATCTTCCGGTTTCTGGCACACATGCATGCATGAAGACCAGCTGGCCAGTGCACATGTGTGCACCAGAAACCGGAAGATCGTCTTCCCGGTGCATATATGCCCAGGATCAAGCACAAATAGGCCAGAGAAGTCAGGGGTGGATTCCGGCAGCCACTATTCCTGGTTCACCCATGGGTGCACCCCACATGCGCATGCTTGATGCCCACTGCAGTATAATAAAAATTGTTCTGCGCATGCGCAGAACTGAAAAACAAGATGGTGGTGCCTATGGCACCGCCCAGAGAACTGGTTTGGGGGCATAGCAGGCCTAGGTCGCTGCCAGTTCCAGCGACCTAGGCCGCCAAACCACTACCGGTTCGGCCAAACCAGTCCAAACCGGTAGAAACCCACCACTGAGACAAGTTGAATATGTTTTGCTTCAACAGTGAAATATCTTTATTTTAATCCAACAGGCAAAGGAGGCCTCATTTTATTTTAATTTTTAAATAGATAGCTCATCCAGAGCTGTGCGACAGAGGGAGAAATGCTGATATGATGGGAATCCTCTTAAACTTAGCGATTTCACTGGGAATGCTGAAAATGTCTTTGCAGAAATATATGCTTCCAAACCACCAGTAATAACCCTGTGGTTGGAGAGACCCTTTCTTTTGTTCAGCCTGTAAACCAGAAGCAGCTGCCTTTTTTTCTTTTTTTGGACAAAGGAAATGTTCTTTGAACCTGCTTAGATCCCAGCACTGGCAACCACCACTTCTGAAATTAGGAGTTGGCTTTGGAAACAGAATTTGCTTGAGGACAATGTGCATGAAGGGTTTGGTTTTCTTGGAAAAGAAGAAGATGAAAAGGGGGTTTCTGATTCCTTAAGAAACATCTAAAGTGGGTTTATCTAGTGCTCTATTTTTATTTCTCTTTTCATATCTGGAAATTCAATCTACTTTTGATTCCTGCCCTGGTTTTCTATTAACTCCTTCAATGAATTTGCGTCAAGAAGCAACTAGTGGGCCAGGAAAGCAGCTGTCATAAAATGGGATAAAAATCTCCTTTTTTCTAGTTCCAAAGGGAAGCAGCCACAATACTGACCGTGTGCCTCCTGCAGCAATACACTGGTCTCTATAGCCATAATTGTCAGAAGCCAGAACTGCTGTAACCTTCACTTCACCTTCCTTCATTTCCCCTTCTGAGCCTCCAGGACTCACTGGACGAGATTGTTCGCATTCCTGTTTTGTACGCCTGTCTGTCCTTGGAACAGTTGGGTCTGGGGCACTTGGCTGTCTCTTGCAATTAAAGAGAATGAGCTCCAGAGACATTGGGCCTGTGCAGACATTGTCAGACCATCAGCCCTTCCAGTGTAAAGTGGCAAAACAAGGGCAGACCTGGAATTGGAATAATGAAAAAGAATCTTCTGAGGATGTTCCCAAGGGAAGGGCAAGTTCTCTATGTCCTGTTAAAATCATGGTGGCCACTGGATGGTGGCAAAGAGTTAGAGTTGTCTGCATGCCTTCACTGCCAATGCCACCTAGTGGTCAGGTTCTTACAGATCTGGTAATGTCAAAGAGCATGAAAGGTTTCCCATATTATGCACAACACCTGATTAGAGTTGATAAGGGACAAAGGTACTCAAGGGGAGGTTGGACTTAGTTCACTAGTGATTATGTAACAATTCTAACCTGATCCCCCTTTTCACTTTCGCTTCAGGTTCCATCACTCCTTCTACTACACTAACAGATTTAAATAGAAAAATAAAAATCAATGCCCCAAAACTGGAAAATACTTGATGATGTAATCTTCTCACATATTTCTTGTTTTTTAGGGAAAAAATACTATAAAAATCTTTAAAAGAGAAACAAAGAGAAAAAACGCTGACCTTTCTTGCTGGAAAATGATAATTTAAATGACATAAAGCATCCTTTTTTCCCCTCTGTCCCTGGGTATGTGGATATCTATCTAGATAGCTGAATTGATTTTTTTTTCCTGCTCTAGTTAAGATTAAATAAAAACTTCTTTAAACCAACAAATTAGGAGGATGGAAGAAAAGAGATTTTATTAGTAATCTCTGCTATAACCGCTTAATGGGTATACACTTTGTGGCTATAACTCTAAAAAGTTCAGCGAAAACCAAAGTATTGTAATGCTTAAGAGGTCAAACTAAAATTAATGCACTAAACTCAAATTCAGTCTTATTTCAGCTAGGAAATTCATTATATGAAGCTGTCCTATCTGGGTTGTAAATCCAGACAATCACTTCCAACCTCCGCTTTCTAGGGTAGGTTGTTGAGAAGGTGGTAGATCTGAGATTTCAGAGGGCCCAGGAGGAGTTGAATTATCTGGATCTATTCCAGTCTGAGTTCAGGTTGAGATATGGCACCAACACCACACTGATTACTTCTGAGAATGACCCATGGATGGAGAGTGTGACTCACCCGATCCTATGTACTTCATTATTCATTTTCTTTCAGTACCATCAATCATGGCATCCTTCTGGACTGGCTCGGGATATGGAAGTCAGGGATACTATATTACACTGGTCCTCACATTTCCTCCAGGGATGTTTCAGTCACTGATAATTAGGGGAGATGAGTTAAGCCTAAACCTATGTTGTGGCCAAAACCTGGCTCATCTAAAGCAACAAAATCACTTTGAAGACACAACATAATTTTATTAGCACCTGAACACTGGGCTCCCAGCAAAGCCTCCTCTGTCGATGCTGAAATACAACATATCCAAACCTGCAGGACTTTAAGGGGGCAGCAAAAACAAGGCTGTTTGTCTGGGCATCTGGGTCAGAATGATTAGAGTTCCTATTTGGAAGAATGCAATACATTCATGATCCCCAATTAAATTTTGCTTTTATTTTTACCTGGCATTGCTTATTTTGTTTTGTTTTTTAATCTATTTTTGCTTAATGGCTTACTGTAGGCTACCAAGAGTTTCCATGTTCCAGTTAGGCAGCTATATAAATGGTATAAATAAGCAAATAACCAGATGATCCTCAACTATATAACTTCAATATTGACCAAACAGCAAATGGACTAAGGTTCTCTCATTGTGCCTAGAACCTGTGAAATCTAGATGGGGAAAAACAAACTTACATTCAATTCCAGTAAAATGGATATGAGTTTGGAAGCCAATGAAGTTTCTACATTTCAATGTGGTTAGAAGGGATTTGGTATGTCTCCATATTACGTGCCACTTATGTGTACATGTGGATCAGGAGCCACTGCTCAGAGTTATTCATTTCTCTTGAATGGAACTCTTGATGGGACGTGGGATGTGTAGTTATAGTCTGGTTTGTGCGGTAATTTTTAAATTTTTATGTAATGTTTAAATAGTATTTTTAATTTAATTTGTTAGCCACTTGAACCTTCTTGGGAGATTCAGCAACATATAAATTCCAAAAAAGATATGCATACTTACAGATAAGATAGCAGACCACTAGAACTGTGCCTATGTGTTCCTTCCTGCCATCAAATAACCTTCCAGATTTTTGCACCCAGATCCATTAGCCGTGCAACATTGAATCAAATCTACCTTAAAGATTGTTGCAAGGGTATTATAGATTAAAACATGGATGTCAAACTCATGCCGTCACAGTGTCATCACATGATACTTTGCAATGTTTTTTCTCTTTGCAGAGCTGGAGTGGGTGTGGCCTGCACGTGATGCATTCGGCCCACAGGTCGTCAGTTTGACACTCCTGGATTAGAACATGAGGGATACATCTAAATTGCAGAACAGTTGTGTATTACGTGCAAAAGCTTAGTAATAGTAATAGCATTTAGATATACATTGCTTCACAGTGCTTCACAGCCCTCTCTAAGTGGTTTACAGAGGCAGCATATTGCCTCCAACAATTTGGGTCCTCATTTTACCCACCTCGGAAGGATGGAAGGCTGTGTCAACCTTGAGCCTGGTGAGATAATGAACAAGTGTTCAGAATGAAGCAGTTTTTCCAGAGGCTTTTAGTTACAGAGTGCATATTAGTTCCCTGCCATGGTATCATGACCTGGAGGCATTTTATCAGGAATATGCCATCTTCAAAGACAATACCATAAAAGTAATAAGGAGGAATCCCCTTGTATCTAAGGAAGATGCTGTATCTTTTGGGATCATTGACTTTGTTGTTACATGCCTCCATGGTGTGTGTGTGTGTGTGTGTGTGTGTGTGTGTGTGTGTGTGTGTGTGTATATATATATATATATATATATATATATATATATATATATATATATATATATATATATATATATATATATGACTTTGAAAACAGTAATTGGATAGAGTTCCAAAATGCTTGCAGTCCAAGATGGAGATGGAGATGGAAAGATTGGGGAAGGGATTGGTTTTGTCCTTTGGAAGGCAAAAAACACCCCCCAAATCTAGTAAAACCACATTGGATACAATGTGATACAAAATTCTAATTTTTGTTTATGTAGTATGGCTATTAGCATCTATGAGAACAAGGGCTGGCACTTGTTTGAGCCCCAAGGTCATTATGTGTTGCTGCCTGATTGTTTGCATGTGTCTACATGCATGGTTTATTCGTACATCATGTCAGTTCTCCAAACTCTCCACACTGTTCCTTGGAAAGGTGGGGAATTTAATTCCTATTCCCCACCCAAGTGATCAGGATTGTAATTTCCCTGAAGCTAGAATGCCTGAATATGTTGTTTCTTATAGAGAATGAAATAGTGTTTCATTCAAGTAGCAATCCTGTGCTCACTTGCCTGAATAAAGTGAGACTTTCTGCTTTATTGTGTAATTGCCCTTGATACTTGTAAAATTGTGCACCATTACACTGATGTTGCAGGTAAGAATCTCAGTCTATACAACAGTCAGGTTGTTCAGCTCCAGGTCTATGATTATAACCACATGTTATGTCTAAACTGCTGAGTGTGCTATATTAAAAATCTATGTTCTATTATTATGACCTTCATTTCAAGAATTTCTATAAAACAATCCTGGTAGTTGAGATCATCTAATGTGGGAAAAGTATCAAATATCCAGATTCAAGTCAATACTTGTATCACAAACTACATTTAATGACTTCTATAAAAAATAAATCTTTCCCGAGAATGTATTAGATTAGAATGAAAATATTGCCTAGGGGCTCACATTCTGGGATAAACCCACCAACCTCTACAGGTTGATTAATATAGTTCCACTTCTCTCTTCTTTTGAAGTTGGGCAATTATTTTTTTTGCAAGAACTAACCTCCCCCCCCTCCCCCAAATGGTCATGCCTGACAAGTTTTCAAAGCATACCAAAGTCCACTTTTCTTCCAGGTCTTGGTTTCAATTGTTGGATTCTTATACTTTTTTTTTTGCAGTATTAACATGTTATGTTTAATGTTTGGATAGTTTTATTTAGTAATTTGTATTGACCATTTTAAGCATTGCTTTGGGGGGAAAGGTGATAAAAGTAAAAATACAAAAGATAATAAAAAGCATAAAAATAGTAATACTTCAGTCTGCACAGACCCTTTCAAGTATGATTGGGAATATCTTGAATGGGAGAAGGCTGACATGACTAGTTTGTCAGAAGGCAGACCATTTGCATGTCTGCAATTTCAATTAATCTGTAAACCACTAGTTGTCTCATAAAAATAATATTTAGTTACTTCCTGGGTAAGCATTTTAGCTATAAGTGGAACATTGCGGTATTTCACTGGATAATAGTTCCTGCATTACTTCATCTTCTATGCTAATATTCAAAACAATAATAGCAGGTGGGCTTCTGGGGGTTCACAGGGGTTCGGGAGAACCTCTAGCTAAGATTCTGTGCAGTTCGGAGAACTCCCCAAATCCCACCCCTGGCTGGCCCTGCCCACCCTGCCACTCCCCTCCCAGGAGTTCCCACATGGCCCATTTTGGATGCAGATAAGTGCAGGATGCGTGCAGAGGCTTGGGGAGGGCAAAATACAAGACTACCTGAAGTTCTGGATATAGGCCCGTTTCCAGCCTCCAGAGGGCCTATGGAGCCTGAGGAGGTGGTTTTTGCGCTCCCGGAGGTTCAAAGAAAGCCCCCAGAGCCCAGGAAGGCAAGAATGCCTCCCCGCCATGGTGCAGGAGGCCAACTAGGCCACGCCGACCATGGCCACACTCACACAGCAACTGGGCAGAGAACCCCTTGTTAAAAATTTTGAAGCCCATCTCTGTAATAGCCTCTGGTATTTGCTTTGATGTGATTCTGTATTATCTGAAGGAATTTGTTGTCACCTAGACAATGTCTTAATCAAGTACTACATTTTTAATAGGGACTATATGTATATGATGCAAAAATCCAGATAACCACTAGATGGTAACAAAGACTTTTCTTTATTTTGCTGCTATCTAATGACAATCCAATTCTTGCAGCCCTGATAGCCTTATTTTTTAATAAGCAATGTGGAATAGGAAAACTAAGAGATTTAGAACTCTATCACCATACCATGTATTTAGTTCTGATTTTTAGCTGTACAGTTTATAATATGTGACAATACTCATCAATTTGTAGTATATTTTACATAAGAACTAATATTAATGTAAATATTTTGTTACTAACTCCTATTTAAGTTTGACTTATGAACCTCTGAGATGTTGGGGTAAAAAGAGGAAATAAGAACTTCCCAAAGGTTTCCAGTGGTTTCACTTGTACCATATCTATATGGGTATGGTACAAGGCCTGGACATCTGAGAGACCATTAATCTCCACTCATTTTTCTCCACCCATGGCATTCTAGCAGAATGGTGTGCTCCTGGTCCCTTGCATGAAATATTTTTCTTGTGGGACTTATGAACCAGACCTTCTCTGTGGTGCTCCCCACTCTCTGGAACAGCATTCCTTTGGAGATAAGGATGGTGCCCTCTTACCTGGGCTTCTAGAAAACCTTGAAAATGTAACTCTGGCCCCAGGTCTTGAGCTGATGTTTGTCATTGTTTAATGTCCCCTACTTTGTTTTGTTAGCAGAGTATTTTAGTCTGGGCTGCCTGTTTCTCTCTGTTTTTATGTAGTTCCAGTTCTGTACACTGCTCAGAGTCCACTGGAGTTGGGGAGCCCCAAAGATTTAAACAAACAAACAAACAAATAAATCTGCTTTGCAAAATTTCAGCAGTTTCTGCAATCAGAAGATGAAGTGAATCAACCTAAGTATATTTATATGGATGTGTTGATAGGTGCTACTTAGGTGGGTTTCCTAGAAGCTGGGATTAATCCACTGTATAGTATACTTTGTGATCAAGGCATCACCCTACCCAGGTAAGCATTGTAAGGTACATTTTCAAGAGTAAGGTAACACCAATCCTCTTAATACAACAATTAAACTGAAAACAAGCAGCTCTGAATCATACATATTGACAATATATGGATAATGCCACAAATGAAGACAGAATTCAAACCACAGTTCAGGACTCTGGTTTGATTCATTTTTCTGGAACTATTTTAAAAACAGAGCAGAACTATTATGTTATAGAATTGTCACTTATTTTCACTTAAATCCACTATAATATTCTTAAATCTCGATTTTTTTAATCACAGGAATCTGGGTTTTCCTTCTAGGAGAATATTTACAAAACAATACAATTCAATAACAGAGTTGGAAGGTATCTTGAAGGTCTTCTAGTCCAACCCCCTGCCTAGGGCCGGATTTAGATGAAAAGAGGCCCTAGGCTATTCCACTTATGAGGCCCTTTCACCTCCCATTTTTAAGTTTGTAAATTACATGAGAGACAATAAAATACATCATTACTGTGATATATATCAATATATATCAATATATATAGCTGGCCTCCCGACGGAGGGCGGCTCTGCTCTGCGGCAAAGGCAGCGACGCCAGCCGCCTCCCCTGCTGCGCTCAGCTGCCCAGCTCAGCCCCCTTGCCCTCACCTGCCTGGCCGCTGGTTAGCTCTGCGTCGACAGGGCGGCTACTGGGAACTGCCGCGCCTCTCACCCGACCGCCGGTGCCGGGAACGTGGGCAGGCTCCCCAACTGCCGCGGTGCTGGAATGATCTTAACCAATACATTTTTATGTTTGTTTATTAGTCATATGCATAGAATTTCTCCTTATTTTTGGTTAAGTGTTTTAGTGTTCACTGTTTTTAGAATAGTGTAATTTTAATTTTGCTAACAATTTGAATGTAGGCCCCTCTTGATCTTGAGGCCCTAGGCTGAAGCCTAGTTAGCCTATAGGAAAATCCGGTCCTACCCCTGCCTAGGCAGGAAACCCTATACCATTTCAGACAAATGGCTATTCAACATTTTCTTAAAGAGTTCCAGTGTTGGAGCATTTACCACTTCTGGAGGAAAGTTGTTCTACTGATTAATTGTTCTGTCAGGAAATTTCTCCTCAGTTCTAAGTTGTTTCTCTCCTTGATTAGTTTCCACCCATTGCTTCTTGTTCTACCCTAAGATAGGTTGGAGAATAGTTTGACTCCCTCTTCTTTGTGGCAATCCCTGAGATATTGGAACACTGCCATCATGTCTCCTCTAGCCCTTCTTTTCATTAAACTAGACATACCCCGTTCCTGCAATCATTCTTCATATGTTTTAGTCTCCAGTCCCCTAATCATCTTTGTTGCTCTTCTCTGCAACTCTTTTCTAGAGTCTCCAGAGAAGAGCAACAAAGATGATTTAATGTCAGAAAAGCATTATTGGAAGGATCCCATGCAGCAGTGCTCTACACATTCAGAATATGTCAACTGGAGTAGAAGAGTGGTAGTGAAGTATTTCCCCCCCAAAAAAAAAAACATGTGGTCTATGTCCATTTTACACACAATTATGAGGAAGTGGAGGCAGTAGCCTGTTGCCATAATCTATTTCAGAACTCTGACAAAAGTTTGATACTGATATGTAGAAAGCTTGGGTCTTCAAGGCCCCAGGGACATTCTTGTGCATTCTGGTATGTGAAGTGAAGACCCCTTAAATCTCTTGATTTCTATGGCTGAGAGAGAAGAAAGTGATCCCGCCTAACAGGAAACTCCCTTGTCAAATACACAGTCTACTTTGTATGATTTCAGTTATTATAGGTGCCTCTTTAAAAAATACTCTGTTGACTTGCTACAATAGTCTGAGGAAAAGAATGTACATCTGGACTCAATCAAAACCAAAGTGTCTCCCATGACCTAATGAGAACAAAGGGGCAATATATCTCCACTCCTGTGTGTTCTCTACCATAGGAGCAGGGCTAAGCCCCATTGTAACATGGGAGCAAATACGAAAAACAAAGCCAAGGGCAGAAGGGATACAAAATACTGAGAGGGTTGAGGAAACAGTCCCCCATTGCCCCAACACAGTGACTGGTTTATTTTTGAATGTGAAAGATTTTTTCCATGTTTTGTATTACAAAATAGTGAAAAGGAAGTTCACTATCAGACAGTAATAAATAGAATGAAATGTGGTAAGAACTTCCCATGATGTGTCTCAAAGGTGCTTTTTTCCCAAAGACAACGGGACTACTTGGTTTTTTTTTTCCTTTGAAAACATTGAGAAGATTCTCAAAGAAAAAACCAATATAGACTAGTTATCTTTTGGGAAAAACACCTTTGGGACAATCATGACTTGGATGATTGAAAATCTCCATAGACATGAGTAAGATGTGCTTGAAAACTACAAACAATAAAATGTGCCCGCCACCCACAGCTTGAGAAACTTATGCAAGACTAAGGCATATCAGTAGGGACACGGTGGCTCAGTGACTAAGATGCTGAACTTGTCAATCAGAATAATGCCGCATAATGGAGTGAGCTCCCGTTACTTGTCCTAGCTTCTGCCAACCTAGCAGTTCGAAAGCATGTAAAAAATGCAAGTAGAAAAATGGGAACCACCTTTGGTGGGAAGGTAACAGTGTTCCGTGAGCCTTTGGTGTTCAGTCATGCCGGCCACATGACCATAGAGACATCTTCCGACAGTGCTGGCTCTTTGGCTTTGAAATAGAGATAAGTAGCACTCCCTAGAGTTGGGAACGAGTATCACAGAGTATGTGCGAAGGGAACCTTTACCTTTTAAGACAAATCAGAAGTTCCCTTTCTCACATTTCCTCTCTCGGAAATCTTTATACCATGAATAATAGAATAACAGAGTTGGAAGGGACCTTGGAGGTCTTCTAGTCCAACCTCTGCTCAAGCATGAAACTCTATACCATTTCAGACAAATGGTTGTCCAATCTCTTCTTAAAAACCTCTAGTGTTAGAGCACCCACAACTTCTGGAGGCAAGTCATTCCACTGATTTATTGTTCTGTCAGGGAATTTCTCCTTAGTTTTAGGTTGGTTGATCCACCTCCTACTTTAGTTTCCAGTGATTCCATCTATCTTCCAGGGGGCACTTTACCCAATATCTTCTTCATAGCTCTAGTATAGAGTGATAAGGCTTTCATGCCCTGGGTGATGCCTTGATCACAGAGCTCTTTTGAGAATTAAAAAGATGAAAGCAAAAGCAAAAGGAATGTGGAATGAATAAGGCAAGAGTGATAGTGGAGCCAGGCTATTCGTGAGGTGTGCTCATCTATCAAAAAGTCATTTTATCCCATCCCATCCCACCTTTTATTGAAAACTTCCATCACATAGACTAAAAAAGGTAGTCTCTTTCAAGTCAAGTTCAGCACCTGAAGATTACATGAGCCTAGCATGTAATTTTCACGACAACATATTTTTTTCAAGTTCTCAGTCTGGCATTCCTCCCTCAGAATTTTCTAGTGGTCTCCATCCAAATAATTATGAGCTGTAACTCTGTTTCGTTTGTTCAAGACAGTGATGTGCGGTGAGGTTTGTGGTTGGTGAGGCAAGAGCTCGAGAAGCAGCATCCCCACTGCTGTCCCGAACAGAGGCGTCTCGCGTTTATGTCCGCCATAGACGTGAGATGCCTCTGTCGGACACAGTGGCGGGGATGGAGGAGGCAGCGGCGAGAAGACGGAGTGAGGCAGCAGCGAGAAGCAGCGTCCCCAACGCTGTTCCCAAAAGAGGCATCTCACATTTATGTCTGCCATAGACGTGAGATGCCTCTGTTGGGGACAGCAGCGGGGACAGAGAAGGTGGGGTGTGAGGCGGCAGCCGGCGAAGAAAGGGGAGAGGAGGAGGAGGAAAGGGAGAGGGGAGCAGGATGGAGCTCCCGGTGGGGGGGAGAGGAGAAAGGGAAGGGGGGCACAGCAGGCAAAAGAAAGAAAGTGCCAGCCCGCCAGCAGAGGTGGGTAAAAGACCAGCCTCTGCTGGCGGGCTGCCCCTCTCTTCTCAAACAAGGCTGCCCCTCTCTTCTCAAACAAGGCTGCCCCTCGCTTCTCAAACAAGGCTGCCCCTCTCTTCTCAAACAAGCTGCCCTCCCTGCCTCTCCCCCTTCCCTCTCTTCTCAAACTCTCTCTCAAATTGAGAGTTTGAGTGAAGAAACAAACACACTCACGCACGCACGGACACAAACACACACACAAATTACAATAAAAAATTACTTACAAATTACAATAATTTTGAATTCCTCCCCCCTCCCTCCAACCCAGGACCCACATACCTTTTCCAGCTGTGTCACAGAGGATTTCATCTCTCCTCTTGTCTGCCATGATGAAAATGTAAAAAATGTAAAAAGAAAAAGGCAAAGGCTGCTGCTGCCAGAGCAGGAGAAGGTGAGAGAACCACGTGCCTCCTTTGCATAAGGAATTTTTCGGCTTTTAACCCTTGCTTAACTCTTTTCAAGTAATCATAAAGATAGAGTAAAGGAGGCACATGGTTCTCTTGCCTCCTCCTGCAGTTAAGCACTAAGCAGAGTCATCCACTGTGACTCTGGAAGCAACTACTTCAGCCTTTTTCCTTTTAAATTTGTTTTTCTTTTTCATGATGACAGTGGTGAGGCCCTGCCTCCCCTGACTGCATATCCCTGGTTCAAGATCACCCAGAATGAACTAGATGCTTGACCTGCACTGAAAACACATCACTATTTAAAAATTGGTGTTCTTCTCTTCTTTTCTGCCATTTTAAACCTACATGGAAATTGATATGATAGTGCCCATCTACTTTGTTGGGGGGGGGGAACCTACCAATGAGAACATTTTGGAAAGATGGCCATTAATTGCCCCACACATACCATGTCAGTAGCTTAAAAAATATGGGCAAGACATCTCCCTTTCTGTTACATGTATACAGTGTGTAATTGTCAAGAGTTCCATCTCCCATTTTCTGGGAACCAATGCAATGATCAACAACAGAATCTGTTAGGTCTAATTCCCATTGCTCTCAAATAGAACAAGAAAAGAGTGCAGAGAAGAGCAACAAGGATGATAAGATGTATGGAGACTAAACCATATGATGAACGATTGAGGGAATGAGGTATATCTAGTCTAATGAAGAGAAGAATGAGGGATGATATGATAGCAGTCTTCTAGTGCTTGAGGGACCGTCACAGAGAAGTGGTCAACCTATTCTCCAAAGCACCTGTGGTCAGGACCAAATGGGTGGAAGATCATGAAAAAGAGATCAAATCTAGAACTAAGGAGAAATTTTTTGATAATGAGAACAGTTAATCAATGGAACAGTTTATTCCAGAAGTTATTGGTGCTCAATCACTGAAGGTTTTCAAGAAGAAACCTTCTTCTTGAAGAAGCTTTTTGTCTGGAATGATATAATCCAACCCCTACTCACATGCTTGAATAGGGGTTGGACTAAACCTCCAAGGTCCCATCCAATCCCATTATTCTATGTTCTAACTTTGAGATATTACAGCACTAAACAAATACCTGGAAGATTACATAAAAGAGATGTCTAATTCTCCAAGTTTCTCTGTTACTTTGCCCAAGGCAAAGGGCAATGTTAGTCTCTTTATTCCTCACAAATGAAGATATTCCAAAACACAAGAGGAGATGAACTTTGGAACCATAGCAAAATAAAAGAGATATCAATCTGGTCTGCATTCTGCTGGACGGCCAGAGATTCCTAGGAAAGGGAACCTAGATTCAGGAGTTAACAATAAGCCTTTAAGAAATCCAAGAATGTATGTATAGAAATTCAGATTAAAATAAAGGTATATTCTATAGACTTGGGAGACTATGGCTCACAGTAATCCACATGCAGATGGACCTTAGCTGGCAGGTAATTGCATAACAAACATAAAAATCATATCATGAGTTTCTCCCTCAAATATGTGGTGTTTATGAGTTAATAGCTAGTGCATTAATATTGGGCTAGTTCTCCCACTTATAGCCCTAGGAAGCAGGCAGGGCAAATTACTTGTGAAAAACCTTGCCAAGAAAACTTCAAGAACTAATCGAGCCAATTGCCAGGAATCAAGGCAGTTCAACAAAAAGATGATGATGATGATGATGATGATGATGATGATGACGACGACGACGACAACAACAACAATACCATGACTGCATTGCTAAGATTATTCACTGGAAATTGTGCCAAAAGTTTGGATTTGAGTACAGCAAAAACCACTGAGACCATCAGGTTGAGAAAGTTTTAAGAGAATGAGAAAGGCAAGATCTTGTGGGACTTCAGAATTCAGACTGACAGGTACTTGGCCCACAGCACACCTGACATAACAATAATTGAAAGGAAAAAAGTATGGTTCATTGACATTGCAATACCTGGTGATGCTCGAATTGAAGATAAACAGCAAGAAAAAAATCACAAAATACCGGGACTTGCAAATTGAGGTTGAGCGACTATGGAAAAAGAATTGGAGCCCCCTATTTGGAAATTTTAAATTTATCAGACTTGAACATTTTGATTCTACAAAAAACCACCCTACTTGGAACAGGTTATATCCTCTGATGTTACCTTAACAGTTCCTAGTTCCTTGGTTAGGACTCTAGCTGTTGAGCTATCAACCAGCCCCAAAGGCTGTGAATCTCACCAAAGATTAACCACATAATAATAGCAGTAGTAGTAATGTATACCTGTAAGACTGTAGTATGTATAGAGCAAATATATTTTCAGTTTTGGGTATAATATGTGACTCCTTGAAGCGTGTCATAAATATAGCGAAGGCCAGGGAGGTGATTGTCTTGAATCTGCAAGCACAAGATTTCCCATGCCACTCACTCCTTTCCTCATTCCTTTAACATACATGATCATACAGGGTAAGGCAATCATATATGAAATGCATCTAGATATGCAGAAATCTAGACAACTACTGGATGATTGCAAACAGCTAGATTTTTCTGTATCTTTTGCTGCCATGTCTTTTTGCAGCTCAGATGTTTCATATTGACATGTACATAAACATACATGATATGAAGCAGCCTAGACAGATAAGACTTATATCTCTGGCTACTATTTCCCAATGTTGCATTGGAAAACAAGGCAATAATGCTTACACTGGAAAAATAATACTATTAGGCAGCTGTTCAAATTTAAACTCTCCAACCAACTGCATTTTTAAAAGACTCTTAAAACTAGGAAATTTCAAATGTATGAGTACTAACACAATCCAATTATTGTTCTATTCATGTTAAAATTATCCTGATGACAAATTGTCTAGTATGATATCTAGTATTACTATTTTTATTACTAATTAGATCCCCACATAAAACCCTTAGGCATTGTAAAAAACGAATTTAAAAAAAAGAATGCCATTAGACTAAAAGCAGCAAAACTTTTCTTTCAAAAATAGTTCTTAAAACTATTATTCATTTTATTAAAATAGCAAGTATTAAAAAGGTGTGGGAGAACAAAAATATTCCCAGCCTGGCACCAAAAGGAACGCAACATAGGCACCGGTCAAGTTTTCCTTGGGAGAACATTCTTACGCTATGATGTTTAGCAGCAGAAATTCTTCAGTTCAGGTTAGCAGAAGGTAGATTAGGCCAATGATTAATAACAACTGACCCCTTAATATCTGGTAGATATTAGAGGGATTCAAAGTGGCAATTCTTGGTTTCTTAAGGAAGAGGGCATGTATGATGAGGAGATGGCTTAGATCAGATATTCCTAAACTACTGAGGCATCCTGAATATGCAGTCCATCTTTGTAAATTTAAACCAAGTTGGCAGAGCATAAAAATCCCAGGGCTGTTTTCTTTGTTCTTTTTAAGTCCATCTCTGATGTTATGTAAATAAACTGCATGAGATTCCTCTAACAACAGAAACTAGGCAAACTGGAAGCTCCTGTTGAACAAGGAGAGTGACTTAGGACAGTTAAAATCATCTGCTTTGCTTTCTCAAATAAGACCTCAATCTTGGAAAACTGATGGGGATCCTATCTGTAGGTGAAGGCTTTTCAATATAGCAAAGAACTTGGTAGAATCCTCTGTTGCCCCAGACTTAGTGCCGCCTGCTCTACACTGGTCTGGGGCTGTACCTGGCTCTGTAATGTTTTCCTGTAATAAATGGGAAATCCTCAATTCATTCTTACTGACAAATCAGCTTTTGGGTGCTTCCTCAAGAGTTAACTCCTTCAATATTGTACCCCTCCCTGAAACTCTTCTTAGGACAGCACTTTGCAGCTTTACTATAACTGACCTCTGAAGGTTAAGCAGCTGGCTGTTCCCAAGGCAAAGGAGATCAGCCGTTAATCAGGCTGGAATTCGGAGTAATTGCACGTGGACAAAATTGTGCAGTTTGCTAAAGTTCAAGGCTAAAATGTACTTTTATGCCCCTGTTTTTGTACCAATGAGTTCACATTTCAATCTGCGTGGTAGAATGGGACACATGGCCACAGGTGTGTCAGCAGAGTATACAGTAGTAAAAAAAAAAAAAAAAATCAAGATGGCAGTTGTGATGGTACAATCAAGACTCCAATTCTATGCGCGATGCATATAAAAAACAGGTAGAACTTCGACGGTATCTCTACAGCTGCCATTCTGACCTTTTTGATCATGCTCTGTGAACACCGCTGCACAGCCATAAAGAACTCTGCACACATTGTGTTTCTTTACATTAAAAATTCCTTCCGTGCAGAGAGGAACTGAGCACCATAAGAAAGAGTGGCTTTAACCTCGTTCTTTCCTTGGCATGCAGAGAACTAAACTAGCCAGTAATATGAATGGAATTATCTAGTCCACGGTTATTCAAACTTAGCAATTTTAAGATTTTTAAGATCTTCAGCTTCCAGAATTCCCGAACCAGCTGGTTTAGTCTATTAGTTCGTGTTATTAGTTCTTGTTTCACATAGAGCTACAGTTATTCAGTCCTTTTCTGAAATCACATAACTTGTTCTGAGGAACTGCCAGCAGTTGATTTCGAATAGAACTTCCCAAGTTTAATATCCAACATAAATAGCCAAAGACTGAATTACTCCCTAATTTCAAAAGCAGGAAAGGGCTCTGCAAACATTTCTCTCTCTCTCTCTCCCTCCCTCCCTCCCTCTCCCTCTCCAGCACAAGACAAATAGTGTTGAGATGCTGATATCTCTGGGGCATTCACACTTGGCTGATTGGACTGGATTTATTTTAAAGCAAAATAGATGTCTTCAGCATTTTTAGACATCAGTATGTGTCTTGGTTTCAGTCTTAACTCCAGGCGACTGCCTGGACAAGTCTATTCAGTTTTCTTGCCAACAAGTGGTTTGCCTTGCCTTCTTCCTAGGGCTGAGAGAGAGTGACTGGCCCAAAGTCATCCAGCTGTCTTTGTGCTTAAGGCAGTTTCATGCTTTTCTATCCTGGTGCTTTAACCACTACATGAAATGTAGTCTCATTCTGTGCAGGTTTAATTCACCTTTTTTCCCCACATAGAAAATCCCCCCCCCCCCCGAGAAAATAACAATCACTAAATTATTTTTTTGCATTTTTGCTGACTGATTTTGTCAATGCAACATGGTTGGGAGGGAAGGGAGGGAAGGATTGTAGAAAAGGAGCTCAGTGTGTGGCAGTTTGCCCATCACTGGGTAAAGTCGGATTCATCTATTTACAACCATTTTTCTGCTTCTGTACTATAGAGAGAGAAGAAATTTACACAAAAAAAGAAAAAAAGGCTGAAAAACAAACTCTTATATGAGGACGCTTGACTCAGAGACAAAGATGGTTATGGACTATGGATGGTTACTACTTGATGCCCCTTCAGGCTTTGCCACAATGTTGGATCTTCCTCGTTTTTGTTTGTTTGTTTGTTTTTGTTATCTTGCCACATGGGGGGGGGCAGCATTGTTCACATGGATCTTTCCTGGGGGAGGATAACCTGACTCCTGGGCACAGATGTTGCTGCTGCGGTATTTCCCCAAACTTGTTTCAGTCTCAGACATCTCCTGTTGTATCTTCAACTCCTCTCAGACTTAGCTGTCCCTGTCTAGGAGTCAGAATCTGGACTACAGCCAAGCTCTAATGTTACCAGAAAATGGTTAGCTATAGTTTTCAGTAGTAATTCATTGCAGAGCTCATTTACGTTCAGTTAAAGGTGGCTTTTCAGGACTCTTACAGAGAATTTAAATTAAATTTCATAAAACTGGGAAAATAACATTCTTGAGGCACCTGAGGATATTAAAAAGAAATGCCACTCATTTCTTCTAACAAAGATCAATAGTTCTGTTTTTTGGTACTCAGCTATAATGATAAATGTTATGCTAAGGTAGAACAAGATTCCTTGCAGAACTGTTTCCTTGCTGCTGATGGCACACACACACACACACGCACACACACACGCACAAATACATACAGTATATGTATATATGCTGCCATCTCACCACAAGGCAATTGTCTTCATCATGCTATCTTTTTCAATTAATTAAAAACCACCCCATTAATGTAGTAAATAATTGGATGATAAAGAAGCATTAACAACTTTGAGAATATCATGTAAAAAGCCATGGTTGGATGCATCTCATTGAGCTCTTCCAAGCATCCATTCGGATAGAAAGCTACTTTAGCTTAATATTTACTGAGCCCATTACCTATCCACAATGGCTATGTTATAGTCTGATAACAAAAATTTCAACATTTATTTGTTTATTTGCTTTACATAGCTGCCCATCTCAGAGATGTGATTCTAGGCAGCTCAAAATACCTTAAAACAATTTTAAAATATCCATGAAACATAATGAATCTACACCAGTGGTGGGTTCCAGCCGGTACAACCCGGTATGGCCGTATTGGTAGTAGTTGGGAGCAGTGGTACCGTACCAGTACGGTGGCTCGTTTAACCTGCCCACCCGCCCACGTTCCATATCCGTTTTCAAAGCAATCATGCCAATTGAGCACATGCGCACAGCATGTGGCACCTGCGTGAGCTCCAATGAGGAGCTGGGTGTTGCAGGGGCAGTGGAGTGCGCATGCATGCACAGCACACATCCGGCGTGTGCACACCACATGTCCGGTGTGTGCACGAACAGACCACGAGCAGCGTACCGGTAATGAAAGTAAGAGCAACCCACCACTGATCTACACCAAGAATAAAACCCAAAGCAGTCAGCAAAATGTCACCTGGGCACAGGCCAACTAACCCCCAAACTTCATAATCTGGAGCACATCCATGTCTTCAGTGTTTTATAAAAAGCCAGCAAGGTCAGGGCCAATCTGATCTTGAGACTTATGATATCCCAGATATTGTGACAAAAAACACCTGCTCCCTCTGTCCCATTAGGTGGAGCAAGCCTCCTGTCAAGAATGGCGGAAAGAGTAGAAACAACTAAAAAGAGGCAGTCTTGCAACCTGGTCCATGAAAGGAAGGGATTTAAAGATACATCCAGCAATCTGAAATCCACCCAGATGCACACTTGAAGCCACTGCAGCTCACAGAGCAAAGATATAACATGGGGCTAATAACTGCTTATAGTGTCAATTTTGGACCAGTTGCAGCTTCTGGATGGTCTTCAAGAACAACAACCCTATGTGGAGCACCTTGCACCATTTGATTCAGAAGGTGATTAAGATGTGACCCACCATGAACAATGCTCTCCAATCCAGAAAGGAGTGTAACTGGTGCACAAAATGTTCTGCAAAAGCCCTCTTGCATGGCTACTACCTGCTTTTTGAACAGGGGACATGAGTTCAAGGTTTTGCACCACTTCTCTTCATTTCCTTATCCGCTGTGTGCAAGCCAAGCCATAGAAAAGGATTAGTTGATTCCCCCTGGCTCCCCGCCCCTCTCAATGAACACCAGTCGCTTCTTAACATGGGATGGGGATGGGGGAGCAGGCATGATTTGACAGATGGCTGGAGCTATGGATTTAGCCATCTGTCATAACCGAACACTAAGATAGCTGATCAATGAGATGACTGGGCTCTGCCTGGTGAAGCAGGGCTGGGACAGAAATGGGAGATCTGGCCCTTGACTCAGCAAGCCTCTAGACTCTTTTCCAATTCTTCGTGGAAAGTAGAAACCTGATATATTGGAAATCTGATTACTAAAAACCCATCTCATCTCTCTTTACCTTTTTACTAACCCTCCTGATTCTCGTCTATAAAGCCCTACATAGCATAGGTGCTGGTTATTTGAGGGGCTATTTCCTATGGTATCAGCCTGGATGATTCAATCTAGCAGGGTTGGTGTGCTCTGCTTTCCTTTGATCAAGCAGTGGCATCTATCAGGATCCTGGAAATGTGCCTTCGCTGTTGCAGAACCTGCCATCCATATAAGGTTCCTCCTGAGACCCAGGTGGTTCTTGCCCTGATGATGTTCCAGAGGACCTTAAAGACTTGATTCTTCTCTCAAGCCTTGGGCTAAAGCGCTTTGAGCCTCGTGTGTGTATATGACATGTTCTCTTGATGAGTGCTTCTTCCATCTTGTTATACTATTGTTACATGTTCCTTGTAGATTTATTGTTTACCTCTTTTCATCTGGGTGATGTTGATCACCCAAAGTTGTCACATGGTGTCAAAAGCTGAATGAAATAAAAAATAAATAAATAAAACAAAACTTTGTCACAGGTGGATCATGATTAGTACACATTTCAATGCAATATTTAAGTTAGCGTGAATTTGAAACTGATACCAGGTCACATTTAATGCAACCCCAAATTCAGTTAATGAAGGGCTAGCTTGTGTAGAATTGAGGCTACCATGTATGCAGTTGCAGTTTTAGACTCTGTTAAATATGTACAAAATGGAGAAAAGGAAATATGGGTGCAATTTGAGTGTGGGCAAAATGATGAAAACGAAGATTCAGAGGATCTTCAGAGGAAAATTGTCTAAGTTTAAAAAAGAGGAGGCTCAATATTACATTAGAGCAAAAATTAGATGTGACTGAACAATATAAACAGGGTCACGGCAACCTTAAAATAGGACAAGATATTGCAATGCCTGGGTTTTTTTTCTTTTCTTTTCTTTTTTCTTTTCTTTTCTATAACTACTCTCTGACTTAGTTAACCATGCATTTAAATTGTAAGTATATTCCTTTCATCTTTCAGTGTAATATTTCATTTATATCTATATAAAAATGTATGTTTAAAATTTTTCATTTCCTTTTTACATTGAACTGGAACCAATTATCATATTTTCCATAGATGTATCCCTACGAATAATGCTAATTCAACCATTTTGGGAGATTCATTAACTAATCATGCCAGTAATTCAACTTAGCTCCAGTATTTGTGTTTGTATTTCCAATCACAAAGAATTTTTAAAAAATAAGACCATAAGGTAACATGATAAAGTCACTTAGTTTATATTTCTCCTTTGTGGCAAAACTGTTCAAACTCATTACCTATTTTGATGTACAAATCACTTTCTTTGCTCTTAGCTCATTTAATAAGAGGTCTTGACCTAAATTAAGAATTTTTGCTTTATGGCCAGGTCTTTAATAGTTCAGTCTGAAAGAAAAATGCGCAGGCTTAAATGTTTGAGGTTGAATTCTGCAATGTAACTGTTCTTATCTGGTAAAATAAAGTTTGATTCTGTTTCTCAGTTTCTATTACTGATCTAAACTATGCTGTAGCCAATGAGCAGCTGAGAGCCAAATACTGGTTAGCTAAAAATTAATAGATTTTTTTCAGTCAATAATTAAACTGAATTAAAGGAAATCTCACATTTCAAACAGTCCAGTTAAATATTCTGAATGTTCATTTTTGCCTTATATGAATGGCCTTGAAAGTGTCTCAAAACATCAGCTTAAATAATTAAAATTCTGTAATTACACTGAATTTATAAAAGACTCCCACTGTATAGCTTGGGAAGATCCTACGTCCCAACTTTTAGCTGAATTTTTATCTTGGGATGGACTTGTTATGCTTAGCTGCATTCCTTTCTTTTCTTAAAGGACCAGGCAAATGACTAAAAAGAACACCTAATTTACCTATGCACTAATCCTTCTAGCAATGGCTGAGAAGAAAAGGAAAATAAAAAAGGATCTGTTATTAACTTTACTTACCGCTATGCTGTGCCTTTATCCAAAGTGGATTTCAGGGAGATAAAACATAAACATCTAGTAATTAATATTAAAATAACATTTAAAACAAACAGTGCCATCTTAAGTGTCTTCATAATGTGGTCATAGAAGTCTAACAAATAATATATTATGCAATATATTGTAATCCAGAGACAAAACCCAAAGATTTGTCATCCAGCTATAAAGAATTTAACAGGTCTGAGCAAAAAACAACAGATGCCAATTGTAGCTCTGTATAGCAGGCTTCCCAGAAAAGGCCCTGTCCTCCATGAATGCAGAACCCATGACAATGGAACTAAGTATAGGGCTTTCCTAGCCTATTTTAATGCACAGACAGATTAATACAGAGGAAAATATTTCTTCGTAAATTTGGCTCTCATGCTATTTAGGAGTTTAAAGATATGTTCCGGTAGAATGCTTGAGTTCAGTAACATGGCCATTCTCGGGGGGGAAAATGAAGAGGCCAGTGCATGCCAATTTCCAACTTCAAAATAATTATTTAAATGAAAACAAACAAGAAAAATATTACTATGGCATTATTCTGAGATGCTTAACTTCGGTTTGTAGTTATGATGGACCATCCGCTGCAACCACTGAATTTGGTATGGAAGAACTGGTGGACAAAGGAAATGACTAGTTACCCATTTAAGGAATACATGAAACCTCTTATAGATAGTTTTGAGGAAAATCAGTAACAGTAACAGAGTTGGAAGGGACTTTGGAGGTCATCTACTCCAACCTCCCTCTTCTTGTAGGGGACCTATTCAATACTATTTCTGATAAATGGCTATCCAGTCTCTTCTTAAAAGCCTCCAGGGATGGGGTACCAGTGATGGGTTTTCATTTTTTACTACTGGTTTGCTAGTGCGCGCGTGCCACTTCTGCACATGCGCAGAAGTGTCTGGAGCCTTCCGCCGCACCATTACCAGTTCGCCCTATTTGGGCCAAACCGGCAGAAACCCACCTCTGTGTGGCATCCACAACTTTTGAAGACAATTTGTTCAACTGGTTAATTGTTCTCACTGTTAAGAATTTTCTCCTTAGTTCTAGGTTGTTTTTGTCCTTGGTTCATTTCCATTCATTGTTTCTTGTCCTGCCTATAGGTGCTTTGGTAAATAAGTTGGTCCCCTCTTCCTTGTAGCAGCTCTTAAGTATTGTAAGACTGCTATCATTTCTGGCCCATCTTTTCACTAGACTAGGTACACCCAGTCCTTCCCTTCATTCTTTGTTTGTTTTAGCTTCTAGGCTGATAATTATTTTTGAACTCTTTCGATTTCTAAGTTCCTCTTCTCTGGACTCTTTCCAAAGTCTCAACATCTTTTTTGTATTGGGGTGACCAAAACTGGATGTGATATTCAAAGTGTAATCTCACTAAGGCTTTGTAGAACAGTACTAATACTTCATGGGATCTTGATTCTATCCCTCTTTTTAATGTAACCTAGCATTGCATTGGCTTTTTTGGCTGCTGATGCACACTGTTGGCTCATATTTAGATGGTTGTCTATTAGGACTCCAAGATCCCTTTCGCAGTTAATAGTGTTGAGCCAGGTTTCCCCTACTGCACCTGTGCTTTTGATTTTTCTTGCCTAAGTGTAAAACCTTGCTTTTATCTATGTTAAATTTCATTTTGTTGGGTAGGACCCAGTGAACTAGTCTATCGAGATCCATTTGGATCTTCAGCTGGAAGATTTAGAGCATCTAACAGCAAAATATGATGACGATGTTGAGGATGTTTATCAAATGGAAAATGTGGTGGTTAAAACCCAAAAAATCAAAGTGGAAAATGAATATAAAGAGATTAAATTTGCTGATATTTACGGTGATTGGTTTGTCTCTGAAAATGGAAAGAGTGGAATACTGAAAGAGGAATTAAATAGAGGGGAAATTCATCCCAGATGATACAGAAGAAGAAAAAACCAAAGAATCTATGGATTTAAAGAGAGAAATTTTATCAGCAATAGCATTGATAACACTACTGACAATCAAAGATAAGCTGACTAAGGAAAAAGAAGAAGGGCATCAAGGTTACATGAGAGATCTTATAAGCAAGGAGTTGCTAAGAGGAGTCCATATGAAGTTGATCAAGGAGATGATTAAAGGACTGGCACCATAAATGGCAGAAGATATGAGACTGTTTTGCTATTGGAAAGATACAGGTTGATAGATGGAAGAATACAATTTAAAACTAGTTAAACTTAGTGAAATTTATTGACAATAGATATAGTTTAAATAAATAATTGCTAATGTTGCTAATGTATACAATGTGTAGTGTTATGATGAGTATAATTGGGTATGAATATTGAATGGTACCCATGTAAGGAAGATTAGAAATCCCTTTGGATTATATATATAAGTTAATAAAAAAAGGACTAAGTTAGATACAGTTAAAATTTTGATTAATAGGGGGAAATGTTATGATACCGGATATAGTTAAATAAAGGAGGGATAAGAATAACAACATATATATAGATATGGGTGTAACATAAGGAAACTGGATGTAAATTCTAAAAAGTGATTTGGAAATGAAGATTCAAAAATTTTGTTATTAAATATTATGGATGTTTAGCTAGAATAGGACATAAGGATTTAGTGCTAGTGGAGGATTTTAGAAATAGTAAATGAAAGGCCAGTATGTGGTTATGTATTAAATCTTGGTATATTTTATGATGAAGGACGTTTAAACAATTATAGTCAAATGAAAATGGAGATATGATGATGGTGACATGTATAAATATTTGAGTTAAAATACTTGAGTTAATATGAATTATGTTTGTTGACTGTGGAAGAGATGCGCGAAAGTCTTTTTGTAACCAACTGATATACTTTCTACAGCATGTAAAGAAAGATGTTGTGTTTGTTCTAAATTAAAAATAAAAAAAATATTAAAAAAAAGAAATCAGGAATGCTTGGAAAGAGAGGGAAAAATCCCTGCCATTACAGTAATATAACAGTCAATTAATTGCATAAAGACTTTATTTAATGAAGATGACTTACAATACTGTCCCCCAAAATCAGATCAATCTATAAGTATAGACCACCATTATCACCCATGTTGTGATCACAGAAATTGACTAATTTGACCTAAAATGTATTAAATGATTAAAAATGTTGACAAATACCTTAGAAACCAATATAAGTATCCAACAAAATGAAATTCAATGTAGAGAAAAGTAAGGTCTTACACATAGGAAAGAAAAACTAAAAGTACAGGTATAGATTAGGTGAAACCTGGCTCAATAGCAGTAACTGTGGGAGGGATTTTGGAGTTCTAGTGGACAATCATTTAAATATGAGCCAGCAGCGTGCCACAGCAGCCAAAAAAAGCTAATGCAATCCTAGTATGCATTAACAAAGAAACAGAATCAAGATCATGTGAAATACTAGTACCACTTTACAAAGCCATAGTAAGACCACACTTGCAATACTGCATTCAGTTTGGTCATGTTATAAAAATTAAAATAAGAAAAAACACCAAGTCAAAAAGAGAATAAAACATACTACTTATAGAAAACCATTCAGCTTAATTTTTCATTAAACCTGACTTTATAAAATAATATTGATCAATCTATATATTGAGGAGAGATATCAGGAGAGAGAGCAGCTCAGACACAGCAGAAGTGTATCAGCCACCTAATATTGTAAATCTAAGCAAGGTTAACCTAGCAGCAATACCACTATTTCAGAACAAATGATCTATACTGACCCTTTAATAAGGCATTGGGGGCAAGTGACTATCCATTAATCAATTATGTAACCTATATTAAATTTAAAATTGGGTGGCTTATCTTTGTCAGAGCTATCTGGGAACTCCTTATCTAATCAGTCCACATTATTGAACTGTGCAACCCAGTGTTTCAGAGAGGGAGGGAAGGAGGGGGACTTCTATGGACAAGGAGCTGGTGGCCATTTATCTTGCCTGTGACAGCATGAGAAAAAGGACAGTTTCAGAAAAAGTTGTACAGGCATGCTAGTAGCATATTTCATTAGTTATGAATGTATCAGTAGGAATTGGCTCCAACTGGGCATTTATCTTCAACTCTGGGCAGCTGATCTCCAACATTGGGCAACTGCTTTTGCCACGGACAAAATAACTCCAATGAAATTCCTAGCTCTGGCCCCTGCTGCTTCTATCCTGACTCATTCTCCACTTGCACCGTGAGCTATTTTTGCTGACCTGACCTCACTTTTGCCCAGCCGCTATTGTGCAAGTTCTGGGTTAAATGAGAATCACAGCGTTCACGCCTGCTGGAGCTGTAGTACTGTACAAACTTTCAGCAGCTAAAGCAATCTTTTCAGACAGATATATTGTCCTATAAGACTTAGGAGGTTACCCCTCAAAAATGTGTATCTTGATACATAGCCTAAAGCTAAACTCATCAGGTGTAATTATGGAATTAAATTAATGATATGCAAGAGTAATTTACTTTAATATAACCTGTGATGCCAGACATTCATCCACCAGAGAGTTAATAGTTTTTAGTTTATCTTGGGAACCTTTTATTTAGAGAGGTGGGAAATTTTTGATGCATTTCATTCTTTCCAAACCTATGATTTTAAATTCTGCTTCTCCTTTTCATTCCATACAGACACATGCAGCCTAAATTTCCAAAACATATCAAACTAAACAAACCAAGTTATATTATGATTTAACACAGGCTATGAACACATACATTCTTGTTCCCATAGTATGATAAGTGATCACATTGTTTGATGTTGGGCAAACAATACATATAGATTTATACATGCCGACAAATATACCAAGAAACAATACAATGGAGATTTTAATATCAAGTAATTTAGCTTAGGACTGAAACCTTTATTATATAACAAATATCCCAATGTATGCACCAGCAGGTTATCTATGTCTTTCCAGTGTTATATTTAAATTTGTATTAAAACAATTATAATGCTAACAAATTGTAATTAATATTGATAGAATATATACTTTTGTTCTTCTTTATTTACAATACTTTGATGTATCTAAATAACACAATATGAAGAATTTAATTACACCAAATAAGTAACTATATTGAAATAGCATAATGTATCAAGATTTGTAATAACGCAATAAAAAAGAAAAAAAAAGCTTTCTTAAAAAGTCATAAATCAACAGGAACTCAGCCATCCTCTTTCTCACCCACTGTATGTACATACGTGTGTATATATGTGCTTTTACAAATACCACAAACATCAGTGTCTAGCTTCTCTATCACCTTTCTGTAACTGGTGTACTTCAGAAGCCAAAAATGGCCATTCAGACTTTCCCTAGAATGAGCACGACCATGAAGTGTTTAATGATTAAAAATAGAATCACTATCAAAGAAACATTCCAATACTTCATGCATAGTCTCGAATTAACATTCATGATTCAGTATCCCAGGAAGAGAGAACTGCTCTTGAACAGACATATGAGATGACTCGTATAGACTCATGTAGTGGACAAGGTGTAGGGCTACTACTAAGCATCCTGACTCCCTCAGTCTATTTGTAACCTCCGAGAAGCCTCAACTACAATGCATTATTGACAGTCCATGCCTGTTGAGTTCCAGAGTTATTCCACTGGGTTATTTTAGCTTGTTTGACAAGGTCTGAAGAGAATGACTCTGCATGGCTTTGCATATGATGTTAGGGGAAACATTTATGTCATGAGCTACTTTTCATATTAAGAAAGAAAAACAGCAGGACTTGCTCGCTGGAAGAGTAGTTTCTTCACAAAACAAATTAATATAAGAAATTATATATAAGAATATAAGAATTGCGGTCTGCCTCTGAAGATGGCAGCCAAAGCTCCTGGTGAAACGTCAGGACAGCAAAAAACTGTGTCTGATTATTTAGTCTGAAAGCTCATCACTGTTGACCATGGAAGCCCACTGTAAACAAGCCAGAATATATAAGTCAGCAAGAACCCTCAGTTTATAAAGCTTGTCTTTCTTAGTAGGCAGAATTATTCTTTGGATGTAGATATTTTAGCAACAGTTGTAAAAGAGGAGATAGGGAAGGGAATGGACTTCTTGTTCACATATTGGTCTATTATTTATTTTTCAGGGAAATTAGAGTAGGAAGACATCAAAGATACTAATGAAGAAGAAAAATAACAGCTCCCAAAAGAAACCAGCATGGCTGTATAAAGAACTCTCTGACAAATTGAATGTCAAAAAAGTTAAGTATAAAAGTGGAAAGAGGGGGACATAACTAAGGCAGAATATCAGTAAATAGTCCGAGCCTGTAAAGATGAAGTAAAGAAAGCTAAGGCTCAGAAATGAAGAAAGACTTGCCACAAAAGTAAAAAATAACAAAAAAGCTTCTTTCCAACATGTTAAAAACAAGAAAAAGATTAAGGAAACAATTGGTCCATTGTTGGGAGAAAGTGGCAAGAAGGTGACAAGCAACAGGGAGAAAGCAGAACTACTTAACTCATTTTTTTGCATCTGTCTTTACACAAAGGGATAAAACAGTCCAGCCTATCAAAAACAGCACTACAAAAATCAGATTAGGAACACAAATTGAAATAAGGAAGAAAATGGTAAGTGAGCACCTGTCTACCCTAGAGGAGTTCAAATCACCAGGACTGGACAATTATACCCCAGGGTTTTGAAGGAACTGGCAGATGAGATCTCCGAACCATTGAACTATATCTTTCAGAGATCCTGGAGCACCGGGGAACTGCCAGAGGACTGGAAAAGAGCTGATGTAGTTCCCATCTTCAAAAAAGGGGAAAAAATAGATGCAAGAAACTATAGACATATCAGCCTGACCTCAATACCAGGAAAGATAATCAAGCAACGAATTAGCGAACACCTAGAAGTAAACAAAGTAATAGCCAAAAGCCAACATGGGTTTGTCAAAAACAGATCATGCCAGACTAATCTTTTTGCATTCTTTGACAAAGTGACAAAATTAGTGGACCAGAGGAATGCCATTGATGTAGTTTACTTGGACTTCAGTAAGGCATTTGATAAGGTAGACCATAACCTACTACTAGATAAAGTAGAAGAATGTGGGTTGGACAACATCACCACCAGATGGATTCGTAACTGGCTGACCAACCACACTCAACGTGTAGTCCTCAATGGAACTGCATCTACATGAAGGGAAGTATGCAGTGGAGTACCCCAAGGCTCTGTTTTAGGCCCAGTACTCTTCAACATCTTCATCAATGATTTGGATGAGGGAATAAATGGGGTACTCATCAAATTTGCAGATGACACCAAGCTGGCAGGAGTAGCCAACACTCCAAAAGACAGGCTTAAGATACAGAAGGATCTTGACAAACTTGAACATTGGGCACTATCTATAAAATGTAATTCAATGGTGAAAAGAGTAAGGTTCTACATTTAGGCAACAAAAACAAAATTCACAGGTAGAGTATAGGTGGTACCTTGCTCAACAGTAGTAACTGTGAAAGGGATCTTGGAGTCCTAGTGGACAACCATTTAAATATGAGCCAGCAGTGTGCAGCAGCTGCCAAAAAAGCCAACACAGTTCTAGGCTAGATAAACAGAGGGATAGAATCAAGATCACGTGAAGTGTTAATACCACTTTATAATGCCTTGGTATGACCACACTTGGAATACTGCATTCAGTTTTGGTCGCCACGATGTAGAAAAGATGTGGAGACTCTAGAAAGAGTGAAGCGAAGAGCAACAAAGATGATTACGGGACTGGAGACTAAAACATATGAAGAATGGTTGTAGGAACTTGGTATGTCTAGTTTAATGAAAAGAGGGACTAGGGGAGACATGATAGCAGTGTTCCAATATCTCAGGGATTGCCACAAAGAAGAGGGAGACAAACTATTCTCCAAGGCATCTGAGGGTAGAACAAGAAGCAATGGGTGAAATCTAATCAAGGAGAGAAGCAACTTAGAACTGAGAAGAAATTTCCTGACAGTTAGAACAATTAATCAGTGGAACAGCTTGCCTCCAGAAGTTGTGAACGCTCCAACACTGGAAGTCTTTAAGAAGATGTTGGATAGCCATTTGTCTGAAACGGTATAGGGTTTCCTGCCTAGGCAGGTGGTTGGACTAGAGACCTCCAAGGTCCCTTCCAACTCTTCTATTGTATTGTATTGTAAGATATCATTTTGATGCTATTTTTGGACAATGGCTTTTACCTCTATTTGTCCTTTTTTAAAACCAATTAGATATTTCAAGTTTTCATTGATATTTAGTTATTATATATTTTTATTATTATAATAGTCTCCTTTGTGATCATTGTCATTAAGAAATCCATGTATCTTGGACTTCAATAATAATTTCTTTAAAAAAAAAAGAATTCAGAAAGTCCTAGGCTACTAAATCTTTAAATGGCATTATACTTTAGAATAGAAAGAAAGGTGGTATGGCACATTTCTGAATAATATCTCAAGAGGGCCGTGATCTTAACCAGCATAAACAGGAAACTCCATCTGCTCCTTTTCCTCAAAGGTGATTTTCCAAAGGCAACTGGACTTCCTTAGGTTTTTTTTCCCCTTGAAAATCTTTTGCTTCTCATCCAAGAAGCTTCTTTAGTTCTGAAGAAGCTTCTTGGATGAGAACTGAAACATTTTCAAGGAAAAAAACCAAGAAAGTCCAGTTGCCATTTTTGAAGACATCTGTTCCTTTTTGCCCCATTGAATTTGCTTTTGGTCACTTGGTACCACTAAACCACTGTTTTTAAAACTTAGAACTTAAGATGTATGGACTTCAAGTCCAAGAATTACCCAGCCAGCATGAGAAACATAATACTAATCTTTCAGCACTTCCTAGATTATTACTGTGTCCTCTCAGGCAAAAACAAAAAACAAAAAACACCAACTAGCAGTATGCTAGCATCTTTTCTGGTTAACAGAGTTTATTAAAAGGCATATGTTTTTGGGAGTTGCAGCTTGTTTTATCAGATGGATGGAATGGCTAAATCAATTTAAGATTTATATTGGGACAAAGTACGGTGGGTGGAAGGATAGAAGATAGTTCGACAGATTAGGCAAAATGTGGCTTAAAAACAACAACTGTGAAAGGGACCTTGGAGTCCTAGTGGGCAATCACTTAAATATAAGCCAGCAGTATGTGACAGCTGCCAAAAAAAGCTAATACAATCCTTAGTTGTATTAACAGAGGCATAGAATCAAAATCATGTAAAGTATTAGTACCACTTTATACAAGCATAGTAAGACCACACCTGGAATACTGCATCCAGTATTACACATTACAAAAAAGATGTTGAGACTTTGGAAAAAGTGCAGAGAATAGCAACTAGGATGACCTGGATACTAAAACATATAAAGAACAGTTGCAGGAACAGGTTATGGCTGGTTTAGAGAAAAGAAGGACTAGGGGCGACATGATAGCAGATTTACAGTATCTGAGGGGCTGCCATAAAGAAGAGGGGGTAAACCTATTTTCCAAAGCCCCAGAAGACAATACTAGAAACAATGGATGGAAACTAATCAAGGAGAGAAGCAATCTGGAATTAAGGAGAAACTTCCTAACAGTGAGAACAATTAACCAGTGGAAAAGCTTGTCTTCAGAACTTCATCAGTGGAGGTTCTTAAGAAGAGACTTGACAGCCACTTGTCTCAAATTGTATAGGGTCTCTACAAATTTATGTTCATTAATTCTTCTGTGCAGAGTTCATTCCATTTGTCCTATGTAGAACCCAGAGGGTGATTGCTGGCAGATGATATCCATTTGTACACAATGTGTAGTAAGTTAACACCCATCCCTCTCCTAGAAGAATGAAATATTCTAGGAAATATTAAAAAGGCAGAATATTATATTTCCCTGGATGAGAAAAGGAGAAACATGTTTTTAAAGACAAAGAGTAACTCCCTGCCACAAGCAGATATTTGGTGCCCATTGAACAGGACTAGGTCAGCCTATCTACAAGATAATTAGACCTTCAGCTCCAGTGTGATGGGATTAAGACATGACCCTACAGGACATAATAGTATTAACCCATCTAGCAACAGGGCTCACTGCATTGCAAAACCTCTTAAGGACATTACATCACCCAGGCTCCAATCAAACTTGGGGCAACCTACAAAGTTAGCCATGATCCCTGCATAGCCCCATGGAAGTCTGACAGCAACCAATTGAATGCATGTCCTTGCCATGGGAACAGGAAGCTCAGGGGCAAGGCCCAAGAGTGGGTATAAATAACCCTCACTCTCCACTTCATGTGGTCAGCTCTCCAGGACTTCAAAACCATGTTGTTTTGTCCATCAATAAACCAACTTTCCAATCAGCCTCCATGTTCCAGTATTTTTCTTGCCACTTAGAACTGAACCAGATGGATATTTTTTGCCAACAAATGTAATGTGTGCCATCATATATTAATGGAATTAACAACTTGGCATCAGGATTCAAAGAAGAACAAAGTAATATGAACGAATTTCAACCTTCCAGGAACACTTCAAAACAGACTTGAAAGTGACAGATTTTGGGTGAAATAAGATGATGATGATGATGATGATGATGATGATATGATGATGATGATGAAGAGGAGGAGGAGGAGGAGGAGGAGGAGGAGGAGGAGGAGGAATTAAAGAGCACCATCGACTGAAAAAATGGTGAACTCACATACCTTAAAAGATTTCGGGCAATGTCAGGTCTCAGCAAATACAAGTGATTTTTGACACTAAGCACAACATGGCTCTTCCTTCCATAATGTTTTATTCCTTTCTGGGAGATCTTGATACCATTATTTGTGCCATTTGTATTTGATTAAGCATTTGTAAAAAAAAACATATGGACAAAGCACAGTAGAAGCAGATGGGAATACATCTGCAGTGTTATGGCTGGGTTTTGGCTGCTCCATAAGCAAATTTTGAAAAACAGTATTATTATAGTTCAACATAAGACAGTTAATAAAACTTGATGACCTCATGCTTTTCTTAGTCTTTTATCTCCAATATATTCCAGGATGTTTTGACACTAAAGGTGATAAGGAGGAAATGTGCATCCACTAGTAAACTGGAAAAGTTATTTGGTTAATTTCCTCATAAATAGTTTCAGAGATGGCTAGCCCAAAACATGTTGTTTGCAGAGGACAAGCAAACATTCTTTCCTCCAAGCACCAAAATAACTTGGTGTTTAAGGTTAACTTGGCATCCAACAGAGAAAATTCCATTTGCATATCCAAGTGAACCAGTATATGAGCTCTTTGGGCTTAACCAAGCATGTTTAGTGGCCTCAACTGCTGAAATTTATAAACCATGGTTTATATAAAAACAAGTTTCAGAATCCTTTCCAAAATTTAGTAATAATATTTCCTTCAATAGAGTTTAGACAATTACATTTTAAATAAATACTTTCTGGAGGAAAATGGAAAAATGAAAACTCAGTCCATAAGTAATATTTTACATCACCACTTTTATACACCAAAACTTAAAGGAAAATCTCACTATTTTTCAGAATTAAGTTAAAGAAATCATAGCTTATCACAAATTGTGGATCCAATCAAAAGGAGTCATCTGAGAAAATATCCTGCCTAAAATTAAATCCATGGTGATGGCTATATAAATATAACCCAAACCCATTTCTCAAGGAAATAATAATTCATTCTTGCCTTTCTGTTTAATCCTGATTGATCTCTTTAATTCAGTTGGCTTCTTTTCCAACTGAAAAAGAGAGAAAACTCCTTCAAAAAATGAAAGCCAAGCTCTTGCCTCGTCTGTTTTCTTTTCCTTTTCAAACAATTTTAAATATAACTTGTTCTTTTTTCATCACCTTGATTATTTTCCACGGCTCTATCAACAATAATAATTTCAGTCAAAAATCATGCTGAGATTTATAGATATGCAAAGAAACCTCGAGGTATATTAACATAATTATGAAACATAATGCTCATAGTGTATTCTTGCAACAGACTATACTGTAACCAGCATTATGACCATGTTTGTAGAAAGGGGTGTGCATTGATCAATTTAGACAGCATTGGAAGCTATAGTTTGGTTTATTGGGGATATTAGAATGATACATGAAGTTAATGTAATATGCCATACACAACAACAATCTGGCTTAAATTTTAAAATGTACATTTAGTCCTACTTTATTTTATCCTTAAGACCACTGTGGCAACTACAGTATGAATCCAAATATTCCTCACCTCTGACCATGCTGGGAATTGTGGCATGTAGGGGGCTATCAATTCATTACCTCTAATTAATTAAAACTTCATTAAAAGCAGGAATTTTCTGATTAGCAGTCAGGTTCCTAGCAGAGTAACTCTGATGTGTATCTGATTAGAAGCTGTAGTTGTTTTGTTGCTCTTTCCTACTGATTCACTGCAGCCAGTGAGTATGGCTAAACTTCTTGGCTCTAACTTTGATTCCAGTAGGAGAAATTACTAGTCCTTGTAACAAGGTTAGCATTGTTTGGGACCCTTTCTGGTTGTTTTAAAAGTATGCATTCTTGATTATTTGGACATATAATTCTCAGTACATCTTGTTTCTGTTCCTTCACCTGAATATGTGTAAATCTAAGGTGGTACGTCTGACAGTATTAATATCATTCTGCTCTCTCACCCCTCTCTCTCCAACTAGCAATTCTTCTGAACTTTCCTACAGCTTCCCAGCAACCAAAATCTTAGCTGTAGTTTGCAACTTTACAGTGATGCTTTCATCACCTATAAATGTTTTAGACCAATGCTTTGGCTACTTCACATTACCAGTTCTCCGATTAGATAGGCTTTTCGTGATCTGACTATGTTTGTTTTGTTCAACATGGCTTGGCTGATTCCTCCCAATCAGTTCTCTAGGGACTAAGATTTCAACACAATGTTTAAAACTCACATAAAGTATTTTTTTGTTTGCCAAACCAACTGCTGCGTTTGTTAATGCAGATACAGCATGAAGAAATAAGATGTTTTAGTATTTAAATTACAAGTCACATTTGATAGCTTGAGAAAAGGTAGTATATATATACTATGATTAGCATAAGTATTTTCTGTTGGAGAGGGATGCTACCATACATTATAGGTAGCTCTAAAACTGCAAACGTTTGTTTTTACAGTAACTTGAATAATCCTAATTTTCTACATAGTAATGAGAAGTTGGCCTTTTTATTCTTTCTCTTCACATTATTTACCCCTACAGAGGGAATGGCTCTTCGGCAAATCCACAAACATGTTTTGCAAAAGCAAATGCGAAAATGAGATATTTAGAAAGCAGGTTGAGGGCATCTGGTGAAGATTCCAAGGATTGTGTGCTTAGTACTTTACATATATATATCTTTTCTCATGACAGATTCTATTATGTATATTACTGGCATTTAGATTTTTATTTTTATTTTTCTTGACGCTGAATTGGAGCATTTTCCTTCCTTCCTTTCCTCCCTCTCTCTCCACCTTTTCCACCCTTTCTATTCCCTCCCTCCAGCTCTCCAATTCCCATCTAGTCTCCTATTTAACTTGCTTGTTGGGAAGCAGGAAGGGAGAAGGCACTACAGAGAAGCTAGCAGAAAATTGAGGGCCAGAACTAATAGGCAAGTAAGAGGCAGCTGCTGAGTAGGGGAAAGATTTGAAGAGATCTGCGTGTTATAGGTCAGGAATATTATGTGGAGGTCCATAATAGGTGCTATGTGTGTTGGGAAAGGTGTGTGTGTGCAGAGATGCCATATGGATTGGGGAGGGTGTATGAGTAGGTAGGAAAGAATGGTGACAAGAGAGGGTGTAGGGATAAAGGACAGTATGTGGGGGTCATAAAGGTATTTAAGAGATATGTGGATCAAGAAGGCTGCATGAGGACTGCAAGTCAAGATAAATGCAAGTCAAAAGATTCACAAGTCACGAATGGTGCATGAAAAGTGCTTGGGCAGATTCAAGAGGTGCCACATTGCTTTGGAAAGGTGTGTGGAGTTGAAGAGAGCCTGTGTTGATGATTAGATGTGGGTGGTGATGGTTGGGGTCGTGTAGGTCAGAGGTGCAGATCAAAGGGCATGGGTAGTAGCAAGAGCCAGGAAAGGGTATATGGGGATCTCTTTCCTTCCCAACAGGGTAAGTATCTGCTGTTGAGTGGGAGGGAGCAAGGAATTGCAAGAGTGCCTGGGAAATTGTTACAGAATGTTTGTATGACAGTGACAACAGCCGCCGCCCAACCACAATAGTACCTGTGGTTTCAGGTCACAGATTTTAGACACGTTCTGCAACTACTATGTTTTCCCCAAAATAAGACCCTGTCTTATTTTCTCTTGACCCCCGAAATAAGCACTTGGCCTTATTTTCAGGACAGGTCATATTTTCGGGGAAACACGGTATGAGGTACCTTGGTTCAAAATTGTTGCCCTATAATACAGTGTTTTGCCCAGCTAAAGGTCATGACAATGAGTGTTTTATTAGTGTAGCTCTAATAAAATTGTTCAATTTATAGAATATCTTACAGAATAACCAAAGATACATTGGAGACAACAGCATGGATGGAACTCCCTAACTTAAAATTCTTCTATCCAGTATCAGGACTCATGATGACCTATCCAAAAGCAAATGTGTTGTAAGGTGAGAGGAGGTCATCTGTGCCACATATAGAAGGCAGTGAAGTATTATATTAAAAGTATTTCTAGTAGCAATGGAATAGATTTCTAAGAGTACATGCACTCTATGAAGAAAGCACCTAGATAGACCAAAGGGCTAGAGACGGCCTGCATGGATAGCAGAAGGATGCAGCACTCAGCCTACTCAACTTAAGCAAGCTTTATTCTGCCCCAGCGGTAAATGCATCTTCTTTGGTGAGCAATACATCTCCCACATCAAACTAAATAGCAGTAAACGTCCCAATTAGGTTACCACGCAACAGAGAAGAGGAGCGCGCTACGACTGCAGCAGTTCAGTTACCCGCCGTGTAAAGGGGCGGGGTATTGCAGGCTACCCCCAGAGACCCCCCAACGCATTTCGATGTATCCCGCCGCTGTTTTTATAACCCCCTCGAATGTTCCCCTGGAATTCACGCGCTACCATTGACCCTCTCGCCGTGCTACCTTCCACCCCCCCCCCCGTCCAGGAAAGTTCGGGGGGGGGGAAGGGGAGCAGAAGGACCGCAGCCGTGCACCTTAACACATCCCCTCTCTCCCGCCTCACTCTACGGACGCCACGAAAGCGCCATTGAAATGAGAGCCCTCGCTAGACAGGCAGGCACAGCCACAGCCAATGGCAATCCCAGGCGAGACGGCGTGGGGGAGGCAAGGGGGGCGTTTTCGGCGGCGAAGCTTGAGAAGGTTGCTATGAGGCTGGCTCGGGGCGGAGCGGGAGACGGCCAATAGGTGGCGAGAATGGACTCCGATGGGTCGCGGAACGACCAGTGGAAGCCTGACAGGGACTTGGGGAGGGGAAGGCGGGACCAGCGGGGTGTGCTCGGTGTGGCGCTAAAGGAGCCGCGAGCGGGGGCGGGGCGGCTAGTGCGGACTCAGTTCGAGCGCGTGCTGGGGAAAGCGGCTCGGCGCGAGCAGCAGCAGCAGCGGCAGCAGCAGCCGGGCGGTTTATCGAGGCGGTTTATCCAGCGCTGGCTGGATTCAGGTGAGACGTGGGGAGAAGGCGGAGGCTCTGCCTCTGCAACCCCTCCAGCCCCCCACCCATCTACCCACCCACCCGCCTGCCTGCCTACTATTTCCCGCCTTGTCTGGGGAGGAAGGAGGGTGGGCGGCCAGGGGAAGGAAGGTCGCAGGGCCTCGAGTCGGCCTGGAGTCTCCCCCACCCACTTGGACCCTCGGCCGTCTCCTCCCCCCGGTTGTGTTTTCTTAGAGAGCCGTGCGAAAGGCGTGAAAGGAGGAGCCGCTCCTTTGCCTGGGCGAGAGGGGTCGACTGGCGTTGCTGCTGCGGGGAATACGTGCCTCCTAAACGTGGTCTTACACCCACCCCATGGGAGGGTGGCGGTTGAGGGTCCTGTGGCCGGGTTAACAGCGGAAAGCGCACGTGTCTCTTTGTTTAAGGGGAGAGGTGGTCGGATAAAATGGGGGTGGGTGGGTGTGCGAGCGAGCGAACGAAGCAAAGGCGCCCTTTTGACTCGCCTGGGGACGGGGGTGTAACCGATCAGCCCGCGGCAGTGTGCGGTGGAGACTGCCGCTCTCCGATTCCGAGATCCTTTTGTGCGGGATCGCCAGGAATCTCCTCCGCCTGCTAGGTCCCATCCTCCTCCTGGCGATCGTCTCTCTGCCGTAGGAAGATGTTGGCGTTTTTTCTATTACGGTTCCTCTCTTACTATTGGAGCATTGGAAGTTGCCTCCCGATTCACTGTGATGCATCCCTTGCCTTCCCCCCCCCCCTCACTTGGGTTAAAACTGATTCCCAACTTGGCGATCGCGCCGGATCTACGGGCCAGCTCCCCTTAAACCGTGAGATAAGCGTTCGCCTTTCAACCGGTTGTCATCGCCTTGTTCTCTCTCCTTCCCTATAGGATATCTGGGGATATGTGGGATACTGCGTGTTATTGCAGTGGGTAGGAAGGGCCTCTCAATATTGTTAGCGTTGCATTTTTTGCATTCCAGTTGCTTCGGGAATGTGAAATGAAAAATGCACCTTGATACATGATCTTTCTTTGATTAGGGGAACGTTGTCTAATTAAATGCAGATTCCATAGGAGCAACGTACATAAATCAGATTAGGTAATTTAATGGAAAAAAATTGAAACCAGCTACCTATGCTCTTCCAGACCTTAATGCTGGGCCTGTACATATTTCTCAACAATGCGGCTTACTGCTGATCTAGCGTTCTGGGAATCAGCTGCCTTGCCTTAGAATAACACTGGAGATAAAGAGAAAGGGAAGTCCTAATAACTGTTACAAATAACAAACATATGCTAGACAACTACATGTATGTAATACATGAGAATAGAATGATGCTGTAGAGAGCCTTAGGTCTTGAAGATTTTACCTTGGTTCCAGATTAGTGTCATAGAGTAACTCTCTCATGTTTCTCATTATTGTTTGAAGTACTGTTTTTAGTTGGGGGGGCACTTCAAACATGTTCCTTCCCTTCCATGGCTCCTAGTCTGTTTTAGCTGATCTTTCTGTAGCCAACCCATTCTCTAATGGTTGTAATGTGAATTAGCTACTGAATAAGTGAAGCAGGCTGCTTATGGCCCTCTGGTGGAATGAATGACTTCATACTTGCTTTATATTTGTTAAGCTTTAATTATTGGACTAGCTAGCATATCAGTGTAGATACTATAACATACTGAATGATTGTTTGAAAGAGGGTAGTCATTTAAAATGCCATTTATGTGGGGAATATGTATTCTTAACAGATATAGAGAATTGTTCACTACCATGGTTTCCCCGAAATACAACCTGTCCTGAACTTAGGTCTTGCCAAGAGAGCCAAGGTGGCGCAGTGGTTAAATGCAGCACTGCAGGCTACTGCTAGATCAGCAGGTCAGCGGTTCAAATCCCACCGGCTCAGGGTGACTCAGCCTTCCATCATTCCGAGGTGGGAAATGAGGACCCAGATTGTTGGGGGCAATATGCTGACTCTCTGTAAACCGCTAGAGAGGCCTGAAAGGCCTATGAAGCGGTATATAAGTCTACTGCTATTGCCACATTTTTCACGTGGGCAAAATATAAGCCCCACCTCTGAAAATAAGCCCCCCTGGACAACCCCCTCCAGCCAGGCAGAGGACCGCTCACTGACCTAGCGGTATCCCGAAGGCCGAACTTCAGAACGGGGGGGGGGGAAGGCACTCACGTTGCTTGCCGCTAGGTTGGGGAAGTGGCGTTCTGTTTGGCCAGAAGGGGGAGTTGCCGTGCGGCTGCTCCCTTGCAAATGGCTTCTGAAGAGCCGGGCACAGCCTCAGGGGTGAAGCAGCCATGAGGTAAACCACGCTTACGAGCAGCCGCCCAGCAAACCTCCTCTCCAGCCGGGCAGAGCGCCATTCACTGAGCTAGGGGGTCCCTAAGGTGCAATCTACGTGGCGCTCTGCCTGCCCCACAGCTCCCGCAGCTTGACACATTCGGGATACCGCCCTAGATCAGTGCATGGAGCTCTGCCTGGCTGGAGAGGGTGGTTCCGCCCCCAGCTTGCATGCCTCCCAGCCTCACCATGCCCTGCCCAGCTCTCCCTGCAGAGCCGCTGTGCTCTGAGCATAACTTCTTCTCCGGCTTCCAAACTCCGGAACTCGGCTTCTGATTCTTCCAGCAGCGGCCGCTCGAGGAGTGCATAGTTGTGCGGCCTATGGCAGCTGGCCCACAACCATAGGTTGTGGGCCCACAACCACTGGCTAGGATACCCCCTAGGTCAGTGAATGGCGCTCTGCCCAGCTGGAGAGTGGGTTTGCTGGGCGGCTGCTCATGAGCGTATTCACCTCATGGTTGCTTCACCCTTGAGGCTGTGCCTGGCTCTTCAGGAGCCCACTCGCAAGGGAGCAATCCTAAAACAGTAAGCCTTCCCCTGATAATAAGGCCCAAGCCATATTTAGTGGGTCAAAAGAAAATAAGACCCTGTCTTATTTTTGGGGAAACATGATATCTAGAGAGTGTTTAATACTATCCTGGCAGGCTGCTAACTAGTATGTCACATAATATGATCCAAGCAATAATCAATGTCCAGATCAGGTTTATTTTCTAAAATATAATATTTACAAAGTATTTTTCCTATAGTAAATGATTTTGTATGACAATAACTTAGCACACTGCTGAATATAGAAATTTCCCCATAATTATAACATAGCTATGATGTTATTTATTTATCTTTCAAATAAAAACTTTATAATTTGAATTTGAACAACTTTTTGAGGGGTATTGGATAAAAGTTAACTATTGAAAGAAATAGTTTTAATTTAGATTTTTTTAAAAAATGCTTATGATGTAACCAATTGTCACAAAAGCCCCATTCAAAGACTAATTAAATTCCTGAGTTTATTGCTCGGTCCTTTTATAGACTGATGAATTTAATATCCTAGTAGTAAATGACTTTATATATCCTGTGGCAGTGGCAGAAAATTATGCTATGTTAATAATTTACAAAAGCGTTGAATACTTATGATTTACCCTATTTGAGGTGACACCTTCCTGGAATGTATTTTTAATTGGGAATTTATATTAGTAAGACTTTAAATATTTGCTAAATACTGTTTTGTCAATACTTTGAAGAAACATGTCCCCTTATATTACAAACTTTGTGCATACATTAAATTACAATCATTTTATAAATATATAGTTTATGTTGCTCTGAAAATGTACTCGATCTCTAAGAATGAGGTTCTAATAGTCTTACATATTTTTAATGCTCATGGGATAGCTTTAAGTAACAAACATTTGCACTGGTAGGGATAGGCAAATAGGGAAAAAATGAATACATTCAAATACAAAAGGATTTTTTCCATTTTGTATCAGTCCTGAGTGGTGCTGGGAATATTGAGGACTGCATCCTACTTTTCATTTTTAAACTTTGCTTAAAGGGTTTTTAATAAGTGAATTTCTTTATTTTCCTCTTCTAGGCTGGTGACAGTCTTCTTTAGAAACTATTTGCAAGACTCAATCTCCAAGTCTCACCAAAGGCAGGAATATTTCTGTTCTATTTTTTAATCAGATATTAACCAATATCTAGTACTTTTGTCATATTTCAGGTTCAGTCCCTTGTTCCTGGAAAGCTGTTAGGTCTAACAAATGAGCCACTTGATTGTAAATATTTGTAGAATACAGAAACAGTTGTGAATCTACTTTCTTACTGACAACATGCATTATGATGAGTATTCTAGGGCTCCCAGTGGGCCTTATAATTATAATTGGTCAAGAAGCAAATAATTTCACAGCTATTTTTACTGCAATAGGTGCAGATTGCTTAATAGAAAAGTATTTCATATAAAGTAAATTCTATACAGAAACAATTATTTTTTGATGTGGAAGATACAGTTGCGAACCTTTGAATGAAATTAAGGCATGATGGTTGAACACAGCTGAGATTAGATTTTAGGGAAACGGGTATAGGATTGACATGTTTATATCTGGGCAACAGAGCATCATCCTTCTGGAAGAGTTATAGATTATGCTCTAAACTTCATCTGTATCCTGTTTTAATTCCACAGTCATTAGAATTGTCTAGGTTCCTCAAAATTGTCGATAGCTTCAATTTCAGGAGTTTAATTACTAGTTCACCTTTGCTTTTATTGTAAGTTCTCAGGGTGATGTGCCTCTTATTCCTCTTCCAAATTTGTCCTTACAGTAACCCTGTAAGATGCTGCACTGAGAATGCGGAATATAGCAAAAATTACCCAAGAAAATTAATAGCAGAGTAAATATTTAAATTGAGTTTCTCAAATCCTAGTCCAACATTCTTATCCTAAATAGTTGCTGTTTATTATTTATTGGTGTGGGTGCTGTTAAGCCACAGGCTGTCACAATATTCAGCTATAGAAAAAACCAAAGCCAAGGCTGTTGTGTGGCATAATAGCATCCACACCCAAATGGTCGATGTCCAACTCCATCCGGACAGATGCATATTATCTTTGCCACATTGCATTCCATTCCTGTGCACTGGTTACCAGTACTTAGCAATATCATACTGTGTTCACATTAGAAGATGAGCTTTCACTGGACTATGGTCAAGGTTGCTGAACAAGAAGGTCCTTCTCTTCACCAAGATAATGCAAAGCCCATCACAAGAATTGGAAATCCTGTAGGCCAGCATGGGAAACAGCTATTCACTTAACATCTATTTAATTAACTCAAGAATGCCTGGAGAGTGGAATGGTCCAAGGTACCTTCTTCTGGCCTGGCCATCAGTAATCTCTCTACCAAACCACCTTGTTTTGACCCCGCCTCACTCTGTCTGGTTGAAATTGAACAGAATTAGGTGTGATACTGGAAGAAGTGCCTCTGCCCTATATCAGTGGGTATGGAAAGATTCCCTTTGTTGCTACTGTGGTGCCAAAATGCAAACTATTCAACATATTGTGCAAGATTGTCCATGACATGCGGTCTCTGGTTCCCTAAAAGATTTGCACAAAGTAATGCCAGAGGTGATCGCCTGGATAGCTGAATTGGACATCCAATTATGAGGCCACTCCCTCATAGATGTTTTGTATACAGTTATGTGGATGTATATATGTTTATTTCTCTTCTGTCTTGTTCTCATCATTCTCTAATAATTGATTATTGGTAACTAATACCTTTTGCTTTTACATTTACTAGGTTCCTGTTGTGGGATAGTTCTCTAAAATGGCTCAGAGGATTTTGCAGGAAGACCCTGAGAGGTACCTTTTTGTGGACAGAGCAGTAATCTACAACCCTGCTACCCAGGCTGACTGGACTGCTAAGAAATTAGTCTGGATTCCCTCAGAACGTCATGGCTTTGAAGCTGCCAGCATCAAAGAAGAGAGGGGAGATGAAGTGCTGGTTGAGTTGGCTGAGAATGGAAAGAAAGCAGTTGTCAACAAAGATGATATTCAAAAAATGAATCCTCCCAAATTTTCCAAAGTAGAAGACATGGCAGAATTGACCTGCTTAAATGAAGCCTCTGTTCTTCATAATTTGAAGGATCGATACTATTCTGGGCTCATTTATGTAAGTAATACTTTTTGGATTGACATGTGCTAACCAAAAAATTAAAATAAACTTTATTGATTGCAAATATTCAAAAAGGAAGTGCTGCTTTAGTTGGTAGACTAATTTTAAAACGTAAGCTTGGGTTTTTATTAATACTATCATTTAATTCTGATCACAAATTATGTTTTACTTGCTATTTCTCTGAGCTTTGATACCTTTGGTTGTCACATCTGCTGATGTGGAGTGTTAGGCTATTTTGGAATAAGTCTTCTGAATAGTTCCCCGGTTATGGTATGTCTTCCTTCCTTTCTTCCTTCCTTCCTTCTTTTTTTTTTGAGTATACCCCTATATTTGGTATTGGTATTTGGTATTTATTAATATTTATAGGGCCGCCCTTTTCCCTGAGGGGACTCAGGGCGGCTTACATAAATAAAGGGGGGGGGGTATACAGACAATAGACACAACAATACATAGAAGTAAAATAGTAAGCAACATTCATTCATCATTCGGGTGGGGACAGTTATCTTTGTCCCCAGGCCTGACGGGCTAGTCAGGTCTTAAGGGCTGTGCGGAAGGTCTGGACAGTGGTGAGGGTACGAATCTCCACGGGGAGATCGTTCCAAAGGGTCGGAGCTACTACTGAAAAGGCTCTCCTCCGTGTAGTTGCCAGTCGGCACTGACTGGCAGATGGAACTCGGAGGAGGCCTAATCTATGTGATCTTATGGGAGGTAATTGGCAGGAGGCGGTCTCTCAAGTACGCAGACCCACTACCATGAAGGGCTTTATGAGTGATAAGTAGCACCTTGAAGCGCACCCGGAGATCAACAGGTAGCCAGCGCAGCTCGCGGAGGATAGGTGTTATGTGGGTGAACCGAGGTGCACCCACAATCACTCGCGCGGCTGCGTTCTGGACTAGCTGAAGTCGCCGGATGCTCTTCAAGGGCAGCCCCATGTAGAGCACGTTGCAGTATTCCAGCCTAGAGGTCACAAGGGCCCGAGTGACTGTTGTGAGGGCCTCCTGGTTCAGGTAGGGTCACAACTGGCGCACCAGGTGACCCTACCTGAATATTATCTACTCTGTTGTCTTTTGAGAACTAAGGAAATGACTTTTTTATCTATCAGTTTTTTTCATTTTTCATTTTAATCTCAATGCTCAGTTTATCTTCTAATCAGTTTTATCTTTATAACTTTTATTTTATTTTATAAATGTTTACATTGTCTTGCATTTTTAACTTAAATAGCAGTGCAGATAATTTTTGTATGCTGCTCAGTCACTTTATGTGTGATAGGTGGCCATATGCACCATAAATGAATTTCATAGCTACATACATTAGTAGCTGCAATCTTAGTTTAAAGATAGTTTGGGAACTATCAACTGTCCTTTTTTTGTTGCAACTATCCTAAATTATATTTTATAACAAATTTGTCCATGTCAGTGATCACTATGATTTATGATGAACAAATTTTAAAAACACTCGAATCCTCAGAATATCCCATTTTTATTAATTATTGATCAAGTTAAAAGCTATTGTCAATTCAGTAGGACTGGAGTGGGTTATAAATTTTGTGTAATAAATAATAGATTCTATCTGTTTTTTACTTTGTTCTTTAACTTCTGGTATTTAATAACTGCTACATCCTCTTGTCTAATATAAGCTAAAATGTGGAGCCTTCCACTGATTTGAGTTGTAAAACAATATAGCTTGTATTTCTTTCTATGTTGGCTTCTTACAAGTGTCCATCCAAGGTTGATATATTATGGTAGCAGAGAGGACCTAAGGATCCATTGATTAGCTTTAAAAGGTTATTCAATTCCATTAGATCAGGCCTGTCAAACTGGGAGCTTGTGGGCTGGATGCATCACATGCAAGCCACGCCCACTCTGGCTCCGCAAAGGCAAAAACGTCATGATACATCACAATAAGTCACATGACGTGATCAAGTTTGACGCCCGTGCATGACTGAAAAAGTAAGAGATGGTTCTAATAGATACCAAGGGAAGTCTCTGAAGTTACATTGGTTACCTTGTGAATATGTGTTACTTTACTTGGAAAACAGAATAATATATTTAAGCATTTGTTTTAAGAATTTCTAGATTACATGTAGCCATCACTTAACAACTGCTCATTTAACAATCATTTGAACTTACGACAATGCTGAACAAGTGGTGCTTATCTATCCCTGGAATTTTGGCCAGTGCGGGCGGTCATGTGGTGCGAATTGGGTGCTCAGCATCTGGTTCACAATTATGACGTCTCATAAGGGTGGCTCATATGAGTACCTTTTGCGATAACCTTTGCTGGCTTCCAACAGCAAATCAGCGTAGGAAGTTGCAAATGGTGATCGCGTGACATCCTCGCAACCCATGATGATTCCCTTAATGATGGAAACTGGGAATGCCAGAATTGCCATTGTTAAGAGCACAATCACATGGCATTGTGCTTTATGAATCACTTAGTATTGGTCATTCTGGTCCCATGTTAACCAAAGATTACCTGCATTGGGTTTATTTAGCTTTAAAAACCTTCAATATTTTAAGTTTGGAATCACATCTTGAGAGAGACAGTACTGTAATGCAGTACTTTTCAGCATGTAGTTTGATAATATCCTAGACTATTTTCATGGTACATTATAGCTACCATTATTATAACATCAGTGGATTTTCAAATGGGTAACGAATTTCAGCCCTGCTGGACAGATAAAGTGGTAACAATTAAGTACTACTTGCACACCTTGGCTTCAGGTGATACTAAAGCCTGAATTTTGTTTCCATGCTGCTTTACTTACCTTATAAGAGAAACTAAAATGCTATAAAGAATATGTTACAATTTCACTCTGTGTGCGCGTGTACGTGTGTGTGTATGTATGTATGGGTATACACATATACACACATATGACAAGCTGTCTTTCCCAGAAGATGCACTCAGCCATTCTGTGAATGAGGTAGCAGTATCTAAAATAAATACATAAAATGAGTGTCCAATTCCAATGAGCTGCTTAATGATAGAATGTTAAATAGACAAAATGGCTAATTTAGACCCATGTTTGTATGACATTTCACTGGTGAAGGGAAAGTTTTATTTGTACATGTTAACAAGAACAGAATGGTCACAGCTCTTGCAGAAGTTATAGAGAGAGTTACAGCAAGCTTTACAAAATCCCCTGGGAAAGCAGCTGCAAGGAAATAAAAGGAATGACTTCCTTAAACTCTGCAAACACGACCATTAGTTCTCACTGTGTTCTTGGCCATAAGCAAAAAGTAACAACTTCTGACCTGATGGAGAAAGTTAAAATGAATATTGCCATTTTTATAACAGCTAAGAATACTTTAGGATATTTCAATATAGGTACTCCTAGACCTGTGACCAAAATTGGGACTGGAAGATTTGGTGTGACAGAGTCAATAAGTGGGGCATGCTCCTGATTTTGCAACTTTTTTTGCTGCAATTATTAACAGGACATCACATGACCATGAGTTGTGACCTTTCCTGCCAGCATTTCTATTGTCTTTGTCAGAAGCTGGTTGGAAAAGTCACTAATGGTGATAACATGACTGTAGGACACTAGAATTGTGGGAGATGTTTGCCAGGCGCCAACATCATGATTTTTGGACCCAAAGGATGCTGCAGTAGTTTTAAGCATTGTCCTAACTTTGAATGGTTGCTAAATGAAATGTCATAAGTTGAGGATACATGTAGATAGAATGTCAGTTGGGTCAAATTGTATAGTATTGTATAATAATTGAACAAAGCCATTTATGACTGTCCTGAAATTCAAAATTAGGTTTTAATTAAATGCTAGATATCTGCTTTTATAAACAGTAGGCCTGCATGTTTACATTTGTTTTATAGTATAAAATATGAAAAATTGCTTGATTACTTCATGCCACAGAAAACTATAAAACACATTATATGGCAGGAGACGATTGATGTGATAGTAGTGTCAGCATGCATTTTTAACACTAAAAGAACAACCATGGCATCCACATTTAAATCTTGGGTGACAAGATTTTACATTTTATTCCAGCCCTCTTTTCTGTTTGGAATTCAGTGCTGTCAATTTACCATGGTATAGAAATTAACAACTTTAGGTAGCATTTCCAGTATTGCAAGAATTCCAATAGCTAAACTGTATGCGACAGGTAGAGTCTTCTCTGTTCTTTGCTTACAGATTTTTGTTTTTGTTTTTTAATGGAGAGCAGGTTTGAGGCAGTGACCAGAGAAGGAAGAACTTCTCTGTCTTTCTATTTTCAAGCCATTTTCTTCTCTTGATCACATTCAGAGGCTTCATCTTGATTTAATGATGTTAAATTTGAAAGCAAGGATAAGAGAAAAAGTTCAGAGAAATCCTACATGCTCATTTATTTATTAGCCTTATTTTTGTGTTATTGAAATCGCAAGCATTGGCATTGTAGTCTTTTGAACTTTTTAATCTTGATTTATATTCTGGGGCCTAGTAGCTTATTTTGAACAACCAAATTTCTTTATTTGAATTTCTTTACACCAAATGACATACTACTTATTTTTTTACCGTTATCTTTTAATTACTCATTAGTTGTCTCAGCAGTATTTTTAAAAGAAAATAGTTGAAGGTAAATATCATCCCTAGTGGATTTTTGATAACAGTTTTCACTGTAGCTGAAATTTCCATTACTATCTGTAATACCCTTTTGGAATCAGGATTTTATTCAGAAGCAGCTCATTGGTATTGTTTTCTAGACACACGGTATATTAAAATATTTACGTTTCCAGTTCAATGGAATTCTTTCCAGAGAAAACAATCTCTTGATTGTGGATCAGGAAGACTATAAACAGCTTTTTTTCTTCCTATAGACCTACTCTGGACTCTTCTGTGTAGTCATAAATCCATACAAGAACCTTCCCATTTACTCTGAAAACATCATTGAGATGTACAGGGGAAAGAAACGTCATGAAATGCCTCCACATATTTATGCAATATCAGAATCTGCATATAGATGCATGCTCCAAGGTAAGACTCTTCTTTATTAAAAATCGTATGTTGACATTGTGTTTAGCATTTTAGAATTACAAAGTAAATAGAAGATTAACATTAAAGAGTGTAACATCATAATAAATGTCATTACCTCTATATCTTTCAATCATTAAAAACCTGACTGGTTTAAATTCTTAGACGGTAAATGGCCTTCCATTGTGAAATGAGGAATTTTCATTTATTTTGCACCTCAATTCTATAAACTATGGCCAGTATAGTTGCCGTATTTTTCGGAGTATAAGACGCATTGGAGTGTAAGACACCAAGATTTTGAAGAGGTAAATTTTAAAAAAAAGTTTTTGCGTTCTGTAGGCCTCCCAAACCCTCTGCACACCTTGTTTTTTGTGAAAAATGGGGCATGCAGAGAGTTTGAGAGCCCTGCAAAGTGTTCCTGGGTGGGTGGGGGTTAACGAGCAAAAAATGGACCATTTTTCGCGAAAATGGGCCTGTTTTTTTTTTTTTTTTGCAAAAGAACAGCATGCATTAGGCTTTGGGAGGCTTGTTGAATGCTCCTGAGGGGGGGGCAAAAATGAGCAAAAACGCTCCATTTTTCGCTCATTTTGCCCTCCCCAGCCCCCAGGAGCACTTTGCAAGCCTCCCAATCCCTCTGCACATCCATTTTTGCGAAGGGGTGGGGTTTTCTGAGGCCAAAAATGCTGTATTCAGTGTATAAGATGCACCCAGATTTTCACCCTCTTTTTTGGGGAGGGGAAAGGTGGAAATATAATTAAATATATTGATAGATGTTAGATTGCATCTTTTTGACATAATATATGGCTAGACAGTCATTTCATATTTTTACAGAATGTATAGCAGTAAAAAAAATCCCAGTATCTTTCTATCTCCTTAATTATTGTGCTATTTTTCTTTTAATCCTTTGGCTATTTTCTTTATTTTTCTTTAGTTTTTTATACCAAAACAGTCCTTTGAGGAGAGTTAAGTTGCAACTGTTAGTCTGTCAAACAGACTATCTATCATTCAGTTCAACTGATGGATTTTGACTGCTATGGGAGTAAATGAACCTGTCTGAAAGATTGAGTTAAATATTAATGTGGATTGGAACTAGAAAAGCTTCCTAAATATGTAGGAAAGACCTGGCAAATGTCAGAATAATGTCTCTTTGTAATATTAAAGTAGAAGAAAAGCACTGGCTATTACACCTGGACAGTCAATGATGTAGCATACGTTATTAAGGAAAGTAAATCCTCTTTTGATGATCTCTGTGCAAACCCACATGTAGAATAGGATTGTGCACTGCTTCTGGTGCTTCTGTGCTGCTTCTCATCCTTCAGCTTGGTACAAGCTAAAGCTGGTCTGATTCAAAAATTAGTTTATTTGGCAATGGACTCACGGACAAGACTTAGCTTAACTGAATATTTTATTGCAAACAAGTATGAAATATAGTACAACTGAAAATATATCTACTTCAGTACAACCTCTTTTTATAGGCCTGTGATCCTAAGTTTAAATCCTAGACGTTTCCTTCCTTCATTTTCATGTCCACCATCATTGTGAAGGCCACAGAAAAGTGACTGGAATTTGTCCCAGTAACAGTCTTCTCGGAGTTAAGATCTGTTAGTTCTACTTTCACCAGCTTAATTCCTTATAAGAATGCATACAAACCATCTTTTCATAATGTTAAACAGTTGCACCCAGTGTTTAAAAATGTGTGCTGCACTTGAAAACATCAGTTCATTTGAGTATATGCTTTTCTGACTGAGGAAAATGGCATTTCTGGCCATTTGTAGAATCTTTTGTTTTACGGGACACTGATTAACTGAAGTGCAATAAAAAAAAAATCATGTGACAAAAGTTACAATTGTTACAGTATGACTTAAGGCTCTTATAGCTGGAGGAGGGGTTCGTTTAAGAAGGACAAGTGCTTCAGAGAGAGAAACGGTGGAAACTTTTTTGTTTCTTTTACTATGTACAGATAGTCCTTGACTTACAACACGATTGAGCCCAATATTTCTGTTGTTAAGTGACACATTTGTTAAGTAATAACAAAATAACTGATTAAATAAATATGAACTAGTTGCCAAGCATCTAAATTTTGATCACATGATCACGGGGATGCTGCAAAGATTGTAAGTAAGTATGAAAAATAGTCATGTCACTTTTTTGATGCTGCTGTAACTTTGAACAGTCACTAAATGAACTGTTGTAAGTCGAGGACTACCTGTACAAATAAATTTACAACTGCTAGTGAAAAAAACCCAAATTTTTTGGATTTTGCCAACTGTCTTTTTGCATAGTTTTTGTGTGATGCACGTCCCTTTGGGGCTTTTGTCCAGCACTTCCTATTTTGGGGCTTCCCCAAAGTCTGCAGATAGCTGCCTCCCTTTGTCCTGTTTGTTGTGGGTTTGGAGTGTAGGATGTCCAGACTGGCTTCCCACTTCTTTCGGGAAAGCTTCTAGCTGACATCTTCACTCTCTTTTCCCATTGGGGCTAGGATTGACACCTGCACATTCCAGTGGAATACCTACAAAGCAATCTCTTTCTCTTCATCCTACAAGTCTACAGAGATTCTCAGACATCCAGGACATGGTTGCCCCAAAAGTTTCTCTAAAGAGGCAACTGGACTTCTTCAGAGCTGAAGACGCTTCTTGGATGAGAAGCAAAATGTCTTCAAAGAAAAGCAAATACCGTATTTTTCTGAGTATAAAATGCACCAGAGTATAAGACGCACCAAGGTTTTGAAGAGGAAAATTTAAAAAAAAAAGTTTTTGCACTTTGCAAACCTCCCAAAAACAGCCCGTTTTTCACAAAAATGGGCCCGTTTTTTTAAATGGCATGTATAGCCCTTAGAAGGCTTGTAGAATGTTCCTGGAGGGGTGGGGGGGCAAAAATGGGAAAAATGGCCTATTTTTCATGAAGACGGGTCCGTTTTTTGTCAAAAAATGCATGGATAGACTTTAGGAAGCTTATAGAGTGCTCCTGGGGGCTGGAAGGGGAAATTGAGAAAAAAAACAGCTATTTTTTGCTTATTTCTGCCCTCCCCAGCCCGCAGGAACTCTCTGAAAGCCTCTTACTAGCTATGCATGGGGGGGCGGGGTTTAGGGAGGCCAAAAATGCTGTATTCAGTGTATAAGACGCACCCAGATTTTCAGCCGCTTTTTTGAGGAAAAAAGGTGTGTCTTATACTCCGAAAAATACGGTAGTCCAACTGCCTCTTGAAAAAGCACCTTTGGGACAAATTCCTGCACATTACATCCAAAAGCTTTTCTGACTTAATGCCTCAAAACAGCATGGGCTCAAACTTCTGTACTTCACCCTAACCCTCTGTTAATCCTAACTCTTCTGTTTCTCACCTTACAGCTCAAACTAGCAGCATGTGTTACAGAAAATGAGGAAATGGGTTTCCTGCCACCATCCCCAACACCTGTCTACCAGACTTGGCCAATATGAATGTTGTCCCTATCCTATAAAAATCCTGGCTCACAACCAGATGTTGCCATTATGGCAACATATCGATACTCCAAAACTGAATCTGAGCCATTTCTCTCCATTTCCCCACCACTTCTTAAGATGCCTTGCTCTACCACAATAGTAGGCAGCCTGACAACAAAACTCTATGCCATACTGGTATCTTAAATTTCTATGGCAGCAATGGGCAGCCCGCATGGATAGGAGAGATTTCTCTCTAAAATTTCCCAAGTATTTGCTCAAACTGGATGAAAGCACACAATTCCATTGAAGCAACATTGAAGCAACTTGGTTGTTTTTTCAGAAACCTTGCCTATAAGCTAGAGATCATTATTAGCAGTTTTAATCATAATAACATTGTTGTATAGAGTGGCTAAATCAAAGCAACAAAAGGCTTTCAAAAGATCTTTACTCCAACCTTGAATTGTCATGATAAAATATGTCAATGGGCAGATAGTAACTGATTAAAAGATCAAACAAAGGGAAGTGCATAATAAAAATTTTGCGCAGTAGAGGTGTCAGCATCCAATTTGGGAAAATACTTCCTATTTTGTTTAAAAGATTAAGTTAGATCAATACTGGGTTCATTTCAAGTCAAAAGACAAAAGGAATTTTGGAATATGTAGCAAAAAATGGAAGAAGAATCTAAAGTTCTAACCAAATCATGGCCAATAGATTGGAAGAAGTTAGTCTACATAGCAGCATGAAAGAAAGCAGAATTAACTCTGTGTTTAAATTATTTTACAATATCCTTAATTTCCCATGCTATCTTAATAATACTTAGAAGAATTCATTGCAGATTAGAGACCTGCATGGAAAGGATATTCAAGCTTGCTTTATAAAAAGCTGAAGAAGAACTGACAGTATTGCTGATGTACACTGGACAATTGAGAAAGCCAAAAATATCGAAAGGAAATAAATATTATAGAACAGTCTTCAGTTATCTTGACCATGTCAAGATGGGGAATGTGCTTAGAAAAACGTGAATGTCAAAAAATCTCTTTGACTTCTTGCAAAACCTATATGCAGGCCAGGTAGCTGTAGGCTATATGAACATGATGGGAATAGACCAGGGGTGTCAAGCTCGATTTCATTGAGCGCCGCATCAGAGTTGTGTTTGATCTGGAGGATGTGGCCAGGATGGGTATGGCCAGCTCAACATCACTCGTGGCGGGTGGGACAGTTCTGGTGGCCAAGTGCTAAGACAGGATTTTCCTTAGACCCCCCCTCTCTCATTATATCTCCTTCCTTTCGTTCTTTTCTTCTTTTTCCTTCTTTCTTTTTCCTTCCCCTTTCTGTATTTTCCTTCCTTGCACTCCTCCCATCTTTCCTTTTTCTTTGTCTTTCCTCTTTCCCACTCTCCTTTCCTGTCCCTTCTTGCATGCTCAAATGCAAAAGGGGAAACATTTCTCCTTTCATTTTGTTTTTAGTTTGTTTTGCTAGCCCTCTGCCTGTGAAAATGGAGCTCAGGGGGAATGCGCGCGCCCTCCTCCTTGGCCCCGTTCACTGGCAGAGGCATCGCAGACCGGTTCTGCAGGCCTTGAGTTTGACACCCCTGGGATAGACTAATCCCAAGCTGTCAAAGGAGTGAAACAAGTCTGTATATTCTCTCTTTATTTATTCAACATCCAGGCTAAATATATATATATATATTGAGGAAATCTGGACTAGAAGGTTAGCATGTTATAGCATCCTTCTCTGGCCCCCACTCTCCCACTTAGAGATTCTTAAATTAACAAACTGAAAGATGGAAAAACCATGCAGCTGTGATCTGATATTATCAGAGTTACTGAAGAGAATGCACTCCAGGTGCCAATGACTGGATCCAAATTGTAACTGTCCATCCCAAGGAACAGCAAGACAGGATTTTCCTTAGACCCCCCCTCTCTCATTATATCTCCTTCCTTTCGTTCTTTTCTTCTTTTTCCTTCTTTCTTTTTCCTTCCCCTTTCTGTATTTTCCTTCCTTGCACTCCTCCCATCTTTCCTTTTTCTTTGTCTTTCCTCTTTCCCACTCTCCTTTCCTGTCCCTTCTTGCATGCTCAAATGCAAAAGGGGAAACATTTCTCCTTTCATTTTGTTTTTAGTTTGTTTTGCTAGCCCTCTGCCTGTGAAAATGGAGCTCAGGGGGAATGCGCGCGCCCTCCTCCTTGGCCCCGTTCACTGGCAGAGGCATCGCAGACCGGTTCTGCAGGCCTTGAGTTTGACACCCCTGGGATAGACTAATCCCAAGCTGTCAAAGGAGTGAAACAAGTCTGTATATTCTCTCTTTATTTATTCAACATCCAGGCTAAATATATATATATATATATTGAGGAAATCTGGACTAGAAGGTTAGCATGTTATAGCATCCTTCTCTGGCCCCCACTCTCCCACTTAGAGATTCTTAAATTAACAAACTGAAAGATGGAAAAACCATGCAGCTGTGATCTGATATTATCAGAGTTACTGAAGAGAATGCACTCCAGGTGCCAATGACTGGATCCAAATTGTAACTGTCCATCCCAAGGAACAGCAACAGCACAAACTCTTCACATTATCAGCCACTTAGACTATTACATGTATCTAGTTAATTATATGCCTATTTCTTACAAATTGCTAGATGAATCAAGAGAAACTCTTGCTGATAAGCAGGATTTAAAGACCGCAGATCTACAATTGAGCACTGCCATCTAACAGTTGCTAATACAGAGCTGCACATGTAGGAACCACTACTTTCCTTGGCTTAAAATGTACATTTGATTCTATTCCAAGGGACAGACACTGATGCAAGCTGTCCCTCACATCTGTTGATCTGTGGCTGTTGTTCTTAATTAGGAGTTTATATGAAAATGCAGTCATGCAAGTTAGAAATAAAGTAGAGCTGGCTACCTTGCTGTAGACATTCCAGTCCATCCAGGAGAGAAATAGGATGGCATTCTATCCCTGTTTTAATCATGTGAATTCACTGTAGCTGCCTTAACCACAAAGGAATTCGTTCTAACCATAATGACAGGCATTTGCCAGTACTGCTGTATGCTTTTGCTGATATAGATGGGCATCAGGAGAAGTCTTCAAGCCTTGCCAGAATTCTGTAAATGTATATAGAAAATTGGAGCCAATAAACTTTGGCAAGTTTCTGCTTTCAAATGTCTTGGTGTAAATTTTGGAATTTGGCGGAAACAAATTAAAATGATTTATAGCAAAACCAAAAATAGTGTCAAGATGATTAGGAGCTTTTTTTCATTCCAAAGAAAGCAGATGCATCCCCACAGTCATCAAGCTATTAAAAGCTAAAATTATATCTTAAATGCTTCATGATGCATACATATACCATATAGCTACAATGATTCAAAGCCCTTAGATGTTTTGCCTAGATTTTTATGAGTCTTCTTTTGCTTCTCATTCTATGTTTCAAATGCTTTAATCTGTATGGATTACTGTTATGATTTCACCGGAGGCAAGAGTTCACATTTGAATTATTTGATATGTTGATAATGAAACGTTTATGGGCCTCAATCCAATTTCTTTAAAACTGGAGTTGTGTAGTTTGATTATGTTTTATTTCTGTCCACCACCCAGAGTTCATTGAGCAGAAAAGTAACTATATGTGTTAGTTAAATACATAAAAATAAAGCATTTCAATAATGACATTTCTTGGAGAGGGTGGACAGATCATAACAATTTGGAGCATCTGCAGGAAGCACTGACCTACAGTTAATATCAAGTTGGGTGGGACATGGCTTTTATCCCATTCTTCTAGAAGGAAATTCCAGAGAAACTAATGTCATGGGGGCTGGCAGTAGATCTCTTAACTGGATTTACCTACAATAAGATAATCTTTATTGTCATTTATTTCCTTTTACCTGTACACAGGTTTTTATTGTCATTTACCTGTATACACAATGGTGCATTAAAATGAAATTCTGATGCCCTGCTCTCTCAGATGGATGACCTCAGGGGAAGTGTCACATTAAAATATTTTCTTTTGTGACTGAAGGACAGCTGTTTTACAGGAGTGACTTATTATTTCCTCTTTTTTTCCAAGGAAGATGTATTGCAATTCTGTTATGACAATCAAGTACAAGCCATATGGGAGTGTTCAAAAAGTTGCACCTTTTCTTCAGGGAGTAATGGTGGTCAAGGGTGACAGAAGATATCTGTGGCTAGGCCAAAGCTGTTGCTGCTCTTTTTCTGTAACTACTCCCGTCTCCCTCTGGACTATGAGACACAGTTTCCGTGGATTTTATTACACATCTCTTTCAGATGTGTAAGGTTACACGACCATTTTGTTAGTTACAGACCAGGTCACTCAGAGGCCTCATTTTATTCCATGCAAGGAGCTATCATCTGCTCTGCACAGTGCAAAATTCCCTCTTGACTACATTTTTCAGCCCAGGGATTTAGTAACCAGATTAGGGCTCTCTGTTCATGTTCCATTTAACAAATATTCATAATTATTTGCTGCTGCCTTATCACCTGAAATTGAATGGGGGAATAAAAAAGAGTAAGGGAACCCAGCACAATTGGTAGGGGGAAAAGGCCACATTACGCCATTAAAAATAATTGCAGGCCACAAAGGATTAGCTGGCATATGCCAGCCAGCTGTTTAGTAACTATCAGCTTGGCAGCAGTGATACAGCTGGCAGTGTTGGTAAGACGTGGAGGTGTTGAAGGCTTCTTGGCAACATGACTTTTCAAGGCAAAAGTGGCTGTAAAAAACCAGCTGGCAGTGACAGATCCTTCCTGGCATCAGTGAATTTGTTGAATTTTCAAAAAATACTAATGGGTTGTGCAAGGCTGTTTGATGGGTCTCACATATGTTGTGCAGGCCTGGACTAATTCTATGCTGCAACAATTTCTGCATTGTGATTTTTCCTGTCAGCAGGACAATTGACTTGATTTATTCTTGTTTCCATAATTTCTGTATAACAACTGTCTGCATTTTTGATTGGTATCTTCCTTTTAAGCTGTTTAGGGATAAAACTTACTGCTTGCTCTGTAAAACTCCTCCTTCTAAGATCCTGATTTTCCCCAAGAGACACACATGGCACAGCTCCCCTTGAAAAATTTTGCCAAGTTGCATGCAAATATATAGCAGATATTCAGTACATAGACAAGAAGGCACTAAGATTGCTATGGGGAACTTGGCATTGTTTTCCACTAAGTTTTTACCTTCATGTCCATATAAAAACTACAATTGATATTTATTGGCCCCTTCTCTGTCATACATGGCTTCAACTCGGGCTTTCCATTTCAGTTACCCATGTAAATGAAAGTAAACATAGTTTTTCATTGTTTTCTCCTTATGCAGACGGGTCCTCCTTATTTACAGACTTTTCACTACCACATCGCTTCTCCTAGTTGGGGAAAAGGAATATGAGGTGGATTGTACGTTGAATTCTAGATGCAGAAGATCTTGCTAGATGTGCGCAGGAAATTAAGAAACTATCTTGAGTATTCTTTAGAAGACTGGAGGGCTATTATGGCTGTTGATAAGTGAGGTGATTTAGGGAAAGAGTTACACAGTCTACAAGATCAACTGATATGTCAGGGAGTATGTCAGCTTGCTGAGCCTTTGTCAAGCACCCTCCCTTCCTGTAACAGCCCACTCAGTGGAGCTGCCACTACAGTTAACAATACAGGCTTTTGTAGGGCTTGTAGTATGGGCAGAACTTTCTACTTTTAGCAGAAGATGGATGGATAGATTTGCATTTTCAGAAGAGCTCTTCTTTCCTGATACTTGGGCTTGATTACTGCAACTTGGATTGATGTGGCCCACGGCCCCCTGTGAACTCTTGAGTGACTGGAGCTTTTTTATTGAAAGGGGAGAGATTTTTAAGTCATAATTTCTTTTTTAAAAATTCACTTTCTTTTCTATTTTCTTTTTTTAATCCCCTCCCCCAGTTTAATTGTAGCCAAGAGATAAAATCTTTTTCTGCAGAGGGCGGAAGAGGAAAGCTGGGTTTCATCGGGTGGCAAAAATCTAAGCATTGCCTTATAGCCAAAAATCAGGCCATTCTTTGCTGAGTAGGAAGATATCTTGCATTAAGTCCAAGTCAAAATGAACCATTGTAACTGCTATGCTATAATACCCCAATTAAGAACTTTTTAGTGATATGTAGAACTCTGATCACAGGTTTAACTGATAAGCTGCACATTGTAATATACATTCCCCAACCTTTCCAGTTTTGTTGATTGTAGGGGGGAAAGGGGATGGTTCTGCATGAACAGTGGGCAGGTTTGCGCACACATACACACACACACAACTCAATTTGTGCAAGCAGCAAATCTGCTCACCCTTCTCCCATCCAAGAGGAGCTGCACAAACACATTTCCCCACCAGTTCCATGGCCCCAGTTCTGAATGGGCTGCAGCCCAGTACTGAGTTGCTGCCTGTGAGTTGGGGACCCCTGTTCTAGAATATTGCAACTTTCTGTTCGAGAAGAACACTACGGATCCTATGAAACTGCCTGAAAATGCTAACGCTTGATCAGCTTTAGCAGATGCACAAACTGTCCGATACATCTTTTTTTAAAAAAAACTTTTATAAATGGAGATCAACTGAAAACAAGTATCTCTCACAGCACTTTAGATCAGCACTTTTTAGATTTCAAAAACCAGTTTGCACAAACGAGCAAAGCCCCATCCATGGGACGCAGGTAGCACACAAAACCACACCGCCTGTGATCCATGGAAAAACTTTTCCCCACAGGACTGGTCCCTAGTGCCCAAAAAAGGTTGGGGGTTGCAGCTTTAGGTGTATGTAGAATGTCCCGAACTTTCTGTTGCAGTAGAACACAAGAAGAGAATTGGATTTTTGTCATTATAATAGCCCACTATTTCCAAAGCAGTTGTTTAATGTCCATAGATAAATCCCTTATTTTCCAAAATCATCAGAACTGGCTACATTTAAGCAACATAGATGAGCTTTATCATAGCTAAAAGAAGTGTATTAATTGTCACCAGATGAGCAATGGGAAAATCCTAATTTCTTGGAGACTTGATCTAGCACAGTGGGTCTCAATCTTCCTAGTGCCGCAACCCTTTAATACAGTTCCTCATGTTGTGGTGACCCACAATCATAAGATTATTTTATGTTTTCCGTATTTTTTTGAAAATATGTGTTTTCCAATGGTCTTCAGCGACCCCTGTGAAAGGGTTGTTCGACTCCCAAAGGGTCCCGACCCAGAGGTTGAGAACCACTGATCTAGACAGTTAGGAAGTATAAATCCAATTTTTCCTCTTATGTCTGTGAATTTTGACTCAACTTAGTAGGACGGAATGGTTGTGTGTGTGTGTGTGTGTGTGTGTGTGTGTGTGTGTTTTGCCTGAGTGGAGAAGAGGAGGAAATAATCCTTTTGCAACTTGGTCCTGTAGGGTAATACAGGATTATTATTGCTGTTGATAAAAAAAGTTACTAATAAACCAAGACACACGGTTTTAAATGCTCTTAATCTTAACTCAAAACATCTTATAGTAGAGCTTATAGTGTATATTTCTGTTCCTAGGCATCAACTGAATGACTGGAGAGGGATAGAGAAAACTAGATTAAATCTACAAGATTTATTCAGTATCCTTCAGTTTCCTTTCTACTAGGAAAATATCAAGCTCAATTTTTTTAAAGCTAGATCTGAAAAAGCAAATTCAATATGTGTTTGTTCTTGTTTTATTTAAAGATGAAGATTTTTAACCTTAACACGTATTATGGAAAGAATGACGCCTTAAGGCTATTATGGCGAACCTATGGCATGCGTGCCAGAGGTGGCACACAGAGCCCTCTCTGTGGGCATGCATGCTGTCAACAGCTGGTTTTCACGTGCACCGGAGTGCCAGGAAAGGCCCGAAAAAATGCCCCAAAATAGGCCATTTCAGACTGGTTTTGGGGGCCGTTTTTCAGGCCACTTTCTGGACCATTTTCCAGGTCCTTTTTTGCCTGAAAAACAGCCTGAAAATAGCCCAAAAACATCCATGCGCGCACTGGCCAGCTGGTTTTCTGGATTCTGGTGCTCCAGCGCACGTAAATACAAGCGCATGTACATGCATTCTGGTTTGGGCACTCAGTGCCAAAAGGTTTGTCATCACTGTCTTAAGGGATAGTACATAGAAAGAGTAACATTTTGGTTTCTCTGTAGTTGACATGCAGAACTGTAAATATTTTTTTGTTTTGTTTCATACAGATCGTGAGGACCAATCAATTCTTTGCACGTAAGTAAATATATTTTGTGCAGTTTTTTTAAATTATTGCATATGACAAGGGCTAATACTAGCTTTTCAACTCAGTTTGAATATTGCTTCTGAAAAAAATTATTTTTTTTTACATTTTGACATTCATAAAGGAAATGTCTTGGAAACAGATTATTGCAATCAAATATTGAAACCGGTTTGACACGTTCATCCCTTACAAAGAACCACTTGACATTTGAAAACATGTAGAAAGAATTTTTCATTCACAAAATATTTTACTCTGTTCCTCTCAGCTGTTCTACAATAAGAAGCTTTATAGTGCTTTTTAAGCTTTATTTCTCTTTCAAGAGGGAGTCTGATTTTTAGGGCTAAGTCTAGTATTATAATAAATGTACAACTGTTCTTCAATCCATTATCAAAGTTATACAATTCCACTTAATATAATTTTCAATTGTGATGTTAGTGTCTATTACTTTCTCGCCCCTGGCCACTTGTGATATTCAATTGTTCTGGAGAAATGTAAAAATTGGTAAATCATAATGTAAGACATTTTTCAGAACAACGTGTAGATAGAATTAAATGCAGTTTTCAAATATGTTCAAGCCTAAATATAGACTGAAATCTTTTTCCGTTCAAGGTCATAATTCATCTAGTTGGTCCTTTAGCCTAAATAAAAACTGATTACCTTTTTTAATATTGAACCACTGATATTAGTTCATTATTTTTAGCCATCATTGTTGTCTTGATTATATATCAGATGGCAAAGAGGTATTTGGATACAGAGTTATGATATAACATTTTCAATTACTTTCTACCTCTTTTGCATATAGTAACATTCCAGATATTAATAATCCTGTTCTGATGAGCTATAGTGTTCCATTATACTTTAATGTCCAAATTTATTTTCACTAATAAACAACCGCAGCAAAGCAGAATTAATAGTAGAATAATAATCAGATTATATAAATCATCCTTTTCTGTTCTGTGTTTTGCTTTGTCTCCAGCCCATTTTCAAACCTCCAAGATTGTCTAGAAGAAAGACAATTTATAATCAAAATTTTATAGTTACAAAAGAGCACATTAAAATCAACTGACATCTATGCTTTTTCAGGCAAGATGTTTTCAACTGTTTTATATCATTTCTATCTTCTCTCTGTCTTGCAATTTTTCATTTACAAATTGGTTTTCAGTTTAGTTAATAATAAAACAGATAATAAAAGTTCTATAGAAAAATAGGGAAGCATGACAAATTAGTTTCATATTTTAATGAAAATTTCCCCAATTTACATTTTTTAATAAAACCTGGATTGCAGGTATATTCTAAAATCCATTTCTAATTGAGGTGCAAAATAATTTGGGAGTGATATTTTCAGGTTATTATTTTTCCAAGCTTGACAGATTTTCCCAACACTAAAAATACTGTTGTTTCTATGTATAATTAATAATAGGAATAAATTTGTAGTGCATCTCAAATCTGTTTGGCAGTGAAATGTGAAAATCTAGATCAATCTTAAAATGATTTAGGAAGGCTTGCTACTTTCATCACATAGTAATATTCCTTGGAACGTTGCATAGTCATCAGGCACTAATAAGGTTATATGGAGAAATTAATTTCATATTTAATTGTCCAGCCACATTTTATGTGTATAGAACTGATCTTTCAAATTAGAGCTCTGCCTACGTTTGCATGCAGTGAAACACCTACATTTGCTTCATTTTTAAAATGTCATCTTACTTAGTAGGTTGTGGGGGCTGTAACTTTGTCTTCAGCAAAATATTTGACGAAGTGTATCTTGGCATTTTGTTTAGCAAGCTAGTTATGTATAGCTTGGATGAAATCTCTGTTAGATAGATTCACACATGCTCGAATGGTGGAATGTTAAGTGAGGTGCCCTAGGGGTTGGATATAAGCCCAGTACTTCTGAACATTTTATTAGTGACACATTGGAGGAAAAACTTATAGATTTGCAGGTGACATACTACTGATTTGGGTAGTAGATACACTCTAGAAGCTAGAAATAAAGTTCAAAATGACCTTAATCGTCAGAGAAGTATCTAAAAAGCATATAGTGCAGTTTAAGAGAAGAAGTGGAAAGTCCTTCACTTAGATAAAAAATTTAAATCTCCAGGTTTAGGATAGAAGGTACCTGGATTGGTTCTTGGGAGGAATCTTGGAATTATAGTTGATCAGAAGGTGAATATGAATTAGCTATGTGATAAGATCTCTTAAAAAGCAAGTCTAGTTTTAGGTTGTATGAACAAAAATATAATTTTCAAATCATGGAAATAATTCCATTGTATTCAGTATTGGTCAAACCCATCTTACGTATTATGTCCAGTTTTGGGCATAAAATTTAAGAAAGATTTAGAGAAACTAGAAACAGGGTGATGAGCATGATAAGGAGTCTAGAATCTTATAAGGAGAAATTGAAGGAAGTGGCCATATTTAGTCTTGAGAAGAGATAAGGAGGAGGGTGATTACAATAACACTAACTATGTAATAACAATATATAATAACAATAACTCACAGAAAGGCCAGTATTCTGGCATTCCAGAGAGTAGGGCACAATGATAAACTTAAGTTGCAGGGAAGCCGATTACAGTTATAGTGAAGTTAGGACACAAAGGCATAAATACTTTGACTGCTAAAGGACACATAAGCAGAAATATCTTCATTAAATGTTTCAAGCCGAAGCTGACCTGGAAATTAGACTCAATTATCTAAATGGCCCCTTCCAAGTTGTAAAATTTACTAATATGCCTTGGATGTTGTCAGTTACTCTGTATCTAAAAAACTCTCTAAATTACCTAAATATTATTTCACATACATAACCTTGTGTTTATTTTGCAAAATGAATGTACACTAAAACAGAATCATAATGAAAAATAATCCCACTAGAAAAGAGAAGTTTGGTGTGTGTATCATAAAACATAGAAATATATCAATCACCAATATTTATATCCAGAATAACATTTACATTCAAAATAATGTTTTAGGACAAGTATTAACATTTGATAGTGAAGGTATTGAAGGGGTGAATACCTTCTTCCCTTTAAAACTGGCTTTCTGTAGTAAAGGAAGTAGCAATTAACTTTTTGAAGGAGATGGGTGTTTAGAAATGTGAAATATAAATAAGTAAGAAATACACTGCAGACTTTCACTTAGAAAGTAGCAATGAAGACATTTGAAAGATATTCCCTTTTGGGGACATGTCTCCACCAGGATAGAAAGAATATAGATGCTTTTGAATTTTGGTGTTAGAGAATACTATGGACAGCCAAGAGTTAGAGAATGCTATTATAGATAGCTAAGAAAACAAAGGAATGGATAATCAAGTCAGCTGAAACCTTCACTCAAGGCATCTATCTGGGGCACATGATTTAAAGATCTAGCTCTCTGGAGAAATCTATACTGTTGAGAAAGATTTAAAGGGAAGACAACCAGGTGGAAGGAAGGATTCAGTTATATCCACTGGAGGATCTAAAAAACTAGGTTGGGGACAAATTATCATGGAGAAAATCTATGCTCACTAAACGTTGACACCAATTTTATGGCACACTTTTTAAAATATAGATTTATCCTTCAGAATGTTTCCTTTGTTATATATAAGCTGTTAAAAATAACAAGATAATGTGATAATAGTAAAAAATATATAATAATGAAACAATATAGTAATTCTGGTGTGGCTTCTTTGGTTTGGTTCATTTTATATCTAAATTCACAAAAATTGATATATAAATTCTGAAAAGGCACTCAGTTTGATTACCTTTTAGCGGAAAAGCAACAGTAATTTGCAAGTCCTGTATGCAAATTAGACTACATTTTCCTTTGAGATACACTATATTGCCAAACGTATTCGCTCACCCATCCAAATAATCAGAATCAGTTGTGAGCGAATACTTTGGCAATATAGTGTACCTAGAGAAATTTCCAAACCCCTCTTGCTTTATACTGGCAGTATATTTAATATACTCTATATACTACAAAATCTCACCTTGTCATGACCTTTAACTGGGCAAAATGGTGCATCATAGAGTGATAATTTTTGAATCAACATACCTCAAATGGGCTAATTACAGAATGCATCCAAAATCCAGGACCCATGACAACTAAACATGAGGTTTTCGAAAGTTGTGACTGCTTGCAGTGCTTCTGCAATGTGATAGAATGTAGTGTCAGGAGGGAGAGGCTCTTTCCTCAGGAGAAGACAAGATTAATGTCAGTACATAACTGTTAGATATACACTCTGAAGTGCTAGGGGCGGGGTACCTTCTGCCTTTTCCTTGAAATATCAAATATTTCAAGCTATGTTGTCTCTTTGTTTCCTGGGGGGGAAAAAAACCCCACCTGTGAGTCTGGACTACATTCTACCACATGCTATCAGCCATGGTCACATAACTATGGTCATTTCAATGCTTCTTCATAGGGTTCCATAAGGCAGTGGGAAAATTCGCAGGGCTTGGGTAAGTTTCCCCCCACCCATGCAACTGCATGTGTGGTCGTTCTGTTTCAGTAAGGAAATATCTCTGAAACAGTGTCCCAGGGGGTCATGGGTTGTCTAGTCTACTTCTATATTTGTCTGAAAATAAAGGAATGATATGGCTAAAAGTATGTATTTTAATGGTCAGTTGAAGTAGCAGTGTCTTCTTGCTAAAGTTTAATAAACTTACTATGGCATAATCTTTCAGAAATTGAGGATTGTATCATAATTTGTTAGGCGTTAAAAATACCTGAAGAATTGTCTTCATTGTATTTGAGTAAATCATCTACATTTTGGCTGATGTTTCCAGATTTGAATTTTGCTTCACATAGTGTGTATACAATAAATTCTTCTGAAAAATTAGGGTAGAAACATGCTAGTTCAATAAGGAGTGCTGCCATAAAATATATTTAAAAACTTTGAAAGCTTACTTTCTATTATGTTCAAACTTTGAAACACTACGGTGGTGGTTACTGTTTCATTGTCTTATTAATTTATCCTTGCATTTAGTCAAATTGAATTTGAGACATTTGTTTAGTCCTGGCTTGATTGGAAATGACATCTCAATCTCTATTTCTTTATTTGTGTGTAAAGTTTTGTTATAACTATTTTTACAGCTGAAAGTCTGTAAAGATTCTCAGTCATCCAGGTCATGGTTGTCCCAAAGATAATTTTTCAGGAGCAACTGGACTTTTGTTTTTGTTTTTTCCTTTGAAGACATTTTGTTCCTCATCAAAGAAGCTTCTTCTATCTTGTCAGAGCTGTTATTACAGTTGTGAATCCAGATTATTTGCTTGGACTCGTTTTCATTAGCCACACCGTTTGCTTCAGTTTTATTTGGGGAACAAATCTATTAGAAGAAAAATGCAAGATTTCAGAAGTGCGTAGAATTGTGGGGAGTTTTTTTCTTCAAAGTCTTTAAAGTTTTTGGAGAAAAGGGGAATATTTCCCCATATAGTCTCTGGATAAGGGAACACTATTAAAATTGAATACATGAGATTATCTTTTCTTTACTAAGAAACAAATTGATAAGTGCAGGGTGAAAGAAGTGTTGAAGTGAGTATGAGAACGTTTGTTTTTGGCCGAATAGACATCATACTCATGGACAAATTGAGATTTCCTCTTGCTTCAGAAAAATGTGTATCGATACTAAACTTTTCATATCTTCCCAAATTCTGTTCTGATACAATTTTTAAAAAAATCATATTCTTTCCAAAAACCTGAAGGCTGAGCTTTATATATATATACTTTTATGAGAATATGAAAACTGTTTTATTTACCTTGGCTTCAACTTATAGAGTCGGATTGATGTAGTCAAGAACATTTATGCTGTTTGTTTTGATTCTGATTTTTAATCTATTTCAAATTATTACATGTGTGACATTAATGTTTGGTAGATTCCAAAAATAACTTTAACCACAGGGAAAATTATTTTACTGTATGTAATTAGGAAGGGCTTTAAGACCTCACTTTTTAAATTAGACTGATACTGAGTTCTTAAAAATATTTTTCATCTGCTCAGACTAGTATTTAAGAATATAAAATATTTGGGAAGCTTCCTTATATAGTCATAACTTTTATTGATTCAGTTTAATTTTATGTACATTGAGTGCCAGGAGCTTTATAAAGTTTTAAAGAGGATTTTTTTTCCAGAATGTAAAAATGCTGGGGATTATGTTTATATATAAAAAAATTGGAATCATCTTTAAATAAAATGTGTGACAGCATTTTAGTCCTTTCCTAACTGTCTTAAATCAAAAAGAATGTTGAGCAAGATATATTCAAATAGATTGTATAAGACTGAGCACTCTTGAATAGAGTTCAGAAAGTTTTATCTTCTCATCTTTGGCTGAAAAATCTTAACATAGCAGAATAATATTTGATAGAAATATTGCATTCTTTACATTATTAATATATTCGGATGCATAGATTATACTATGCAGGATTTGCACATTTGGATCTGGAAACGAGATTACAAAATTTTACTGGCTGAATGAGTAGATTTGGGAAAGGGATAATCTTATAGTAGCTACCTAAACAAGTCAGTAGACATGTACTACTATAAACTATTTAAAGGGATTAGTATGAGAATAGACAGTGAAGATTTTAAAGCACTAAAAGTTGTATAAATGAAATTTTAATGGACTAACTAATCATAGAAGCATTGCTTTTGTATTAAATGGGTTGAAAGTAAAAATGTTTTATTTAATTTGAAATCATTCTACAAAAAGATAAAGGTGAAGGTTTCCCTTCAGCCGTGTCTGACTCTAGGGCATGATGTTCATCTCTGTTTCTTGGCTGAGAGAGCCAGCATTGTCCTGAAGACATTTTCCATGGTTTTGTGGCCAGCATAGCTATACCCCAAAGGCACACAGAACACTGTTAACTTCCCACCAAAGTGATACCTATTAATCTACTTGCATTTTCATGCTTTTGAACTCTAGGTGGACAGTTGCTGGGGCAAGTAAAGGGAGCTCACCCCATGGCACGAAGCCTGGGTCTCAAACCTGGGCTGTCAGCTCTCCAGCTAACAAGCCCACCATCTTTAACTGTAGAGCCATCACACCCCACAATCTATAAGCACAATGTTAAATAATTTATTTTAGTATTGCTTCTATTTTAAGTAATAGTGTAGAACTTTTTATTTCCAGTGCCAACTCACATTTTTCTGATATTGAATTATGATTATTTAGTCTTGATTATTCTTTTTCATGTATTTAACTCCAATAATTTGTTTTGCAGAGGTGAATCAGGTGCTGGGAAAACAGAAAATACAAGAAAGTTATTCAGTATCTGCACATGTTGCTTCTTCGCATAAAGGAAGAAAAGGACCACAATATTCCTGTAAGTTTCAATATCTCATTTAACATGTTTAATCTGTTTTTATTGAATATTGCAAATAAGTATGATAATCTGTTAAAGAGTGAACTCTAAATCATTTAATTTAAAACTGGTTGAAATATTGGTCATTTAAATTTTGGAAATGATTTGCAGGCCTTTGTGTTTGTGTTATTAGAGCTGGAAAATCCCAAACATCCAAAAGAATACTGATATAATAAAATATTTCTGTAAAATTCGGTATGACTTCCTGATGTTGTGAATTTTAATCACAGCTTGTGTGTATAAAACTAGTTAGCTTTATATATTATTGAATTAGTTTTTTTCAAACCCACTACCCCATCCTTATATTCTCCTGATTATTAAAATGTTTTCAGAGTATATGTTTCTATTAGCAAAAGGTTTCTTGAGATTTGAAATGAACCTGTGTTACGTGTCTTAAGCCATCACTCAACTATATCAGTATAAAGTTGTAATTACGCAACTAGGGATTAAAGAAAACTTAAGCGCCTTTTAGAAATTACTTCTTTTCAAATCTTTATAATCTTTTCAGCATTTTTACAAGATTCTAGGATTCTGCAGATTGCATGACATAACAAACTTGGAATCATGACAGCCAACTTGGAGAGTTTTTTCAGATTTAAATGTTATTTGTATTCTGGGAGAGAATATCTAATGCAAAATGATGCATACATGAGAAGATCATAAAATCAACTTTTAATTTTCTCATTACTCAGATATAAGTCTTGAGTATTCCTTGAGAGTTTTCTTTCCCCCATAGATACAGATATACAGATTGATTGTTTAGTTTTTATCATGCCTTTATGTTTGGCCATCTTGAGGTGACATATGTACATAATAGTCCTACCCTTCAGTTTTCCCTACAACAAGAATCTTGTGAGGTGGGTTTGGTTGGAAGTGATTGGCTGAAAAGTTGTATTGAATTTGGGAACATTGTTGAGACTGGAGACAGAACACAACTCCAGGTTCAGATAATGTGCAGTTTGACTGGCACTAATGGAGCCTCAGGCTTAAATGCACTTTCATTTCATTTTTTTCATTTTATTGAGATTTATAGGCCGCCCTTTTCCCTGAGGGGACTCAGGGCGGCTTACAATCAAAGGGAAGGGGGTGCACTATCAAAGACAAACAATATGTGAACAAAAGAAAGAAAATAATAAAAACACAACTTGCATTCAACAGTCAACACTCGGGCGGGTAAATTGGGGAACCTATCCCCAGACCTGATGGGAGAGCCAGGTCTTGAGGGCTGTGCGGAAGGTCTGGATGGTGGTGAGGGTGCGGATCTCGACGGGGAGGTCGTTCCACAGGGTCGGAGCTGCAACAGAAAAGGCTCTCCTCCGTGTAGTCGCCAGTCGACATTGACTGGCAGATGGAGTGCGGAGGAGGCCCAGTCTTAACATTTAATGTTGAAATAATGTTGAAATGCACTGTTTGGATATTGCCTACTCATGCACATGTGTGTCCACTCATCCCAAAATGATAAAGATACTGCATCTATTCAAATTTGCTCTTCCTACTTTAATATTAATTCTTGGAGAAGTTTGAAACAAAGCATCATAAAATAACCTAAATGTGAGTGAAAAAGAAATGGGAAGGAGGAAAGACCGTATTGGCTAATATGTAACTTTATTTGTTTGTAACTAACAGTCACCTAAACTGGTGAAGCACCACGCAAATGCCTTTTTATGGGCCTGTCTCTTCTCAACACATTGTATAAAGGTAGTACAGGCAGAAAACTAATGATGAAATTTTGTTTTGGATTAATATAAAAACACAAAGACAAAAAAGCCTTATGGCCATGTTGCTCAAGTTATTTGAAAAGTAGGGAGTCATGAATTTCCCAATATTATTTTCTAATCAGCTGTTGTGTTGATGTAATGGAAAAGTGATCAGGCTTAGTAGAATGCTAAGAAATAGAGATGGAATGGTCCATGATTTGCTAGGTGATAAATTAGTGCAATTTTAATTGAACATGTGACCCAAGTCAGTTATGTCTATCATTATTTCTGCCCTTTCATTCATATGCATACACACACACACACACACACACACACATACGTACACGCACACACACAAGCACGGGAGCAACAATTTTTGTTTTAGAATTCTTTTATAAAACTGAAGGTGTGGAAATCTTTATATATGATCATTATGGTAGATGTAGATTAACTGTCAATAGGCAGCAAAATCATTAGAAGCATAAACAACCTGGTGTCTTCCAGATGTTCCTACATTTCTTCCCAGTGGTCTTGTTAGAATCCCTTACATCTGCAGAGCATTGGGATCACCTGTCACTGGTACAAAAGCAGAAACAAAGCAAAGCAGATGGATATTGACTCTATGGCACTCAGGCAATGCAATTATACTTCTCAAGATTGCTGTTGTAATAATTAGCAGGCTGATTTAATAAACTTGAGAGTATAACTTTGTTCCAGTTCTAACAAAATGATATATAAATTATCTTGTAGGAGCCCACTTTCTTTATTAGGAAGATGTGTAATTAATAAATATTAAGAACTTTGATTGTAATCCCACTGTGTTTCTGGTGATGTCATAATTCATAACTATTAACATTGTTTCATTGTCATTTTTTAACTGCAGAGTGGATCCTCGTTGTATGTGAGTAGCACATAGTTCTTGTAATTTGTCACCTTGCTGACTCACAATCAGCCAAATCACAGGGATGCTGGGGGCACTACCTCTCTTCTTAATCTGTCATTACATAATTGATTTGCATGAATAGATTGCATGTTGTCACACTTTCACAATACTTTGGATGCCTATATGCAAATTAGTGTAAATCCTGACTTCAGTTTAATCTTCTTTGAAATATTACAGAATAGAATACTTCACAAATGGGACTATGATATTTAATGCCAAAGAAAATTAGAAAATATGCGGGACATGGTGGGGCCCTGTTAGTAGAAATTAAATACAAACATATTTTAATGAATGTTTAAGTAACTAATTCCATGTATTTCAAGGCATCATTTTATAGAGTAAATCATAAATAGATAAAATTGTAATATACTTAACTGTTCTGACCCCCCCTCCCCCGGCCTGTGAATAAACCAGAACACAGGCTTGGCTATTTGCCACTATTTAATTAATGAGATAACAAATCCTTTGGCTGAGAGCCCATACAACTCACATTCCATATAATAGCTTGGCAGCAACCCAGATAGTTCAAATGAAGCAACGCATATAATCCAAATGAACAGACACGGCTAGAATACAGACAGATTTCTTCACTACTAGTTCGAATGGTTGTTTCCTGCAAATGTCCCCTCCCAATGCCTCACTTATAAACTCTCTTGGGAGGGGCCACCTGTACTTAATTATCTTCTATGAGACTGCCTATGGAGTTGCATCTTCCGTTCTCAGCCCTTCTCAAACTAGCATCAGGGACAAACTGACTTTGATCCTCCCCACTGCTCCATGCCTCAGGCGCCTCCTGGTGGCCAACCAGCCTCTCTGGTCCCTGCTCTGAGTCTGAACCCTGCACAGGATCCTCCACATCTTCCATGGCAGACTCATATGGTTCCTCGCTATCCGAGTCCATCAGCAGCTCAACCGGATCCTGCTGAGCCACAACGCTTAACAATCTGGAGGGCAAATGAGTTTCTTTTACAAATAAAGTCTGATAGAACTTTTTAGATATTTGGAATTATCCATACTATCTTTCCTATTCTTGACTAAATACCTTAGACTCTTGTAATGCATCCATATTCACCGTAACACTTTATATTGTTTGTAAAACACTGAAGATTCCTTCTGTTTATTAGAAAAAAATTTATGCAGCTGAGTCTCTAAATTTTTATATGAACAAAAATGTCTGGTTGGGGCTTCATTCCACCTAGAATAATTATTTTCAGACTGTGAGAAATCTAGAGGTAGCAGTAAGCTGCTCATAATTAAAATTCTAAATGAAATAATGAGTTTGTTATTGGAAGGCTTTTTAAATGATAATTTTTGCCAGTGTAAGAAAATAATTTTTTTCAAGTTTCATTACTTGTGTGATTTTTTAGTTTGTTTTAAAGCTGTGTGCTGCCTTAAGTGTTTAAGCACAACAAGAAAGGTATATTAATTGCGCTCAAAGATGTTTGAAGTTCTAATAAACGTTAAGATTGGATCACTTCAGAATTGCACATTTTTACTATATTGCTATTTATAAACAGCATAGTCTGTTGAATGTTAAATGTTCTTAAGCTCCGTCAATTTGTATGTTGAAATTACTTCCATTCCAGCAAATGAAATCCAATGAGTTTAAGTGGCTGTGAAGGGATTCAGTTACTGTGATCACCAGGATGCATGGCGCAACTGGTTTTGTCTTGGGGTTCATCAGAATGATAGGTAGATGCTATTGCGAGAATTCAGATATTCTAAAGGGAATTGAACTTGCAGATCTTCACACTTTAGATGTACGTATATATTGTATTGTTTTAGGAGCTATCCAAGTCCAGGTATTCAGTAACTATAGGAAGGATAGTAGTATTATCAGAATATTATATACAATCCACCTTCCCTTAAGCTCTCAGAGAACAACAATAAAGAAAACACTTCAAAATATTTTGCACAGAAGTGAAATATATGTTACACAAACACTTCAGATTTCTGTAACTTGATCAGACAAAATTATTACAAGTATTCAAGGGCATTTGGAAGCAGCTAACACAAATCTTATGAATTAAATCTCAAATGGAACATTTTAAAATTGATGTGTTCTGTAAATAAGGTTGTCTGAAAAAAAAACTGTCAAAGTTTGTTGTATAAATTCAAATCCCGAAGCACAGAAAGATAGCTGATGCAGCAGGATTCATTAACTGCTTTATATACATAAAATAAATGAATAAATGTACAATAGCAACAGGCGGTTCTTCCAAATAAACACAAGGTAGGAGACTTAGAGGCAACACAAGCAGTTAGTTTCATTTTAGCAGACAAGCCCAGCCAGATTGCTAGTTTACTTCTGAGGGCAGCAGGCTCCTTTCTTCGTAAGTTTATGTTTCAATTCCTTGCACAGACTCAGATTTGTTTAAGCTCCCATTGGCTGACTTAGTTGCTATGCCTATTCATTGGGTTACCTTGTTCCCATGTCTCTCCCAGTCATGAATATTTTAACAAAAATCCCAGATACATTTGAGCTTACATTTTGCAATTATATTTTATTTATCATTCATTCTACTTGATCGACACCCTTACCGTTCCATACAAAATTGAAATATCTTCCAGCACTTTGTCTCCTCTGTGGGCTAATGGATATACACAAATGTTAAGATGGGCTATGACGGCATAGATATTTTCTCAACTCCCACGTGATTCCTAAGTTATATGCTGTGTTGCCACAGAGAGGCACAACAGCATATTTAAAGCAGGAAACAGTGATATCAGCATCTGTCCAATGCCATGCAAACTGATAATTTGACAGAGTTCATAGTTTTGATATAGGGGCACCCTAAAAATTACTGAGGTAACAAGGCTGCCATGAATTGAGTACTATGGAGACCTCTGATCTAAATAGTTAATAATTCAGAGACATTTTCTGCTGTTTAAAGTTTTAAAATCAGCTTACAAAATTGGCAGATTCTTAACTCTAACTGGAGAATAATACTTAAGCAAGGGACAGACTTTTGTATTCAACAAAGTTGGCCCCATAAACCCAAACCAGTAGTACAAGGTTAGAGTGGCTTATTAGGTATGAAGGCAGGAATCTTTCTTTAACAGCAGGAATTGCTGATAAGTATACTGCTTTTTTATGCATTTGTGAAGTAAAATATTAAATTCACACTTTGTATTTTCCTTTATTTCTGCATACCTTTGATTCATATCAGTTGCTGATATGATAAATATCAGATAAAACTTCTGATAGCAGTGGGAGAACAAGGCATACATTAACTAATGCATTTTATATGTAAGGTGATAGTTGCTGTTTAATCATGAAGCCTAACTTTAATGAATGTTTACTATTTTTGTAGCAACGGCATTCTCTAATTACCTTTATTTTTATAGCGCATCAATCTCAGCTAAAGAACATTGTCATTTCTGAAGATACTGAACTGAAAGAGAGAGTCAGAATAACTAAAAATCGCACTTCAGATTCCTACTGCTTTTAAATTAGGTGTATTAACTTCATTTTCCGTGTATGTTTCAGGGTGAACTAGAGCGTCAGCTTCTACAAGCCAATCCTATTCTGGAATCCTTTGGAAATGCAAAAACTGTAAAAAATGATAATTCCTCCCGCTTTGTAAGTCTGGGTTTTAATTATTAACTATTAATTCATTATTCATAATTATTTTTTATGATAAAATTGCTGAAATTTGCATTAATTTTGAAACTCAGGTGTTTTTAGTGATCAATTTTATATACAACTAATTATTTTGATTCATATATACAAACTGTAGACTTGTCTGGATTTCCATTAACCGATTTCCTGTTCTTATGGGCTTATAAGTATCAATTAAAATCTAAATCAGCTTTTTTGAATTGGTGTATAATTTGGAGGCCTGGGGGGAAATAAATTACTGTTTTTTTTAAAGGCCTGGATCTGTATGTTTTGGAGGAGAATAAGCAATAAAAACTTTCCCCAAAGCCTTCATATCTATATATATGAATTTTAGAAAGCTGAATAATATTGTATAGTTATCCATGGATGGGTGAACATACAGTATGGGGTAGGACAGTATAAAAAGACAGAAGTACTGGCCTTCAGCCATGGATGCTTTTAAATGTAGTAATGAAAAACTTGAATTGTACTTGGAAGCCTACTGGAGGCCATGCAATTCATGCAATAGTGATACTGCTTGGGTGTATCTTGCTGCACCAAAAATTGCATCCCCTACTGCATTCCACACAGCTGCACCTTCTACATGCTTTTAAGGGCAGATTCATGTAAGGCCTATTATAGTAGTCCAACCAGGAAATGCTCAAGGCATAAGAGACAGTGAGTAGAACCTTCTAATCCAAAAATGGGTACAACTGGGTGCACAAATTGATTTATGCAAAGTTCTTTCTGACCACAACTGCCACCTGTTCCTTGTGCAGGTACCATGAATTTGCAAGAACTCCAAATAGTGCACTAAATCTGTCCAGGAAGTTGTACTGCATCTACAGTTAAAGATAGAAGATATCCTGATGCAAGCAACCCTAAAACTCATATATAGGTTTTAATAGGAATGGGGAGAGAATTTAGCCCTGAGGGCATCCCTTTCCCATCAAGTGTTGTACTAGTCTCAGAGGAAGGAGGGAACCCTGCAACATTGTGCCATCCATTCCCAAATCCATAATCCAGAAGAATACCAAAATTGATGTCATTGAAGGATGTCATTGAAATATCAAGAAGGATTATGCTGTCCTGAGCCATCAGAGGTCATCCCAAAACTCAATCAGTACATCCCTTGAAAGGTGTGCTGGTTGGAAGAAAAGATTGGTACTGATGAAAAATTGTCCAGTCCTGTTGGATCCAGTGTTGGCTTTTTGAAGAGGGAACTATTGATTTGCTTTCTTGCAAGTAGGCAGAATCTTCCTCCCATAAAGAAACATTCGCCACCACATGATTCCTATCAAATCTCCCCTGAGGTCTAACAGTCAGGAGGCACATGGGTCTAAAATAAAGATGGCAGACTCAAAACACCTGGAGGACCCTGTCTCAGTACTAACTAAACTCTTTCCAGATAACAGAGAAAATTATACAGACCCTGCAGAGCTTCTCCTAATCTCAGAAGGGACCAAGAATGTGGTAGATTTGCTGACTGGTTTCTGCAAATCCAATAGTGAAGAATAAGTATGTTGCTCTTATTGACACAAGGTAATTCCTAATAAAGGTTCTTGTACTCAATCAGATTTCACCCCATTCTTCTTACTCTGATCCACTTCTGGATCATGCTTCAGCCATGGAACAAAATATCCAGACATGTGTTTTGGTTTGGGGATTGGCTACTTAAATGTAGCTGTCATGCATAGACATGCATGACTAAAAACTTATAAAAAAGTGGGGGAAAGAGCAAAAAAAAATCTCAATTGCAGTTATTTTAATCTGTGTTTCACATCAAATGAAAATCTTAAAATGGTGTTGTAGGAATAATATTGTTTGAAATGTTTCTGAGCAGGACTTTAAAAAGGAAGGCAAGTTTTTCAATGAGAGGATCAAATCCAGAACAATAAGTAATAATAGGTTATTATGGAATGGCAAGAATTTGGGGAGCTCTCAGCCACACTTGTTCAAACTTCCATAAGTAGCTTATTTGTTAAATTTATAAGTCCTTTGTTCAGAATTTGGTTTTGTTCAATTCTATTACAAGAATTATGTGAACATTCTTTTCTGTTAAGAACTTCTGCATCTGTTTCTTGTTACATTTTTCTTTAAATCTGCACTGATGTTGTAAACACAATCACTCCAATTGCTTTGGCACTATTTTTGTAATGAATACTTTAATATGATCCAGATGGTAGTTTCTTTATGCATAAAAGTAATTTCTAGTAGTAAGGATTTTAACTTTTGGACTAAATAGCTGGATTGTCCCCTAATGTATTATGAATTTTTATCAGACTGAAGTAATTATTAATTTAATGAATACAGCAATGGTTGAACTTGTATTTTTCCAATTGTTTAAAATTAAGATTTGTACTCTGAATGTAATTGTATAAATGTTAAATTATATTTGTTTAACATACATGTTCGTTTATTTTATTTTTTTTGATAACCTAGGAGTATTAATTGTTCAGTTTAAAATATTTTAGACTGTATGACTTGTATATTCTAAAAATAAATTTTAAATTTTGGTTTGTTTTCTCTTCAGGCAAGTTCATCAGAATAAATTTTGATGTTACTGGCTATATTGTTGGGGGCCAACATTGAAACATGTATCCTTTTTTTCAACAACTGTTATGATAACTGATCCAATTGAAATTTGCAGTGATAGCTTGATTAAAATACTTTAGAGAGTACCTATCCGAAGGTGGGGCTGCTCTCCAAAAGAGGGCAGGCCATCTTGACAGAAAAGAATTATGAATTACAGTCAGGAAGCTCACCAGTTGCATTAGCCCTATTTTTTTAATCAGTTATGGGCCTTCCTCTGTATTACAAGTTATTAAATTATGATAGCATTTGTTTTGGTCTGGTTCCCACATTGGTGTCAGCTTCAGTTTAAGACATAGCTCCTGGAATTTATCTTTTATATGTTAGCATTTTTGTATTAAAAGAGATTTTTAAGACCCTAAGACCTGAAGAATTTAGACTAGATAGCTTAATACTTAAATAGACTAGTCCTGTGACAGCGAATCTATGGCATACGTACCACAGGTGGCACGCGGAGCCATATTTGGTGGCACGCCAGTCAGCTCCATTACACATGCATGCTTCAGCCTTCCGGAGGGCCAGGAGGCTTTCACCCTCCCCAAGCTTCAGGAAAGCCTCTGAGGCTGAGAAGGTGAAAAACGGCCACAATGGGCCAACCGGAAGTTTTGTTCTGAACTTCTGTTGGGACCATTTTTCACCCTCTCTGGCCTCCAGAGGTTTTCCTGAAGCCTGGGGAGGGTGAAATACGGCCCAAAGACCCAACTGGAAGTTCTTAAAACGATCCATTCCAGCTTCCATGGGGCCTCGGGGGGGGGGGGGGGCAGGGGAGGCCATTTTTGTCCTCCCAGGCTTCAGGAAAGTCTCTGGAGCCTGGAAGGGGTCGTGCGTGCATGCACAGGGGGTTCGCATGTGCATGCACAGATAGGCGGGGAAATTGAGTGGTCACGCACAGGCACAATTCTGGCATACTGTAAGAAAAAGGTTTGCATTACTTGGACTAGTCTATAGAAGAAATTATAGGACCCTTCACAACTTATTAATTCTATTTTGACAATTGTGTTAAAATTATTAGGAACAACCATTTGGTGGTCTTTTTTTTTCACATACATAGTTTCAATTACATGATAAAATATGCAGTTCATAAAATTCTTAACTGCTCTGGCTCAGATTTATTAGAAAAATCACGTGCAGTTCGTACAAGCCAAAGATGAACGGACTTTCACATTTTTATCAGCTTCTAGCTGGGGCTGGTGAACATTTGAAAGGTGAGTTAATAAGTATAGAGGGTGGATGGTTACTGTAGCATTTAAACCAAAGCTGAAATAACACAATAGGACTGCAGCTGCTGTACCCACACTAGACAAAAGATCAGTCTAGCTGGGATTAGCATAGGCAGCTGCTTTTTAGAAATAGGTACAAATTTTCAGTTTGCCTTGAATAGCCAATCTGCGTACCTTTATGGTGATTCAACTCTTGTTGACGATATTATACTGTGATATATTTAGATACATCAGCTTGAATATATAAGAGATGTATATATTCACTAAGAATTGCTTTCTTGAAAATTCTTTGCTTATTTCCCTTATTTCCTAGTTTGATATTAAAACGATGTGCTTCAAGATTTTTGGAAAACTTCATCAATGAAGAGTTGACTGTTTATGATTGCTAGAAGTGAACAATTTACACTTCATTTAAACATGAGTAAATCAACAGCTACTAATGCCAGTTGTTTTTTTGTGGAGAAAAAAAAACCTCTCATTTTTCCTCTGTTACAGCTGATTTGCTCCTCGAAGGGTTTAACAACTACCGGTTTCTGTCCAATGGCTACATTCCCATTCCTGGCCAGCAAGATAAAGACAACTTCCAGGAGACAATGGAGGCCATGCATATCATGGGCTTTTCTCATGATGAAATAACTAGGTATGTTTTTAAAAGGCTATTATTTTTCTGATTCCTAGATATATATAGGTAGTCCTCAACTACAACCACTACAACCATAGTGACTGAAGTTACAACGGTACTGAAAAAAGTGACTTGTGACTAGTTCTCACACTTAACAACCATTTTGGCATCCCCATGATCATATGATCAAAGTTCAGGCTTTTGGCAACTGGCATGTATTTATGAAGGTTGCAGGAGTCATGGAATCACCACTTGCACCACAGCTTCTGACAAGTAAGATCAGTGGGGAAACCAGATTTGCTTAGTGATCACATAATTCACTTAACAACTGTGACAGAGAAAGGTTGTAAAATGAGATGTGGCTCACTTAATAGCTGCCTTGCTTAGCAACACAAATGTTGGGCTCAGTTGTGGTGATATGTTGAAGACTACCTGTATTTTATTTTTTTAACTGATAAAAATAGAATAAAATTACTATACATAGGCGTATGTGGCATTATGAATGCTGAATTTAACATCTAAAGCATTTTAGTTTAAAAAATAAATTTGTCTGAGGTGCCAAAGATGAGCTTTTGAAGATTGTAGATAATTACTTTGTGATGATGCATATAGACTGTTTGTAGGGGTATATATGGTGATTCTACCCCACAAAGGTCTGGTCATGCCACTGCAGTGCTCTGGGTTCTTGTATGTGCTCATCTGTAGGATATGACCAAGATGAGCACAAGGGAGGGGGTCAAGCACACCATTAGTCTCGAGTCCCTTCACCCCTCAAGAGTTCTAAGTTCAGCCCATCTTGAATTATCTCTTGTTTACCACCAATTTTCTTTACTCTTAAGTTGTTCAGATTCTTGTAGAAAGCTTAAGCTTTCAATGAACCTATATATTCATTTGGACTCTCTGTACTCCTGATTTCCCACACTTGACATTATCTTTCTATATATTTTCACTTTGGTCTAGCTACAGAATATATGGCAACTGGGATAAATATATTGGCCAAGAATACATACATTTGCCATATGAACCTTTCAGTTAGTTTGGCTTGTAGTCTGTATATAAGTCCAGGTGTCCTATAGTTTATATCGGTTCTTAAAGCCATCTTTTAATCTTGACTGCCTATTAATTAAAAGAGTAAACATTTATCTTAATACATTTATTAAATGTTCTGTGTCTTAGCTATGTTGAAGTGGTATCCTCAGTACTGCAGTTTGGAAATATTTCCTTCAAAAAAGAGAGAAACACGGATCAAGCATCTATGCCAGAAAATACAGGTAAAGTATTTACAAGCAAAGGATATCCTTTAAATTATTATGTATTATATCTGATATTTAATATTTAATAAATGATTTGCTGCTATCATTCCCTACAATCGTGCAACATATAAAATTTACAGTAGAGATATGAATCTCATTTTTACTTGAAAATATTTTCCTGATGCTAGATAATCTGAAAACATATCATTTAATGTATAACAGTTGCTGAAGGAGAATTGTGATAACTGACATTGATTGCTTTCATTTGTAGTTGCACAGAAGCTCTGCCATCTGTTGGGAATGAATGTAATGGAATTTACTCGAGCAATACTCACTCCACGCATATAAAGTTGGCAGGGACTATGTCCAAAAAGCCCAAACCAAAGAACAAGTAAGCTAAAATACAGAATGACAGATCTTATTGTACCCGTCTGCTTCCAACTAACATATTTAACATTTCCCTTATCCTGGGAGGCAGGGCAAGAGTGATGATGATGGACATAATTTACATCAGGGGTGTCAAACTTACATTGTCACGATAGTGTCACATGACATGTCGGGACTTTTTTCCCCTTCGCTAAACTGGGTGTGGGCATGGCCAGCACAGGCCGGGAGTTTGACAGGCGTGATTTACATTACAGTAAGACTAGCGGGTTTCTGTTCTGGAGCTTTAAAGTTTTGCTCTGTATTCCAGAAGTAGCTATTAACCTACTTCTCCAACAGTGCCTCTATGTTGAATTTAGTATAGGAGTAACTTGAACATAACAGTTTTAGATAGAGGGGATAGAGGACTGAATAATGGAGGCAAGATTTGTATGTATGCAGCTCTTGGGCATACCTTTAGGAGCGCTTTAAATCTAGCATTGATTGAAGTTTATTCAGCTGAGAATATTTAAAAGGGGCATTTGGGTAGAACTAAAGACACCAATGTATAAATTAATGGAATTTTATGTCAGATGACTATAATGTTTATCTTTGCATGAAAAGGAATATAGTTCTGGCCAAGTTTTTAAAATCTTATTGTACATCTACTTTAACACATAGCTTCTATTTCAAAAAGTTTGCTCCAAGAAGAGTTTTAAGGCTAGGAAATGAATGCTTGCATCCTGCTATAATGGAGGCTATTTTGTCATAATATACTCATTATACACATCCACATTCTCTGACACAGACCAGTTCCCCTTATGTTACTTCAAACAAAGGGATTGTGCCTTCCTTTCTTTCAAAAGCATATAGCTGCACACTGGAATTTACATTAACCAATACCGTAGCGGTGCCAAAACTATTCCATTCTGTTTTCCCAGCTCTGCTGTCTGGAGCTCAGAGAGATTTTCCCATTTATACATTTCAGTTGGGCACTACCTTTAGCACTCTAATGACAAAATGTTTCAGAGTTTAGGCATTCATTAGAACATCATGTAAGTGAGTATGTTTGGGCAATACTGTGAACTAAATAGATAGTCCTCACTTAACAGTGTTAATTGGGACCAGAAACTTTCATCGACACAGTCACAAGTAAAAAGAAAAAAAAAGGCACGTGACTGCTGCTTAATGATAGCAGTTGCTTTTTAAGTCATTGTTAAGTGAGGACATCATGTGACAGTAGTTTGCAACTTCCTGCCAGCTTCTGCATCGACTTTGCTTGTCAGAACCTGGCAGGGATGGTTGCAAATCACGCTCACATGACTATCAGGAAGCTACGACAGCCGTAAATACAAGGACTAAGTACAAGGACTAGTTGTAATTACCTCTGGTTTAATACTATCATAAGTTGAAACAATTTCTGAATAAGTGGGCATTAAATAATGACCACCTGTAACAAGCATCTGTTATTCATGTAGCCTAGAAAAGTTTGTTGCTTGTGTGGCCCCTTTCCCACACAAAGTGCAGTGAAAATGTTTTTCTCAGTCTCCTCTCTTAAAAGCACTGTGACTTAAAATATGTAAGAGACAATAGTTTTTTCACCTGTGGTGATGGACTTTTCAGTAACAAAAACTTACACTACCAGTCTGTTGACTCTGTCTTTGTATATGTTCTGAACAGCTTCAAAGTAGTCAAGTGTTGATTCTGAATTTATCCGAACCAATTACTTTCTATAAGAGCTATGCAAGTTACAAAGCTAGATAACATTTTTTTCTAAAGTTCATACTTATAGCATTTTTGCTTAATGCAACTTAATTTCTTTGTACTTTTTGTATTCAAAAATTATTGTGCTAGGTTTCTAGTAAAATATTAATTCTCATCTTTATATATATAAGCTATGATTTCTTCACCTTCCCTTATAAAGGCAGATTTTGCTGTAGAGGCATTGGCAAAAGCTACATATGAACGTCTTTTCCGTTGGCTTGTTCACCGTATTAACAAAGCTTTAGATAGAACTAAACGGCAGGGAGCTTCCTTCATTGGCATCTTGGATATTGCTGGATTTGAAATATTTGAGGTAAGCAAAATCAAACACTTTTGGTACATATCAAACGTTATTGTTAACTTGTGGTGCCAATCATTAGCCATCCGTAGTATCAGATATGTATATCATATATAAATTTCTGCAAGAATTTTTTATGCTAAAAGTGAATCAGAACTGCAGTACAACATTAAAATCTGCATACCATCTGTGATTACATTTCTTAAAGGATTGAAGTTTGATCTGGCTCGTATTCTGACTTAGGAAACTCTCAGTGAGATGGCTTGCATGCTTACATGTCTGACATTTTCTTAAAACGTATTCCTCTGTCTGATGTTTGATTGAACAATAAATAATCTGCTCTCTAAAATTTCTTACAATATAGTAAAATATTAAAGCTACACAATTAAAATTTACCTTTCTTGCTTATTTTCCCAGTTAAACTCTTTCGAACAACTATGTATCAACTACACCAATGAGAAACTGCAGCAGTTATTCAACCATACCATGTTTATCTTGGAGCAAGAAGAATATCAAAGGGAGGGCATAGAATGGAATTTTATTGACTTTGGACTGGATCTACAACCCTGCATTGATTTAATTGAACGACCTGTAAGTTCTTATATCCATATCTTTCGTATGGTTTATGCAGCAGTATAAACTAAACTTATATCAAATCTGTATTTTAATCTGTGATCCAAAGTGTAGCTATTCTAGTGTGTGGTCCTTTTACACTTGGTTTAATATTTACAAAGTATCATCACTTGTAAAATGGAGTCTTGATTTTCACAATAATTTATTTTATTCACTTTGTCTTTTATGAAGCATTAATGAAACTATTCATGTTCTGACAGTTTTAATTATATAGCATACATTATAACAAATATCCTTGTACTGCAGCTACAATAAGAGTTACAATAAATTGTGATTGGATTCTGGATTTATTGCTTTAATCTTATTTTCTCTTTATCACCTGTTAAAATAGAAATCTTTCTGATTTTCATACATGGAATTTGTTCTGCTTTAGCAGTATGTTTCCACATTATATAATAAATGTAAGAAGAAAAAATAAGTAGTAATAGTCTATGCATTTTTAATTGTTTTTGAATTAGGCTAACCCTCCAGGTGTATTGGCTTTGCTGGATGAAGAATGCTGGTTCCCTAAAGCAACTGACAAGACATTTGTAGAAAAACTGGTCCAAGAGCAAGGTACTCATTCCAAATTCCAGAAACCTCGGCAGCTGAAGGACAAGGCAGATTTCTGCATTATCCATTATGCAGGAAGGGTAAGAAATAATCACTGTATAGTCTAACCATTCTTCAGACTTCCCCTTTGAAGAGACTATTGGGATTTACATATAATACTGTTTTGATTTCGAATTTGCATACATAATCATAATTATAAAAAGTAATTTAAAACATTTTTTAAAAAGGACCTAAATAAATAAAATGTGGTTGACAAATAACACAAGATGCTAGATCTAGATCTAAAAAAACAATAGAATAGAATAGAATAGAATAGAATAAACTGGAAGGGATTTTGGAGGTCTTCTAGTCCAACCCCCTGCTTGCTGTTGCAACAGATTGTTTCTTTTTAAAGTAACTAATATTTAGAATGTCAATTACTGTATTTAATAATATGTGGAACTCCATCTAGTAGCTCGTCTTCCTCCCTTGATCTTGTTAATAGGCAAGAATTTATTATTAATCTAAAAGGATTTCATTGAAAATGACTTCAATGAATAAAGGCATTTGAAGCTACTGATGTGAACAGGCACAGTTTAGCTTTCCGGGTTTTTATTTAGTTCTCCATTTGCTTCATTCCAGGTGGATTACAAGGCAGATGAATGGCTAATGAAAAATATGGACCCACTGAATGATAATGTGGCAACTCTTCTGCACCAGTCTTCTGACAGATTTGTTGCAGAACTTTGGAAAGATGGTAAGAATCTGTTCCAAACTCAGGAAAGATATAATTCTATGTAGCCAAACTAGTATGTGATTTCTCAAATACTGCTTACCAAAATTTGTACAGATAGTCCTTAATTATGACCACAGTTGGGATCAGGACTTCCATCACTAAGTAATGTGGTTGTTAAAGAAAGTCATCATAGGACCATCATTACTTATTAAATTATATGTGCAATTTAAAGCAATGATGTGACATCATAAATACAGACTGGTTGCCAAGTGTCCAAATTGCAACATCTGACTGCAGGGATGCTTTAACGATCATAAGTTTATATGGTTCTCATAAGTGTGAGAACCATATAAATCACTTTCAATGCCTTTTGTAACTTCGAATAATCACTGAATGAATGGTTGTTAAGTCAAGGACTATCTGTAATCCGATACTCTGCTCACACCCTACAAATTATTCATTTATATTTGTGTCATAATGGTTAGCTACACTTTTTGTTCATGCATTGAACTGCTAGATACCATGTTTTGAACAGAATTGCTTACTATTTTAGATTAATCTCAAGAGAGATTCCATTACAGATAAAACACCTTTGCTCCTTTATGATAATCACAAAAATTAAATCTGTTGCTTTAGTCACTATTAAAAAAAAATATCCGGTTTTGCTGTAAAATAGATGGATGCAAGGTGTGTTTACATTTAACACTCTAAGCCATTGGAGTGCAGGATGTTATGCTAAGGGTTTTCATAAATTGCTAACATGTAATGTACATGATTAACACAAGCATGCTTTCACAACAGTTTTTAGATTTGTCAAGCTTATAAAGTAATGTGATTGAGTATCAGTTATCACTTTGCTACTTAATTTTATGTCACATTATTAGCACAAAAATCTTATTGTATCAGCCAGAAGTCTTTCTAATCCTTCTCATGATAGCCACTATCTACTGTCCTCCTCATTGCGTCCAGGTATAAACAAGATATAAGGGAGTATTGCATGCTTCTTCTGGTACTCTTGGTAGCTTAGCATATCATGTGTGAAATTGTTACCCTATCATGAATTTGTCTAATTTAATTAAATCCACTTAGTAATTTTAAACCACTCTATGGTACTGAGTTCCAGAGGTCAACTAGGCTATATGAGAGTGATGGCAAACCTAAGGTACACGTGCTGGAAATGGCACACAGAGCCCACTCTCTGGGCATGTCAACCGTCTCCCATCGTTCTTCCAGATTCCAGCTGGTCTTTGCACATGCATGCGCACCAGAACCAGAAGACTAGGTGACATGTGTACGCTGGAAACCGGAAGCTGGGGAAATGCTCTTCTAATTTTTTTGTCCATGCACACCGGGGACTTGCTCTTCCAATTTCCAGCGCTTCCGCTCCCATTTCAGCGCTCAGTACCAAAAAGGTTCGCCAACACTGCTATATGAGATACTTTATTTACTCAGACCTTTATCATTCTTGTTCAAGTTAATGAAATGACCCCAAGTTTTGGTATAATTGGGGAAGATATTTCTTTCCTTAATCTTTGTAAGGGCCTAAATGTTATAATCTTTCCCTGTAAAGTAATTCTAGTCTCTTAATAACTGGGTACAGAAAAGGACGATGTTCATTTCTGTGATATCGTTTGAGATGTAATGACAACAATGGTATATATGGTGTTGCATACACTGCTCATGCAGTATATATTTGTTAAAACATTATGGTACAGTTTTTTTTTCTAATTAACAAAATACACCATATGTCTTGCTTTTGAATACATATAGATTTAAGAAAGTAAGTTTATGAATATCTAATAATTATAGCATAGCATTTTCATATGAACAGCCATTTAGAAAGATGTTGTATATTAGAAACAGCCAAAATATTTGCACTTGGGATGAATATATGGTGAATTCTATAACATCCATCTTGTATTATCTTTCCAATTCCTTGATGGTTCATGAAGTGTTGGGTATATTCTTGTATGGCCATGTCATGTTGTAAGCATTGGATGCTGGCCTAAATGCCTCATTGTGCTAACAATATTTCATGTTTGTGAATTACTTTTGAGTATATGCTGATACTTTGCACTAAACCTTTTATCAAAAAAAAAAAGCTGGACTGTCTATTTTATACAAGCTAACGTTTACTCATATCTAATTGTTGCTGCAACCAGCTATTAGTCTTTTGAGTTCTGAAATGAATACACCATTCCTAATACCCATAATAGACTATATACAGTATACTTGTTAAAGCTTCATTGAAATTCTGAGTGGGTTTTTTTACTAACTGGATTATCTTCTATATCTGCTTTTATTTTTGCTGTTTCTGTGCCACAGACATTCACAATATTCAGAGAGCCTCTTTCTATGACAATGTTCCTGGTTTTCCTGATGCACCAGGTGAATGTATGAACGGGGCTCCTAAAAGCAGGACTTGAATCTATAGGAAAAAATCATGTTTTTTTTTCCTTTTGCTTATAGGCCAGCATGAACTTTTCATTTCATCCTAGCCTTAAGTGTTACCTGCACAAGGCAAGTGTTCTTGTGTGCATACTATTCAGTTGCTACTGCATCAAATAGTCTCATTTTTTCTATTGCACTTTGAAAAAGCTTTGCAAGTGAGTAGCTGCATTTTAAAACATGAGCTTGCTTTTCTGACACATTTGATAATTTTGGATATTTTAGTTTAGAAGTGTTGCTGGCCTAATTTTTTGCCCATGTTGTATTTATACAAATACAAATAAAACAACCTTATTAGTCTTTACCTAGTATGCTAAGTTGTTGTTATCAGCAAGCAGAAAAGTTTTAATTTCACAAGTCAAAGGTTTGCTATTATGACCCCTGATATCGTACTCTCCATCCTTCCATTCACAAAGCTAACAATTTAATAATTTAATTTGTACATCATCAGAGTTGTCAAACATTTGAGCCTTGCATGGGCAAAGCTGGAGCACATTTTGACAGCATTTAAACTGCACAAATACAATCTGGATTTTAAAGAAATGGTAGCTTATTGCTCATAACTCTCTGGGTTATGAATCACAGTGAGAATCCCTGCTTTGAGGTACTCTGGAATATTAATGATGATCCTGCTGCCTTCCAGTTTTACCAGGAAAGCTCATCAAAGGCCACTAATAGAAGTGCAGCAAAACATTATGTGCTCGATTTGAAATGAGCAATAGGTTCATCAACAGTAGATTAATCCCTATTATCCAGAAGGGAAAGATCATGTGATTTTATTTTTTATCTATATCTGACTACTTGGCTATTTTTTTCTATCTCTGCCTCGCTGTCTCTTGTTGTAGACTATTGCTAATCCATATTTTCTTAATCTTTATTTCTTCCTTAAATTATTAATCTTTCTGTTTATCGTTGCTGAATAATATATTTTCAATTACTGTTTACTCTAAAGGAGAAAAATATTTTGCTATATTTGAAACAGTGAATAAGCAGGCATCTTTGATCACTGAATGATTCCTGTGGAGAATACCAAACATCTTATTCATGCAAAAAAAAATTAAAATCTCTACTCAGGAGGCTAATAGCATTTCAGCTGTGGGAGCCAATGAATAAAAACAAGGAGAAAAATGTAGATGGCTCAGATTTGGTAAAAGATCCAAATCTCATGAAATATCAGCTTTCACTTCTCAAGATATTATGTGACCTTAAGTGTGAAAGTTATAATCTGATGTGATTTTAACGTTCATGTCTGAAGCCTCCTATGATTCATTGCAAAAATGCCAAAATCTCACTGTTTTGTATATTGTAAATTTTTAGTCATTTGTGTATGTCAGGGGTCCCTAACCGCTGGGCTGGGACCTACTATCAGGGACTATTTGGAACCGGGCTGTACACATATACCAGCAGTCCCCAACTTATGCGGCTTGGTGGCCAGTTGGAAGGGTGGAGAATTGGGCCGCATGAGTCAACCTGCACATGTGCATGTATGCCACCCCACTACTCATGTAGCCCAGTTCCCCATCCCTCCACCAGGCTACCAGCCATAGGTTGGGGATTGCTTTTATATGTGTATACGTCCATGTGCATGGGTTCTAATAAAAACTATTTCCACAAATATAGTCAATGGGTATTGCAAATGTGTTGATGCCCATGACACTATCACTATAAATGTTTTTTTTTAATGAATACATTTTGACTTTGCTGCAAATTAACATTCCAGTCTTGGTTGACAGAAGAACCTTGATGCTAGAACATTAGGGGAGATGAGAAAATCGTAGCTTTTAGATCCAATACATATCAGTCCTGAGTCCCATAAAAATCTTAGGGTCACTGAAGAGTGACAGGATGAGGAATTCTGGAATACAGAATATGTCAAACCTAAGTTAAGTTTTTCTTGAACTAGAGCTTCAATTAAGACAAAATAGAAATCTACAAAATAACTAGTTATCCTTCTTAGGACTGAGTATATTTACTTCTGTAAAACAAAGCAAAATAGAACCTAGCTCTCCATTTTTCTCCTCAATGATTCAAAACAGAACTTGCGGGCACAGTTAAATATTTTCTCGCTATGCATTAGATTCTAATTTAGGATGAGAATATCTGAGGTCTCATTGAACCTGACCACACATGTGTACTGTAATGCTATTAGAGATCAAAGTTTTAGTGCTTACAAAACATTTATTAGAGATATACATGGTACTTCTTACCATGTGAAATATATCCCAATGACTAGCTTTCCCCAAAGCACAGAAAGGTTAGGTTTCTTCAAAATGCATACAATAGTAGAACGTTTTACCTCTGAAGGTTGTGGGTTGTTCACTTCTGGAGGTTTTTAAGAAGACGCTAAGTAGTCAGATCTTGCAAATGGCTTGTTTGGTTTTCACACACATTGCAGAGATTTAATGATTCTCATAATCTTTTCTGATTCTTTGAAATCATTTGCTCCTGCTTTTTCCAGACTCTGATATTCAACTTTCTTGGCTGTTATTGAATATTTTGTTCTAATATCCCCATCTTCATTCTAATCCCCTTTTTGTGAATGTGCTTATCACATATATTCCTATAAGATGGTTTGATGTTGTGATATATGGTATACTCAGGGTATGAATATGATGTTATACAAGTGGGCCAAACCAAGATTTTAGACTTTATATCTATTTTTTAGGATTTTTTGTTTTTTTTAAATTGAATGATTTACACCACTATTTCCTTTACTTTTCCTTTCAAACTTGATAAGTAATGGTGGGGTTTTTTTATTTGATAGTTTGCCTCAGGTTCAGTAATGAAATCTTTAGGATTTGTAAACTGTGTGTGGCCTATAAATATAAGTTAGTAAGTATAAGTATAATCTTTATTGTCATTGTATTTAAATACAACAACATTGGTTTTAACCTCACTGGCGCAAAATTATAACAAAACGAAAAAGAAAGAAAAAGAAAAAAACTAGCTTGTGCATGGAGTGATTGTGGTTATATTTAAAAGTCTCACAGCCCAAGGATAGAAACTATCTTTAAACCTGTTTGTTTGGCTGGCTATACTTAGATGTCTTCTGCCTAATGGTAGAAGTGCAGAGAGACACTGACCAGGGTGTGAATCATCTTACTCTGTTAAAGCAGCGAGATCTGGTGATGTCATCCAGTGGTGTCAGAGGGCAACCAATGGTTTCTTGTGCCAAATTGATTGCCAGCCCTATTTTAAACTATAGTCTGTCTTTTAGCAGCTTCTCAGAACTTAAATAAAGGCTGAGCCTTTTTTGCTCAGATTTAATATTCCTATCAAAAAAAATCTTTCCCATTCTTCATGAGGCAGTTGAAAGACTGCTCTATTTCTAAGTAGATGAAGGAGAACCTGAAAACATAGAATATCAAAATCTGTAAAACTATTAAAGCATGATGCATCTTCATCTCCTATCTGAAGAGATTTTTCTGTTGTTCAGATACATTGGTGATACATTTATTATCTGGACTTATGGTCAAGGTGCCTGGAAAAGTTCCTTCAAGTTCAGTAACTCAATAAAATTTGATATTTGCCATGAGGGTTCTTCTTGCTTTGTTATAACAAATATGCTACTCACAGACGAGTTGATCAGCACATTTGAGAACCAGAGATATATTGACACTCTTCTTCACTGATGTTTTTGCTAGATTATCTGGAGAGTGAATTAACACTTATTCAAATGTATGCATTCCTCTGGCTATGTTCTGTATGAAAGTCAGCAGTGGGGCAGAATGTGCTGGATTAGTAAGAGAAAGCTTAGGGGGAAAGTGTAGGTCATACGGTCCTTTCCTTCTTAGGCAATAAAAAATCATGCCATTAGCTCTAGAACTGCCCCATGCAGTGTTCTGCCTCTCCTCTTGTAGTCTGTTTGATTTCTATACTTACAACTTATATTTACCAATATTATTCCAAACTGGAAAACATAAATTTAAATAAAAATTAGTATTAAGAAAATTGCCTTGGTACTATAGCCCTTTACAAATCTTATTAAATATTTTATAATAGTTGTCTTGTAATCTATTTTATAAGGAATGTAAACAATCTTGAATGTATTATTATATTATTATTGCATTAACTCATTATTACAGATTCAAAGTGAAGTATGGAATTGTGCCTCCTTGATAAAATAACATCTGCTTATGTGTTATACTTGAAATTGCTATGGCCTCTGAAACCTACATGCAAAACAAATCATATATTTTATGAAACTTGAAATGGTTATATAATTTACAATTCTAAGCTATTAGTTAATTTTAGCTTTGATTAACTTGACACTGCAGAGGTGATATTTCTCATGATCAAGCATAGCATTGATATATTTGAAATCACAGGATTTTTAAAGTTGTAGAATAAATTTCTTTAGTACAATGAATTGCTATCCTGTCAGCACAACTATTATAGTTAGGATATATAAATTTTAGTTTTTTCTAATTGTAATTTACTCCCCCCTCCCTCCATTTCGTTTAGCCATGTACAACAAATGCATTTCTCTGATTAAGGAGAGATACTTAACTTTTAATTCTATTTAGGAAACATGTTAAGTACATTTTGATTTAACTGCACAGATTTTTGTGACTGGGAAATTTTAAAAGATTGTTAATACCCTGATGTGATTCACAAAAAGCTACGCTGCAACATGTTCAATTCTTTAGAATGACAATGTGATGGTCCCCATCCCAGCTATTTTGTTTCATTTCTGTTTTATTTCTAGGCAAAAATATGGCGCTCTGGTTGTTTGATATTTCTCTTCTGAGCAGTAGTTGCTTTAGGGTTAATTTTATTGAAAGGGACTGATTAAATCAAATTTTCCTCAGTTTTATTCTTCATAGAAAACTTGATAATTAGTGAATTAGTGTCAATATGACAAGCCATATAACTAGTATTTTGTGATGTAATAGGAAAAAATATACTGAAAAAGCTGAAACCCATATTTTGTGTTGCAGTTTTATAGGGAAATATGTACTTTATTTCAAGCAAAGATACTGTGGGAGGATGGTAATATTTTGTCTTTAATGCTGTTTAACCCATTTAGTCATTTGCTTTGGCTATATAATAAATTTTCCAACATTCATTCTGTGCTCGCACTTGATTCTCGTCAAAATTTTATTTTAATTATAAAAAAGGTATGGCTGTAGTGCTCCTAAAAGCAAAATAGTAACTTTTTTTTTTTTCTTTCTAGTTCATAATTGTCAAAGCTACGGTATTTTTGCCTTGCGCATTGCTTTGAGTTCGGCTACTTCCATGCATACCTATTTGCTTTGGCACAGATGGCACCTTTCGATATTGTCTCACGAAACATTTATTGCACCTTTTATTTATACTGATTGTCTTTATTTATTTTGCCCTATATGGACCAATTAACTGTACATTCTTGTTGCCTGCAGTGGACCGTATTGTGGGCTTAGATCAAGTCACTGGAATAACAGAGACTGCCTTTGGCTCAGCTTACAAGACCAAGAAGGGGATGTTCCGTACAGTAGGGCAGCTATACAAAGAATCACTTACCAAACTGATGGCCACACTACGCAATACTAACCCAAATTTTGTTCGCTGCATCATTCCAAATCACGAAAAGAGGGTATGTATTGTTACAGAGATTATGTTGACTTAGATACAATAACTGCTGCTTGTGTTTCTTTGGATCATGCTATGTATCTCTACTTGCTGATATAAAAACATGTTGATTTCGGTTGTATATGGATGCTGAAGAGCACTTTGATTTTTGAGTGATTAGCAATATTTCTTCAATGAAAAAATGCTAAAAGGAATGTCTGTGTATTTAGGCTGGAAAGTTGGATCCCCATCTTGTTCTAGACCAGCTCCGTTGCAATGGTGTTCTCGAAGGAATACGGATTTGTCGACAGGGATTTCCAAACAGGATAGTGTTCCAAGAATTTAGACAGAGGTACTTTACTACAGCTGGCCTTAATGTTTCAGAGATCACTTTGTTCAAATAATAATATAATAAATAATGTTTTTGTTGCTTATTAACATTCAGTCTTTATTTTCCAGGAAGAATAGATCTCTGAAACTTTACCAACATCTACTTGTTTTTTGGTTTGGTTTATAGGTATGAGATCCTGACTCCAAATGCAATTCCTAAGGGTTTTATGGATGGAAAGCAAGCTTGTGAGAGAATGGTGAGCCATTATATAGAAATATAAAACATCTAGAAAGTTTCATCATTTATGTTCCCTGTGTTAAATAAATGGATTTGGCTCTTGCATAGATCAGAGCACTGGAATTGGATCCTAACTTGTATAGAATTGGTCAGAGCAAGATTTTTTTCCGAGCTGGTGTTTTGGCACATCTAGAAGAAGAAAGAGATTTGAAGATAACAGACATCATTATATTCTTCCAAGCTGTTTGTAGGGGATACTTGGCCAGAAAGTAAGTTAATGTAGTATATTACTTTAATCCTTATGGACAAGATTTGGTGAATTTTTTTAAAGGATTTAGGTTAACCAAAATACTGCATTTAAAGTAATTTGCATGATTTGTTTACCAAATGTTTATAGTTACTTCCATATAGAAGTGTTATTATCACTTTGTACTTTAATAAGGCTTTCTTATAAAGCTAATATTTTGATATTGATAAAATGCAGAAATTCTCAACTGTTTTATAACAAAAACATTTCTTGATTTTTCTTTAGAGCCTTTGCTAAGAAGCAGCAACAACTGAGTGCATTAAAAGTTTTACAAAGAAATTGTGCTGCATATTTGAAGTTAAGGCATTGGCAGTGGTGGAGAGTGTTCACAAAGGTAGATTGATGTTCTTCTTCACCTCTGAATTATGTGATGGAATTCTTAATAGCAGAAAACTGACATTAACTTGCTGGTCTTGTGGCTTTTGATTGATTGTGTAGGTGAAGCCTCTGCTTCAGGTTACTCGTCAGGAGGAAGAACTTCAGGCTAAAGATGAGGAGCTGGTAAAGGTGAAAGAGAAACAGAGTAAAGTGGAAGGAGAACTAGAAGAGATGGAAAGAAAGCACCAGCAGGTCATTATACACAATCTGATTTATACAATGCTATTGACCTATATTTTATGTGCCTATGTGATTTACTGAACATAAATTACAGCAGAGAAAATAATTTTAGTGACAAATACAGTAACTTTTTACAACTTTAATTGGTTGTATAGGCTGATTGTCCAGCTAAGCAAAATTATTATGACTTATTAACTTGCTGTGTTACACAATACAACTTTAGATGGTATACAATAGAAAGCAGGTTCATGATAATTTTTCAAAAAAAATATAGTCACAGCAAAATTATTTTACTATTCTTGTTAGAAAAATGGACTTGGAAACTTGGACTTCAGTATTCCAAAGGGTAGAAAATATGTTGTGTTATTGCACAATTTCAGCTACAATCTCAATTTATAGCACATCATCATTTTCATCTTGCATATGACTTCTGTTTCCATAAATAACCAAAGCATTTTAAAATAAACCTGGATATTGAAAGTAGGAGACCAAAATAGTTGGCTGCATTTCTTTTGGTATATATTCCTTCTTATCAGTTATTTCCAAACTTACTTTAAACTTCTGCCTTAATAATAATTCAGAGAAAACAGTGCCAGTACTTTAACAAACACTTCCTCTAATAACATACATTGGTATCTTGTGCGAGCTATTGATATGATTTAGCAATGCTTTTGCAATATGGCAAACTATATCAAATTCCAATAGCTGGTAAATTCTGCTAAATTGTTGAGTTAATAAAGGAGAATATTTGTAGCTCAAGATTGACATGAGGGGTCCTTGGTGCTCTCTGAGCTTGCTTGTTTTCTTGCAGACATTTCATTACCCAAACTAGGTAACATCTGCTACTAGTACTGATGTTGTTACCTAGTTTGGGTAATGAAATGTCTGCAGGGAAACAAGAAAGCTCAGAAAGCACCAAGGACCACCTCAAGATTGTTACAGCACGCTAAAAGGTTGAAATATTTTCTTATCATGTTTGTAGTTGGTAGAAGAGAAGAACATTCTTGCCGAACAGTTGCAAGCAGAGACAGAACTCTTTGCTGAGGCCGAAGAGATGAGAGCTCGCCTGGCGGCCAAGAAGCAAGAGTTAGAAGAAATTCTGCATGATTTAGAGTCCCGGGTAGAAGAGGAAGAAGAACGGAATCAAGTGCTTCAGAATGAAAAGAAAAAAATGCAGTCACACATACAGGTATTGCTCAATAGGCTGATGATAGGATTATTAGAAACTCTGCCTAAATATTGGAAATATTGGTGTCTTCCATTGACACAGTACAATTATGACCATTTTCTGTTTTTCAGGATCTAGAGGAGCAACTTGATGAGGAAGAAGGAGCTCGGCAGAAGCTACAGCTTGAGAAGGTAACAGCGGAAGCAAGAATAAAGAAAATGGAGGAAGAAATCTTATTATTGGAGGACCAGAATTCCAAATTCTTAAGGTGAGGGGGGGGAAAGAAAAAAAAAGGGGGGGGGAGGGAAAAATATTCCTCTCCAATGCATCAATGTGGCCAAAATTGGGTAGTAAAGGAATAATGGTAACTATAGATAACATGCTACCTCTGGCCATTTTTAAGATTGAGAAAAGTAGCCTGCAATGATTAGACATACATTTGTTTTATTATATTAATCTCTCCTGTTGAAACATTAAAATCTGGCATACTTACTGTATTTAATAGCTAAACTACAAATCCATAAGCTAAATGCAGATAGCTTTATGTTTTTCGAAAAAAAAAGCACTGTGAAGCAGTATATAAGTCTAAATGCTATTGCTAAATGTCATTATGCTTCAGACTGTGGTATCACCTACAAAGAATTATTCTTGCTGTTTTGCTTTTGACCAAGTTTTATCATTGGTGCAACATGTGGAATTAAGAACTTCTTATGGTAATGACCGTGTCAATCCAATTGCTATCACTAATCTGATCCTTTTCAGATGAATTGAAGCTTTGTAATATTAATATTACTGATTCTACGCAAAACTTTATGGATTATTCAAATAAATTGCAGATAATTTTAGAACCTTCAAGATGACTAGCTGTAGCTTGGATTGTCTCAAACATACCAATTTACTGATGGAATAAGCTCATTTAATGAAAACCCAGGTCATTATTTCCCTTATCTGAGACTCTCAACCTTAGACTCTCCAAATATAATTGGATTAAAAATCTAGGCTTCCTAACCAACATGATACAAAGCCTCAATTCATCTGGAAATGATCAGGTTGGTGATAGCAATTGGATTGAGATAAAACACACACTAGGAGTTTTGTTAGTGATATAATTTGCATCTGCTAAATATAGAACATAAATATATTTTAGATGTCTGTTAACAACTAAATGTAAAATATATTTTTAGTTGCTCTAAAAAGTGTGAGGAGTTTCAAAATGTTTTAAAATAGTGGAGAATCTTACTTTGTTATAACCATTTTTTATAATTGGGTTGGTTGGAATAACAATTGTATAATTTGTATCCGATTCTTTGACTCTCATGTATATGTTACTTCATTCTTACTTTTACTCAATTAGGAAAAGAAATTAATGGAGGACAGAATTGCAGAATGTTCTTCACAGCTGGCTGAAGAAGAAGAAAAAGCTAAAAATTTAGCAAAGCTGAGAAACAAGCAGGAAATGGTGATTACAGATCTAGAAGGTTAGCAGTTACAAGATTTGCTATTATGGGAATAATCATTGGACAAACCAGAAGTATCCTGGTACCAAATAACAAGCAAGTTTTAACTTCTGACACAGAGTATAAAAATAAGTGCATATTGTTTTATCCAAATCAAAAGATAATCTGTAATGTCAGTTTTGAAATTTATTGTGGGACATTTATTGTTAGACAAGATACACTCCTAAGACAAAAATTAATTAGAACCATCCTTTACTACACACAGGGGTGGGTTCCTGACAGTTCTAGCCTCTTCTATAGAAGAGTTTCCACAAATCTACCGCACCATTTAGAACCGGTTCCAGCTCTCTCCCCTGCCCGTCCATACCACACTTGTCCCGCCCACCGCTCACTGATTGGCTGGCTCACTAATGGCTCTGCCCACTTCTAAGAGTCTTATCTAAATCTTAAAGTCTTAAAGCTGTCAAGTTTGAACATCCCTGGGTTTTTTTTCCTAAAGGGTTAGGGGTGCAAGGGTCTTGTAACTTGACAGTTTTAAGACTGCATGCTTCAGTGCCAGAGTTCCTGAGCCAACATGACTGGAGGAGGAATTCTGGGAGTTGAAGTCCACAAGTCTTAAAGCTGTCAAGTTTGAACACCCTGGTTTTTTTTTTCTAAAGGGGTGCAAGGGTCTTGTAACTTGACAGCTTTAAGACTTGCGTGCTTCAAATGCCAGAGTTTCTGAGCCAACATTTTGGTTGCTAAGCAAGAGAGTTGTTAAGTGAGTTTCACCACATTTTACAAGTTGGCCATGCCCACCCAGTTACATTTAACGGATAAAGTTGCTCGGATTCGGACAGAGCTGGACTCCAATTGCACGGTACCAGCCAAGGTGCCGGGGGAAGGTCTTGAGCATATTTCATGGATTGAGTTTCAACTTGTCTCTCCTGAGGAAGTGGACAAGGCCATGGGAGTGGTGAGTGCCTCCACCTGTATACTGGACCCGTGCCCCTCCTGGGGTCTTGACCAGCAGGGAGGTGACACGCGGCTGGATCCGGACGATAGTTAACACCTCTCTCCGGGAGGGAATTTTCCCGCTCCTCCTAAAGGATGCAGTGGTAGACCCCTCCTGAAGAAACCATCTCTAGACCCAGCCATTTTGAGCAACTATCGTCCAGTCTCCAACCTGCCCTTTGTTGGGAAGGTTGTTGAGAAAGTGGTGGCCTCTCAACTCCGACGGTCCTTGGATGAAACCAATTATCTGGATCCCTTTCAGTCGGGTTTCAGGCCTGGTTACAGCACGGAAACTGCTTTGGTCACGCTGATCGATGATCTCTGGCGAGCCAGGGATAGGGATCACCCCTCTATCCTTGTGCTCCTTGACCTCTCAGCGGCCTTCGATACCATCGACCATGGTATCCTTCTGCGACGGTTGCGAGAGGTGGGAGTGGGAGGCACCGTCTTTCGGTGGTTCTCCTCCTACCTCTCGGACAGGTCGCAGTCAGTGTTGGTCGGAGGGCAGAGGTCGACCCCTAGGCCCCTCAATTATGGGGTCCCCCCTCCTATTTAACATCTACATGAAGCCGCTGGGTGAGATCATACGCCGGCACGGGATTAAGTACCACCAATATGCGGACAATACGCAGTTGTATCTGTCTGCCCTGTGCCAACTCAGCGAAGCAGTAGAAGTGATGTGCCAGTGTCTGGAGGCTGTTGGAAGTGGAGGGAATAAACAAGTTGGCACTCAATCCAGACAAGACCGAGTGGCTACTGATGTTCCCTCCCAAAGATTGGCCAAGTATTCCATCTCTCAGGCTGGGGGGTGAAATTATACGCCCCTCAGAGAGGGTTTGCAATTTGGGAGTCCTCCTGGATCCCCAGCTGACTTTAGAACACCATTTGTCGGCTGTGACCAGGGGGACCTTTGCCCAGGTTCTCCTGGTCCACCAATTGCGACCCTACCTGGATCGGGAGGCCCTTCAGACAGTCACTCACGCCCTTGTGACCTGAAGACTGGATTACTGTAACGCGCTCTACATGGGGCTGCCCTTGAAGAGTGTCCGAAGACTTCAGCTAGTCCAGAATGCAGCCGCACGAGCGATCGTGGGTGCACCCAGTACACCCACGTTACACCTATCCTCCGCGAGCTGCACTGGCTACCCATTAGTCTCCGGACTCGCTTCAAGGTGCTAGTCGTTACTTATAAAGCCCTACATGGCATCGGACCTGGGTACCTGAGAGACCGCCTCCTGCCAATTACCTCCCATAGACCGATCAGATCGCACAGACTAGGCCTCCTCCGGATCCCATCTGCCAGCCAATGTCGGCTGGCGACTCCCCGGGGGAGAGCCTTCTCTGTTGCAGCTCCAGCCCTCCGGAACGAGCTCCCCGTGGAGATCCGGACCCTTACTACTCTCCCGGCCTTCCGCAAAGCCACTAAGATTTGGCTGCTCCGGCAGGCTGGGGGGCTGTTGAAATAGCCAGCCCCGCTGTAACTATGAATGTTGTGTATTTTAAATTGTTGTTTGTCTATTTGTCTATTTATCCCCTTCCTTTGTTATTGTAAGCCGCCCAGAGTCCTTCGGGAGTGGCGGCATACAAGACCAAAATACAATACATGACTGCCAAGCCACTCCCACCCGGTCACATGGCCAGCAAGCCACTCCAACAAAGCAGGCCACACCTACAGAAGAGGTTCTAAAACATTTTGAAACCCACCACTGACTACACACTATATACTAACATAATATTTTTATTCAAATACTCATATTCAAGTAATAAAACATACAATAAAAGTTTGATTTAATATTGCAAAGATAAAAGGTTGCAAGAAATCAGTAGATTCCAATATAAGTTATAAAGCATGTATGTAAAATCAGCTCTGCTAAAATATTAGAACTCTCAAGCAGCTAACATGTTCTTCAATTTTCACTGCAAAATACACAATTGGGAAGCTGCCTTCAAATAGGTCAGGAGTTTGAGGAAGAACGTTCGTTAAGAATGTCAAATTCCTTATTAGAGTAGGATTGAATTCTGGATCAATTTCTCTGATTTGCTCTCATATGATAGATTTATGAAATTTGCTTTAAGATGATTTCCCCAATATGTCAAGGATAGTCTTTTAGTTTCACATGTTTTAAGTGATCAAAATCAGCTTAATAATATTAAATGAAAAGAGATGAACTTCACTTACTCAGTTCTCTAGTTGTTTAAGACCCAAACTAACAATCAAAGAGGGGTTTCCCCTACCGTGACCCGTCAAAAGCGTGGACGGCAAAAGCGCGATCGACAAAAGCGCGCCTTTGACGTCATCACAGCGCGACGAAAAAGATCGAAAAATTCAAATAAAAATTAATAAAAATTAAATTAAAGCAAGCCGATTCACATAAAGGTAAGGGTTAGGGTTAGGGTTAGGGTTAGGTTAAGGGTTAGGGTTAGCTTTAGAGCGTTAGCGTTAGCGTTAGGGTTAGGTTAAGAGTTAGGGTTAGGGTTAGGTTTAGGGTTAGGTTTGGGGGGCTTAGGGTAAGGTTTTCGCTTTATTTTTACATTTTTCGAACTTTTTCGTCGCGCTGTGATGACGTCACAGCGCGCTTTTGTCGAGCGCGATTTTGTCCTACGCGCTTTTGTGGTGGAACCTCCCCTACCCCATTCTTTCCTACAAAATTGTACTTGGAAACAGAGCAGTGTCTAATCCTAACATCAAAAAGTACATATTAGATAACATTTTTCCATACAAGCATTTTAAAAACTGTAGTGAATCATTAATTATGAACATTGGATAAGATTTCAGTGAATATGTTCATAGAATCATTTTCATTTATTGTTATCTTGGAACATAACTTTCATTCCATTTGTTCTCTCTTCTGTCTTCTCGTAACCAACCTAGAATTTTCAGAATTGTTTGGTGGGAATACCACCAGTCCATCAAACGTCTTCAGTTTGTTTTCAAATTCTGTAGCAATAGCACTTTCAAGCCTGGAGCTAATCATAATTGAACTTTGTCTATTTTTTTCCCTACAGTCTTCAAAAATCACGAATTGTTCATCAGGGCACTTTATTTTCCTATGATCACTGTTCAGCCTTTGGCCTTTCTCATGTGCCAGCATTGAGATAGTAAAGTAACTGTCCTATCATTCCCTCCAAAGCCTTGCCTAAAAAGGGTAATCTGGGGATTGGGATCAGCATTAGGTCAAGGTGGGAGAAAGGCCCCTGCCTCAATGAGGCATTATTCTTTGGTTACTTTAAACAGGCAGAGGACAATGATTTGTCCCACAGGGGCCAAAATCTTGCTGCAAAGAACCCTGTCCACTTCCTGAGTGTACAGAAGATCAAAGGAATGACAAGCAATTTTGCAGGTGGTTACCTCAATTGCCTCATTTGTTCCTGCCAAAATGTTGAAAACCACTTTCTCTATTCTTCTCTAAAGTTGGCATTTGAAAAATGTCATATAACTTATAATTATGATAAATAAAATGATGCTAAGCTCTTTTCTAGATCAGAAAAAAATTAAAAATGCATATATTCTTGAGTTTTTTTCCTTAGTTCTATTTTTTATAACAATTCCCTGCTGCTCTTGGCACTCCCTTATAAATCATGTTCTGAGAAGAAATATTTACAGTTATATTTATCATATCAACTGCGCATAACCCACCCACTCTCCTTGGATTTAGATGCACAATTTTTGGCTATGTAACATATAACTTGGAATTCTAATTTAATAGTTAAACTACTAATTTTATGTGTTAGCAGATTTTTGTTCCCTAATTTGGAAATATTTATTCTGTTGGTCAGAATTATCAGCAAATGACTTAATTGCATAAATATTTCTGTTTAGGACTTCCAGCCAAATAGACTAAAACTGAATAACAACTGGCATGAACCATACTTTCTAAAAATACAAAAATATAGAAAGACCTTAATCTAAGGATAAATCTTATATTCCCCTGCCAATTTATAAAATAATAAGAAAAGAATCCAATATTTTTCAGAACGGGATAATGTTTTTCTTTGAAGTATCAAGAAAAGCTAAATCAGGAATGCTAAAATTTATCTTCTACTCTAGCTATATAAGGAGTGGGCTTTTCCTCATTCCCATTTCAACTTATTTTATGAGTTCCCTTATTGAAATGAAGTGATTTAAACACAAATATGATACCATGTTGGCTTTACTAAGTAAATACCTATCCTTTAACACATGGATACCACATTGCATCCAGACATTTCAAAATGTCTGGCAGGGGCTTGAATCTCCAATTTAAAAAGGGAATTTTTTTTGTAAAAAAGCAAGCTTGTGAGACTAAAAAGCAAAGAGGCACTCTCAATGCTCTACTTGGCCATTAATTGGAAAGGAAAAAGGTAACGAGGCATGAGTCTACTTGATACTTTTCAGTCATCTGCCAAAGTGTGTTGAAGCAAACAAAATAAACCAGACACGGAAACTGCTGCACTCTTAGGAGATTGGAGAAGGAAATATGCCAGGAGGTGGGGGAAGCAGGAAGGACCTGGGGTCAGGATTGGGCAGGCTTCCAAGGGAAAAATAAGCTGTTTTTTTCTCTAGAAACAGAATAGGCATTATACATTTAGTAGACGATTTTCCTGTTTTTATGTTTGGGGAGGAAGATGGGAGCCTACGGTAGTAAAAAGGGAACTGTGTGCTTGATGGGCTGTTTAACTAAAAGCATGATCCTAACATGAGGAAATAGAACTGGATTCAAAGACCGGAATTGTGCCTTAGAGGGTACAGCCCTGTATGCATGCCAAGTATTCAAATTTTACTCTAATCCCCTTGCTGCATGATTTTAGAACAGAAATATTTCAGATGAGTGGATAGGGAATATGATCTACTGAACAATTATTTTTTAAAGCTTGTGAAATTCTCTTTTGTCAAAGATAGCAGGAAAACCAAAATTGTTATTTGTTTAGAATATAATTTTGAATGCCAACTACACCAATACCAATGTAGTTTTGATAGTAACAGCTGTTTCAAGAAGTAAAGCCTCCTCTCTTCAGTTCTGGACATCTGGAGTTCAGGATGTCATATTCTGTCATCCAAGCAGTATTACCCTAATACTATAAAATCAACATTCATTGTTTGATATTTTGTTTCCTTTTTAATTTGCTGCACTTCTACCTAGTGAATCTAGAGATACTATTTTGATTCCAGTTTGGTGGGCTTTGAAGAAAAGATAAATTTATAGAATTTTAAAAGAGAAAATGGAATTAGCTTGTCTCTAAGGATCTATTACTAAAAATTCCATAAATTTTCTATTTTGATAATCTCTGCATTGATTTTTAAAATTCCTCTTAGATAATTCAAACGTATATCATAGTATTCTTAATAGGAATAAGTTTTAGGTTGTTAAACAATGATCCCATAATGACCTTTGATCTGCAGTTGTGGTAGTTGTAATACAATAACTATTAGGAACATAGCATTTTGAAGAAAGGTAGCATTCATTAACGTCTTCATTTGGAATTGATGTTACTGCCTCTACATTTTAAATTAGCAATTTGATTGCTTCATTTTTAGCAGATTGATCGAGTTTATCTTCACATATTGCATTGTTTTTGTACATTGCGTTTTTTTCTTTACATTTGGTTACTTGCAGGGTAGCATCTCCCTGATAAACCTGGCCCCATTGCTTAGACTGCATTGAGGGAAACGGTTGGTTGACCCCCATTTTGGAGAGTTTGGGGGGAGGGGGCTAGCGTTCTTAAATGGTCTCCTGCTGGAGGTTAGTTTTCTTTAATATTATTTGCCTTTTGGAAAAAAGCTGAAAACTGACCTTTTCCAGAGGTCACTTGGGTTCTGACCATGTATACTTTTGAAATTTTTTTAAATATTTTTTCTGTTTGATATGTTGTGTTGTCACATGCCATCAAGAATCTTTTATGATTGTAGCAGGATAATTACATCTAATAAATAAATCCTCCGTGTCATTATTGTTTCCTTAAAGAGCGCTTGAAAAAAGAAGAAAGACTCGCCAAGAGCTAGAAAAAGCGAAAAGGAAGCTTGATGGAGAAACCACTGATTTACAAGACCAAATTGCAGAACTGCAAGCCCAAATAGAAGAATTAAAAATCCAACTTGCCAAGAAAGAGGAAGAACTGCAGGCTGCCCTTGCCAGGTAAAATACTGACTTCCATTACATACAGTTAGCCCTCAACACACAATCATTCTCTGCAATGTCAGGAGTCTTCTGGCGTCGACTATATTCAATTACATTGTGTTAATTTGTTAGTTACTCATTAGATTGGGCAGTTGCATTGTGAACATATGTAAACACATTTACATTGTATTGGTGATATGAAGGTATCACCAATCCTATTTAACATTTTTATGAACATATGGATAACTAGGATGTTTTTTCTCATTCAGTACTTCAAGAATAGCTTTTTTGCACCCACTTCACTCTGTACTTCACTCTCACTGTTAAACTCTGTGTTGCTTACAGAGGAGATGAAGAAGTGATGCAAAAAAACAATGCGCTAAAAGTAATCCGAGAATTGCAAGCCCAAATTGCAGAGCTGCAGGAAGATCTTGAATCAGAAAAGGCTTCACGCAATAAGGCAGAGAAGCAGAAGAGAGACCTGAGTGAGGAGTTAGAAGCATTGAAGACAGAGTTGGAAGACACCTTGGATACTACTGCAGCTCAGCAAGAGCTCAGGTTAGTGAGCAGAGATGCAATGGATTTTCCAAAATGAGCAATGTTCTGTCTTGGTAAACTGAAAAAATTAGCTTCCTCTTAGAAATTGCAGTCAAAGCAAAAACTATTTAAAATTTACATTGAATCAAAACAGCATCACAGTGCTACATTCATTGTTAATTGGTTCCTGGAGATGTAATAAGTGCCAAAACAATGAGTGCCAAACAACGTTTTCCCCATAAAGAATAATGGAGTGAGAGGAGTGGTAGAGGGGGAGGGGAAGTAGGGTAGAGGGGAATGATGGAGGGAAGATGGAAAGTTGGAGGGGGGCGAAAGAAAGAGGTGTATGGAGGGTTGAAGAGGTACAGTGGGTTTTATTTTTGGGGGTATTGTTGACAAGAGGAATTGCTGTGTTTATTGTTTAATGTTGTATGGCCCCGGTTATGCACAGTATATATGTGACTGTATGTAAATGAAAAATGGAAAATAGAAACACATTTTACGAGTGGAAAAAAAAAAAAGAATAATGGAGTGAGTCACAAGGCAGCCGATACTGGCAAGTTATAGCCTTTACATTGAGTATCAAAAAACAATGAGTACTAGGATAAAAGATTTGTGTCAAAATGCATTGACCACCAAATTCATTGCATTTCAAAGAAGTTGAATACCAAGTTTACATTTGCCTAAAATATTCATATGGAAGAAAATTGCTGTAAATATTTGTTAGTCTATAGTAAATCTAGATTGTTTCATACCTCATTTGTGATAAATTTATCTCCAAATTAATAAAAAATGTACGTTGTATTTAAAAGTGTCCCTTATCATGAAACACTGTCTTGGGGAAGGGAATATAGCAAAACAGCCAAAACTAGATATTTTGTCCAAACTGGATTCTTCCAGTTTAGGATGTTACTATGGTTTATGTTTTTATTTTTTAAAAATGATAGAAAGCTGAAACCTAATTTTGTCATGCTGGCTACCTCTTTAGGACAAAGCGTGAGCAGGAAGTTGCTGAACTGAAGAAAGCCCTTGAGGAAGAAACCAAGAATCATGAAGCCCAAATTCAGGATATTAGGCAGAGGCATGCAACAGCCTTGGAAGAGATCTCAGAACAGCTTGAACAGGCCAAAAGAGTCAGTAGAACATTCACTTAAGCATGAGGAATTTCATATGAATAGGAAAATCCCCATGAATCTTATTTACATGTGAAAATCTACTGAAGCAAAACAGGACATCAGTATAAAGAGGACATAATTTAAAACTAGCTTGTGTGCAGAGTGTTTCAAATTCAAGCTACAGTGTATCAAGTTTGAAGGACCCATTTTGTGCTCAAAGCTGACTGTTTTGATCACTTCTTACTTTGAAAGCACTTTCAAAATTCTGAATTTTGAATCATATTTCAAACAGAGACTTTTGAATTTGATAGAGTTGAACTTTCCTAGTTACAGGAAAGTTTCAAAATGACTTTTCAGCATCAATTTTGCTACTGTCTTTCTTTTTAATCTTTCAATTTATTTGATAGTTTTTTTGCTTAGGACAAATACCAGTCGTCATAATACACCGGTACTTCCTTAGGTTGCACACATATTGCCATTTTTGTTCCCTTACTACAGAATTCAACAAACTCTTTTGATGTGTAGTTCAGTTTCTGCTATTTTTCATCAAATATAGTATTTACATACTTTGGAAATAATTTTCATATTATAGACAGGAAAATTCAGATTGCCAGTTGAGGGCACATCCATATTTATTTGTAGATACCACTGTGTGTCTAAATTATATGTCTGAAGAAAGGTTTTTGTTTTGTAATCTACTCTGCATTTGAACAGTGATTTATAGTCATTGTGAACAACACCTAATTTTGATTAGAAAGATTAGTGGAGATGCACAACTGGAGGCCTCGGGGCTGCATTCAGCCCATGAAAGTTTCCAGTGAAGTCTCCAGAGACTCTTAAATTGGAAACTTACTAAAATAGAACTTTTTATGTAGAAAATTATGAAACACATAATTTATTATATTAAATAGAATTTTTTTTTATCCCCCCCCTCCTTTCACATCAAGTAATATCTTTTGGAACGTGAAACACTTGACGTATATCTTAAGCTGCCTAGGTGCACTTCTTAATTGAGAAAAAGTTGCACTATAGTTTTCAAATTTATACTTCTAGGATATTATAAGTGTTACATTGTGGTAGCTTTAATCATATAATTATTTTAAATTTCAAAACTCCTGAAGTACTATTTTTTTGCGAACATTTCTTAATGCAGATTAAGTCACAATGCCCTGTAAAACCTATTAGTCTGTATGTGAAAAGAGCTAAAACAGATGTAAGAATGGAATACATGAAAGTTTAATATATGGCATTTTCTTGTAGCTTAGCTGCCATATTATGTTTCTGATGTAGCTCTGATGAAATGCACTAACTGGCTTTCTTGCTTCTTCAGTTCAAAGCAAATCTTGAAAAGAACAAACAGTGTTTGGAAACAGATAACAAAGAGCTGGCCTGTGAGGTGAAAGTTTTGCAGCAAGTTAGATCTGAAGCAGAACACAAGAGGAAGAAGCTTGATGGTCAGGTACAGGAATTGCAGGCCAAGGTTGTAGAAGGCGAGAGGCTGAGGACAGAGCTGGCAGAAAAAGCAAACAAACTTCAGGTAAAGATTTCAATTTGCAACTCTTTGGTGTAATGTAATAACTTACTAAATTGGAAAATATGTTGCAGTGTTTATCCTTCTGAAAACGTTTTCTCCAATTACTGCATATACAGTATATTTGAAATGAGGGTGTTTTATTTGAAGTGGCAGTTTTAGAATTAAGACAATGCAGGCTGCTAGTGGCAATTTGTATTGGGAATATTAGAGCGTTAATGCAGATTTTTGGCCTCCAAATGTGTGTTCCTTCTTAGTAGGGTTCTTGAAACTTGCAAGCAAATGAAGTGCCAAACGAAATCCTTTAATTCATGTATAGCACTGTAGTAGACCATATTCTCAATATGTCATAATCTGCCTTCTTCCTGCACTAAATAAATAACAGTGTTTTGAAAAAGCATTTCAATGAATTATAGTGGGAATAATGTTACATTCTGCTGATAGCAATAGCACTTGGACTTATATACCGCTTCACAGTGCTTTACAGCCCTATCTAAGCAGTTTACAGAGTCAGTATATTGCCCCCAACAATCTGGGTCCTCATTTTACCAAACTCAGAAGGCTGAGTTAACCTTGAGCCTGGTGAAATGTACTAGGGATTATTTGACTTTAAAATTATAAAAATATGCTTGTAAAATGTGCACTATTTGACATACAGATTGTTTTTCATACAGGCTTTTAAAGTAAAGGAGTATTTAGAAATGTATATAACTAATGCTGATTATACTATTCTATAAATAGCATTTATCCCAAATGGTGCATTCTTGTTTAATCATATATTCTATTAGCAAATATAGGAATGTTGCAGAATTAGGTCATGATTGCAAGAAATGCTACTTTATACAAATCTGTGTAATTGATAAGCTAACAATAGGAGAACTTACAAAATTTTCCCTAAAACCCTTAGGTTTTTCTATAAATATATCCTGTTTCTAAAGGAACATTATTTTTCCTAGTATGCATTATTTTTTCTTCTTTGAAAAGTCTTTGCCAACTTAAGTTTGAAACTGTAACCCTGATAGAATATACAAATAACGGTGATTGCAGAAGGTACTTAGAATACTGTGTAGCAGTCAAATCCAGTTTATTGTAGTATAATTAAATTGGAATCTTTTCATTCTAAATATGATATGCATAAATAAAATACGCTGTTTTGTGATGAATTATGAATGGAAAACCTTGCAGAATCTGAAGCAAATGTCCCTAAAAAAGTGAGTGCCTCCAACTGGATAATTAAAAATAGCAGTATAAAAAGATCTGTTGCTTCTACTTCTAAGGATCAAAACAATGTAGTGAATTTAAGTGCTGAGAAACACCATGGGGAAAAACATGAAAATTACACTCTTTTTTTCCCCCAAGTTGAGTCCCTTATAAATAACTACAGAAATTACTGAATAGCAATAGACATCACTTTCACTTCCAAAACATTACTCTGGATGTCATACATTTTGCTCAAATCTCTGAAAAACACTCATCCTTACAAACTAAATATTGGTATGATATCTAGATTCTTTGAATTTCAGAATGAACTGGAAAATGTTTCAAGTCTCCTGGAAGAAGCAGAGAAAAAAGGCATAAAATTTGCCAAAGATGCTGCAAATTTAGACTCTCAACTACAAGATACCCAGGTATATTTATAATTTTGGAATATAGTTTTAAAATACTTACAGTTCATCATTGGGTACCTTAATAGATTTCCAAGATATATAAATAATACAAAGGTTAGGAAAAAAATTTAGATTTAAAGCATCAGCAAAACAGAAGTGGTTTCTTAAAGTTTGTTAAACTTTGTTAATAGAACAAATCTGGGCTCCATATTTTGACCATTACATGTTTCTTAGTTATATAGAATTGCTATACAGGTAAGGAAAGGTTTCCCCTGCCCAAAAGTGCTAGTCGTTCCCGACTCTAGGGGACGGTGCTCCTCTCCATTTGAAAGCCGAAGACCAGGGCTGTCCGAAGATGTCTCTGTGGTCATGTGGCCAGCATGACTAAATGCCGAAGGCACACAGAACATTGTTTCTTTCCCACCAAAGGTGGTCCCTATTTTTCTGCTTGCATTTTTACATGCTTTCAAACTGCTAGGTTGGCAGAAGCTGGGACAAGTAATGGGAGCTCACTCTATTATGTGGTGCTAGGGATTCGAGCTGGCGACCTTTCTAATCAACAAGCTCAGCGTCTTAGCCACTGAGCCACTACGTCCCACAAGAATTGCTGTAGTACAGAGCTAAAATCCTGCATATTATAGACATTAGCCTCATGTTTCAAGTAATAGTTTGTTTCTTCTGTTTGCTCAACAGTTTTCATCACAGATTTGTCTACCACATGGTTTTCATTAATGTTTGGATGGTTTCTTAACTTTAATACCTTACTTAATTTTAATTTGCATTCTAGAGAAGAAATTACTGATTTTTATCTCTTTCTTTTTTAAAAAGGAATGGATAATGTTTCTAATGTACGTACACATGAAAAGGTTACATTTTTTTTTTTGCAATAGTTTGAGCACAAAATTCCTGATACTTAAAAGCTCTTTCTGTCATGAGATTGGTATAATGCTTTTATGATCACACTTTTGACCTCCTTTTGAAGGTTTTTTAAAAATCTTTGTTTAATAGTAGTAATAATAATTGCCACCAATGATGGGCTGTGGAATTGTAACCAATTCTGCTGATTTTAAGGTGCTCTTTCATCTTTTCTGGGATTACTGCTATTAAACTTATTAATACCATACTGTTTCTTCACAATAACTTGCTGTCTGAGGCATTTTTTATTTGACAATTGACCTTTCTGACTTTAGTACTAGTTTTTAATTAACTGTTTTAAGGTCTGGTATGATGTATCATTATCAAATTACAGTCAAATGACTTAATGTCTTTAGGTCAGTCAGGATGAACCATGCTTAAGAACTTTTCACAGCACACAAATATCCTATTGAACAAATAGATGTAGTAGACTAAGTTCAAATTTACTTCAGACCAAGTGGTAAAACGCATGTACATTTTTTATTTCTATAACAGGAACTGTTGCAAGAGGAGACACGCCAGAAACTGAATTTGAGTAGCAGGATTCGGCAGTTGGAAGAAGAGAAGAACAATCTGCAAGACCAACAGAAGAAGAGGAAGAAGCAAGGAAGAATTTGGAGAAGCATGTAATAACTCTGCAGTCTCAGGTGAGAAGTCATGACAAGTACAAGCCATAGCATCATTTTGTACAGTGTTTCATTCTGACCTGGGCTTAAGTAAGATCAGTTGAAACTGCAATTGCTTTTCCCTAATAGTTTTTACTATTTTCCAATAGAGTAGCAAGCACAAAACATCTGTAAACGTTTGGATAGGGTTGATAAATGACTTTTTGTGAATAAATTTTCATGCAGCTGTCCTCGAAAAGTCAAGTTTGTCTCATCAGTAATATAGTATATTTGAACATAAATTTGGACCTAGTTTATACAATCTTAGATAATGTGTTAATGTATGTATCATTTGAGACTTTCTTTAAGCATCTGAATGTTTTAAGTACTTTTATCACATCATGAAACTAGAGTTTTTAAATGTATCTTTCCACATCTTGAAAAGGAATTGAAAGGAATGATTCTAGTCTTGATACTTCTTGTTTTCTGTATAGTAGAGGTTTTGAAATAATCACTGGGCCAAAAACTGCATGAATAAAACTGACATGGTTCTGCCAACTTAGGGTGAATTAGGCTGTTCTGCAGCCGTAAAACTAGTTCACTAATTTTTTTTGAAGTATTAAAGATTTACTTTGCATTATAGCTAGCTGATGCCAAGAAGAAGGTTGATGATGACTTAGGGACTATTGAAGGGCTGGAGGAGAGTAAGAAGAAACTGTTGAAGGACATGGAAATTATCAGCCAACGTTTAGAAGAAAAGGCAATGGCATTTGATAAATTGGAGAAAACAAAAAACCGCCTTCAACAAGAACTGGATGACTTAATGGTGGACCTTGATCATCAGCGTCAAATTGTTTCCAACTTGGAGAAGAAGCAGAAGAAATTTGATCAGGTATGTCACTATTTAAATTATGTTGCTTTCTTCTGAAGGTTATAAGTGGCAGTTCATTATTTCCTGATAAGCTTTTCAAGTTTACAAATATTAAATGCGTCCTTTATAATATCTATCTATCAGGGGGGGTATTTTTCACTGTCCACCTGTGAAGTGTGGAGCATGTCACTCATAAAAACAGATAGTTTTGACCAAATGTTGACCGCTATGGTAGATTAAGAATAGGTGCATTTCGGCCAGGGCATGGATGCCTCAAAGCCAAGGACTTAATAGAGCTGAAAGCCAAAATGCCAACCTACTATCACAGCTTGGATTTCCACAGGATTAAGATTAGATGTTGTAAGTATTTCAAACGTTCATGTTTGGCCTGTTGAAATCAACAGATGCTGGCAGAAGAGAAGAACATATCTGCTCGTTACGCAGAAGAAAGGGACCGTGCTGAAGCTGAGGCACGAGAAAAGGAGACCAAAGCACTGTCCCTGGCACGAGCCCTGGAGGAAGCTTTAGAGGCCAAGGAAGAGTTTGAGAGACAAAATAAGCAACTCCGAACAGAAATGGAGGACCTGATGAGCTCCAAAGATGATGTTGGCAAAAATGTGAGTTGTCTAATTTTTGATATACTGAAGGTTTGAAAAAAAAGTTCTTTAATAACATATGTGAATCTGGATTTTGAATTGTTGAAAATAAAATGTTCTAAACTGGTGTCAACAACTATGTGCCTTTTAAAACATTTACAACAGAATGTTTGTCTTGATGTTGAGTATGTGTGCATTGGCCATTTTTTTGTCTCACTTTATTCATATAGCCTTCAGATTCTTTTCCGTTTGAGTGTTTTTGTTTGTGTGCTTCCTGAAGGCAGATAAATGGGTCGGGAGCCATTATAAAGCATTGTGAATGTGATTTAGCAGCTGCATTGCATTTCATTTTGAGTAAACTTAGATAGTTTGAACTGTTAGGAGTAGGAGTTGTGTTTTCTCTCTCATTTCCATTGATTCTGTTGCCATTATCAAGATAATATCAATGTATTTTATTTTGCAGGTTCATGAGTTAGAAAAATCTAAGCGTACATTGGAGCAGCAAGTGGAAGAAATGCGAACTCAGTTAGAAGAACTGGAGGATGAGTTACAAGCCACAGAAGATGCCAAATTGCGCCTGGAAGTGAACATGCAAGCCATGAAAGCACAGTTCGAGAGGGATCTTCAAGCAAGGATGAGCAGAATGAGGAGAAGAAGAGGCTCTTAGTAAAACAAGTAAGGCTTTAAATAGTAAAGTATACATTTGGTGTTGATCAGAGGTTATGGGGAACTATATGTACCCTTCTGATTTGTTGAATCATCACTAGGCTTTATTAAACTTAAAATTGGTTTTTTATCTTCTAATTTTTAGAAGCAAAAGTTCCTCTGCTACCAACATGTAGTTTAACATTTGTATTCAATCATACAAATGTTTATGTTAAATGTTTCCCATGTATATGTGTCCTTAGTCCATTCCTTTGAACAAGCGATAATAAACCTTCTCCAGATTCCAATTTTTTTGCAGTTTAACGTGTTGTTTTACCCATATCTTAATTTGTCTTAAATCTTAACTGGCTAGAAATTCTGATTACTATAAATGTCTATGAAATCAATTTTGATGAGACACCATTATAAAAGTTCTTCTGAGAGAACGCCTCATGGTCTTTTGGTATCAGAATTTATATAAGATCTTGATTTTTTAAAATGTGCATTTATATTGTATGTATGTATAGTAGTTAGGATCCTTGTAACAATCTGTGTTCATCCAAATCCTACTAGATCTATAGCTAGATCTTCTTTAATGCATCATATAACACGTGACTATATCTGAGGTGAATTAAGATACATACAATTGAATATGAATTCAGGAATACATGTTTATTTTATTTAAATTAGTAAAACAAGTGGAGATTCATGTTTCATCTACAAGTAACATACTGTTATTGAGTTTCTATTGGCATCTGCTCAAAAGCTATATTGTTTTGATTTAGAAAATAAAGAACTGATACCATTATTTATAAAAATCAGACACCCAGGAAAAAAATATCCTGGAAAGAAGAAGAGAGTGTTATACAAATGCCACATACTATAGAAAAATGTGGATTTCAGTGACACAGTGAGATTTCTCTTAAGGGAGCTGTGGGTATATATGTTTGGGATACTTGCCAACAATATTTTGCCTATCCCTGAAGTAAAATGTGTTCCCCAGCCAGAGGTATGACAATTCCTTTTGACTCCAAGGAAGTTCCATGGAAAAATCTAAGAAAGCATATCTTGTGAGGCGCTTTATAAGCATGGTATCTGGCACAAGATATTCCTATGGGGCATTTATAAGCATGATAGCTAGCACATTTGAGTGCTATATGTGAACATCCCTAAATTGAAATATAGTCCAGAAAAATATAAGTAGGATAGGGATCTGTATATCTTCTATAGATATGTAATCTGCATGAAATATTGCATTGCAGAAACAGGTGGTTGTGTTCTTCTATTTAGCTTCAGAATGTCCAGACATTTACAGTAGCCTTGAGAGTCGTTTTATCAACCTTAATCTTTATGCTACCTGCATTGCTTTTCTAAACAAATCAGAACTGAATTGAATAAGCAATAGATTGGCCATGGCTATCGTGTTTCAGCCTGGGAAATACAACAAAAATAGTTATATTCAGTTTATTGTTGAGTTGCATCTCAGGCAATGTGTATGGGAGCAAAGTTGTGCATGTTAGCTGAGTGCAGCATGGATAGCAGCATGGAGTCCAATGCAGTCATGAGAAGAGCAGTGGAAGAAAGGCAGGCATGGTTAGCAATAGTGTAGGAATTAAACATATCCAAGAATACTGTAAGTCAGTTTAGATAGTATTACTCAGAGTCTAGGGCCAGAGCAGGAAGCAGAGATACAACAATGCAGGCCTAATTTTAGTGAGTTGTTTCCAGTAGATGTCCATTTTCTGGCAGCTGTTCTTAAATAACCCAGCTACAGGCATGGCTCATTTAAGACCATTGTCATCCTTGCTCTTCAAAATCACCTTTGCTCGTACACAAGCTCAAGTAGTTGATTGTCCTTTGAGTCTTAAGGTTAGTAATTTGCTGGATTAGCCTCTCAGCTTCTGAGAAGTTAGAATAGCCCATTTATGGGCTCAAAATAGTTCAGAAGCTTTCTTTGCAGTTATGTTATTAAGCCATTATCATTGCTTGACTAAGGGTTTTGTTTTTTGCATAATTGATCATAAATTTAGTTTTTCTTTGAAGAATGAATAGATGACATAAGGCTTCATTATCTTAATTTGGAAGCAGGTGAACCATAAACAAATATGCTATATTGACCTCAGTATGAAGTTTTAACAATTACGGCTAATAGTTTTGCTTAAATACAATTTTAATAAGCTTTTATTTTGGCAGGCTATTTTCCTTAAAAAGTAATATTGATTTCTAAAAAGTTACTTTTTCCCTTTATATAGTTTCTTACAGGGCATCAAGGAACTTACAGTTGATATTACTGTGCAATTATATAAATCTAGGGATATATTTCTTGAACTTTTTTCATCCTTCATTTTGGTTGATTTCAACTAATGCTTAATCTGGAATTCAGAAGTCTATCTTACCATGTGTCCTTAATTTTGTAGGTTCGGGAACTGGAAGCAGAACTGGAAGATGAAAGGAAGCAGCGGGCGTTGGCTGTGGCATCCAAGAAGAAAATGGAAGCAGATTTGAAAGACTTGGAAGCTCAGATTGAGGCAGCAAACAAGGCCCGTGATGAAGCCATCAGGCAGTTGCGCAAATTGCAGGTGAACAAAGCAACTCTTAAAGGAACAAGGGAGCTTGTCCTTAAATTTATGAATATGGTCTCTGCAAAATGTATTAATCTTTATTTAATAGAAAAGTGAAATTAGGTGAATATATTTTGTGATAAGAATAATACTATATACTCTGGGTGTATAGATTAGACTGAAGCTATATAGTTAGCTTCTCAATATTCAGGGGGGGAATGTTTTTTTTTAATCTTCCAGGCTCAAATGAAAGATTATCAACGTGAATTAGAAGAGGCCCGTGCATCTCGAGATGAAATTTTTGCTCAATCAAAGGAAATGAAAAGAAGCTCAAAGGTCTTGAAGCAGAAATTCTTCAACTTCAAGAGGTATGAGGTTAAGTGCTTCATTTGGGAAAAATTGCCAGTGTTTAGCATCCCTATTCTGCAAGATAGAATTCTGGAAAAAGGAACATGTTTCTACAATTTAGATAAAAATATTTAAAATTTGGAAGATGGGCAGAAAAATATCTTAAACTATAATATATTGAAAAATCTATTGGATCATTTTTGAAGGAACTAGTTCCCAGTTGCACAGGGTGTCTAATAGTTAAGCACCAGAGACAAGTGTATTTATGTCAGTAATTATACTGGATTCTGAGCCATTGAGCATGCTGTATTAGCTCTCTGTCAAATATCTGAAAATGTCCTTCCTGGCCAAGGTTTCTGAGATGTTTTCTTTAACTGTCTTTTCAGGAACTTGCCGCTTCAGAACGAGGCAGGCGACATGCAGAGCAAGAGAGGGATGAACTGGCTGATGAAATTGCTAACAGTGCCTCTGGAAAGTAAGTTGGCTAGATGAACATTTTGCCAACTGCAGACCCTAAATGATGTGTGCTGATGCTGTTGCAGTGTAAGAACTGATTACAGTGGGAAAATTCATGGCTTAGATTTGTAGTTCCTTGTATCGCTTCCATGTCTCCATAGGTCTGCCTTGCTGGATGAGAAACGCCGCTTGGAAGCCCGAATTGCACAACTGGAAGAGGAACTGGAGGAAGAGCAAAGCAATATGGAGCTTCTCAATGACCGTTTCCGTAAAACCACTCTACAGGTACTCTCTTTGGTTGCCAAGTCTTGCTCAAACATTTTGTTGGCTTCTCCAGGTAAGGGGCGATAGACCTAAATAACTGTGCTTGTCTTCCTGAAGATTGACACGTTGAATTCTGAGTTGGCCTCAGAGCGGAGTGCTGCCCAGAAGAGCGAGAATGCCCGTCAGCAGTTAGAAAGGCACAACAAAGAGTTGAAAGCAAAGCTTCAGGAGCTGGAAGGTTCAGTCAAATCCAAGTTCAAGACAACCATTTCAGCACTAGAAGCAAAGATCGGGCAACTAGAAGAACAGCTGGAGCAGGAGGCAAAGTAAGCAGTGTTTACGAAAAGAGAACTTTCAGAAGAGGGAACCTTGAATTATAGAAAGTAACTTGTTCAAATTAGGACAAATATATGTGGTTCCACCGCTCAACATCTTTTTAGGTAAGCTAGATGATTCAGCAGGGGATAAGCTTTGATGATGATGTAAGAATTTTGAGGGTCTTATAATCACATTTTTTCCTTTATTTTTATAGGCATATTTAAGGTAGATTTTACCTCCTATTTGTTTAACGTGGGAGACTAATGAGTTTTTAAAAATGTATTAAAATCTTCCTAGAACACGACCTTCCCCATTGCTTCCTTTCTCACTTTAGAGGGACATAATTGCTGAGATAATTTTTATCTCAACATTGATTTCTTCCACTTTTCACAAATTAATTGAAAACAAACACATTTCCAATGGGGAACATAGGAGTTTGATATAAGGGTTACTTTGTTCCTGACTTGTTTTAAACTTTTACACATAACTTTACAAATACAGGTAGTCCTCAACTTACAGCCACAATTGAGCCCAAAATTTCTGTTGCTGTGTGAGAAGTTGTTAAGTGAGTTTTGTCTATTTTACAACCTTTCTTGCCACAGTTGTTTTTTTTTTTTTTTTTTCAGGAGAAATTTCCTGTTTATTTCATTTTCATTTTCATTTTATACAATCACTTATATACTGTGCATTTAAAAAAAAAAGGAAAATCAATGAACACAACTCATCTTCCACCATAGAAAACCAACATAGCACTTCAATCCCCCATACACCCTTTCTTCTCCCCCTCCAACTTTCATTTCTCCCCTCCAACATTCCCCTCTTCTACTTCCCTTCCCCCTCAAACATTCCTTTCTCCCCTTCCCTCCATCTCACCCTCCTTACATTCCCCTCTCACTCCCTCTTTACTTCTCCCTCTTCTTCCCTCTACTCCTCACTTTGGTGTATCTCTACAATTCATTAATCTATTCAGTTTATATTTTACTCTAAAATTAAGAAAAATGAAAAGAAAAAAGAGAAAATAAAAGAAAAAAAGAAAAAAAAAAAAAGAAAAGAGAGCAACAGTATACAAGTGCATTCTTATTGTTCTGAAAATTGGGACTGTTTCCACCCTCCACCCTCCCCCCCTAAACCCCCTCCCTAACCCCCTTTCGGCTTCCCAGGTCCCATACCCGGCATAACTTTTTATCAAGCACAGTCTGGAGTATATTAAAATCAAATAACTTTAGAATTAAAAGATAAAAGATAAATGAAAAACAAAAAAAAAGGAAATAGTAAAAAAAGAAAAAAAAAACCACACACACACACACAAAAGGAAAAACGGGAAAAATCAACAAATTCTCTACATTAAACTCAGCTTCCCATCATTTTTAAATCTTAAACAATGTACCTCATTCCTAATTTCAGTTATTTTATTACTTGCAGGATTTCAAACTATATTGAAACCAAGTAAGTTAATTAAATGGAATTCCATCTTTATCTAAATATCCAAACCTTTGATTTATCTCTTTTACCTCCTTCTCTATTAAACCATTTAAACATTCAAATACTTCTCTCGGTTTCCTTTTCCAACTCCTCCCATCCTGCCTTTACCCGTGTCCATATATATATTTTATTTTCATCCGTACTCCTCTTATATTTGCTTCACCTTCCTGCAGACTCTATAGGTATATCTTTCCAAACATTATATTCAAATAACAATTTATACAAAGATCAGCTTACTTTCTGTCTCAAAATAAACTCTACTTAAACCTTCACTACCCTCCCATCTACCCCACACTTCCCAGCTCCATTCAACCCGAACCACAATCCAAGAAGATCACGATCTCCGCTCTCCTCACCCTAAAAAATAAATCATGAACAATTAAGTAGAAATTCAAAGTTATCCATCGAGTCCTGTTTAAATCCCATACAATATATTCCAAAATCATCGCCACTTCTTTCAGTCTCTTTCAGTCTCAATGTCTCTTCGTCAGTATGCAGCTATACCGTTTTACCCAAGACAGAAATCACAAAGTATTATTCAGATTAAAAATTAAGCAAATTTTTAGAAGCATAACTAAGTCTTTATTCTCTACTCTTCTGCCCTTCCGGAGGGGGAAAGCAATGCCTCTCGCCTTTACAAATACAGGTAGTCCTCAACTTACAGCCACAATTGAGCCCAAAATTTCTGTTGCTGTGTGAGAAAGTTGTTAAGTGAGTTTTGTCTATTTTACAACCTTTCTTGCCACAGTTGTTAAGTGAATTACTGCAGTTGTTAAGTTAGTAACAAGGTTGTTAAGTGTATTTTGTATTTCCATTGACTTTGCTGGTCAGAAGGTCGCAAAAGGGGATCACATGACCCTGGGGCACTACAACTGTGATAAACATGAGCCAGTTGCCAAGCATCCGTATTTTGGTCATGTGACCATGGGGGATGCTACAATGCTCCTAAGAATGAAAAATGGCTTGGCCTATAAGTCACTTTTTCCAGTGCTATTGTAACTTTGAACGGTCACTAAACAAATTGTTGTAAGTTGAGGACTACCTGTATTAATCCCTTTGCTTTTTTATTTGTAGAAAAGTGAAGAGATAAATATTAAATAAGTAGGAAGAGAGACTGAATGATTAAATACCTGTGGTCAAAATCCTTATTTTTTCCTAAAGATAAAATTTATTGTTTTCATATTTAAGCCCTATTTAAGCTTTTCTGTGGATAGACATGAAATCTGATAACTTAATTACTCAATTATTACTTAATTATTTCTGCTTTCATTAATTTCTTTAGAGAGAGAGCAGCAGCCAATAAGCTAGTACGCCGCACAGAGAAGAAACTGAAGGAGGTATTTATGCAGGTGGAAGATGAGCGCCGACATGCAGACCAGTACAAGGAACAGGTGAGGAGGGGCTGCCTGCTCTGCTTAGAACCACAGCTACTAAAAAAAACCCTTTCATTTCATGCTTGTTATGCATAAAGAGATAGTAAGTTGTTTAAAGCACCTTTCTTAGGCATGGCTAGAGGTCATCTGATCAGTGGAAATGGCCTGATTCATATAGATCTAACACAGGTCAGGAGTGAGAATTTGGATGGGGGAAATGAAGCTCAGTTTGTTTGTAATATTGCATGGAAAAGTATACATGGCCATAACTTTTGGTTAGTTTAGGTCTTCAGAAATTTGTAGGAAAGTTAATGTCAAAAACTAGGCAGTCAGTTTTAACAGAAGCAAGAGTCTTGTTAGTCAGTTTTATGAAAAGGGAGCTAGGTTGACACTGAATGTGTTTCCATCTGGCTATGAGTGGACGTTACAACTAAGCCTATAAGCAATGAAATATATTAAGTTGCATAGATGATGCAGAACAGTTTCGGGATACGCAGATCCTCCCAAACATTACCTGAAGTGGAGGTAACTTTTCCTGCCATTACTAAATGAGCAGCCCATGGCATCAGAATAGTCATTTTAACTGGACAAATTCCCTAAAAATTCCCTGTGAATATGACATGAAGATTACAAATCAAAAAGTTCCTACTCTTGAGGAGTTCAGGCCACTCAGTGGGTTGAAAGGCAGTGTGAAAGCATGACAATAAGTGGAAGGTTGTTCAGTGTTTCGTTAATCCCTTGTTTTGATAATCTCTCTAGATGGAGAAAGCTAATGCCAGGATGAAGCAGCTCAAGCGCCAGCTAGAAGAAGCAGAGGAGGAAGCCCACGTGCTAATGCATCACGTCGTAAACTTCAGCGTGAATTAGATGATGCTACAGAAGCCAGTGAAGGCCTTAGCCGAGAGGTCAGCACTCTGAAGAACAGACTAAGGTGAGTTATGGGAAAGAGAGAGCAGAGGAGTTTGGGTATATACCACTATGTAACTTCAGGAAAAGGTCAATCTGAAAATGAATGGCAGTAAAAGGTTAGGTTAATCCTCATTTCCAGTTGCTGCCCTCTCTCGATACTTTGTCCTCATGGTCTGTGACTTAAAATGTAATGCTATTAGTAAACCAGAAGGGAGTGTCATGCTTCCAAAGATTTGTTAATTGGCTTGTGCTGTTTTCATATCCTGGAAGTTGGCTGCTCATTAAGTGACATCTCATTTGTAGAACTCCCATGTCTTCGGCTAATTATAAGCGCAGATGAAGAGGTTTGTAGCTCCATCTCCAGTGCAAATAATTGTTTGCCCTAGTGCTGTACATTTATTCATTTATTTATTTATTTGTCAAACATGTACAAGATAACAAGTATAGGTATGAACATAAAACATGAACAAAGGAAGTACATGCAGATAAATGGGGACAGTAAGACAGGGACGTTAGGCATGGCTGTGCTTATGCGTGCCCCCTTTATCGACCTCTTTAGAACAGGGTGAGGTCCACGGTAGACAGTTTGAGATTGAATATTTGAGATTTATGTAGAAGCACACTGTTGTGATTAAAAACAAAAGCGGTTAAGGGAGGGGATTGATTTGCGCTGATGGGAACTTAGTGTATGATCAATTATACAGCAGTTTTTTGGAGCGTTTCTCCTTAAAAAAAAAAAGACTTTGTGCTGCAACAATCACTTACTGTGTCCTCTTGCAGGAGAGGAGGCCCGATCACCTTTTCTTCCAGCCGATCTGGAAGGCGCCAGCTGCACATTGAAGGAGCTTCACTGGAGCTTTCAGATGACGATGCAGAGAGTAAGGGGAGCGATATCAATGAACCTCAAGCTGCCCAAATTGAGTAGAGTGTCCCCGCTGTATTAAAACTGCCAACATTCCCGGAGTGTGACTTCTTTCCATATGTTTGAGAGAAGAACTTAACTGGCCACCAAATTGCTTCTGTGGCCTAGATCTGCCTTAGGCAAAACTGGCATAGCATTAGGTCATGTATTGCAGGTCAGTCCAAGCATTATTGCTGCCTGGCTTTGCCATATTGTAAACTGTTTTGGATATAGGTACCACTACTTATATGTATTAAAATATCTCTGTTCAGTGCTTTTTGTTTCAAAGTATCCATTGTAAAGCCATTTTTCTAAGGCACTGAGTGATAAGCGGGTCCAGCCTCTGTCCCAGGCAGAAACTTCTGGCAGCTGGCTATGCCTTTTTGCTATGCATGCATAGCTACCTAGCAGTGGCACTCCCTTCCTGTGGGTTTTCTTCCCTACTTATTTACAAGACCTGGTTCCTGTCACTTTTCTGGCTGACCCAAGGTCACCTGACTTTGAAAATGTCCCAAGGAGCTTTAGATCACATTATAACTAGCCAACTGCTTGTTCTACTTAATGAGCCTTTGCCCACCTTGGCAAACTGATGTCTTCCTGCTCCGGACATCATGAATAGTCGGTTGATCTGGATAGGATGCTGATGATTCTCTGTCTGAATCATACTTCCATACAAGTTGGATAGCCTCAGCATGGAAGTTGAATGAATTCTCCCAGAAGCAACTGTTTTCTTCCTGAAAGACTGGGGATAGGAGTGCAAGCTGAAGTTCTTGCCAGCTTTCTTGGTGCCCATCAGTATATGTTTGCTAGAGGTAGCAAATGGACACTGCCTGTAAATGAACACACCAGTGGAGCTACCCTCGCCCCATTTTCAGCTTTCACTTGGGTGAAATGCATTTAGCTAGCGTCGTTTTTGTCCTAGCTAAGAATTGACATTTACAGAAAGTGCCTTAGACACTGCAGTACTAAGACAATGTTTCCTATAATTTGCCTATAACAATGATTCAGTGTATTGATTTTTTGATCATATCATGCTGCATCTCCTAGTACAAGTGGTATTATCAATCTCCCGTGATAAGAATGAATCAGTGTTAACTACAGAATCTTGAACTCTTGCAACATGCTTGAAACAATATTTCTCTTTGGTTAAAAGCTTTAACATATGTTACAAAGCTTTTGTTTTTGTGCATTTGGATATTCTTATTCAAACTGGCTGTTGACCACCAGGCATCTGACTGCAAATACCTTGTTTCTTTGTATCCCCATATTTTTAGACAACGATTTTTTTGTAAAAACAATAAATTTATTCATTCTAGAGACTCATAAACGTTTGTTTGTTTTTTTAAAAATAAAAATGGCCTTAAACAATACCAAACACTCTGATGTTTTTGTTTCATGCAATTCAGAAGTGACATCTTCTCTAAAGATAAGGAGCAAAGTGAGTTTTAGTCAACATTGAATTTACCTCAAATCTGTTATTTTAATAATTCCTTTCCTAAATGATTTGTTAACATTAGAAAAAAGTGAATTCACTTGTAAAGCAGCACACTGGGAGAGACAGTCATAAATGTACAGAAGAATATGTAAAGCAGAGATACAGCGACTGAAATACTACATACCGTATTTTTCGGCCTATAAGACGCACGCCCCCCCCCCAGCACTCTATAAGACTATGCATGCAATTTTCTTGACAAAAAATGGACCCATTTTCATGAAAAACGGGCCATTTTTTGCTCGCTTTTGCCCCTTCCCTTCCAGGAGCACTCTGCAAACACCACCACCCCCAAGGCTATTCATGCCTTTTTAAAAAGGGGGGGCTTGTTTTCGTGAAAAACAAGCCGTTTTGGGGAGGTTTGCAAAGTGCAAAACCTTTTTTTTTCTTTTGGAAAGCACTTTGATTGATGAGAATTAGATTGATCAAGTGCTGTGCCAGCAGAAACAAAGTCTTAGGTGCTGCAGATTGCCAGTAATTTCCTTCTCCAGCACATGGATAAATACACCTGGAAACATCTACCTACCTACCTACTCTCTCTCCCTATCTACCTACTGTATTTCTCTCTATCTCTTTCTCTAGCCCTCTATCTACCTACCTAACTACTCTCACTCACTCACTCTCTCTCTCTCTCTCTCTCTCTCTCTCCCTCCCTCCCTCCCTAACTACCTACTGTATTTCTCTCTCTTTCTCTCCCTCTCTATCCCTCTTATCTATCTACTTTTTTTTAATTTGCCTCTTCAAAACCTTGGTGCATCTTATACTCCAAAAAATACAGTAATTTGAATATGGATACTCCTCAGGTTGCTATGATAAGCTGGAGTGGAATTTCCATTATTAAGCAATGCGATCATAAACTGCAATATCATATGACAACATTACTTAGTGATGGCTATCCCGGCAATCCCTGTCACCATTGCTAACCAAATCCCACCGGATGTTAGATGAGAACTCATTCCTGGTTTGGTCCATTCCATCTCCAAGCCTTGGTAAGGTAAGAAACTCTCCTGTTCAACCTCCCCCCCCCCTCCAATCCTTCTCATCTCTGCTGTTACGGCAACCCTGCACTCAGCCAGCCCCCATGCTCTGTTTGCCCTGCCACCCTCAGCTAACCTTTGCAGTCTTCCTGCTACTTGACAAGGCACATCCAGCCTAGTCCTTCACAAAAGGTAGTTATGGGCATACCAACCTTCCTTCCTGAAGCCATCCTAATGGCTTTGTCCAAATTGCATGCATCTTTCTTACGAGGTTGTGGAAGGCAGAGTACAGAGCAATAGGCTTAAGTGGAATGCAAGGCTAGGAAAGCCCAGGGCTGGCAGAGGCAGTGGAATGCAGGGTGGCCAAAAGGCCAGAGATGGGTGAGATAGGTGGGTGGGAGTTGAAGCACCCCGTGGTCATAATTGCTTTGGGCTGCCAAACACCTGAATTGTGATCATTTTGGACACATTCTGTAAGATGGCAGCTGAGCAAATGAATGCTTGCTGGCACTTGCTGGGGTGCAAGTGGAGTTGCTTTGTAAATCGTGATCACAAGTCAAGGACTACCAGTGTAGGCAACCTTTGTTGATAGACAATCAGCTATGTCAACTTCCCTTTGTTCATTAATTTCATTCCTATCACCTGCCTATCTGTAGGGCAGCACAGCACAGTCTCCATCAGCAGCTACTTTAGCAAATTAGATGCATGGAATATCACTCAAGACCTAAGTGACATTAGATGGCAGCCTAATAGGACTGGATGCTTCTCCCAAAATAAATAGGGCAGGGCATATCATCTTATCACAACATTTAGAGTTCTCAAAAAATGATAGGATTCTCAGGACCCGAATTTTTCTTTTATGGGTAACATAAAAGAAAATGATGTTGCTGAAAGAAATACTTAACCATATTATGCTAAATTTTTTGAACAATAGTTAATCCCGTTCTGCCTTCCTGCACCTTTTCTGATAAATGGAAACTAAACTAAAACAATTGTATTATGGTGGTGCAGTGGTTAGAATGCAATATTGCAGGCTAATTCTGCTGACTGCCAGCAGTTCCGATTTTCACCAGCTCGAGATTGACTCCGCCTTCCATCCTTCTGAGATCGATAAAATAAAGACCGCAGATTGTTGGGGAAAATATGCTGACTGAACCGCTTAGAGAGGGCTTTTGTGAAGCAGTATATATGTCTAAGTGCTATTGTTATATACCTTTCCAATATTTCAGTGTTATTTTCAAATTATTTCATTACTTGCATTATACCTTAATTTTGTAACTATACTGTATAATTACTATTTCTTAAAAACCCTCTTCCCAACGTAAGCAAGGGCATTAATTGAATTTGGCTGACAATTTCTCATATTGGCAGGGGCTTGTCTTACTCAATTTTCATCTGAAACATAATCCCTTGACACACTTCCTCCTGTATCTTTTTGTGGTCTTTAGGACACTCCGAACTTCTATTACCAGTCTTCCATTTGGTAACGCTGATATACTGCAATGGGTCTGCTCTAGACCATTAAGTATTCAAATGTTCTAAAGTTGCCAAGTCCAATATGGTATACCAGCCTTTTTGTTTCTCCAAAATCTGGTTCGGTCTTAATGATTGCTTCTCTTCCTGCTAGCAGTCCCATTTTACTCCCTACCCATCCACTACACTTTCATGAGACACATTCTCTTTGTTATTAAGTTTTTATTCTAGTGGACAACTATGACTGCCTGGGTCATACTTTCAGATGTATTTCCTTACCAGATTTCTCAATGCCTTTAAAAAGTGACAGAGCTTCTAATGTACCACCTTCCTGGAAAAGTTGGGATCCAGTCAAAGGTGCATCTGCCTTGAAAATAGCCCATCTGAATTGTACAGACTGGTCAAATGTTTTGTTAAATTTTGTATTACGTCAATTTGTTTTATGATAATTTTTATACGATTTGTCAAATTTTAATTCCACATCCCATATTTTGAAAGTTAGCCCATGTGAGGTACGTTGAAAACATTTTGTTCTATGGTGCACCATTTTTCCCAATTAAAAGTTATAGGAGAGTTTCAGTAGTATATAGATTTTTCCAGGATGCATGAGAGTAGAATAAAGTACTGTAAATGTCTAGACTCTATACAGTCACATAACAGTGGAAACATTAGTTTTTATGAACACAGCTAATCAGCCAACTATACGGGAACAGTATGACTGGTCCTAAAATCACTTTCAGAAAAAGGGGCCGAGATTACAATAAATTCCTTTTAATTCAAAGGCAGAAGCTGATCAAAGAGCCTTCAGAGGGTGTCTGCATCTCTGAGGACGTGAACAGAGTATGCCTCCGGTTCATATCAGTGAAAGTATGCATGGGAAAATGATGACTGCCATGGCTGGTTAAATCACTAATATCAATCATAGGAAGAATGAGTTCTAAGTGTCCCATTCCAGATCAGGAGGCATGAGTGGAACGCAATGATTTCTCCCTAAATGTCTGGACATTGTCTCGAGATCCATTACTGCCCCAAATCCCAGAAAAGCTATAACTGCCCTGGAAATTCGGTTTAGCTGTTCTTGAACAGATATTCAAGATTTGGTAATACAGGCCATCTTGGTCCCCAGATTTGTCACCACTATTAACTATCCATTCACTGGACAAGATTTTGAACAGCACACTGGCAACAAGAGTCCTTGAAATATCAGGCTTTCTACAGGCAAGGCTGGGGAGGGGGCCAGCAGTGAACAGCGGCATAGACAGATGACTTCTTTTGGCTCCATTCTTCAGGATTATGAGCAAACTACTTTCAAGCCATTTGTATGTGCTCTTGGGGACACAACTCACTTCCCAGTACATTGTGTTATGTAAGAATTATCATTAGAACTACAGGTTTTAATTTAATACTCCACTCTACCTCAAATGTTTCATCATTCTTACCTGCAAGCCTTGAGTTAGTGGACTAGAGTTAAAGGTGCTCAGATCCCTACTTTATATCTTTCATTTCTAAACTCAATTGAACACAAGATAGTAACCTGCCTGCTGCCCAGTCCCATTCCTCCTGAGAATATGCCTGACTCAAGCTGAATATGCTCAGTGCTCAACCTACTTCAAATGCATATTGGAGAGGTGAAGGACTCATGGTTTGTCTCCAAAGAAGAAATCACAGGAGTGTTTCAAACTCTATAATTAACAGATCCTATAGGGCGGGGGTCAAACTCATGTCATCACAGTGGGTTTCAGGCCTGGTTACAGCACGGAAACTGCTTTGATCACGCTGATCAATGATCTCTGGTGGGCCAGGGATCACCCCTCTATCCTTGTGCTTCTTGACCTCTCAGCGGCCTTCAATGCCATCGACCATGGTATCCTTCTGCGACGGTTGCGAGAGGTGGGGGTGGGAGGCACCGTTTTACGGTGGTTCTCCTCCTACCTCTCGGACAGGTCGCAGTTGGTGTTGGTCGGAGGGCAGAGATCGACCCCAAGGCCCCTCAAGTATGGGGTGCCGCAGGGTTCCGTCCTGTCCCCCCTCCTATTTAACATCTACATGAAGCCGCTGGGTGAGATCATACGCCGGCACGGGATTAAGTATCACCAATATGCGGACGATACGCAGTTGTATCTGTTTGCCCCGTGCCAACTCAGCGAAGCAGTAGAAGTGATGTGCCAGTGCCTGGAGGCTGTTAGAGTCTGGATGGGAGCAAACAAGTTGGCACTCAATCCAGACAAGACCGAGTGGCTTCTGACGTTCCCTCCCAAAGATTGGCTAACTATTCCATCTCTCAGGCTGGGGGTGAAATTATACGCCCCTCAGAGAGGGTTCGCAATTTGGGAGTCCTCCTGGACCCACAGCTGACTTTAGAACACCATCTGTCGGCTGTGACCAGGGGGACCTTTGCCCAGGTTCGCCTGGTGCACCAATTGCGACCCTACCTGGATCGGGAGGCCCTTCAGACAGTCACTCACGCCCTTGTGACCTCAAGACTGGATTATTGTAATGCGCTCTACATGGGGCTGCCCTTGAAGAGTGTTCGAAGACTCCAATTAGTCCAGAATGCAGCCGCGCGCGATTGTGGGTGCACCAAGGTACACCCACATTACACCTATCCTCCGCAAGCTGCACTGGCTACCTATTAGTCTCCGAATCCGCTTCAAGGTGCTGGTCGCTACCTATAAAGCCCTACATGGCATCGGACCTGGGTACCTGAGAGACCGCCTCTGCCGATTACCTCTCTCAGAGCCAATTAGATCTCACAGGTTAGGTCTCCTCCGGATTCCAGCTCGCCAGCCAATGTCGGCTGGCAACTCCCCGGGGGAGAGCCTTCTCTGTTGCAGCTCCGCCCTCTGGAACGAGCTCCCTGTCGAGATACGGACCCTTTACTACCCTCCCAGCCTTCCGCAAAGCCACCAAGTCCTGGCTGTGTCCAGCAGGCTGGGGGTCTGAGAAACCTACCTCCACGGAAATTGTGAATGTTGGCTTTGTTTTTAAATGTTGTCTTTGTCTCGTTTCCCCCTTTCCCTTGTCTTTTGTGAGCTGCCCGGAGTCCTCCGGGAGTGGACGGCATACAGACAAATAAATGAATAATGAATAAATGAATGAATGAATGAATGAATGAATGAATGATAAATAAATAAATAAAGCATGTGACTTATCAGGACTTTATTCCCCTCACTAAAACTGGGTGTAGGCATGGACAGCGTGTGACACATCCGCCCCGTGGGCTGGGAGTTGACAGCCCTGCTATAGGGTAATGGTGAATTCTTCTGGATTCACAACAGCAAATTACAAAGCTCCCTGTAGATAGTTAACTACAAAGCTGGCAGAAACCATGAATAATACAAAACATAGAAGAGATAGGTTTGTCTCCCTGATATGGGCTTCAGCTAAATTGGGTCACATAGAGTGCTGTTACACTGACTCAACCTGGTCATACTACGCTTTTCTGAAAGCTATTGCTTCGGTGACAAGGAAATATAGTTGGATTTACATGAAACATCTTTTTGATCACTAGAAGATGGACAGAACACACTCATTTTTTAAGAAGGGGAATAAAAGAATTATCTACATATTCTCTAAATGATAAATCATATCTAAATGATTAAGATACAAGATACTTTATAGGGTATGTACTACATTGTATTTCCACTTTTCCTACCTACCCGCTAAGTTTGCTACTAACATAAATAAGGGAGTTGAACCCAAACTTAACCAAAGGTAACCAGAGATTGGTGAGAGGGATTTCCTTAAAATAACCTTTTCTCTTTTAAGATCAGTGACGTGCGGTGAGGTTATGGCTGGTGAGGCAGACCTCTCCCCCGGGCCCTGACATCCCAATGTTTAAAGCGCTTCTTTCTTTGCCTACTTGAGCTCTGACAGGCGGGCGAAAGAAAGACAGCACTTTAGACAGTGGGATGTCGGGGGAGAGGAGAGAATGCCTGAGCATTCTTTCCTCTCCCCTGACAACCCCACTGACTAAAAGCGCTTTCTTTCGCCCACCTGTGCTCGAAGCAAAGCTCAGGCGGCAAAGAAAGCGAGCTGGCGGGCTGGCGCTTTCTTTCTTTTGCCCAGAGGCGGGCAGCTCAGGCGGGCTGCCACCTCTGGGCAAAAGAAAGAAAGCGCCAGCCCACCTGAGCTGCCCACCTCTGGGCAAAAGAAAGAAAGCGCCAGCCCACCAGCCACCTGAGCTGCCCGCCTCTGGCAAAGAAAGAAAGCGCCAGCCCGCCGCTGCTTTCTTTTGCCCCCTCTAGGTCCACCGCAGAAAGAAAGACAGCGCTTTAGACAGTGGGATTTGGGGGAGAGGAGAGAATCACTGAGCATTCTCTCCTCTCCCCTGACACCCCACTGACTAAAGCGCTTTCTTTTGCCCGCCTGTGCTCAAGGCAAGCTCAGGCGGGCAAAAGAAAGCGAGCGGCGGGCTGGCACTTTCTTTCTTTTGCCCAGAGGCGGCAGCCCGCCTGAGCTGCCTGCCTCTGGGCAAAAGAAAGAAAGCGGCAGCCCGCTAGCAGAGGCGGGCAAAAGAACTTGCCTCTGCTGGCAGGTTGCCCTGGACACAGAGAAGAAAGCTGGCGGGCTGCCCTCCCTGCCTCTCCTATCCCCTTCCCTCTCTTCCTTCTCAACAAACCCTCTCTCAAATTGAGAGTTGGATGAAGAAACAAACACACACAACGCATACACACACACACAAATTACTTACAAATTACATTAATTTTGAATTCCTCCCCCCTCCCTCTGACCCACATATCTTTTCCAGCTGTTTCACAGAAGATTTCAACTCTGCTCTTGCCTGCCATCATGAAAATGTTAAAAATGTAAAAGGAAAAAGGCAAGAGCTGCAGAGGTCAGGCTGGGCTAGCTGCTGCCAGAGTCCCCAATGGATGACTCTGCTTAACTGTTTAAAAAAGCCTCTAAAAAAACGCCCTCTACAGGAGGAGGCAAGAGAACCATGTGCCTCTTCTACATAAAGAATTTTTCGGCTTTTAACCCTTGCTTAACTCTGCTCAAGTGATCATAAAGTCAGACTAAATGAGGCACGTGGCTCTCTTGCCTCCTCCTGTAGAGGGCACTTTTTAGAGGCTTTTTTAAATAGTTAAGCACTAAGCAGAGTCATCCACTGTGACTCTGGCAGCAACTAGCTCAGCCTTTTTCCTTTTACATTTTTTTTTCTTTTCATGACGACAGTGATGAGGCTCTGCCTCCCCTGCCTGCACATCACTGTTTAAGATCCACGTTCCAGAAAGCAGAAAGACAGTTCACATTAAGTCTTCATGAACAGAAAAGAAAAATTGAAACCTCAATGATTTTTATGGTGGATTTAAATTACTACTGGGTTGAAGGTCATTAATGGGGAAAAGTTTTGGATTTTCTACTTAATACAGCAGGGTGGTATAAGTGCCAAAACTATGAAGCACACATTTTAGCTCTAAAATTGCAATTCACTAGATAAGGTAAGGATAATTAAGGTTTTCCTACCAACCAGTTTTTTTCTCAACATGACAAGAGGCAGCTTTTTGCTGTCTATTCAACTGGCCCAATCATGTCCGCATCGGTTTTGAACTTGCAGCCAGTCATATCTAGAGAAAACTTTTCATTTTTTATATTGTGAAGAGCATGTATGAACAAAAAACAAATGTGGCTATCCAGTGCCCCACTGTTTGCAACCTTCATCAAGATGATGGCACAAATTAGGTTTTTATGTATGTACAAGTTACAATACAGCAAAATTTCAAGAATCAAAATACTAGACCACGAACAAAGCAAAGGAGAAGCATCTTTTCTGAAAAGCAAATATGTCCACATTAAAGATCTTTATTTAGGACCATCTCTCTTGTGAAACCACAGGATGGCAGTCACCACATAAAGTTGAACGTACTGTCCTAGGGGAACATGCCTCAGAAGTCTTAATAAATAAAGGTAGAAAGCCCAAGTTATATACAAATATCTTAGGCAAAATATGTTTACAAATCTATGTACAATAAAACAATGTAAACAGTTAACGCAGCAAAGGGAACACAAGAAAGGGATGACAAAATTCAACTATGAGTAGCAATGTGCCCCTAGTCTTCCTGGCTTTAATTCCTTTCTCCTTCCTTTGCTTTTTGGGCAATTGTCACCAAGCAGCTAAAAGTCCATCCACAGTTTTCTTGAAATAAAAATAGGGAAAGCCAACTTAGCAGGATAAAACGGACTGTGAAAGAATTGCTGAACTGAGGGGATGTCTCCATTTTAGAAGAGAACAACTTTGGCATAATTGCATAATGTATTATGCTCCATAGGAGTTGCCACATCTAATATTCTCCATGACCCACGACCCAGATCTTTGGCAGGGTGCTGCTAGGTACAAAGACCCCCCTCATAGAAACATGTTAAAAATTCATTCCAAATCCATCCACTGGTCAGAGAATTTCTAAAACTTCCCTTGAAAAATGAATTAAGTTATGCAGAAAATAAAAGTGGGGAGAGAGCAGGGGTCCTGTGTACAATGTGAAAGACATAGGATACCCAGGATCAAAGCAGTCCCTAGCTAGCCAACATACAAAACAGAGGTGGTGGAAAAAAGGAAGTGATTTGGGCAAGTGCAACTCCTGTAATCTCTGAGAGAGACATCAGTGGTGACCATTTTAAAGAATGTCCACGATGGAAATAGAAGAAAATAGACTGTATTAACAAGGAGTGCTCTGTGTGTGCTTGGTTTTCTGGGCAGTTTCTGCGTTCTGCAACACCCACTCAGCTCCAGCAGGGGGTGCCAACAGAAAACTATCACAAGCAGCTTTTTTTCTTATTCCTTCAAGAACAAAACCCAAGTCCCATAGTAGCTTTGCAATCCATTCATACGCTCAGAGGGAGCATGCCAGGTGCAGATGATGGTCTGGATGCTCCTAGACCTGGTGGTGGGCCTTGGTCAAACCCGTTGACTGCCCTACAAGGTAAATAAGAAAAAATGGTTAACAAGTAGCACTGACAAATTATACCACCTCTCTAACAGGATTATGTTAGTCCTAAAATGACAGCAAGAAAACCAATTAACTCCCCAAACTCAAGCAACAAAACCATCCATTTATAGTAAGTTCTCTATAGAGAGAACTACAGTAAAGGATAGCACTCCACACAAATAAAAAGCCATTTTAAAAAAAACAACAATGTTAATATTGGGGTTGCTTCACTGTGAACATGTGAATACATAAACCCTTGGCTCATCAGGAAATACTGTTGTCTGGTCATCTAGTCACAATACAAATAGACTAACTTATTTTAATATGGTTAGCAGCTTCCTTAGTAACTGGCCTCCTATTAGCCAAACCAGCTTCTGTTTCCATTGCTTTGTCAAGATTCAATTTTGATAAAGATGACACAGAAACTTGACAGAGTGACTGCTTCATACCCAAAGCTAGCCTACCTGTAAATGTGACAACCTCTTCACCGCAATTCAGATTGACAACATAAACAATTATTTTAAAAGGACTAGCAGGATACTAAGATGCTCATAATCAACCCTTTACAAAGTTGTAGTAGATCAAAGCTATGACTGAAGGATTGCAGAGTACCGTAAGTAAAATGTTTACTTTATAGAAAAACTAGTTTGTATATATACAGTTGCAGCAAGCTATGCTGAGCTTTTAAAAAAAAATAGTGGCATTGTGAAAAAGTATTACATTCGCTAACCTTTATATATTTCAAACAAGTCAGCATAAACTGCCTTTTGTCTAATTTTTTTATTCTCTCTTTTCAGAGTGACTAATTTTTAAAATTATTTTCCAGAACAGATACAAAGATGTGAGATTTGTCTTGGAACAATGGATTCCAAAGTGCCAGCATGATTATAATACATAATTCCAGGATCCCAGTCCTGACCTACTCCAAACAACTAATAGTTTGCACAATTCTTCTGTATCTGGTATTATTTTCAGGTTTGAGATATTTTCAAATCTTAAATGCATTGCCCAACTATATAACAAAATATAAACGTATCACTGAAATGAAATTCTAAATTCTGACGAAAAACATTTCCCCAGTAACATTACACTAACTGGACCCTACCTATTTTAATCAAGATTGCAGCTAGAAGCTATATCTCAAGTAAGAAATTTATAAAGTATAGGTTGGAATAGAATCAAAACTGTTAGCCTATATTGATCAGTTGTACAATTCATCAGCTCTAATTCACCAGCTATAAATCATCAAACCTAGCAAGTATAATAATGACATCCAAGAGCAGCTGGGTTTTTCCCAGAACAAGCTAAATGATAGTGATAAAAATATTGGATATTTTTTCCCTATTTTCCTGGTACTCTAAAGCTACCCTGAGAAAAGTAAAAAGATCCATTCTTACTATTAAACAATGAGGAAACCACACTGTTAAGCAATACAAATTGTCAAGAACTGAAACACAAACAAAAAAAGAAAAGAACTGTAATAAAAAACTGTAATTGAAAACACCTATCCAGCTACACTTGAGACTGTAGATTCCATACCAATCAACTCATGGCAGGCAATAGTACTAATAAAGACTGCTAGTAACACAAGGTATAGTATCAGAAAGAAGACAGAACAAATGATCCACCAGATCTCCCAATTTATTCAGTGCAAATTATGGTCACTTTGCAGAAAACTGTAAAGAAATCCTATGGATTATTTTTTTCTAGAATGAAGTGTTTTAAAAATTGATCTGGTACTCGTCAACTTCTATAATTTAGTAACCTATTAAAAAGTTGTGCTGCAAGCAGTTATATAACTCTCAAAAGTTTGTTTAGATGCCTGAAGATTAAAACAAGAAACAAGCAAAGCATGCAAATATTTTGTTTTGGTTAAGTGCAATAATCAATTACAAGAGCTTCCCACATGCCAGACAGTTACTTATGCCCTAGTTAACTTGCAGCTTGATTGTGGCAATTCTGTGTCTACATGGGGCTGCCCTTGAAGACCACTTGGAAGCTTCAACGGCTCCAGAATGCAGTGGTGTGGGCAGTGAAGGGCATGTCTCAGTATGCCCATATGCCACCCTTGTTCCACAAAGTACACCATTATGCTTATGGGAGTGATTAAGCTGCTTTATGACCTGTTTTATTTGAGGGACTGCCTGTCTTCTGTGGCTAATGAGAGCCGATAAGGTTGGCGAGATTCAGATCCCTTCAATTAAACAGTGTTACATATATGGGACCCAGGAATCATGCCTTCTCTGTAGTAGACTCTGACCTCTGAAGTGGAATTCTGCTGGTGGCATTCTATACTGATGGCATTCCAGAACGCCTTAAAGACCTACTTGTTCTCCCAGGCCTTGGGTTAGAATGGCTGGAGCCCGGTCACATGTTTGTATGCGTGGAGGCTGTTGCCATTTGTTCTTTATTTTTCTTTGTATTTATCTTTTATGTATTTATTTTACACATTCTGTTTAATTTTATTGCAACTTGCTCAGTGTTAGTCTGGGAGCTGGGTTGTGCTTAAATTGAATGAATAAATAAATGATAGTAACTATATAATTCAATGCCACTATAAAATAATAATCTTATTCATGGTTGAGCCTTAACTAACATTGTCGTTTGAAGACATTTTTGAATCAGCTTGTAAAAGTGATTATTCTTTGTGATATGTTCACCAGTCACTTTTACCTCATGGTGCTGATTTTTTGGAATATTTCTTGGTATCACTGATGGTATAAAAGAGATGGTTTCAAATCACGAATAAAACATTTTATCATAAAATCCTTGGTATCTGTTTTAGATTTCATTTGCCTTATTTCATCAAGGGGCCAGAAGAGAAACAAGCCTATATTTAAAAAACAATGAGTCAGTAGTTCACTATACAGGTTATGATATATTTGTAGCAATTATCAGAATTCTATATTAAATTTATATGACATTTGTCAAGCTTAAGTACTAATTTATATGAACTATATGAACTGATAGGAAGTCCATTTTTCAAGTTTAAAATGTGTAAGAAGTATTTACTTTGCAAGATAATTTCCACTTTGCCTTTTGAAGGAGCAGATTTTTATGCCTTCCAAATGTTTATATAATATACAGTTCAATCCAATATATACCATGTGTTCCATTCAAGTAACATGCATAGAAAGGATCAAGACAAAATTAGAACTTATTAATGAAACTCATATTAGAAAATTAAATTCAAAGAGAGGCTATTAGACTAATAATGTCAATTCCAAATCCATTATGGACAATACACATAAACAATAATGATCTCCAAGCATAAAAGCAAGCCCATCACACCAAACCAGGCACAATTACCCATGAAATATGTAGGGAATCTGACCTAAACATATGGGATAGAAAAATAGTTTAAAAAGTATCCTTTTGTCCAAAACATGACTGAAGTTGGAAATGAATTTCATTTCACAAATGCACAAGTAGTTTTGATTTAGAACCCAGTTTTTCAACCATAAAATGAGTTGCTTTCCATATTCTAACACAGGATTGTTAGATTCTAACATGTTGTCCAGATTCAAGCATATTTATCATGTATGTCTGCCTTTATTTTGAGACAGAGAGCTCTGACATTGTTCCTGGGATGTGTTTGAGCATGGTACTTCTCCAGCTTCTCATTTTCCTTCTTTCTGATGTTGCTGTCACAGTTAGCACCACTACATCTATCACCACTATTATCTTCTGCTTCCTATTAATACTTTGTCTATTACCACAATGTCTGGTTGACTAGTACCTGCCCATCTGTCTGGATCTGGAAGTCCCACAGAATCTTAACACTCTTATTCTCCACACCATCTTGCATACACTATGCCGAGGTTCCTGTAAACAATGCCAACTAGTTGGTTGTGCCATTCAGGGTAAGCTGTTGTTGCCTGATTCTATGTACATTTATATATCCCTAGTTAATTCTGTGGAGATGAATTCTGTTAATTCATCAAGATAATTGTTTAGAATATTAAAAATGGTGCATTAATGCCAAGCTAATAGAAGATAACAATTCTGCCTTGGGTTAAGACCAAAGAAAACACCCAATTTTACTTTTTTTTCCACAACAAGGTCTAAAAAACAAGTTCATTGTGTCTCAGCTACCATTCATTAATTCAAACATGCACTTCAAACTCCTCCTCAATTTTCTTAGTTCCAAGCCTCAACAGCTCTGTCATCAACTTAAATAACTTCCTATGCAAACAGTGCATTCTGCTTGTAACTCTGACATCAGCTTAGTATACATCTTATCATGCTGAATTAGCTAACATGTAACTCTATAGAAAGCCAACAGAGAATTCAAAGCAAATAACACAATAGCAGCAAAGGCTGCAGTACAGCAATGAGCAAATTACCTCAGTCAGTCCCACCACCCAACTATAGGCCATTCATAAGGCAGCAGCAGCAGATTGGGTCGGGTCCATAAGCAAACGTGGCTGTTTCAGGATCCAGCGACAATTGGGGGCAGGGAGAACACTACAGGGGCTATAGAGAGAAAGAAAGAAAAGGAAGGAGGAGAAGAACGGGCATGCCTGAACTCACTTTCCATGTTGTAAGAAGTTCAGCCCTAGGCAGTGATTATCATCCGTTCATACTCGGATGCTCAAATTTATGAACATGTTCTGGGTTGGGAGTGAAGGCAGCAGATAAGACAGGAAGTGGAAGCAACACGACAGGAAGAGCTACACAATACACAATGCCATGACATATCAACACTAACCCAAAGCAGAAGCAGTGCAAAGAAATGGATGTTGATGCTTGTGGATCACTTAAATAACAAGATGTTTACAATACTTGGGTTGCTGCTGTTTTAACTTTAAATGTATTTAAGTAATCTTTGCTTACCATGTGAGGTTTGCACTATTTATAGGAGAACTCCAGTTATCTACTGCAATGTACCTTTATTTTTTACTCTAATGAATGCTGACTATTGATAAGCACAAAGTTCTTGTATGCTACATTAAGAGTGCATAAGAAAAGGGATTGATTACTGTCAGACTCAAAGATGTTTAGTGGTTGCAGAAACGCATGCTCCAAGTTAAGGGAGACAGGTTTTCCAAAGGGCACAGAGTGAGATCTGGAAGAAGCCAGACTAACCAACATTGTAGAAAGCATAAGAGTAACAAAAATAAATAGATCTTTATGCAGAATGAAGGGAAAAGATGATTAAAGAAAAATGCTGCAGCAAGGAACAATATGAAATACATGTACTGTATGTTTTGAACGCTTCTGATGCATCAATTGCTCCTTGTATAATTTTGATGGGGAAAAAATCAATCCAGCAAACAGATTTTAGAAGTCACTGATAAGAGTGAGCTTTTCCTAGCTTATAATTCACTTATATTATGGTTGGGGGGGGGGCTTTTGTTATTAATTTTGAGCTTCAAAATTCAAGATTGGAAACTCTGCTAGTTTGAATTGCTGGACTTGAATTGACTTTAACAGTAATCGTATGAATAAATCATTTCTATCCTGCCCATGTGCAAACAGCCAAGACATATTCTTGTTCTGCAAGTTGCACAGACATTTGGCTAGGCATAAAAGGAGCCTACAGAGACGTCTCTCCACATTCTTCCTTATAATATTTTGAGCAGCTCAATTTTTAATAGGGATTTATTATTCATCAGTCCTAGATAGCTATTCATGCCAAAGTTACTGCTTTTATAGAGTCTGTGAGTGACTATCTTTAAAAAGTACTTGCAATGTTCAGTATTTGCTAGTACTTGCAAAGGTTCAGGTTGCACTCTAATTTTGCAGCAACTTCCTTGGCTGATTCTTAGTTTAGTCTTTGGTCAGATGTAAAGTACTTCTTTCAGTTTTAAATTCTAAATATTATTATCCGAAAACTTTAAGTAGCAATTTAGGTCTTTAAGATGTACTGAAACCCACAATTTGAAATACAATTGTGAGGAATAGCATCAGTCTGAGCCATATTTGCAGTACCATCAAAACTGAAACTGCCTTGAAAAATAATGAAAGGACAATGGAATCTCTCATCCAATATGCATTTTTATTTCCTTTACTCGATCATTTGCTTATTCTATTGCTATATTTAACACTATTCCTAATCAGTATTTATAAGATATCTATATTACTTCCAGTTATCCCTAATTATTTAGATGATTATAGTTGGAATCATCCAGAGGTTAAAAAAATTAAATAAGCTTGTATCAGAAATACTGATCCTGAAGTAAGAATCGATAAAGAAAGGGAAAAAAAAGAAAGATAGGAAATCATCAATTCAAATAAAGATATGACACAGCCACAAAATATTTTAAACCTTGTGACTAATTATATATTTCTTGGGTAGATGAAAACAGTATTCTACAATTTTAATGAATGGCAGTTGAAAACTTCAATGTTATTTATTTTTAAATATTACTTATATTGGAAGTCAAATGTAAAGTGTAGTTAAGTCAAGCAATTATGATTTCTTTTTGTATGAGATGACTCTTATTGTTAGGAACATTTTCTCATTCATAAAAATGTTCAAAGTCAAAATATAAAGTTGTTTGGGGCTGTCTTGTCATCTTTCTTGCAATGCAATCAAATGGAAGATATATAAATTCCCATTTTTCATTCATTAAGGAAAAGGTATAACAAGCAAAGCTGGAGCCTATGCCAAAATAAAGATAAAGCCAGTTTAATGCAGTAGTTAAGACATTAGGCTAAAAACTGGGAGATCATGAGTTATAGTCCTGCTTTAGGCACAAAGCCATCTGGGTGACTTTGGACCAGTCATTCACTCTCAGTCCTAGGAAGGAGTCAATTGCAAATCATGAGTGTAAATCTTGCTAGGAAAACTGCAGGGACTAATCACTACAGACACAAGGAGTCAGAATTTATTTGAACAAAAATAAAAAAGATGTTTATGAATCAAGGAGTGAGGAAAACCTTATGAAAAAAACAACTCTATAAAACTTCATGTAAAAACAAAACTTACGCTTTGTCATAAAATGTTGTATGTCCTGGATGACAGAACTTCATGCCATTGCTGTTGATCATACTGCTATTTATGTTTCCTGCAACATATGATTTACGTGAAGCCTGGTCCTTTGCAAAGTTCCTACAAGCAGCTAATTTGGATTCTAAAGCCTGAGAAGGAATAAAAAAAAACCAGAATGTATTATCACTCTGGGTGAACATTTAGAGAAGGTAGAATTATTAGGAGCCACATCACAATGAAAAGTATAAAGAATCACTTCAGGCAAAATTATTTGCTAAGAAATATAAGTGCTCTTAACATACATTTTTGGTTAAGAACTGTTTAAAAGTATGCCCATTAATTGAAACTGGCTTTCAAATATTCTTTCACAGAGAAACTATCTAAAACAGCAACCAGTTATTTAATATCCATCAATATCTTTAGTAGTGGAAACTGCAATTTGCATACTAAGAAAACATTAAAAAATGATACAAGTATTTGCAATACAGGAATTGGGAGTGGAATATTGAAAATATATGGACCTCTCTTTACTGATTGTAAAGTATGAGATTTGTAAAATTTCATGCACTGTGTATCTTTTAAAACAGCCATGAACTTTTTAAAAAAGAATTAGTGAAAGCTAAGATTCAAGATGCTGAACTCTACAAATAATATTACCATATTTTTCGGAGTATAAGATACACTTTTTTACCCCCCAAAAGAGGGTGAAAATCTGGGTGTCTTTTATACACTGAATACAGTATTTTTGGCCTCCCGAAACCCTGCCCCCTTCACAAAAATGGACGTGCATAGCCTTAGGAGACCTGCAAAGTGCTCTTGGGGTCTGGGGAGGGCAAAACAAGCAAAAAATGGACCGGTTTTAGCTCATTTTTGCCCCTCGCCCCCCCCCCCCCCCCCAGCTCCCAGGAGCACTCTACAAGCCTCCTAAAGGCTATGCATGCCCTTTTGGGGGACAAAAAATGGACCTGTTTTTCTCATTTTTGCCCCCCTCCAACCCCCAGGAGCACTTTGCAGGCCTCTCAAACTCTCTAGATGTTCCATTTTCACAAAAAATGAGGCATGAAGCGGGTTTGGGACGTCTGCAGAGTGCAAAAAAATATTTTTTTTTAATTTACCTCTTCAAAATCTTGGTGCGTCTTATACTCCAGTGCGTCTTATACTCCAAAAAATACAGTAGTCTTACTATGCTAAATTTTATTGACATTTCTCCCTACATGAAACCACAGAGCGGTTGATCTAGCAGTACATGCTTGATTCCCAGGCCAGTTCTTTCCAAGTAACATATGTAATCCCTCCCTCCTTTGCATATACAAATTTTCTGCTCCATGTAGTCATTCAAACTATGCAAATAGCACAATTCTAAATTTCTCTAAAATAAGCCCAATGAGTTCAATTATCCTTAGTATCATAATAGTACAGAAACATTTGTTTCATGTAATAAAGTAAACCTACTTGTGTTTCAAGTAATTGCCTTTCACTGGACTAGAATAAAATCGAACACAGAGTTGGAAGGAACCTTGGAGATCTTCCAGTCCAAACCCCCTGCTTAGGCAGGAAACCATATGTGAGGAATTGCACTGTATGTCACATAGAGAGCATCTAGAAACAGCCATAGCAAGATATCATGATGCAGAGCATAGTTCTTACCCCCACTTTTCGTAGAAGATCACACTACAATATTGAGAGCTGATATTCGGGCAGATGGAGTAAGGGGGCTGGTACCAAAGCCATGGAATAGCTGCAACAAACCCACAAATACAACAGAATAGTATAGTCACATAATTACAAGTCAAAACTTAAGCTTTTACAACAACAAAAGGAACAACAGCAACCCCACACCAGGATCCTTTCTGTTTCAATGAGTAAGTGCCATAGCAATATATTTTGTCTAAATTTGATGGCCAGGGAATAAAACAATTCTATATACAATACTGATTTACATAAAATCTTATTTCCATAAAATCACTTCCCACACTTTCCTCTAAGAACTGAACATGCATATTACCCAGTGTAATGCAAGGGTAAAAATACAGGTAGTCCTTCACTTATGACTGTACATTTAATGACAGTTCAAAGTTACAAGGACCTTACAACACTTACAACTGTGAAATTACCCTTGTGTTCATATGACCATAATTTGGGCACTTAACAACCTAACACCATTCAGCACCATTTGCAGCATCCTGTGGTCACATGATTGCAAATTGCCATATTTTAAGGGTGGGCCGCTTTGGGCTTTTTTGTCACCAAATTCTTACTGCTAGTGTTCTATATTCCTAACTTATCATTGCTGTTAGATAGATCAGATTTTATAGCTAAAGAGGACAAAGGGAAAAATGTTATAGATGAAATGGATTTATTTCCTTATGCTATTCCAATGTTGTTCCCTGTCCCAATATTTTGAGAACAAAAAAACAGTTGTATATAGGGATATAATAATTAAACTTGGCTCAATTTCTACTTGTATATAAGCATGTATATGTTCTACCTTTTGGAGAGTTTGGAAAACTGTTTTCACAGCCTTTCCCAACAGGTGTTGCTGGCAGGGACAGTGAAGCTTGGACTGCTGAATCCCTCTTTTCACAATCCAGGGTTGGGGAACTAGGAGCAGATTTCCTAGTTACTTCTTGTTGTCTTTCTCGTACTGCTAGTTCTTGCCTTAAATCTGTAAATTTAAGAAAAAATTGACAAACTTGTTATTTTAGCTATGAGTATAAAAACCCCTTCCCTGTCCCGGTCTGTTCGTTCAACTATTCTATTCATTCCTGAGACACTCATATGCCTCACCAAAGATTAACACCACCAAATTGTAGGCCTTGTAGTTGCTTGATTTGATTTCACAGATTAAGCAGGGATGAGGATGGATTGATCCCAGGATCTGATTTTAAATAATGTGCTAATGTGTGCAATGAATGTGCTTCTTTTCAAACAGATATATGTTTGTTTGCACAGTTCATGAAATAGCCATAAAAATATGAATACATTAGATGAACTTTAGCTATGCTTCAGAACTAGAAAATTATCTTGCAACTTTCTTATAACCTAGAAAATCATACTTTGCCATTATTACAACATTAACTAGCAGCTATATATTTAGTAGTACCTCTAGCTTCATCTTTCAGTCTTTGCACAGAAACTAGCAGAGATTCCTTGTCATCCAGTTCACTTTCCAAAAAGCATTTCTCTCTATGGCTTGATTCAGCCTTTGTTCAAAATCTTCCAAAGAAACAATTGTGGCCCTAGAAATTTAAAAAAAAATCAGAAGAAATAAACTCTTTAAAAGACATTGAACTGTGGGAGATAAAGAAACATAAGAAACAGAGGATTCAATATCTGTCAAAGACAGAAAATTAATGAACAAAATATAAGTCATCCCAGGAGCTGGTTGGGTCGATAAGATAATGCAGAACAAGATGGCAGCTCTCCATGCTAGTAATAAGTATACAGTGAATTTTAAAAAGCAAGCCATTATTTTACTTAATAGTCTTATTCTTAATACTCTATAATCAAATACATACCTACTTGCGAGATGCTATTTTAGATACAAAAGTAGTCAAACTGAAACCTTGGTACATATAAAATCTGTTCCCATAGTTTAGAAAACTAAAACCAATTGACTAGTTTTCTTACAGAATGTTCTGATATTAGTTAGGAGAAAGTACTCCAATATCACCCAGAAACATTGCTGTCTACTCAATCATTAAGCTTTGTTAAATAAAAAAAAACCTACGTAGAAGAATTTGAATAAAATCAAAGGAAAATATGATGCTTGTTTTTTAAATATTACTCATGATTTTTGAACATTTCAAAATTCGTTTCAAAAGAAAATATAACAAATGAAAGTGGTTTGGGGAATCTGACAAACTTTAGTTTTAGTTGCAGAACTGCACCAATATCAAGAAACTGTTTATAGCACTATAAAAAAACAAAACCTGAGCAATACATGCTTTCTTCAGTCAGATAACTTGGCAATCACCAACATTCCTTACCTTTTTGCACGCTCAAGATCGTCATTGGCTTGTTCTAGCTCTCTTACATATTTATGCAATTGGTCTTTAATTGCCCGAGTCTGGCTCAAGTCATCTTCCAATAAAGACACTTGCTTATAATTTTGTGCATACTGGTGTTCAAGTTTTTCCTGAAAATATAGGACATGAAAAATTCTATATCTCTGAAATTAATCCAAGAAGTTTAAATACATTTCTATGCTACTGTCTGAATATAGCTATGCAGTGCTTTAGATCTTAAAGGAAAAAAAATGCTCTGGAAGACTCAGGCTATAAACCGTTGTTGGACCGAGCATGAAATATTCATGTTAACAACAGCTGAACAGAATAGAAAACGGTTAACTGGAACTCTTAAGGTTACAAGACACAACCTAGGAAACTAAACTTCTTCAACAACCCACTGATTTGGGTTGAAATTAGTAGACTTGTACTTTTATCAATCAAAGACTGCAAAAACCTAAAACAAGAGTGATTATACATCTAAGTACTATGTTCTACAGCAAAGAATCATGCAATAGCAGAAGACATTTTTCCTTCCCAAGCTGTACCTTTAAGGTTTCCACTTCCTGTTTTAATCTTTGGTTGTCTGCTTGTAAATCTCGGTTTCTTTGTTCAGCCTGTACCAGTTGGGCCTCTAATTCTGCTTCCAGTTCTCTGCTGCCTTCCTGAAATTCTGCCAGCTCTTCATGGGCCTCTTGAAAACTATAACAGGAATAATAGTAGTGAATAGAGATTTTTTCCAGGAAGATGCTTTTATTATTAATACAGATATGAGGCTATTTAGTTGTAAAGCAGAAAAAATATTTTTGAGGGGACATGGGCACCCATACTAGACCTATTGGCACCTTCTTAATGAGAGTGCATCTTTTTCCAAACTTTTCCGAATACAAGGGAATAAAACAATAGTGACAGGGTATAATGACCTTGTCACATTCTATTGGCATACTGTATCTTTAACTCCAATGCACATTTTCAAGGTTGCTGGCAAGCCAGGAAAAGGCATAGTTCTTTATAGCAGTATTAACAGATGCTGCCAATGTACCCACTTTCCTCTGAAGTATCCATTAGATCTTGGATTCAAATAGCTGCATATCACTTGTCAATATATTAGTAAGCACTCCATTTCTCTATCAATTGCAACTATAGTACATGCCTTTATTTATTTATTTATTTATTTTTAATTAAAGCTGTTCAGAACTTTACACACACACACAAACACATACACACACACAAAATGTAAAATTAGTTCTTTGGACTGTCCTTTGCCATTTATCTAATCAACTGCAACTATTGAAATTTTGTAAAGTCAGGTTAAAAGAGATAATTCTGAACAAATTAAATCCATGCAGATTTCTCCTAGAGTGGTTGGAGATGAACACACCTTGGATATTTAGTGGAAATCTATACTAGAAGATAGACATGGAGTGCTTTGTAAAGCTGATCTTCCAAGCTGCCTTTAAAACAGAGGCAAAGTCTCTCACTATCTAAGAATGAGTTTATCAAAATTAGATAGCCTTGGAAGTTAATACCATACTTCAATATATATTTTTTTAGAAAAGAATACCCCCAGTAAAATAGACAAATGTCACAAGAGTCTGAATTAGCAGTGTTTCTGAAGTGATAAAGGCCCCATTGTTTACAAAAAGAGATTCCATATAGAGCAAGGTCACCTCCAATAGAGATTCTATTCATGTATCCTAGAGCATTAAGTCTAGTCCATTCAAGTATAATGCTATTTTTGAGATACTTGGCTTCCATCTGCAGGCTTCTGGATCACAAAGAGAACATTGTTAATGTGTTCATATATCAGACTAAAACTCATAATAACCCAGTATCAGAATCATACCTTTGTTTATATTTTAAAGTCAGCTCTTTCCAGTATGCAGCTTCTTCCACTGAAGTTGAAAACGCTGGAATTTCTTCACAATCCATGATAAAAATTACCTATAAAAAGGGACAAGTTATTTCGTTAATAAAATCATGAGATGTCCTTTTGGTTCCAGGTAAGCTCTCTGTCAATTTTCAAAGTTATAAGACAGATCTTCTGTTCCTGCCCTCACAGGAATAATATGGTTAAACTTATTTCCATTTCAAGAAATAATTAACCAGGAAATCTAACTTTTTAAAATGAAAGCCAGAAGTGTTATTATATTTTTTCTCATGTCCAGCCAAATTAAAACAAAAACTTTATTGGTGCATGCATATGAATATCTGAAAAAAATTAAATCAGAATCACAGTATCTAAAGAGGGGCATCAATTATTTCCTCAGTTTTAATAATCCACCAATTAGCTTTACAAAAATGTTAACCATAAATTTCCTTTCACAAGACATATCGTATCAGCTGCAGAGACATTTAAATTAGGGGTATTATGGGAGGGAAGGCAGCAATACATGCTACAATCTTGAACCAATCGTTTTCTATTGCTACTGATCTTTTGAAAAAAGAACAGTGGGTTATATTCATAGATATCCCACACCCTAATCTCACTTTCAAAGATATTAAGCAACAGCTCATTCTTTTAATTTATTTTAATTGTTCCACTGCCCTTCAATCATATTCTCAGACCAGCTTCTAAAATAAATCAGTCACATAATTAGTACATTGCTAATTGCCTCCTTCTACAGAATTGTACAAATCCAAAGGCCAGCTAAATGAATACTATCAGTGGAATTAAAAAAAAATCCAGATCTTCTACAGTAACACTAGTATATGTTTTCCTAAATATTCTTTCTATCCATTTTTAACATAAACAAAAATAAATTAGATTGACCTTAAATTTTTGGAGAAGAATTACAGACTTCCTCAGACCTCACATCTTCATGAAAGCTAAAGCTATCAGCTAAAAAGAACAGTGATTTCTGATAACCATCAGCCATTTTTCCCTCAGACAGAAAGTCGAGCACTTTTCAGTTCTGTGACCCACATTTTTCATTCAAGCAATGAAGGACAAATACTAGATACTCTATTGTACATGCTGAACAGTGGAAATGTCCAAAACCCCTCCTCCCAAAAACAAGCAAAAGGGAAAGTTGAAACTGTAACAAAAGCTGTATAGTAGCTTTTGAACTCAGTATAACTAACTAGCCTTCAGATAAACAGTGAAAAAAGTAGTGAATGAACTGTTGTGTTTTGCCATTTTCCTTCCAGCTATATAGGCTGTACATGGTCTAACAAACCACATAAACTCCCTGAACTAGAACACAAATATTTCTTTGAGAGAGCAACAGAAATCTGGCAGGTAAAACGATATCACTCGGGAAAGTATTAATTGTGCAGTGGAAGCTTTGGACTTGATAAATCTTACCTCCCTATTACTATAGTAATATCAGTGCTTCTTAGTGGAAGTGCTATTTAAAGCAATTTGCAATACTAAAAACAAACTACTGACAGCGCTTCTAAATCTCTACAGTACAGTTCTGCTTTTATCCCTAAGGTCTTTACTTGATTTTGCAATGTAAAGAAATAGTACCAAGACAGTAACACAGAAAAACTCCAAGATAATACAATTAAGTAGTGCAACATTAATTCAGGAAAGCATCTAAAAGTGGGTTTGCACAGTGTGCTGAATAAAATCAAACAAATCACAACACAGGATATTATTTGAACCTAGATAAAGTCATCTGTCATATTTTAATATTTTTAGCTGTGGATTACAGCTAAAAATATTAAAATATTAGAAACCATTTGTTTTCATTCACTAAGCTATGGCTTAGCAAAAAATATAAACTCAATCACATGGTCTGGAAATAACACAATTAGTTAAATGTTACACCCTAGAAATGAACAGGATGACAATGAAATCTGAATGAGGGAGAAGCCATGTTAACACTGCTTAGGTTAAAATCCAAAAAAACCATGGCTTAAACTAAAAAGTTCAAACAAAATAGTGCTCCCCCCCTTACCAGCCCCATTGTATATTAGTCAATGTAATTAAGAAATATTGCTATGGAGGTCTCTTAAACTGTTCATTTTGGAAAAAGTTAGTATTATTAAATAAAATGACATTAAACTGACAAGAAACCAAAGGGAATATATGCTACACTTTACAAAACATGGTAAAAATAAGTTTAGGGCAAAACAAAGAGAATAATCACTATCTTGATTCATTGAAGAATTCATTCTACATAATCAGGGTGTAACAATAACAGTGGTGTTCATTAAAAGAAAAATGCTAATCTTGTAGAACCTAGAAGACATACCAAAATAATTTCTCTGAAGTTCACTGTCTAATTAACCACTTCAGGAATTGCTACAATTGGGCAAAAAACAATCTTTGGTTGAAGATTGCTTGAGTTCTGCATGTCACAAAATAAGAGTTCAAGTATCTGATATCACTCCCCCCCTCCCGCTTCAAGCATATATATCAAAGAACTATTAAATATTGTACATAAAAAAATAAATAAACCTGGTATACCAAAATAAGAGCTATTATTATGTTTCATTCTCTACAGAGATTTCCTGTAGCATCAAACAAGACTGAAAATGACAGTTGGTCTTACCTGAACTGTTATTTTGGGAGTTTGCAGGATTAGCCAGGATTGGGTATTATGATGTCCAATTGACCCCGAGAATTAAAATTGAAGCCACGCTTCTGGTTCTCAGTTTCAATGAGTCAAGTCCACTGAAAAACACCTGAAAACAAGTCACAAGGGGACACCCGCTAGCCCTTGAGCTCCCCAACCCCATGGACCAATGCTAAGGCAGGAACCTGGCTAATCCTGGAAACCTCCCAAAATAACAGTTCAGGTAAGACCAACTATCATTTTCTGGAGGAATTTGCAGGATTAGCCAGGATTGGGACATATCCAAGTAAACATCCCTCGGGGGGGGGGGGGGCACTATTGGTCCTGGGTTCCTCATGTGCTACCACCTGTTGTAACACCCTATGCCCAAAGGCCGCAACAGCTGATGCATAATCATCTAACCTGTAGTGCCTGATAAAGGGATATGGGGACACCCACGTAGCGGCCCTACAAATCTCTGCAATAGGCGCCTGTGTAGCCCAGGCCGCCGAGGTAGCCACGCTCCTGCTGGAGTGTGCCGTGATGCCCTGGGGAACCGGTAGGTACTGAACCTCATAGGCCAGCGTGATGGCCAATTTGATCCACCTCCCTATGGCAGAGGAGGACACCCTCTTCCCCAAGGAAGATGGGTAAAAGGAAACTAAAAGTGCCTCAGATTTCCTGAGGCTCTCCGTGCGCCTCAGGTAAATGCGCAAGGCACGCCTGACATCCAGCCTGTGCCAAAGGCGTTCCCTATCGCGTGACGGGCGCGGGAATAAATCTCTTGGGGAGAAAGGTCGGATACAGTTGCAGGATGACCTGATTATTGTGGAATGTGCAAAGATCCGACCTGGAGGACAACGCTCCAAGTTTGGAGATGCGACGGGCTGAGGTGACCGCCACGAGAACACTACCTTAGGGTTCGAACGTCAGGCCAAACCGTCCTCAGTGGTTTCGAATGGTGCCCCTGTCATGGCTTGGAGAAACCATAATGAGGCTCCAAGTTGGAAATCTGTGGACTACCAGGGGCGGAGGTTGCCCATGCTCCTCAGAAACCTCTTAACTAATGGAATCTGGAAAGTGGAAGGAGCCCTTCCCCCTGAATGACCGTGGATAGAGCTGCTACCTATCTCCTAAGGGTGCCATGTGAGAGCCCCTTATCCAACCCCTTTCGGAGGAACTCCAAGACGCACAGTACCGAAGCCTCACGGGGATCCGCTCCCGAGGCCCGCATCACTCTGCAAAGACCCACCAGGTTGGAATCATAAATCCTGGTGGTGGAACCTCTGCATGAGGCCTCAAAGGTGGAGATTACTCTCTGGGAAAGGTGGGCGTCCCTCAGGTGTTCCTGCTCAATCTCCAAATGGCTAGTTGCAGCTACTGTGGCTCGGGATGCACCAGGTTTCCCTGCCTGAGGTCTACATCTCTCCCTGGGATCCTTCATGGATGTGACACTGACAGGCACATGAGGTCCGCAAACCACACCTGGCACAGCCAGTAAGGCACCACTAAGATGAGCTCCGCCCCTCTCTGAGATCATCTTCCAAACTACCCCAGGGAGAAGGGGAAGCGAAGGGAAAGCGTAGAGCAGGCCCTCCGGGGGCTGAAGAGTGTCGACCCCTTCCGTTCCTCCAAGTCGGGAGCCGAGAAAAGAAACTTTCCACCTGAACATTCTGCGGTGTGGCAAACAGGTCTACCTCCGGACGGCCGAACCTGGAGCAGATGGTCTGGAACAGCTCTGGAAGAAGACTACACTCTCCGTGGTCGACCGTGGACTGACTGAGCCAGTCAGCTTGATGATTGTTCGCTCCCGTGATGTGCTCCGCCCTGAGCAATTGAAGATGCCTCTCTGTCCAGGCGCTGAGTGCCATCGTCTTGGTACGACGAGCCCTGGAGTGTGTGCCGCCTTGCCGGTTGTACATGAGCCTTTGCTGCCCCATTGTCGGTTAGCACCAAGATGTCCCGGTCTCGAACATGGTCCTTGAAATGCCAACAGTGCCAAGTGAATCACTCACAGCTCCAGCCAATTGATATTGTGATGAGGTCCATCCAAGTCCAACGGCCTTGCGCCATCCAGGACTTCAAGAGAGCTCCCCAGTACAAAGCTGGCGTCCTGTTGTCAGGATGAGGCGCTCTGGCTCCCTGAACTTGCAGCCCTTGGTAGCACCGTGGAGAGCCACCATTTCAACGACAGCTGCACCTGCGGCGTCACTGTAAACCTTGCCTCGGAGTTGCTGGAGTTGGACCCCTGATGCAGCAGGAGACCCCATTGACCCACGTGCAGAGGAGCCCAAGGCACGTCTCTGCAAGAAATGAATTTCCCCAGCAAGCTGGAGAGGCACCACTACAGGAACAAAACACTGATGTATAACTTGTCTAACTAAAGCTAACGAACTAACCTTACGGCTGTGGGACAGGAACACCTTCCCCAACCTGGAATCTATGAAAGTCCCCAGGTGAAGAATCCTGGTGCTGGGGACCAGGGAACTCTTATCCAAGTTCACTGAAAAACCTAACTGTTGGATCGTAGACACTACTAACGAAATGTCCTCCCTCACGCATTCAAATGACGCAGCCCGGACCAAATGCCATTGAGATAACATTGGATCCTGACGGAGCGCTCTCAGGAGGGAAGCCGCCACCGCTGCTAGGAACCTTAGTGAAAGTCTGAGGCGCGGATGCCAGTCCAAATGGTAAGGACCTATACTGATAATGCCTACCTAAATAAGAGAACCTGAGGTATTTACGATGACCAGGGAATATGGGGATATGGAGATAAGCCTCCGTCAGATTGGTGGAGGCCATGAATTCATTACGCCTGATCCCCGCCAAAATTGATTTAAGGGAAGCCATCATGAATCTCCTATAGACCAGGTGAAAATTTAGAAGTTTTAGATCTAGTATCGCCATCCATCCTCTTGAACTTTTCGGAACGACAAAGAGATTAGAATAGAATCCTGACCCTACTTAGTCCGTCGAACCAGTTCCACCGCCCTGATATCTGGTTCGACCGGACTAAGTAGGGTCAGGCACCAGCAAACAGGATCAGTTGCGCCTATGGGGGGGTTGCCATTGACCTATCTGCCCTGGCGGTAGGGACGGCCACCTCCCCCCCGAAAGGGCCTCTTCCCCTGGGATTGGAACTAGGCCTATCCCTCGGGTAGTGTCTATCCGACTGATTGAAAAATACCTGCTTTGTTGAACTTCCTGATCTGACTGACGATAGGGCTGCTTCCGAAAATAAGGTGCAGACTTCTGCTTTGACTTCTTTGCGGGCATCGGCATGACCTTCTTCTTATTCTTGTCCTCAACGAGGATTGGGTCCAACTGGGCACCGAAAAGGGAGCCCCCAGCATAAGGGGATGAGGCCAGGTGCCACTTCGCCTTGTTCTCAGCTTGCCACCCCCGCAGCCACAGGAGGCGTCTGGAGGTCACTGAGGAGGCCATTGCCCGGGAGGCATACTTCATGGCATGCAGAGTGGCGTTAGCAGAAAATTGAGCAACAGCAACCTGCTTGTTGAGATCCCGATGAGTACGCACCTCCTCTGGCGGAATTCGCTCCTGCATCTGTTGGAGCCAAAGGATAGCCATGCGGCTGAAGAACAACACTGAGGCAGCTGCCTTGATGGCCCACATGGAACTCTGGAATGTTTTGCGAAGAGTCAGCTCTGCCTTCTTGTCACCAGTCGTCAAGTAGTGAGCCACATCACCGGACACCACTGTAGACGTGGAATCCAAGGCCACCTCTGGAGAGTCAACTGTGGGCACCTGCAAAGCCTCAGAAAACTAGGCTCTATGTTAAGAATCTCCTATCATTGCTATTAGGGTTAGGAAATGTTCCTGCCTTTCCCACTGCTTCTTATCTACTTCCAAGAATAGCTTAGGGGCAGGATTTCCTCCTTCGCTCTGAGGCTCTGAGTAAACCCAGCCCTCCGGTTTCTTTTCTGGACCACCTTCCTTGGCGCTCTCTGTCTCACCCAGCTGCACTGTCGCCCTAGCCTTGTGCAGTAGAGATTTGAACAAATCCGGGGGAAACAAGCTTGAGAATGCTGGTGCTTCAGGCTTTGAGGGATCCTCATCATTGGACATATCTACTTCTCTCTGAACCTGATCGCTAGCCAGAGAAGGCGAAATTGGTCAGTACACTCCTGAGGGGAGGGTCTAGTCCTGGCATAACCCATGGAAAGGTCATTCCCCCCCATGACCTTTGCCACAGTTGCAGGGCTTACAGTCCCCTTCTGCAATCCAGTAGCAATTCCGTGTGAAATTGCAGAGGAAATAAACCTCTGAATGCTCGCAGGAAGCTGCTCCATGTCTCTAATGAAGGAATCCTCCTCCCCAGCTTGTTCACAGTCATCAGTCTGTGGAGCCAAGGACGGCCTCATGGGGCTATCCCCCCTGGCCCTCCTGCATTGAAAAGGATCCCTCAGATAGGGGCCCTGTTCTACCATAGAGAGGTGGGAGAGGAAATATCCCCTGCATATTCCCTAACATATAATGGGGAATCCCCCCTGGGAGGAGACCTAGACCTTGATCTAATAGGCGATCTGGACCTCAAGGGAGAACTAGGCCTACCCCCCTGTTCAGCCCTGGACACCTGCTTTTCCAGAGCCCTGTGCCTCCTCTCTCTGTCCCTCTGTAAAGTCTTGGAAGGCTTCCCAGCAGCCATGGTCTTGTGCAGCCTTGCAGAGGCTGTGGGTCTTTCATGGGCCTCACTGGAGGGTCCATCCCCAGAGGACAATAGGGGGGGGAATCAGGCCTCTCTTCTCCATCCGTCATGGTACCAGGTCGGGCCTCCTTCAGGCTCAGCCCATCTGGCCAGCAGCAAAAAACAGCTTCCCCCAGTCACTCTCGGTCTTCCCGCAATGATCGCAGCTGCTGGTAGATCTTTCCGGCCTTTTCAAGCCGTGCAGCTGCCACATAGTGTGCTGCGCGATCCTCGACGTCCCATGCCGCTCCGGGCCTCCTGGCCTCGCCCTGGGTCTGCAGGGCATTGCCGCAGCCACTGCTGTAGAAGGGATTGCCCCCCGGGATGGCAGGTATGAGATCGAGGCTCCGAAGCAGCCTCTGCCTCAGCCCATGCAGCCTGCCAGAACACGAGGCCCAAAATGGCCACCGGAATGGCATCCCGCCTCTAATAGCCCCAACAAACAATTTTCAAAACCCTTACCGGCAGCCGGGGAGCGAGCCACACCAAGGTGATGCGTCCAGGAAGCAGATGGAGGCAAAAGAGGGAAAGTAGGTAGGAAGAAATTGCAGGATCCAACACTGGATTGTGTTTGGGAATTTCTGGAACCAAAGCAACTCGTCCTTCTTCGGCCAGACAGAGTTGAAACTGGAATCAGAAGCAAGGAGCACAGAGGCGTAGCTTCAGCTTTAACTCTGTCTCGAGGCCAATTGGACATCATAATACCCAATTCTGGTTAATCCTGCCAAGTCTTCCAGAAAACAGCAATATTCAAATATTACGGTTCCCCCCAAAAATTATTTATTAAATTTCTACACTGCTCATTTCACCTGCATGATTAATATTGGCCATGAACACCCACATACGTACCTGCATCTATGAATTCTCTTAATGTTTTCAATGTGTTAAGTTTGTTGAATCTCTTATTTTATTTATTATTTAATAAAGTCTGGATCTAACACTGGTCCATTGCTAGCTTATGTACATTCTCTTGCATGGAAAATAGCTGCTGAAAAGCAGCCAAGCAGAAAAACTATTCTTGGCTCAAGAACCTAACTGGGCATATCTTCCAGTTACAAGAATTAACCAATTTCCATGCTCCTGTTTTTCATGGTCAGAATTAACACAGGTAGCAATGTGCAGTTCAGCAGTGTTCAAACAGAAGAGCCCATAATGTATTGGATTCTCATATAGCAATCCCAAAATGTTCTAACACAGAAGTAACTACATAAGAGCATATGACCTCTCCACCCATTGTTTTCCAAATTTAAAATCTCTTTTCTGAAAATGTATTTATTATGGGGGGAAATTACTTCAGTGCACAAAACCACAGGGATCTATGCTGTATTGAATTAGGCCTTGATCTCCAAGTATTATTGGGGAACAATATTATCATAATCTATGCAGTTGTAAATATTGGGGGATAAGTATTCTGCAGAAAAGAATTATCTCATGCATATTCCCAGATATTTTTCATCTTACAACTCCTATATCACATATCCCTACGCTATGTTTTGCAAGTTAAGTCTGGTTCAATGATAATATTAACTCAATCACTCAAATCAAATTAAGCAGGATATATGTTATCTCCTAACCTACCTATGGGTCTTGTTCAGAGACAGAAACAGATACTGTTTTACAAGTATGCTCCCCTTTTGATTCAGCTTCTTGGACAAATCCAACATTTCCCCTTCCAACAAACAACCATAACAGTTTGGAAGAAAAAAGCATTTTCCTTTTAGTGGATAGACATTTTTTAGTATTCTGAAGGGTAGCTACATTTTGGTCATTTATCACTGCTAATAATCATTTAATAAAGTACTTACTTTGTGATTTCATTCGGCTACAGAGGTAGTTGCACTTAAACACAGTGTTCTATAAATCTTTTACTGAGTTAATCATCTGCTATTCCCAATCCCAAAATCTTGACTTAGGTATTGGGGTAACATTAAGCTTATAAACTACCCTATGCTAAATCAGCAAATCATAATCCTTATTTAATATGATTAAATTAGAAATAAAACCAATTTTCTAATTTTAGCTTCAATTTCTATTTAAAATCTACCTATGCTTAGTGATTAGAGTTACATAGCTAACCATACACTAATTGGAAAAGATAAAAGCAGAGGGTATATCTGTAACTGGATTAAGAACAATGTCTAAAGTGGATCTATTGATAAAACCCAGTAAGAACATTGTCACTGTTGCAGACTTTTCTTCCAAAAGGAGAAAAACTTACATAAAAGTTAAATGTACATGTATGGAATCCTTCCTAATTTCTTCTGAACTCAGTGTGAGAAACAAAACAAAAATCACCCTTATGCTGTACTATAGTTAGGAAGTACACAGAAAAGTCAATTATGAAAAAGTATGTTATAAAAATTCATATTTTGATTACATAAAGAAAATTAGTTATAGCATGACATGATTAAAAACTCACATGACTGTATTAAAACATTAAATGTACATTTAAATGTAACTATATGTTTCTACAATATTTATATTTTAATAAGGATTATTAAAAAACACTGTCTCCATTTACAAATGTAGTGATGGTTGTATTCAAAGTTTCCATGGATGTAAGTGATACTAGCAAACAGATTTTCTGTGAATGATGCAAGTTTAATTCATGTGACCTCAGATCAACAGAAGCTCATTCGGTCTTCAGTAACATCAGAATGAACCAGGCACTCTTCTCGGCTTGCTCTAATTATTTCCAAGCAGCAAGTTAAGAATGACCTCTGACATTTTAAAGTATATGTTACAAAACCCTGTACTTTTTAAAATGTACAGGATCCTGAAATAGCTACCATAAACTACTATACAAACTAAATATGTTCATACAGACTTTAAGGAACAAAAAGCAACCAGGGGAGCAATAAAAAGTATCATAGATAATAAACTCATTTAAGGACTGAAAAAAGCTAGAGTATGAGTATGCTAAATAAAACAGAATTGACTTTTTTTTATGGCAGCCATTTTCTTTAGTCACTACTATACAGTAATGCTAACTCAGCCTATATAGGAGATATAGAATGTTTAGAATTTTCTTCCAGAAAGATGACAGAGTTTTTTCAATGGATACTTTTGCTTGGAATCAGTTCAAAGCAGAAGCACCTCTACAGCTTGACAAACACCTGTTACTTTTAAAGAAGAATCTAAAAGCTGATTTTAAAACTGAAATATCAATATTTTCATTCCAACATTTATTGTGGCAGACTATACTTATGGCCATATTGTTGATCCATCTTAAGGTGGATAATTAGAATATAGGTTTTGAGTACAGCCACAAATTAACATATCACTCCCCCTTTATCATTATTTTTAAAATATTCAGCTTTCTTCCTATGAAATCTATAGAACACATCCAGCATGTTTATAGGGTCACAAAGAGTATACTCTTCAACCATAAAAGATTTCCATTAAATTTATTTAGGAAACTCAGGTATGGAAGAATCCAAGTGACAAAGTAATATATTTGTGACATGTTAAAGATTAATTTATTATTAATTAAAATTCTCAAGTGAGGAATATTTTTTCTGGATATTCTATAAATTATATCGCAGTTTTTCAAATAGTGCTGGTAAGTGTATCTCAATAAAGATCAAGATTTTTAAGGAAAACTGAATGTTTAGGTTAATTTAGTTTTGCTGGTGTCTATTTTGCATCATAAGCATTTCTCATAATCACCTTCTATCAACTCAGTATCAAACATATTGTACCTGCACTTCTTCCTCCTAAGCAATTGGAAATTCTTTCAGTGACTCAGGAGAATGTAAGTCCTCTGACATCAGCAATATATTTGTGTATCTTAGCAACCATCTGACAAGCAAAACATTTTCATTTTCCCAACATGACAGAATATTGTTATGAGGATTCTAAATATCAACAAGTTGGTCCTAGAAAGCAATTCTTATTAGGCATGAGAAGCAATGGTACTTTAGATTTAAAGTGTCCACACAAACTGCAAATGACACCATGTATGCAATGATACGATTAAATAAATGCCACTATAATATATTGTGTCCCAACATCTGATACAAGATATAAATAGCATTTCCATGCTACCTTCATGTGCATTTCTTCATCTGCCCCTTATGCCCACTCCAGATACTCACGAAAAAATACAGATCTATTCTAATTTACATGCCATTTGTTTTCCCCTTTATTTGGGAGAAGAATATAAAGAGATTGAAAGATAAAGTAAAATGATAAAAATTGATGCTCTGAATTCAATCAAATGTGATGGGAGCAGCCATGTTCTCTGATCCAATCATATATAATGAACAATGAAAGTGAAATCTGTCTTTCAGAGCAAAAGATAGAAGAGCTCTGTGGAACAAACCTACATGTCTAGCCCTTGGGATTTAAAGTTATAGCTCTGGTATCTGTTACAAACACCAAAAGCGCCTTCATACATAAGCAGGCAAAATATGTCAACAAATGAGGGTGTTCTCGATGTGTTTGATTCTAAAAATATAAAGTCAAAGTTTAAAACTGCAATAAAAAGCATAAATAATATGACATGCTTTTTGTAGTCATGTCACCTTAACTGTAAAAAAAAAGAAAAAAGGTTCTCCTTTCTGGCAAAACTAAGATGTTACTCATAGGAAACCACATTCAAAATTAGTCATGCAAGCAGGCTTCAATACCGGAAGGAATTTAAGGCGCCTAAGATTTGATACGCATAGATAGATGAGAGTTACTATACAGGATGTACTATAAAGCAGCTGATAACCCCATCTGACCAGATTTCAGAACTGAAATTAGCCATTTTCAGGGAGGAAAACATCAGAAGCAATGCTTGCTGCCCACGATGACTTTACAAAACAGACCCTACTACACCAGAGGCGCTATATATACACTCTTTCAACAAGATGAATGGGAAAGTGCGCCTTGAGCACCTGTAAACCAGGGGCTGCTTCATTAACCGACCAAGACATCCAGTTGTCATCTGTGGAAAGCAGAATGCTGGTTTGCATGGGAGTAGTTCCATATTATTATTATTTTGTTAGACCCAAGGAGAAACAAAAGACGAAGTGAAGAGAAACCCCATAATCCGCAACCGGTACAGGATGGGTTTAAGGGAGCGAGCGGACTGTCAGTAGAGCACGCCAACAGGAACAGAGAGGTGGCAGGAGGATGCCTTGCCTCGGCGGCAGTGGATAAGCAGCTTTCGCGATACCGTGAAGCAGGGAAAAGACCAAAACCGGCTTAAGGACTAATGGAGGGGAAAAAAAACAGACCTGGGCCCTGAGGCGAGTCACGGGGGCAACGGCCGGAAATCTTCAGCATTAACAAGAGACCTAAAAGGGCGGATTATGCAGCTCCTGAAGAAGGGCAGATCCGGAGAAGACGGAGAAGAAAAGTGTCCCCTCACCGGGAGGCGCAGGCCGAGAGGCTGGGGAGGGCGGGGGGCGAAAGAGCCAGGATACAGCGACTCTTTCCCGAAAAGACCTACGATTCCTTCTTGCCCTTTTCCTCAACCGCTCAAACGGCCACAGGAGTAGGAGGGAGGGGGGAGAAGAGTAACGCGTCTTCCTCGCTCTTTCAGGGAGGATGGGGAGGGGGAGGATCCTGGCCCGCCCCGCCGCTCCTTTACGCGCTGAGTGACACGCACAGTCCCCAGCCAGTCGCCGCCGCTCAAGAGCTCCCGCTCTGACTAATAGGAAAAAGAGCCGACGGGCGAAATCTGCCCTGTTGTCAGTTCGCAGCCAATCGGCGTGAGGGAGTTGAAGCGGCCGAACTCGTGGGCTTGCGGTGGCGGGGGTGGGAGAGGAGGGGAGGGGGAGTCACTTGGTTCTTATGCCTCAGCCTGCCTCGAGCTAGGAACGCATCGGGCGCGTGCATGGAGGGACGCCGTGTCCCCACCCCCCACCCCGGCTTTATTCCTCGCGCTCTTTCTTACCCGTCCAGTGTGTTCTGTCACGGCTGCTCCCGCCGCCAACGTAACCGCATCGCCTTACTCGCTGACACAGCTCAGAACCTTACCTCATCCGGGCATTCACCGGCAAAAAAAAAAAAAATCTTACGTCACAGAGAGGGCGAGGCCACAACGGAGACGAGAACAACCCCTTGAAAGGCGGGGCGGCGTGTTTGAGTGACACCCGCCGTGTGTTGTTTGTGCAGCTGTTTCGCCTCTCGCGAGATGCTCTGAGTGGGCTTTTTGGGAGATGCTTATTCGTCGTTGGGCTGTTATTTGGGAAGACGCGAAATATGAATTAATGGGCTTTTATTGTGACAAGCATGCAAACGTGGTTCCTCATTATGCCTGTTTGCCCTTCAAAAAGCAGGCGTTCGACCACACCTGGATATAGAGTTTTTGATACAGGTTTTGTAGTGAGAAAGTTAAGGATGCAATGAACCTGTTAGTTTAGCAATAGCACTTAGACTTATATACTGCTTTACAGCCCTCTCTAAGCGGTTTACAGAGTCAGCATATTGCCACCAACAAATCTGGATCCTCATTTTACCGACCTCGGAAGGATGGAAGGCTGAGTCAACCTTGAGTCTGGTGATAAGTTTGTAAAGAAAATCAGACTTGGTGTTTCCTCCAGTGACTTTAAGTATGAGGATTGGTCATAAGTCACGTTTTTCAGTGCTGTTTCAGTGCTTCGAATGGTTGCTAAATGGATGATTGTAAATTTAGATTACAGATAGTTCTCGACTTAGAACAGTTCATTTAGTGACCATCTGAAGCTACAATGGCAGTGAAAAAGTGACATGACTATTTTTCACACATTTATGATGGTTGGTTGCAGCATCCCCATAATTATATGATCTATATTTGAATGCTTAACAACGGACTCCGCTTTTACAACCTCCTGACAAGCAAAGTCAATGGGGAAACCAGGTTCACTCAACAACCTTGCTATTAACTTAACTGCAGTGGTTCACTTAGCAAATGTGGCAAGAAAAGTGCTAAAATGGAACAAATTCACTTAAGAAATTTCTCACAGGATTTAAAAAAATTGGGCTCAATCTGGTCATAAGTTGAGGACTACATGTAGTTGTATCAGATTCTTAGAGATGGCATCTAGATATTTTTTTAAACTCTTAAAACCTAGCCATTGGTTGTTTTTCAGATGCGTATAACAACATTTATATTTGAAGATGTCTTGCAATGAATACTTGGTGCTTTGTCTTGTGTATTAAATAACACTGGGCCAAGCATGCATAGCTATAAGACTCGTCTCTGACTTTTCAAAAGAGCAGTGATCCCTTAAAGTGTCACATTATTCTGAATTGACTATATGGGCTGGAAGTCAATGCTTTCCCATGTAGGTCTGAGAATTCTTTCCAAAGTGAAAGGAGTCGCATCATCTGTGGAGAGCAGTGAATAAGAGTAAGAGAGAGCAAAAAAGGAGGCAGATCAAGCTTATCTGTGTGGGAGATCTGATTTGTTCACAGGAAGTGAAGACCGGAAGGAGTACAGGAAACAGGCTAAGAAGTATTTTGTAAGTGTTCCAGAGTTCTTGAATGCAGCAAACTGTTACTGACTGAGATAATATGATATGCTATGCATATCAAAATTAAAAGAGATTTATGCAAAAGTGTTGTTGAAATACAATGACTGACAAACTGGATTTGGGGACGTACGCTAATTCAGTTCTTTATGGGTGGTATTGGTTTTTTTTTGTCATTTTACCAGAATAAGATCAGTCCACCAGAACTGATCAATGGACCCAATGGGTTTCCAAAGAGACCTGAGATTTTCCCCCAAGGATTTGATGGATGTTCAGTTATCTGGGATGAGCAGGTAACTTAACAAAAGTCTGATAAATTGGCTGAATTTGGGGAGAATTGAGGATTCTTTTGAATGCGAGAACTACTACCTTTTATTCCATTATCATTGTTCCTAACATTGTTGGATCCATAGTTTTATTTGATTTATTGATTTTATTGCACAAATGTGGTTCCTCTTTGACAATTGCAACATTTTTCTCTTTGGCCTTTCTTTATTGGCACATACTATAATCCTACTCTGTACTCTAATCCTTTTCACTGTACTTTAATGCAGATGTTCAAAGACTGCCACAGAATGAAGATTTCCAGAATAGATGGGCAGAATCTCTGCTTAATTGCAGAGAGATTCCCCAGTTTTGTACAGGTAGTCCTCGACTTACAATAGTTCATTTAGTGACTATTTGAGGTACAACAAAACAGAAAAAAGTGACTTTTGACCATTTTTCACATGATCATTGCAGCATCCCCAAGATCATGTGATAAATATTCAGATGCTTGGCAATGACTCATATTTATGACATATTTATGAGTTGCAGTTTCCTGGGGTCATGGACCCTTCTGAAGCCAGACTTAACAACCGGTTATTAACTTAACAACTACAGTGATTCACTTAATTGTGACAAGAAAGATCATAAAATGGGGCAAAATTCACTTAATGTCTCACTTAGCAACAGAATTTTGGGCTCAATTGTTGTTGTAAGTTGAGAATTACTTGTAGTTTTTTTTTTTTTTTCAAAAATCACCATTGCTTCATGCCTTAAAAATGTCCAGAATTCTCATGCAACACAGTAAATTGAGTAAATATGAGAATTCTTTTGAGGAAACATCTCTGGAGGCTGCATGCCATCGAAGACATTGCACTGCAGAATACTTCCCCCCACTCACAGGTAGCATATACGGCATGTTCTCTCGGCTTTCTCATAAACACATTTTCTTTCAGCCATAAGCTCCATAGTGTACACTTTGTTTTCCCATAATTACATATTCCATTCTGATCTATCATACAAACAGATAACCGATTCATGTTCTCTTTACATCTTTACACATGTTTTGCATAAATTCCATTCATACAGACCTCCATTTAATTTGTTATATTCAGACCTTATATGGCATAATGTGTTTTCTTTCCATTCTGAATCAAAAGAAAAGTATGTTGGTATGTAAAGTATTGTCTCTACAATCTGTCTTTACCTCACTCTGGCAATGTGGCCACTCAGCATTACTGTCTGAATACAATGTACTGTAATGCAATGTGGGACAGTAATTGGCAGAATCCCTGTTTATCTTCTTCCTCCTACACAGCATTGTCTATCATCAAGCAAACAACTACAGTTGTTCTCCTGAACCTGTTTTTTGGATAAGGCTGGTGGCCCCAAAGCAGTGGTGGGTTTCAAAATTTTTTAGAACTACTTCTGTAGATGTGGTCTGCTTTGTGGGAGTGGCTTGCCGGCCATGTGACCGAGTGGGAGTGGCTTGCCAGCCATGGGACTGGGTGGGCATAGCCAACTTGTAAAATGTGGTGAAGCTCACTTAACAATGCTCTTGCTTAGCAACCAAAATGTTGCCTCAGAAACACTGGCATTTGAAGCACGCAAGTCTTAAAGCTGTCAAGTTACAAGACCCTTGCACCCCTAACCTTTTAGAAAAAAAACCCCAGGGATGTTCAAACTCGACAGCTTTAAGACTTTAAGGTTTAGATAGGACTCTTAGAGGTGGGTGGGGTGATTGGTGATCCAGCCAATTAGTGAGCGGCAGGCGGGGCAAGCATGGTGCGGAAGGACGGGGCGATTATGGCTTGCTGCCATAATCATCTGAAATATTTTCTGTGGATATACAGCTTTCAGAATCAATATACATTTCTTTTTTCCAAGACAAACCTGGTCAGCTTGAGTTCAGTATTTAGCACTGAGTGAGAACACTGAGAAGGGGAGCATTTGCTCCAATGTAAGAGTTGTAGTTAAAACATATGATGAACAGTTGCAAGTATTTGGCATGGCTAGTCTAGTGAAGAGAAGAACCAGGAGAGACATGCTAGCAGTGTTCCAATATTTGAGGGGCTGCCACAGAGAGGAAGGGGTCAAACTATTTTCCAAAGCACCTGAAAGCCAAACAAGGAATAATGGATGGAAACTGAACAAGGAGAGGTTCAACCTGGAAATAAGGAGAAACTTTCTGACAGTGAGAGCAATCAATCAGTGGAACAAGTTTGCCTTCAGAAGTTGTGGGAGCTTCATCACTGGAAGCTTTCAAGAAGAGACTGGACTGTCATCTGTCAGAAATGATGTAAAGTCTCCTGCTTAGGAGTGGGGGTTGGACTAGATCAGTGTTTTTCAACCACTGTGCCGCGGCACACTAGTGTGCCGTGACATAGTGTAAGGTGTGCCGTGGGAAAAACACTTTATATATAGTCAATATAGGCACAGAGTTAAAATTTTTTAACATTTTCTAATGGTGGTGTGCCTTGTGATTTTTTTCATGAAAAAAGTGTGCCTTTGCACAAAAAAGGTTGAAAAACACTGGACTAGATGACCTACAAGTAATGCAACGTGGTCCCTTCCAACTCTGTAAATCTGTTAATTACAGAAGCCTTGTTATGAGGTTAAGGCGCATGAAGGGAAATTGCTACTGGGTTTTGTTTTGCTGTATATTTCCTTACCAAACCAGTCTTGTCATAAACAAATCCAGAGTTTCTTGCATACTCACATAAGTCTCCATGCGGAGTTTCCATTTCAGGCAGGGCAGCTGTTTCAATTTATGCAGCTATAACCGAGATTTTAATATTTGCCCATTTGCCTGGCCACGAAGAGCTCCCAGTTCAGATTGAACTGGCAAATCTGAAGTGCCCAAGTGGGGGAGACCCCTAGAGCAGTGGTTGTCAACCTGTGGGTCGGGACCCTTTTGGGGGTCGAACGACCCTTTCACAGGGGTTGCCTAAGACCATCGGAAAACACATATTTTTGATGGTCTTAGGAACTGAGACACCAATTTTATGGTTGGGGGTCCCCACAACATGAGAAACTGTATTAAAGGGTTACGGCATTGGGAAGGTTGAGAACTACTGCCCTAGAGGATCATAGCTGATATAAAGTCTTGAGGTTTATCCTGGTTGTCTGCTTAGCCAGTTGGAATTTTTATCTAGCCTGTTATGTCCTCACAATTACGACCGTGAGGTGTCAATCAGAACCGGGGTTTCTTCCCATTGGCTACGGCATGCAGGCATTCAGGCGGGAAGAAGAGTGAATCCTGCTTGGTTGCCATTTTGACAGCTACAACTCTCTGGTTGTAGTCATTAAAGACAGTTGAGTTAATTGAGCGCCTCAGTCATTATTCTGTGGCGGGAATACATAAAAAAGCCCACTGACTAGATGAGGCCTATACAACATAATGATGGTAGGAAGCCCATCAAGCACTTCTGTGTGGCCCACCAGTGTTTTTCTTTTTTAAATGAATTTACATCACACCACCAGGAAGTATTTGAGGCCCTGCCCCAAAGCACAAACTGCCATTATTCCAGGCTTTGCCTATATACCAGCTCTATCATTGCCACCACTCTGCTGGTTGCTGAACAGGTGATTATCACACCAGCTATTTCTTTGTGGCCCACAATTAATTGTCATGTGGCAAATTCTTCTACGAATTGTGCAGGTCTGGCCTAGGTCAAAGTCAAGATCAGCAGGTCAATTACACAGAACCCTTGTAATCCAAACCCTGCTCAAAGGCTGGTTTGTCAGCAGTTGAAGGCTGATAAGAAGTTGCAAGCTAGACACTGCCTGCCCAGAGGAGCTCCTGATCCTACTTTTTTCTATGAACAGCTATCATTAATTAAGATAAAAGGATAAGGTGTTGCATTCCAAGTAGAATAAAAGCAGTACAGGTAGTCCTTGACTGACGAGCACAATCGAGCTCAGAATTTATGTTGCTAAGTGTGGAATTTATGAAGTGGGTTTTGCCCGATTTTATGACTTTTCTTTCCACATTTGTTAAGTGAATCACTGCAGTTGTTAAATTAGTAACACGGTCGTTAAGTGGCTCACAAAAGATGATCACATGACCCCAGGACATTGCAACCGTCATAAATATGAACTAGTTGTCAAGCATCCACAATATAATTCACGTGATCAGAGGGATGCTGCAATTGTCTTAAGTGTCCTAAAAATGGTCCTAAGTCATTTTTTCAGTGTCGTCGTAACTTTGGTCACTAAATGAACTGTTGTAAGTCAAGGATTACCTGGGAATCAATACCCGCTGCAATGGAGCCTGAGAGCTAATGGAAGCAACTGGCTTCAGGCTTTGTGCAACTTTCTAACAACCTTGCTGCTGTAGGATGCCTTCTCAGTGATCTCCTTGCTGATCAGTAATCTAAGCTTAATTAATTCCAAGCATCTGAAAAGCTCCAGCCTAATTAATGGCAATTAATTGTTTACATTGTTTCTAAGGTTTGTAAGAACATCCCTGCCTTCTTTTTACTACGTTCCTGGGCTTGATAGTTCTCCCTGCCAGATCGGAAATGGTGTGAATGCAGTTGTGCCCTGTGCCCAGCTGTACTGTAAAGTGAGCTATGGCTAAGGAAAGGCAGGGCTGATGTAACGCATCCCTTTCCTCTGGGGTTATGTTCACTTTCTTTCCCCTGCATTCCCCTACTTAGCTATTGCACCTGACACATGGCAACATCCCTTGCAAATCTGTCTTTGTCCAATACTGACAGGGCTTTCATAGTGTTAACAAAGAGACAGTGTTAGGGCCTCTCTTTCCAGACTGGCTTTATAGAGGCTGCCTGTCTGGTTAACACTGATTTAAAATCGATGTTTGTTTTGAAAGGTTTCTATTTTTCTTTTGCTTGCCCCTGTTGCAATCTGCGGTTGTTCCCATGCCTTCTCAACAGGTTTTGAGTCCTTGGGCTTACAAAGGCACAGTCACTTAGCATTAATTGTTTCCTGCACAAGGCAGCCAGTGCTCCCTTGGAGCCACGGTGAGGCTGTTCTTCCCAGGCAGAGCCAAGTCAGTCACTGAAAAGGAGTCCAAAGAAAAGAGACATAATGGGGTGTATTGAAGTGAGATCAGTCTCATGGGGTGGGGTGAATAGGAATGCAGAGTGGCCTGAGAGCAGAAATGAAGGAGTGTCTCATGAAATTTGGGGTCAGGAGTCTCACAAAGCTTTTCTCCCCCCTCTGTTTCATTCTCATGGATGTCTACATGAAGAACTGAGCCCGGTGGGAAATGATGCCTTCAGAGCCTGCTGGCACTTTCACTGATGCTTTACAGATGTTGTACTTTTGAGGAAACGCTTGATGCTTTTACTTAGCATCAATTTTACAACTTTATTTTTGGCTTGCAACTTTATTAACTGCAAACCGGAATTTAAATATGTGAGCATCTTGAGACTGGGATGCTGCAAAATAGCAACAGTGTGCCTATTTGTAACTACAAAAAATGACTCTTAGTTTGCAGATAATTATCTATCTACTTTGAAGTTAGCATGTGGAAAACTTTTCATTGTTTAGATAAGCCAGCAACATTCTTGGAAGTTATGTATACATTTGCCTCTCTGCTATTATTTGCATTGTATTTGCTTTTTCTTGAATTGTCAGAAGTGCTAAGAACAATATTATGTTTGTATTATAAGATATTATTTTGAACAGTGGTACATAAATTTCATCTGTGAAAACAACTAGGAATGCAGCACCAATATTAGGAACGCTTCCATAGGGTCTCCAAGATATAAAAGACATAGAGATCAGTGATTGATTGATCAGGTGTCTTCAAATCAGAATTGACTCTTAGTAATCACAAAGGAGCTGTTCCCAATTTAGCCGTTCAGGTCTTCCAGTGATGCATCTAATAGAGATCTGCACTACTGTGCTGTTTCTTGTAATGTAGCTAATCCCAAACATTTTGTTTCAGAGCAAAGGAGAGCCATTCTGCTGCCCAACCCCTCATTCTTGTACAGGAGCCAAAAGGAGCAGAAAGTGCTTGTTTTGAAATGTTATCTCATGTCATGGCCAGTTTTGATAGTGGGTTATTGATCTAGTATTCTAAAAGATTTGGGAAGCTAGAGCAAGTGGTCACAGCTCCTCCTGCCAAAGTTTCCTGGTTCCATTTTCTGCACTTGAAGTAGCTCAATAAAAGGTACTGTCATTATATATTTATTATTTTTATAAGATCTGAAGATACTTATATGATGGCTGGACTGCTTGTGTTAGTTAACCTACAAAAAACAAACAAATCAGACCAAGTTTCCATTGAGAAAGAACCACAAAGTGGATTTATTCCAAAACTTCCACATCAAAATTCACAGGAATATTAATATCAATCGTTTTCCAGTTTCAGAAGAGTTTTGCTTTTGCAGTAGAAGTATTAGTTATTTAACTCTTCAATTCTTCCAGTGCATTTTCATGAACTTTCATATTCATTCTAGACTCACTCCTAGTTAGTAGTAAGCCATAATATTAATTTGCCTATAAAATAAGAATCCTAATAAAGAGATTATTATATGAAAAGGTTTTGTGCCAGAGTGAGATATATTTGATATAAATATCAGATCATAATGCTTATTTTCAAATAAAAGTTTAAAATGTGAAGCCTAATCTTGCACCTTATTTTATGAAGTTCAACATTATAACTTCCAAAAGCACAAATATTTTATAATTTTTCATATGTTATAATTTAGGTGTCATTTTTTTTAAATCTCTTTTAAGCCTTTGGAAATTAATTATGCAACTTTCTGAAATGTGATTTGAACAAAATTGCTGTTTCATATTAATGTTTACTATATTTAATAAGTTGCTGATTAAGCAAAATTTATGGTAATCATGGCATGTGCAACATGCATAAATTCCCATTTCCTTTTTCCCTTATAGCTTGCATGTATCATACAAAGAAAAACAGTAATCGGTTTAAAATATCCACTTCTTGTGAATTAGGCATTTATGTTTAATTCTTGTGTTCCTGAACTGGAATGTAATATATATATTATTAAAAGCAAATTTAAATTTTTTCTTATTCCCAGCAGAGTAAATCTCACCGAATAGATTAGGCCTGTATGGAGTGGCATTCCTGATTAGATACAGGATTCAATTTCCTACAGGAAACTGCTTCTACCAAAACTTCTCACAGGCTGTTTTATTTTCTTTGGTTTCTAGTGAAGATGGGGAAAGCTGCAGAATTCTCAATACCATTGGCTTTGTGCCAGTTGGATGTGGTGCCTAAGCACGTGGCCTTGAGAGAAAAGTCAGTGGGTGCTTCTCTGAAGTGTTGCTACAAAGGGAAAGCCTACAAACAATTAATTGTACCCTCTGGTGGGGTTCCTGTGCCACCATATGGCACGAGAGCCTATTTCTAAGACCAATCAGTATAGGCCAACTTAGAGTAACAGAATGCCAGTTCCCAGGCAAGGAAATTTCAGAGCTTGCATAATGGATTCAAAACCCACTGATATTCTAGCCATGGAAGGAAGCTCACTTTTCACATGCAAATCAGTTCACAGGAATGATGGTGGGATTTTGCCAGAGAGATGAGCCTCCCTGTTGCTGGGTAACAATTTCTGTAAGCAATGCACAGCTAGTGCAATCGCTCTTTGCACCAATGAAGGGGGTGGGGTGGGGGGCAGCAATTAAGTCTCCAATCTGTTTGGATCCATCTCTTCAGATCTATACACAGGACCCAACTGATTCCCAAAAGGCAGAGATTAAAACTGTCCTTGTGTTCTTCCTGAGCAGAAATGGAAGTATTTCGTTTGGGTTGTACTAAAATAGTGGAAATGCAGCCCTAGTAGTCCTCTCTGGCAATTTGCACATTATTCCTGGTACTTCTGCTGAAGGATGTTTTTAAAAGGTAGCCCAAATAGCGGATTTTTTTGTATTTTTAAAAGGTGTTGCTGCTGTCTTTCTACACTTTATTTATTTAAAACATGTATGTAGCCACCCCTGCTACAATAAACTCTAAACAGCTCGTAATCAAAAATTAACACACATTCGGGAGGAGTAGAGGGATAGAAGAAAGAGGGGTAGAGAGGGTGGGAGAGAGGAATGGAGGGAGGGTGAGAAGGAAGGCAGGAAGTGTATTGGGAGAGAGGTGTGGTAGAGGGGGAGGGGAAGTAGGGTAGAGGGGAATGATGGAAGACGGAAAGTTGGAGGGGAGCGAAAGAAAGGGTGTATGGAGGATCGAAGAGGTACATTGGGTATCTATTTTGGGGGGTATTATTGACAAGAGGAATGGCTCTGTTTATTGTTTAATGTTATATGGCCCCGGTTCTGTACAGTATATGTGTGACTGTATGAAAATGGAAAATAAAACTATCTACACCACGAAAAAAAAAATTAACACACATTCGAGCTATAAAAAAACAAACACATTATGAACAAATGCCTGGTGCTGTGTCAAGCTTCCAATATGCAGTCACCTCATCCAGAGGTCAGTTGCAAATCTTGGTGCTACCAGTTCGCTTGTGCTCATGCACACTCGTGCGCATGCGCAGAAGCATCCAGGTGGGTGGGCAGAGCCTCCCGCCACTGCAACTACTGGTTCACCCAATCTGGGCCGAACTGGGAGCAACCCACCCATTTGTTCCTCAACAAGAATTGTGAGTCTAGGAGGATCCCCAAATTGCTCATCAGCTCCATCTAGGGAAATGCCACCCTCTCCAGCATCAAAGATGAAATATCATTGGGCCTAAGGGGCAAAAACCCCATAGTCATTCTGTCTTGCCAGGATTGAATCGAAGCCAGACCCTTACAGCCTCCAGACAGTTGGTTAACACTGCCACAGCATCACTCGTTGGGATTTGGGTGGATATATATAATCAATATACTGACAATACCAGACCATATACTGACCAATGTTTTTTTTCTAAAAGTTTCATGTAGATCAGGAGTGTCAAACTCTCGTCGTCATGGCATTGTCATGTGTGGTAATTTTTCCCCCTTCGCTAAACCAAGTGTGGGTGTGGCCAGCAAGTGACGCATCCAGCCCACGGGCTGTGGGTTTGACAGCCATGATGTAGATGTTAAGAAGGAATGGAAAAAGGCCCAGGCCCTGGGACACCCTGCATTACAGGAGTTTATGACTTGACCTCTCAGTGTTGCCTACCAACACTGACTAGCCATGGAAGGAAGGAGGAGAACTACCATAACATTATGCCTCACATTTCCAACCTCTGAAGCTGTTCCAGAAGAACAGCTGGTCAATGGTATTGAGAACCACTGAAATGTCCAGGAGGGCCAGAATAATTGCACCACTTTCATCCCAAGCTTCCCAGAGGTCACCAACAAATGCTGTATCAGTGCTCTGCCTGTGGCTGGACTAAACATGGTCCAAATAATCTGATTCATTCAAGCTCCTTTGTAGCTGTAGGCCAACCTCTCAACAACTTTCCCTAAAAAGGAAGATTGGATACTGGATGAAAATTGTCCAATTCTGTGAGGTCCAAGGGAGTTCTCTTGGGAAGTGGGTGCACACTGCCTTCTACAGGGCAGGAAGTGCCATCTCCTCAGCCAAATAGGCATTAATCATCTTTTGGGCCCAACTACATGCCATCTTCTAGGAGACCTTAACCAGTGAGGAGAACCATGGATTCAGAACACAGGTAGCCCAACTCACAGTTCAAGCACCCTTCCCACTTTTTAAAGAGCAACCAGATTGAACTCCTCCCAGATAATAAGACTGTGGGCCTTTCTCCTTCCATATATTGAAGTTCTCTGTGTAAGATTCAAATGAATGGAAATTAGAGGTATATGGGATAAGCTTTACCCATTATTATTGATAGTATATGTTTATTAAAAATTACCCTAAACTAATGTGATTGCTGTGGTTCGTTCCAGAGGAAGGATAATAAGGATAAAGGCTTAATCTTTACAGCATCTTAATTAAATTACAAAGCCCAGAATTCTTTGGGAAAAAAAGAGAAGAGAAGCAGTGCCAATTACATTTATCTGAAGTTATTTTTAGGTTTGGAAAGCAAATGAACTTTCATAAGATGCAACAGTGCCAAGAAGAACAATTATAGGTCTCAATTTCTCCAGATCACTGGATTAGCAGGATGAATATCCTAAGAAGCTGTATCTCTTCCCTGAAGCCTGTCTTCTATTATTATAATCTGTCCTCAAGTATTAAAAAATGCTGCTGGGGTGCTATGAAGTGACTAGCTAGTACAACGTTGGTTATTTATTTGATGCTGAGGGAAGCACCCCTCGGGAGGGCCCACACATGGAGTGAACCTTGTTCAATCAACTCCTTCGCAGCTACCAATAATAATCCTATTTGCTCCATTGCAAAAAGAACTAGAGTTTCTGGAGGGAATCCTAATTGTGTTCAGCTGGTTGCTGATTTAACTGGAGTTATCTTTTTCTGGGTAAATAATCAGGGATAATTCTATCTAAGCCTTGGGAAAAGAAACACATTTTACTGACCATGTTAGAGAATGGTACATGAATACACAGATGTAGAAAGGTACAGTGGGAAACAAGGAAGAAGGAGAATCAAGTTGCCACTTCTTCCAGAACCCTAATCTACATTTTTGTGAATGTCCTATAGAGCAGACACATAGTTCTAGGATAGATTATGGACCAAATTAATTACCCACATGTCCTGCTTCATAGAAAGAATGTAGATTTTCATAACAAATCTAACAATCTGATGATTTTCCTGTTGCCCCACAGTATTGAAGATGTGTTCACAATCATGCTGAACTCAGTTTGTAAGAAAGTACTGTTTCAAAATCCTTGCCACAAACATATTTATTAAGACGGGTATCCCTCATCCTATATCTGTACATTAAAGTTCTGTTTTCTAAATGCACTGCTTTTCATTTGTGTCTATTGAATTTCATTTTTAATTTTCAGTCCGTTTTTCACGCTGGTCCAAATCATTACAATTTTTATTTTTGTCTTCTAGTGTGCTAGTTCACATATTAGATTTCACTGACTTTTTTATTTTTTCAGCAGCAGAAACTCCACTTTTGCTGTAGACCCACCAGAAAAAGTACTGCAGGTGAGAAAATGGAGGGAGATGCTACATTCTTGCCCGCCTTGTTCAGCTAACATGCACCAACAAGCATGCTGCCAAGGGGTGAGTCACAAGGGTTTGGAAAAGCAGATGCTGATGGATTAAATAATTGGATTGGTATATTCTTCATTTTTTGTACTTATTTGGGTGTGGTTATGTATATAGATACACATAAAAGTAACCAAGCTTGATCATTTTAGTAATTCTGGATAAATTTGACACAGTACAATTTCTCCTACAATCTGTTTGTGTGTGTGTGTGTGTTTGTGTTTGTGTGTTGCAAATTATGCATGTCTCTGTGTGTGTACGCTTAATATATTTGCATATTTACCATAGCTTTACTTGCTGGATGGGGCCAAATGAATGATACAATCTTATTTGTCATAAACTGAGTATGGAACAACAATAGAAATAACTCATGTTATCTTGCAAAGAGGAAGAGAGAAAAGAAGTGGATTTATCCAATTTACAAAATGGGTCTGATTTTGAAGGGCTAGCCTCCATTTACTCCATTACATCATCAATAAACATAAACGTGGCCTAACGTAGCTATGGGATGGCTGGCATTGGATTTCTCTCCAGACAGCGTAAACTGTAGTTCTTCCATGTCATGAATTTCAAAGAGCAAAAAGTATGGAGCATCTGCTATTAAAGCATATTCTTAGGCGGGATAGTAAAGCAGACAATTGGATTAGCTTTCCATAAAGCCCTCTTCTCTGACCAGCACAGAATAGCAGACCTACTAAGCATCGATTCTGTGACTGTACAATCTACAAAAAGTAAACATTAGCATGCTGGATTTAGAGATTAACTCAACCCTCATAGGAGTAACTGTTTCCCTTCAGTTACTGAAATGTCCCTTGCCCTTCCCTCTCAGTGACAAAAACAATTTTCTTTTCTGTCAATTTGGAGCTCCATTTCAAGGATTCCCAACATCCTCTTAAGATGTCATTATCTTGATTTTTTTCACAGAAACTCCATTCCCAGGATTGCACAAGGAGGGGGGAAAAATTATTAAACCAGGATCTTAGTACAGCACAGATACATCCTTTACAGACTCTGTTTAGCATGAGTTCCATTCTGATGCAACTCTCTGAATCTTCAGTGTAGCCTTTCAGCATTGTAGGTTGATTTCCCAGATTGATGTCTTCCAAAGGTGTGCGTGATAACTGTATTTTTTTTTTAATCACATTTTTACTGGTTTATCAAAATATAAAATGCAAAGAGAAATAAAAAAGTAATAGAAAACTAGGGGGATGGGAAGAAAAAAAAATGGAGAGAGAAGGAATTTTTTTTTTAAAAAGGGCATTGATTTCCAAGTCCCTTTAGCACAGTAGAAGGTAATAACATTACAACCAGTGGTGGGATTCAATTTTTTTTACTACCGGTTCTGTGGGCGTGGCTTGGTGGGCGTGGTGTGGATTGATGGGCGTGGCAGGGGAAGGATACTGTAAAATCTCAAAATTTCTGGTACGGGTTCTCCAGAACTGATCAGAACCTGCTGAATACCACCTCTGATTAAAACCTCAACTTTTTACTTTTACACAATAGTATGTACTAGCCATTTCTATAACAACAAACCTATCTAATCAGCAGAAACAAAATCAAAGTCTCATTTTTTTTCCATTGCAAGCACAAAATCTGGAATTAATTTCCAAATAGAAATAAAATTAAATATATTCTCTTCTTTGGATGAAGGAATCAATTTAACCATCTCTGCTTTTCCTTGCTTTGGGAATAATAGTATATGCTTCTGTTTACTCATTCATCTTTGTAAATGGTCATAATTTATATTAAAAGAATTCTGTATATTATTTCAGATTTCTTAACCCTAAAGGAAGAAAACACTTTTTCCTAAATTTTAAGTGGTTACTATATTTCTTTGCTGCTGTTGGAACAATTATTTCCTCCTAAAATGTTCACTGCATTAAGAAAAAAAAAGGCAGATTGCGCTTTCATTATTTTTTTAAGTCATATAAGGGATAGATAAGGAAAAAAGAAAAGAAGGGATATTAGTTCTTTTAGCTAGAACGAAGGAGGAATCGACATATTTACTGGCAACAATTACCCCGGCTTCAAAATACATGAGTTAGAATACAACATCTCTGGAAGCCACAAGATCAGAGAAATAAATGTGTGTGCTTTCTGAAGACTTTTCAAATCCTATACAGTGGTACTTGACATGACCATCTGTTTAGTGACTGTTAGAAATTACGATGGTGCTGGAAAAAGTGACTTACGACTTGGTCCTTGCACTTATGATCATCATACTGTCCCCATGGTCACATAATCAGCATTCAGGTGCTTGGCAATTGGCATGTATTTACAATAGTTGTAGGGTCTCAAGGTCTCATGATCACCATTTGCAACTTTCCCAGCCAACTTCTCTGACAAGCAAAGGCAAGAAGGGGAGTCAGATTCCCTTAACAAACATGTGATTTGTTTAATGACCATGACAAAAGGGATAAAATTGGGCAGGATCACGTGATGACTTACTTAACTATTGCACTGCTTAGCAACAGAAGTTCTAGCCCCAACTGTAATTGTAAGTCGAGGACTATCTATAAATCCCAACCACCATACAATTCATTCTGAGTGGGTAAGGTGTTCTGGCCTAGGCTTCCAAAGAGCATGAAGCAAACTCCTTGTCCCGACATAAACCCCTTTTATTAATTTACTGTGAATTCTGCTCATTCACACCCATCAAAGTCTTTCAAGGGAGGATTTACAGTCACAGAACTTATCTGGCTTGGAGAGCTGACAGGCCAATATCTGCAAAACTTGGCAAGGAGTCTTGAACCAATTAAGCAAACTAATTGTCTCCTGCAAACTCCGCTCCCCTTTTGCTCCTCTTTTATTTCCTCTCAGAGTGGCCTTTCATCACCCACCTATGGCCTTACGCCCAAGTCGACCCCTCTTCTTTAGCTGTTCCTTTCATCTGGCAACTATGCACACTGCCTCACTGATGTCTGACTCTGAAGGCAGCTGATAACTGGCATATGGCTCTGGCCCCCTCTCTGCCTCTGACACAGAGCCCTCATCAGTGCCTTCCCCAGACTCCAGGACTGGCCCATGTTCCTTTCCAACCTCCTCACTGTCCGAATCTGCTGCCAGCTACATTGGCTGCTGGCGGGCCACAACATAAGGCACTAATTATTCTATTCTATTATTATAGGTGCAGAAAATTTTTTTTTTATGTTATTATATTTTATAGATATAGAGAAAATGTGTGAAACATATTTGGGGTCTCTGGGGGAAAAAGAAGCACTGGAGAATTTTGAAAACTAAGAGCCTCATTCCATTTGCTGCAATGAAATGCTGCTATTGAGGCACATTTCTTCATGTCTTATTTTGCATATATGGAATTAAATCAAGGCAGCAGCTGCAAACATAGCTTTGGGTAGCTTATGCAACTGCATCCTACCCTAATCTGAGATCTAACGTAATCAAACACAGAACGTTTTCTACTGAAGCACTAGCTACAAACCTTTCTGAAACCAGCCCCCATACAATCCAGAGTCGGAAGAGGAAACTAAATTATTTGATCTGAATATTATATACATCGGTGTTTCTCAACCTTGGAAGCTTCAAAATGTGTTGATTTCAACTCTCAGAATTCTTTTGCCACCATCTCTCATTTTTACTTTGTATGCAGACTGCCAGGAAATCTCAGAGAGGTAGGGTAACCTAGAAAAATTATGTAATAACTTGGACATTTCACCTTATTATAGTCTAGAAAACTCCATGGAAATGTACATGTTATTATTAAGAGTCAAGCTTGATTTGTTGGAATATTTACTTTTAGTTTTTGTTACTTTACTTCAAGATGCTGGGGACTGAAATGTGTGAAAATTATAAATGTCACTGTAGTGCTACCATTCTTTTTCCAAATGGGAATGAGAAACTGGAATTCATATCCCATAACCTTGCATGGAAATGAACAGAAAAGGCTTGCTAATCTGTGTAATAAGTAAAGCATTTAAGTGTGTAATGCAATTACCATGGTGTTGGATAGCCTGTGAGATAAAATTTTTAGAGTTCTTGCTCTCTCACTGACTCTAATTTCTTACTCACATCCAGGCCTATGTAAACACCAGGCTTGGCTTTAACATTTCTATAGTTTTCAGAAGATTTGCCTTCTTGAAGCAGTGTAAATATGATAAGCAGTGGTTCTGGCTGCATGCAAAAATGTTGCACTTTTAAAATTCAGCCAAGATGGGCATAATTTTGACCTAGCTAATGTTTTCTTACCTTCTGCATTCTAAGCATTTCTAAATAAAATACTGCCATATATAGGAGTTATCTTTCCCGGGCAACCAGAATCATTCCTCCTCAAGTGGTGACTAAGGAATTGGAAAAGATTGTGAAATACACCCTCTGTGTCCTTCCTCATCCTTTGGGGAAATGAGTACATGAATACACAGCTCAATGGGCTTGCATGTAAACAATAAGGACAGCTAGAGCCCCTGGCAGTTGTTCCATATTAGCTCTTTCTTTGTACTTCTTGGTAGGAAAAGCCCCAGAGATACATAATATAAAGAGTAGCATGCATGGAGTGATGATGGAAATGCCCATGCCAACACTGCATGGAGTCCTGTAAAGTTCCTGGCCAAAGATTGGTATAAATCTTGTCTTTCAGCTGTTTCCACCCCATGCAATAGACAGGAACACATCTGAAAATCACTGGGCAACTATTGTTGATGCCTCTGGAAACAGGTGTCTGTATTATTAACTTTGTAGGGATTTGCTGTAGCATGAAAATAGCCCAGGGTTCCCTTTTTCTGCCAGCCCTAAATGCCAGCTGGCATCAATAGCAAGCTCTGTATGGCATAAGGTAGATCCTTAGTGAGTTACCGTCATTTTCCTCAAATGACTCATTCTCTTTGCTTTCATGTCTAGGCAGGTAAGTTAGAAATTTCCATTAAAGCTTGATCATAATTCCATAGAAGTACCTGATTTGAGATAACTTTTAAAAACTCTCTTAAAACTTTCTATATCAATTCTATTATCTTTCACCCCTCAGAAGAGAAGAGCCATATGCCACTTAAATTTCATCCTGTCATCTGGTACAATGTCATGTTCAATACGCAAAGACTCTCTTAGGGCAGCTTCTTGATTTGTGGCTCTGGAGTTAGTATTTCTGTATTCTTATATTTTCTGTTGCTGCTTCGGAGAGAAGATAAAAACTCAGGATATCAGGATTTTTGCACACTTAATTTAAAACTCTAAAACTTTATGAAAGCTCTCCTGCCTAGTTATAGGTTAAAATGTTCATTCTCCAATCTTTGTTTTCATTATGATGGTTTTGGAGATCACGTACTGTTAATCTATAAAGAATCCACTGTCTTTTCCAACTCAAAGCTTGTTTAACACTTAAGTTCAAATTGTATGCATGCATCTCTTTTAAAGCTTGAAATAATCTGGCAAAGGAGTTTTAGATAAAAAGGGAGAGTCAGGGTCTCTCAAATTTCAAGGCAATACATATTAAATTGTAAACAAAGGAATATTTATTTAAGAATAAAGGAGCATTTTAGTTATTGGTGTTTGAAAAGGCATCATAGATTTCCCTTGTTTTTGCCTTGGGGGAATTTATTCTTGTAACTATAGGCCACCCAGGGTGATGGGATACAGTTTTCAGTGCCTAAATGTTTTCATTGGAGAAATCCATATCTATAAAAATATTACATTAGCCTGAAGTATGCCAAGTTAATGTACTGTTCACAGGAGAATTGAAATCATTGTTTCCAAGGGCAAAAAGTTCAAATGGATAAGGACAGACATTTAGGTTTCAGAACATAGATGATACTAAATGCCATGAAACTTGGCAAGAATAGGAAAAGATGAAGAATAGAGATTTAAATGATATAGGTCCCATAGGGTGAAAAATGGGATACTTTGTTTATCTATTCTGGATATTTTATTAGGAAATTCTTGTTTTATGTTCTTCATTCTGTAAACCAATGAGAGTCTAATGTAGTTGATTGCAGCAGGTATTAATTGTATAATAAACAAATGGTAAATAGAACAAACTTCTAACAATAAGTTCCTGAATATATGAGAAAAGAAGGCAAAGAAAAATAACTGAATTCCAAAAACGGAATAAGCTATTGGAGGAACGTCGCTTTGCCAAATGCACCCAGGGAAATTGAGTTTTGGGAGGAGAAGAAGAGATACCACTGTACAGTTTGGAGTAAGCATGAAATAGAAACATTTTTTTACTGTCAGATTGTGTGAGCTAAGAGATAATTTTGCACCTTCAGAAATCATCCTTTCTGTGAGTACATTTCAGCAGCATGAACTGGGATACTGGGATACATGGCAAATGGCGCCATGTTCACTAGAGATGAATTTGGCCTGCTGTAATGGTATATGGGAATGACATTGCGAGACCGGGAAGAGCTGCATATTCGACAACAGTCAGATAAGAGTAGCAATGTGGGCCTGGCAAATATCTCAGAAGGGACCAATAAAGGTAACAGGCAAGAAATGCATCTCCAGACCTGCAATATTTTGTTAGTGTTACAATAAAGTATAACTAGTACGTTTGGTGTGCTTCTTGTCTCAGCTAACTCGCAAAGCTGATACCTGCAAATTATGGGTTGCCAACCCAAAGTTATTCCATTTGGTAGATATACACTTTTGATAAAGTGGGGAGAACTGGAACTTCTCTCTCTCAAGTATTTGCTGTGGTCTTACACATGTTCTCTGCTTCTCCTCAATACATTTAAGGCTAATCTTATAAAGGGAGAGGTATACTCCAAAAGAGAGGGGGGCAAGGAACCATCCTGAGAAAAAAGTTTCATGAGTTTAAGAGGTAAAATATGTACCTTGAAACTTTATAAATTTTGCCACCTATTTTTCCCCTCTTCCCAGCAAGGGCCTTCAAATTTAAAAAAAAGTATCAAATGATTCAGAAGGCAGGCAGCAAGAGAGATGCTGGTAAGCTACATGCAACCACACAGGCTGCACTTTTACTAGTGTTGATCTAGAGACCTATATTTTCTAGAAACCCACATTTAAATAGTGGAAAAATGTTTCAGCGAGAAATAGCTAGCAACTTCCAATTAGGATTTTAAGCTATTCTTTGGTAATCAGAATTCTAGGAGGCAAGAAACAAGAAAAACCCACTGTCAATGCAACAACAAGATGATAAAAATTGTCTTGCCATATACGACAAGACCTGTCAAATTGGCTTTTCAACAAGAATCCAATTTGCTAGGACTGCCAACTCCAATTTTCATGATACTGTAGCTGTGTCCTGTTTTATCCCTGGCATCTTGTACAGAGAAACATACTGTCACGCATCATGTGTCACAGACCCATTTACTACTACTTTAATACAGCCCCCAGTGCTATCACGATATTTTAAGTTTCTATTAGGTGGTGACTCAAGCAGGCAGAGATAGTTTTCTAGATAAGTATTAGATTATCTATGTGTTTCATATGCAGATGAACTTTTACAACAGGCACCCAGAGGATAGAGTGGAGTTACAGGTGATGTGCCTTACATACTTGTGTGCAACATTGCAACATGACCATAGTAGGGCAGAACTTCTGACACAATACTATTACAATCCTTGTCACATAATGACAAAGGATTATAAAACCCTTTGCCATTATGGTTATGAACAGATAGCTACGTTCTTTACTCAAATATATCTGGTGAACTTGTTCAAAAGTGATTCAAGGCTGCTCAACTGGTTATCTCACCAGATTTGGTTAATGCCTAAACTGGAACTAAATCTGAATTGGACAGGAATCTCACTTCTTCTATGAGTCAAAAGCAAACAAAACAACAACAAAACAAACCAATCAGCTATCTACCTAATATCTACCTACATGCAAAATAAAAACAATCCAAACAAGACTTCCTGTCAGGCCTGGAAGCCATCTTGGGCATTGGATCTTCAGGCCTGCCACATTTAGTGCTGTGGGAAGCTGAGAAGGGGAATTGTATGGAGCAGGGGTGATATATAGTCACAATGACATTTCTTTCTCCGAAAGTCAAGGACATTTGGCCCTTCACCTGGAGGTGTGTGACTGGGAGGCGTCTCCAGTTGGGACGATGCTTTGATTGGACCATGTGATGGACATGTGGGTGCTGTGCAGGGGCTTGGACTTTCTTTTGGGTGGGAAAACCTGGAAGCGTTCAGGTTCAACTGTGGTTTGTAGTTGACAAGAGATTAAAGAAACAATTGTGACTTAGACAATAAACCATGATTAAAACAAATCATGGCTTAACATGTGGTCCCAGTCAGCACAGTACAAAACATCATGTCTGGACCCCAACTCTTTCTCCAAGAAGAGGAAAAACAGAACTGTAGAAGCTGAACTTCAGAAGCCCTACCTCAAATTGATTGATTGATTGATTTGATTGATTTTATTATATTTATATGCTGCCCTTTCCCCCCGAAGGGGACTCAGGGTGGCTCACAATTCAAATCAGGGAAGGGGGGTACAGACAAAAAAAAAAGACGAAACATAACCATACATAATTTAAAAACACACAACAGTCATACCATTCGAGACGGGGGCAACAGCTCTTTAGCCCCAGGCCTGTCGGAACAGCCAGGTTTTAACGGCTTTGCGGAAGGCCTGAGGGTGGTGAGGGTTCGAATCTCCACGGGGAGTTTGTTCCAGAGGGTCAGAGCAGCCACAGAGAAGGCTCTCCTCCGGGTAGTCGCCAGTTGGCACTGGCCAGCGGATGGAATTCGGAGGAGGCCTAATCTGTGGGATCTAATCGGTCTAGTGAATTGAAGTTTATGTTAGACTATACATTTAATTGTATCACCAATCCAGTTCAGGCCTCCATTTTCTCTGTAGAACTTTTGAGAAGGCAGCAAGTATTAGCACATGCTCTAAATCAGAAGTGGGGAACGATGGCCCCTTTATGACTTGTGGACTTCAACTCCCAGAATTCCTGAGCCAGCACAGGTGGCTCAGGAATTCTGGGAATTGAAGTCCACAAGTGATAAAAGGGCCATCATTCCCCACACTGGCTCTAAATCAAAATTAAAACTAAGCTTCAGGAACATACACGTACATTTTAAAGTCTTCAGTCTTTGTAGGTAGTCACTAGTGCAACATTTCAGTGAGAAAAATATCTTTTTGTCCTGTAAGGCTGAAGGGTAGATTCCCTTCTAGTCCAAGCTACTGGTTTTCTACTAAGCAAAACTAGGAATGCCAGGAATTAAAGTTTAGCATGAGAAAAAGCCCCTTATGATACATAATACATTCTGTATTTAAAATCAAAACACTCTTCTTTCATTTGCAGTATTTGTGTCACACTTGCGGCTTGACAACTATCCTAAAAGCAGAGAACAGTCCCATTCTCCATTCCAAATTATCTGAATGTTTGTTCTTGGCATTTATCTAGCCATGAACTCATTCCATAATATTTTTTTTTATTATCTGCACAGATCTGAGGAATTTCTAAATGAATGAGTGCAACATTTCCATAATCTGGTTATTCGCAAATTCTTGGGTGGGATTTCTGTACTGGTTAGCCTATGTGGGGAAACAGAAATGAAGCTAAGAAAACAGCTGCTAAACATCTAACTGATTGTAATTGAAATTTGTTATGTTTGCTTCTTGTCCCAAGTAGTTTGGGACAATTAAAGCCCAAACAGCTTAAAACTGTGCTTCATGGGAAGTTAAGACATTCAAGGCTGACCTCTTATAGCGGTCCTTATAATCTGGGCAAAAGATTCCTTTTGGTGGGGTCTCAATTGTAGAATGCTCAGAGAGACCATAAAGCCTTTAAAAATTTTTTTTCTCACATTTTTGGATGTAGTAATGACATCTGGTGGTTTTGAACAGTCAAATATAGCCAGTATTGTTGTTATTCTTGCTGATGTTATCTACTGAGAAATATCACAAAAAGACTATTTTTAATATTTTTATGTCAAATGTTTTTTATAATAATATCAAGTCCTGGATTTGTCAGGAACACTGATGATGCGAAGAAATGATAATCTATAGTGCCATCTTGTGGTCTACCATATAAAGTGAAGCAGGTGGTGGCTGGAGATTCATGATGATGTTCGTCCATTGTGTTTGAAGAGGACCTTGACAACTAACAGGTTGTGGGCTGTCCACGATGTGTCCGCAGGTGGCTGGTAAGGCCTACATGGGCACGAAATGTTCTGCCACATGTCAGGCAGACATGTGAGGGCACCATTGTTGCCACATTTGCAGCAGCAAGAGTAGTAGAGAACAGATTTAAAAAAAGCCCAATGGATTTGTACAAATCCCAATTTAATAATTAATCACTGTTACGTGTAATGAAGCAAGAATCACATTTGCATTTATTTTGCTTGCATTTTGTATAATTAGATTCATTACTTTGTCATACAAAAACCAAATGAAGAAGGGTCTGTTAAATAAGGGGAAAACTTGGGCTTCGTGAGAAGCTGGAAACCTATAATTGAACAGGATCAAACGTTTACCTCCTGAACTGTTCCAACCGAAGGACATCTTCAGTGTATTTGAAGCTGCAAATGTGATAACAGCTAGCAGACCAGGCCAAACCAAGCCAGCCCATTTTCAAGATAAATAAATCCTGGTCTTGTTGTGCAGGAGAATACTGGAGATCTTCAGGAAGTTCCCTGAGACTGGGCTCCAGCACGAGTCCAAAAGCTCGGAAGACAAAACCTCTGGTCCTGGTTACCGATGGAGATTACATCCTGCAATGCTCTCCTGGGACACGTATATTCACATTCCTTCGTGAATTCTGGAAAGTTTAAAAGCATATTTTTGAAAATTGGGAGTGAAATAGGGATTGAAATAGGAATTATATCTTTACATAATTATTCTGATGAAGACAGCATGCAGTTATCATGAACATCCTCTCTTATCTCCTAATTATGCTCCCAAAGTCTTCCAAGAACAAATAGACTGGTGGGCAAGCAGAAATTAATATTTTCAACCACTGGAACTGCTTATTTAACAGTACCTGGCCAACCCACTGAAATTCAGTCTTAGAGCTCAGGGTGCTCCAATACTAAAAGATCTGAATTAACATCCTTTCACTCCTATGAAAAGTTTAGGCCAATTGCTATCTTTCAGTGTAATTAGTAAACTCTAAACCATTGAAGATAAAAGAGCCGAGGTGGCGTAGTGGTTAGAGTGCTGTACTGCAGCCACTTCAGCTGACTGTTATCTGCAGTTCGGCTGTTCAAATCTCACTGGCTCAGGGTTGACTCAGCCTTCCATCCTTCCGAGGTGGGTAAAATGAGGACCCAGACTGTGGGGGCGATATGCTGACTCTGTAAACCGCTTAGAGAGGGCTGAAAGCCCTATGAAGCGGTATATAAGTCTAACTGCTATTGCTATTGCTATTGACTTTGGTTGTCAGAAGGTCACAAAAGGGGATCACATGACCCCTGGACAATGCAGCCATCGTAAATGTGAGCCAGTTGCCCAAGTGTCCAAATTTGGATCACATGACTATGGGAATGCCGCAACTGTTGTAAGTGTGAAAAACGATTGTACGTTGCTTTTCTTCAGTGCCATTGTGACTTTGAATGGCCACTAAATGAGTTTTGTAAGTCGAGGACTACCTATAATGCTCACAGCTTTCCCTCCATTGCTGGCCATGTGGATCTAGTACCTGTTTTCCTTTCCCACAATACTTCTCATGTAATAATACGGTTCCACCACAAAACCGCGGTAGACTAAAGCGCGCTCGACGAAAGCGCGTACCTGATGTCATCACAGCGCGACGAAAACATCACGCTGTGAGCGGTAAAGTTAAAATTAACGCGAAAACCTTACCCTAACCCCCCCAAACCTAACCCTAAACCTAACCCTAAACCTAACCCTTAACCTAACGCTAAACCTAACGCTAACCCTTAACCTAACCCTAAATCTAACCCTAACGCTTAACGTAACCCTAACCCTAACCCTAACCCTAACCCTTAACCTAACCCTAACCCTAACCCTAACCCTAACCCTTACCTTTACGTGAATCGGCTTGCTTTAAAAGCGCTTTTTAAAGCGCCCTTTTTTCTCCGCGGTCGTATTTGTCGCGCTGCTGATGACGTCAGGTACGCGCTTTAATCGGGCGCGCTTTAGTGGACCGCGGTTTTGTCGTGCCACGAATAATACAGCATAAGACAAAAAAGTCTATGACCAAAACAAAAATAACATTACAAACAGTAGAAATATGGTAACTTATTATAGCAATAAATGTAATAAATATCATTTCCTAAAGACTAGACATATACTGTAATTAATCATCTGCTCCCAAGGTGGATATAGCAGCATAATAGCAGAGATAAACACTGAATCTTGGACACTGTAATAGGAATTTCCCAGTTTCATAGAAACATAGAAAACTGGTGGCAGAAATAGATCTAGTGGTTTATTGAGTCTACCCTTCAATTCTCTTTTTTACTTTATTTTATTTTTTAATTTTTGTTGGATGATGGACATATGTTTATTCCAAGCATGTTGAAACTCAGTTACTGATGACTGACTTACTATGCCCACTGGAAGTTGGCTCCAAGCTGCCATTGTTCTCAAAGTTTAATGTTCAAAGTTTAATAACATTTGTATGCCGCCAAATCCCGTAGGACTCCGGGCGGCTAACAATACAAATAAATCAAAAGGAATAGAAGAAAGAAAAGATAGATATAAAAACAGACCATGCACTCCATTCCAAGTGGGGCTGGACCATATTTTGGGGTCAACAGCCCCAGGCCTGCTGGAACAGCCAGGTTTTAGTGGCCTTACGGAAGGCCAAGAGAGTGGGAAGGGTCCGGATCTCTGCGGGGAGATCATTCCACAGGGCCGGAGCAGTTACAGAGAAAGACCTCCCCTGAGTAGTCACCAACCGGCATTGCCCGGTCGACGGTACCCGAAGGAGGCCCAATCTGTGAGATCTTTCTGCCAAGTAATCTTTTCTAACATTACTTTTGAACTTCCCTTCCCTTGTCAGTTTAACATTATGCCCCTTGATATTTGCTTAATAAAAACCATTTATAATGAATTATTTAAGGTGAAACTTGTTAAGTATAAGAAATTATTTTTGTTCCCCAGCTACTCTGCTTTATCGTCTCTTCCTCTGTTTTATATCTTAAAAGAAAATTATACAATCTAGTAATCATTTCCCCCATTCCTAATAATATTTTATCTAATTCCATTTGTTTCTCGTGTATTCTGTATTGTTCCCGATCTTTTTTTAATCTTGTTTTAATTTATAAATAGGGCCACCATTCCATATGTATTCCTTGTATTTTCAGATCTTGTACTGATTTTAGTTCTCCTTTTTCATCTAAGCTGCATAACTTACCATTTTGCTGAGATTTATAGTATTTGGATACGTCATTGCCTCCATTGTTGATAGCCAGATTGGAATTTTCACATAGTGTTTTTTTTTATTTTTCCCCAGACCTTAAACAGGGCATCCCTTACTATATGTCTCTGGAAGTAGGAATGAAATTTATTCTTTCATTCCCAGAGGAAGCCATGCCAGCCTAGTTGGAGATCATGGCCTCCTAGCATAATAATTCTTTTATTTTTTAGTTGAATCCAGTCTTTGAGCCATGTCAGGGCTGCCGCCTGATAGTAAAGTTCCCAGTCTGGGAGGCCAAAGCCCCCTTTGTTTCTACTATCTTGTAGAAGTTTGTATTTAATATTTTTTCCCTGACCGGATAAATTTGGATACCATTTTATTTAGTTGTTCAAAAAAATATATCTCTAATTTAATCAGTATTGTTTGGAAAAGATAAAGTAGTTTGGATAATACATTCAATTTAATTGTTGAGATTCTGCCAATTAGTGATATCTGTAGTTTACTCCAATTATTCAAATCTTTTTGTATTTGTCATAGTAATTTATTGTAGTTATCTTCTTTTATTGTAATACTAGATCGTCCGCAAAGGCCTGCACTTTGTATTCCTATGTTCTAATTTTCAATCCCTTTATGTCCTTGTTCTGTATAATTTGTAGCATCAATGTTTCTATTGAGAGGATAAATAACAGGAGAGATAGAGGGCATCCCTGTCTTACCCCTTTGGTTATGCTGAAACTTTCTATTGCTTCCCCATTTAGTATTATTTTTGCCCTCTGACTAGAATATATTGCTCTGATCATCCCGATAAATTTATCTCCAAAGTTCATTACTGCTAGTTGATTTATAAGAAAATCCCAATTCAGGTTATCAAATGCTTTTTGTGCATTAATAAATATCAATGCTGCTTGTTTTCCTGAGTGTATCTCGTAGTATTATAATATGTCCATTATCGTTGGTATATTGTTTTTTATGTGTCTGTTGGGTAGAAATCCATTTTGATCTGGGTGTATGATTCCGTTTAATATATTTTTAATTCTTTCCACCATTATTGTCATAAATATTTTATAATCAGCAGTTAGCAGCGAGATTGGCTTATGATTTTGGATCTTTTGTTTTTCAGTGTTGTCTTTGGGAATTGATGTTATTAGTGCCTCCATCCAGGATTTTGTGTCTTAGCTTGTTCTAGTACTTCATTATACATTTCTAATAATATGTTCTCTAATGGTTTTTGCAATTCTTTATAAAATTCTGCTGGAATTCCGTTTGGGCCTGGGGTTTTGTTATTTTTTTGTTTATGGATTGCCCTTTTTAATTCTAGCCTCGTTATTCTCTCATTTAGTGTTTCCTTTGTTGTTTCCGGTAAGGTTGGAAGATTCCTCTTCTGTAGGTATCTTTTAATATCCTCCTCTTCTATTTCTTCTCAGCTATACAGTGTTTGAAAGTATCTTACTGCTATGCTTTTTTCCCTTCCTTTTGGTAGTGTATCGCCCCTTCTTCATCCTCTAGTTGCTGTATGAATTTCTTTTCTTTTTTCTTTTTTTAGTTTATAGGCTAGCCATCTCCCTGGTTTGTTGGCATTTTCGAAATAATTTTGTCTACTTGATCTAATTTTTTGGGCCAGGTCTTCTTGTGTAATTAAATTTAATCTATGTTTAATTATTTCTTTTTCTTCTTTAACTTCCTGGTTTTGAGGTTATTTCTAGGTTTTTGTATTCTAATTTCCCCAGTTTCTCCTGGAGCTCTGTATATTGTTTCTTTTTATCTTTGTTTCTTTTTATTGTATATGCTATCATAATGCCACGCACATAGGCTTTGGTTGTATCCCACAGGTTTTGAATGGTTGTCTGTTCGTTCCAGTTTTCCTTTAGGAAAAACGCTAATTCTTTTTCCACATATTGAACATAGTTCTTTTCTTTCACAACCCTCTGATTCATGGTCCATTTTCCTTTTTGCCTCTACTTTCCATTTGATTGTTAATGGGTTATGGTCCGCCCATATGTTCGGTGTTATTTCTACTTCCTGTACATCCTTCTCCGTTTCTGGGTCCATCCACACCATGTCAATCCTGGACCATGAATTATGGGAGTTTGAAAAGAATGTGTATTGACTCTTCTGTAGGTTGATTTCTCTCTACACATCTTTTAGATTTAATTCTCGGCCCATTTCCAACAATGCATTTGGTAGTGTTCTCCTTTCATAATTTTTTAAATTATCTGTTTTATAGTCTTTCTTTGGGTTTACCACCGCATTGAAATCCCCTAATATTTGGAACACTGACACATATGTTGTACAGTTCCAGTTCTGCAATCTGCTTTTGTAATTTACTGTAGCATTCTTTCTGGTTTGTATTTGGTGCATATATGACTGCAATTAGTACTCTTTTTGTTTTATTGATACTTCAGTTAATAATGTTCTTCTCTCTTCATCTGCGTATAGCTGTTTAGATTTTAGCCAGTCTTTTATATATACTGCAATTCCCCTTTTCTTTGTTTTGGCCAAGTCCAGGTGTAATTTCTCTAACTTTGGAGATTCCAGGATACTACCATTTCCTTTTTTAAAATGAACTTCCTGTAGGCATGTGATGTCCATGTTTTGTTTTGGAGTTTAGAAATTGTTCGTCTTCTTTTTATAGGTGAATTTAGTCCATTTATATTGACCAATATTAATTTCATTTCTTCCTCTATCCTGTTACTTGTTTGTTGCCTTTGTTCCTCTACTTGGTTTTGTTTCCCTTTGGTTTCTTGTCCTGACTCCTTCTCTTTCTTGAAATTCTGTATCAGTCTTCTCTCTCACTTCTTGGTCTAATCCTTTTTTCTTCATCTGCTGCTCCTCTTGGCTTTTGGGTTCCAACTCCTCTCTGCTATCTGATTCTCCCTCTATGTAATGTTCATAGAATTCCTGGGCTTTTTCTATGATGTCAATCCTTACTTTCTTATCTTGCCAGGATATTAACATTTGGCCATAATATAGAGTTAGAAAAATGGGATAAATTATGGGAAAGAAATTATAAATTTACAACGGCAGTAGCTTACAAAGAAAACCTCTATAAAATGTTTTATAGATGGCACTTGCCTCTAGTGAGATTGGCCAAAATGTACCCAAATTTATCCCCCAAATATTGGAGATGTAGCCACACCTTTTACCATATGTGGTAGACGTGCCCCATCACAAGAAAATACTGGTGCAAAATTTGGTAATGGTTGGAAGAAATTACAGAGCGAAAAATAGAACTGAAACCAGAAGCATTCTTATTAGGACTACTAGACCAAAAAATGGATAAACAATCTCAATACATAATCATACACATACTCACTGCAGCCAGGATTGCTTTCGCACAAAACTGGAAAAAAATCAATACACCCGCAGATGAAACAATAATTAGCAAAGTACTCAAATGTGCAGAGATGGACAAAATGACAATAGAACTAAAAGAAAAAGAAGAATAGGATTTTTATAAAATATGGAATAAAATTTATAAATGGCTAGAAAACAGAAGCCAAAACAGAAGATAGAGAATGCAAATATATGGTGATATAAATAATCAATATTATTATAAGTGTTAGCACTACTGTTGTTATATTATAGGACAAGGTTAAAGCAATAGGAAGGCAATGGAGAATGGAGAATTATAAAAGCTAAACAGGAAAGCTGATACAGAAGGCTGCATAATTACTTGTTATTGTTATGTATGTTTTGTGTTTTTGTTTGTTTTTGTGGTGTTTTTCTTTCTGTTTTTAAAGATTAAAACATTCAATAAAAATTATTAAACACAGAAATTATTTTTGGTCCTAGTTGTCATTTTTCAGATAACCTATCAGGCTGACATGCTTGCTGCTATCTTTTTCCATTGTTTTCCCTGCCTCCACATGGCTTATGTAGAATTGAATACCATGAGTTCAATGAGAGGAAGGCAAGCAATTGAGAGAGAGTGGCTCTCAACCTTTTGAGGAGATCAGGAAACAGACACTGCATGAACTGCTGGAAGTCTATTGTTATGAGGTTAGTAAGAGAATCTTGAAAGCCTGACAGTTTTCTCTCTCTCCCCCTTTTATACTGAGAGACTCTCTCTCTCTCTCTCTCTCTCTCTCTCTCTCTCTCTCTCTCTCCCTCCCTCCCTCTCTCTCTCACGCACGCACGCACGCACACACACCTACCTACCTTTATACTATAAAGAATCAAAGCAGGACAATCTGGAAGGTGTTTTTTCTTACCCTTCCTGCTGTCAAGCTAAGTTTATGTTTACATAGCCGTCATTGAATGTATTCTTTAAGGCCATCTCGGTATTCCCCTACAGTAGTAAGAGGAAGTTTAAGGCATTATTCATTTTACACTGGGTGTGCCTAGAAGAAAAGGAAAGTGAAGCTCTTGTCACAACAAAGTAAGCAAGCATTTTGGAGACTTTCTACCAAGCAGAGACGGAGACAATTTTACTTGATGATGTGGATACACAGACACAGATACAAAGACACAGACACACACTCAACTCTTTTGCACAGAGATAGTTAACTTGAGAATAGAAAACAAAAAAATTAGAACATTTCTGGATTGAAGAGTAAAAGGGAGAGAGCAGAGGGAAAAAGAACTACTTTCCTCTGCAGCCCAGGCACCAAATTTTGGTCACTAAAAATCAGTGTTACAAGGATCCTCCCAGCAGTTAGAGGGAGAAAAAGATGTGGGCTCTGGCCAATTGCTATTACCAATGCTCTTTCACTAGGTCTGTTTGGAATATTATTTGACATCCTAAAGCCATAGTTCTCCTGGAACTGAGGTCTGAGATCAGTTTAAAGACCAATATTGATCTATCATTCCAGTAGTCATATGAAACTGGCTGGCTGTTTTTTCCAGCCTGTGAAACCTAACACAGCAAGGTCATTTCAAGGAATCTGGTAGGTCATGCTTGCAAGCTCTAAGGCGAAACTGTAATAGAGAGAAGTTGGTTTAACTTCTATGAGGCCCAGCAACCTTCTTGCAGCTGTACTGCAAATCCAACATAGTAGAGGAAGCTGATAGGCTTCTGCCTGGTGGTGAGACTACTAGCAAGGCTCAAGGTTGGTCTATGATGGAATGGGACAACTCGCTGCAGCCAACTTGCTACTGCCAACTTGCCATGGCTATTTTTCTATGGGACAACTTGTAACAGGATAGTTCAACAATTCAATTTGATTATTTAGAATAATTTAAGCATTTTTTTGTCATTTGTATTTCCATTTGTCTCTCCTTCAGCATCCTTTTTATTATTATTCTATCCCACCATTTCTTCAATATTAGTGTAACTTTTATCACACAGTGAGTTGGCCTGTGGTGAGTTGACAGCAATGAGTTGTCCTAGACTCATCTATGATAGAATGGATAGGTCTGGCTTCAAACTGGTAAAAATACTTTGTCTTTGTGTGAGGTATTAAAACCCAATTTTTATGCTCACAATTCAAAAGGCAAGTCTGGTTCACAATTCAAAAGTTTTTATTGCAAAGAAATTGAATAAGCGGTTGCAAGCGTGGCCTACCAGATTCTTCCCATGGCTTGAATACTAGGAGCACAAAGACAGATTTCAAGTAATACAATGTATACGTTTCTACTCATCATACATGACGCTTAAGCCCTCCCAAATTTCTTTGAAGTTAATTTGCATTTCAGCATGACTTTTCCTGCAGACCCCCCCCTTTTTTTTCTTATCTGTGCTTCTTCTGTTGTTTAGGCGGTGAATGTTTCCTATCTCACCATTTGGTGTGCTTGTCTGTATTTCAAAGTCAAAGGAATTTTACAATCAAGAAAAACAGCGCCGAGAGTCTCACACCTTTGTGTAACATTGTACACTTTATATGAAAGAGTAACTTGTTATTTATTTATTTCCTTCATTTGGCATAATCAAAATACTTGCAAATGAGGGATAAAGCCAGGGGTGGGCTGCTATGGGTTAGTCCGGGTTCAGGAGAACCCATAGCTAATGTTATGGCTGATTCAGAGAACCTCAAAATCCCACCCCGGCTGGCCCCTCCCACACCATCCCACCCTTCCCAGGAGTCTCCACGTACCCCATTTTGGATGCGAGGTAAGTGCAGGGCCTATATGGATGCTCAGGGAGGGGAAAGAATGGGCCTCCTGGAAGTTCTGGAAGGCCGGGAATGAGCCTGTTTCTCGCCTACAGAGAGCCTCCGGAGCCTGGGGGAGGAAGTATTTACCCTTCGAGAAGCTGAAGGAAAGCCTCCGGAACCTGTGAAAACGCTCTCCCCCTGTAGTACAGGGGGCTGATTAGGCCATGTCGACCATGCCTACCCAGTAATCAGGCAGAGACCCTGTTCTGTGGAATTTTTGAAGCTCACCTCTGGATAAAGCTCAGTTCCTCTCTGCAAGTATCCTGAGGGAATTTGGCTCCTGATGGAGAGAAAAAGAGGAGAACTCTGAATTCCTGGAAGGGTGAATGCAAAGACACTGACTCTCCAGCACTTCATGTTCTTCTAACCACAAGGGGGCAGTGAGGTGTTGAGAGAGTAAAGGATATATTCTATGTCTTTCTTAGTCCATCACTCGCTCTGCTAGCTCCTAAGACACTGCTAATCTGATATTTCTTCCTTCTGCTTTTCTTCCTTGGCATTTGCATTCAGAGAACATATATTTCAACTTTCTTCTACATACAACGTCATGAGGTGCAAGGTTTTGCCTATTGTGCATCCCTGTCACTAAATAGCCTTTATGTAATAATTATAAAACTTGCTTCACTAATTATTGCTCAGGTCAGCTTCCCACTCTCAGGTCTGCTGACATCCACACCCAGAACTCTTCAAACTCTTAACATGAGAAAGGTCATACTTTTTTATAGGAGATTTCTGTCCTGAGGCAAATGTATTGCTAATCCAAGCAGACCTACTTTGGAGACAAATTGGAAATATTGGGGACACAGCATTAGTCAACACTGAGAGTGTCCAAAAGAGATTTTAAAAAGGAGGGAAAGGCTGGAGCCAGGTAACTGCATCAAAATAATACTTTTCTTTCTGGCAAAAGTGTTGCCCAAAACTTGATAATGCTGAGAACTTTCCAAGCTTTTTTTTTTAATTAGTGAAAGAATGGATGAAACCTGGAATAGCATATGACTATTGTTCTGACTACAAAATAAGTGAGTCAGGGTTCATGGCTTTGGCAATGTTACTTGCGCAAGTATTATTTTGCTACATCAGACCTTGGTTCATCCAATCAGCAGCAGTACAGATTTGAGACAGATATCTGCCCTATCTTAATTAATATCATCCTTGGGTTGTTTCTTATTTTCTTTCATTTGTAAAAGCATTCCCTGTTGCTATACTAGAATTGCTATACAGCGGCTATTGACAATGCCCTGCTTTCCTCAAACTGGGATCGTTTTTCCATTTAGACATGCCTAATAGATTTATTTTAGTGCTTAAGATATCAGTTTGATTGTAGAAGAAAACATTTAATCTGTGTTTTTGACCTCTTGGCTTGATTATAATATTAAGGGGGTATAAACACTGAGCCCAAAAGGGAGTACAGTTAAATCCAATGAAATGTATCTTTTAATTTTCCAGTGTTTTGCTTTACTAAACCTGGCATTTGGCTATAGAAAATGAATCATTTTCTTCTATTATTTTCTATTTACCTGCTTAAGAAAATGTGGGCAATATGTAAGATTTATTCATGCAAAAATGCATGAATAAACACTACTGTCGTCATGGAGGTAATGTGTTTATTCAATGAATTGTAAAAACAATGTGATTGTGAAATCTCATATTAAGCTGGTGCCAGTTCTTGTTATAATTTTAAAACTGCTGGATGTGGTTTTGTGGATCAAAGAGACTAGAGGAAACTCTCTTAAAAACAATTAAAGCAAGTCCATTCATCTGAAATAGGTACAGAATCTCCTGCTCAAGCAGGGGGTAGGACTAGAAGACCTCCAAGATCCTTTCCAACTCTATTATTCTAGGTTCTGTCACACGTCAGGCTGGTTCTATATCCATATAATTTTTTTTTGGGGGGGGGGGGGGTTCCTGTGGAACAAAGGAAATTCTAAACATTGAGAAAAGAAAGCTAGAAAAAAAGCAGGTGACCAAGGGCATTTCATGAAGCTACTGTTATTAGGAAAGATTCCATTTCAAAACTGAAACAACTATTGTTGACTTGCAGCCACTTTGTAAGGATACACAAGAGGATTTTTTTTTTAAAAAAATCAGTCATAACATCAGTTCTGGTGTTGACTTGTTTTGCCTCTTGCTATATTGGTATGCATTATGACTAACTAGTCATGGCCTAGGAAGGCTTAACAGAGCTAGAATTTCCCCCCCATAATACCTAGGTATACTGTAGGTAGCCTGATATATTAAACTGAGTCTTTAAAATAATTCTGTAAAGTGTCCTTTAAAAAAAAAAGGCAATACTTTTGGGTATATTTATCCAGAAATATGGTAGACTTAATTTCATCTTAGTACACAGTAAGCTAAAATATTGCACTGCCTTAGATCAAAATCACTCATAGAAATGGAGTAGTTGCTGCCAAATCTTTAACAAATTCCTAAAATGTCCAGTAAAGTGACCATTGGCTATGCCTCCTTGGAATTCAGAGTGCTTTACAGGTAGTCCTCAACTTGTAACCTGTCACTTAGTGACTATTAAAAATGCTGGCAGACTTTTCCAGACCTACTAACAATTCAGTTTTGTAGTTCTTTTTTTTTTTTTTTACTTTTGCCTTTATTTGTATGCCACCCTTTTCCCTAGGGGGACTCAGGGCGGCTCACAATACAAAAGGGAGGGGGAAACAACAAACAATAAACAATACAGCATATTAAAAAAGAAAAATGCAACAATCACACAATTCGGGTGGGGCTATAATCTTAACCCCAGGCCAGCCGGGACAGCCAGATCTTTACAGCAGCGCGGAAGGATTGGAGGGTGGTGAGGGTCCGAATCTCCACGGGGAGTTCGTTCCAAAGGGACGGAGCAGCCACCGAGAAGGCCCTCCTCCGGGTAGTTGCCAGTTTGCACTGGCTAGAAGATGGGATTTGGAGGAGGCCTAATCGATGCGATCTAATCGGTCTGGTGGAGGTAATTGGCAGTAGGCGGTCTCTCAAGTACCCAGGCCCACTACCATGAAGGGCTTTATAGGTGATAAGTAGCACCTTGAAGCGCACCCGGAGATCAACAGGTAGCCAGCGCAGCTCGCGGAGGATAGGTGTTACGTGGGTGAACCGAGGTGCACCCACTATCGCTCGCGCGGCCGTATTCTGGACTAGCTGGAGTCGCCGAATGCTCTTCAAGGGCAGCCCCATGTAGAGCACATTGCAATATTCCAGCCTAGAGGTCACAAGGGCACGAGTGACTGTTGTGAGGGCCTCCCGGTTCAGGTAGGAACGCAACTGGTGTACCAGGCGAACCTGGGCAAATGCCCCCCTGGTCACAGCTGACAAATGATGTTCGAAGGTCAGCTGTAGGTCCAGGAGGACTCCCAAGTTGCGAACCCTGTCTGAGGGGCGTATAGTTTGACCCCCCAGCCTGAGAGATGGAGTACTTGGCCAATTCTTGGGAGGGAAACACAGCAGCCACTCGGTCTTTTCTGGATTGAGCACAAGCTTGTTGACCCCCATCCAGTCTTTAACAGCATCCAGCCCCTGGCTCATCACATCCATCGCTTCGTTGAGTTGGCACGGGGCGGACAGATACAATTGAGTATCGTCCGCATATTGATGGTACTTTATCCCGTGCCGTCGAATGATCTCACCCAGCGGTTTCATGTAGATGTTGAAAAGAAGGGGGGACAGGACCGAACCCTGAGGCACCCCACACGTTAGGGGCCTAGGGGTCGATCTCTGCTCCCCAACTAACACCAACTGCGACCTGTCCGAGAGGTAAGAGGAGAACCACTGTAAAACAGCGCCTCCCACCCCCACCTCCCGCAGTCGTCGCAGAAGGATACCATGGTCGATGGTATTGAAAGCCGCCGAGAGGTCAAGGAGCACTAGGATGGAGGTGTGGCCTCCATCCCAGGCTCTCCAGAGATCATCGGTCAACGCGACCAAAGCGGTTTCTGTGCTGCAGCCAGGTCTGAAGCCAGACTGGAACGGATCGAGATAGCTGGCTTCCTCCAAGGACCGCTGGAGCTGAAAGGCCACCACCTTCTCAACAACCTTCCCCACAAAGGGGAGGTTGGAGACTGGATGATAGTTATTTAAAACAGCTGGATCCAAGGATGGTTTCTTCAGGAGGGGTCTCACCACCGCCGTCTTTAAAGCGGGGGGAAAGATCCCCTCCCAAAGGGAGGCGGTAACAACCGCCTGGATCCAGCCTCGTGTCACCTCCCTGCTGTTTACAACCAGCCAGGAAGGGCACGGGTCCAGCACACATGTGGAGGCACCTACAGCTCTCATGGCCTTGTCCACATCCTCAGGGGCAACAGTCTGAAACTCAGTCCAGCGATGACTTACCAGATCATCCCTTAGTGCCTCGGCTGGTACTGCGGAATTGGAGTCCAGGTCCGCCCGGAGCCGAGCAACCTTGTCTGCGAGAAATTGGACGTAGTCCTCAGCCCTGCCCTGCAGCGGATCGCCCGTTTCCCTCCTATTTAGGAGGGAACGGGTTATCCTAAACAGGGCGGCTGGGCGCGACTCAGCAGACGCAACCAGAGAGGCAATGTGTGTTTTCTTAGCCGTCCTAATTGCCCGAACGTAATCTCTGGTGCAGGTTGTCAAAAATGCTTGGCTTGATTCGGATTTGCTGGACCTCCATAGGTGCTATAGGCGTCTCCTTCGGTGCTTCATCTCCCGGAGTTCCTCAGTAAACCAAGGAGCCTTCCGGGATCCACTGCCTCGGAGCGGCCGTAGAGGCGCAATCCGGTTAAGAGACTCCACCGCTGCCAGATCCCAGGCAGCAACCAGAGTCTCCGCCGAACTGCGGGCGAGAGTATCAGGAATAACCCCAAGCTCCGTCTGGAACCCCGAAGGGTCCATAAGTCGCCTGGGGCGGAACCACCTGGTCGGTTCCTCCTCCCTACAGTGGGGGTTTGGTCTCCGAAAGTCAAGCCTCAATAGGTAGTGGTCTGACCATGACAGGGGCAAGATCTCGCTACCCCTCAGACCAAGATCACAATTCCACTGCTCTGAGAGGAATACGAGGCCAAGCGTGTGACCCGCTGAGTGGGTTGGTCCTCGGATTACTTGGGTCAAGCCCATGGTTGTCATGGAAGCCATGAACTCCTGCGCTCCATCAGAGTGTTCACCGAGCGAAGGCAGATTGAAATCCCCCAGCACCATAAGTCTGGGGAACTCAACTGCCAGCTCAGCTATTGACTCGAGGAGTGAGAGGAGGGCTGTTGCAACGCAGTTAGGAGGCAGGTACGTTAGCAGCAGACCCACTTGACCCTTGAGGTCCAACTTCACCAGCAGAGACTCACACCCGACAAGCTCCGGAGCAGGGATCCTACGAGGTGCTAGAGACTCTCGGATAACAATAGCCACACCCCCACCCCTTCTCTGAGCTCTCGGCTGATGGTGCACCTGAAAACCCTCTGGGCACATCTCTACGAGGGGGACTCCTCCCTCCGGGCCCAGCCAGGTCTCAGTAATACATGCCAGGTCTGCCCTCTCGTCTAAAATCAAGTCCCGAACGAGAGGAGCTTTATGAACTACAGACCTGGCATTTAGCGCCAGCAGTCTGAGGCCAGGGTCCTAATTACTCACACCACCTGGCCTTGGAGTGGGACTCATAGGGCCGGAAGGAGGGATCTCTGTGACGTAGCGAGCCCTCCTTCCCCGGTAATGGCCTGCCCTAAAGTCCCTGCCATATCTGCCCCTCCCTGTTAAGACCGTAATGCTCCGGCCCACTCCCGTGTCCGTAGTCCCACCGACCACCCCTATAGCCCCTGCGTTCCCCGACAGGCCCTTCGAATCAGTCATCCTCTCACACAAACACAGCCACTCATCCATGCATTCCCCACATAGGTCAGTTAAAAACACAGAAAATACAACAATAATGAAGTTAAAAAAGTGGGTACAATCATCAATCAAACATACCAGTCACACTGCATTCCTAAAAGTTTTTTTGCGTACTGTGCAAGAGAGGAGAAAACTTAATGTTCTTGATCTTCTCCTCTGTGGAGTCCAGCAAAAAGGGCAAGGCCCAAGAGTTTAAAATGGTTGGAGGGTTAGTGTCAGTTGGGGGAAGGTGCCAAGCAGGCCCCCTGCCCATGTCCTATTCGTCCCCTGCCTTCTTCTTTCTGCAAGATTAAAGTGCAGGATGGTATAGAGGAAAATGGCTGGGAGTCTCAGCGAGGCCGGAGGTGGATTCAAATATCCCAGCTTATTCCAAAATGTTGGTCTTGAGAGTAAAGGTGGGGTTAAAGCTGGTCGAAAGGCAAGGACAGTCAGGCGTCTAAAATGGGGGCTCCTAAAGCAACCACGGATAGCAGCGGCAACAGCAACATGAGCCGAGAGACAGGCCATGATAGTCAAAAGTTCAAAAAAGATGTGATGGAAGGGGGGGTGCATTTGGGTCGGCAGCAATAACAGCAGCGAGCCTAACATTTCGGCCCACAGCGTCCCAGGAATAAATTCACCAACCCCCCTGAGGACAGCACACCCAGCGTCTCAGCAGCGTGAACAAAATAGGACCATGACAATCTGGGTCCAAAGCTGAGCGCTGCGTCCACGAGGGTGGAAAAGGGGGGGGGGCGCCCAGTTCAAAAGCCCAACGGCAGGACCGCGGCAATCTAACACAGCGCTGGAACTGCCATCCCCTAGAAACCACTGCAAGAGGAGGGAGGGGAGGCTTCACGTTCCAGCGGCTCCGCGGCGTCTTGCAAGGAAGGCAAGTCGCGGTGATCCATCAGCTGGAAACCGCCGCCCACGCCGTCTGTAGGGGGGGGGAGGCCGCCCGCAGGCTTCTCAGCACCGCCTGATACCGCGTCGCCCAAAGCCGTCCGAACAGCGTTTCTCCAGGTGCTCGTTTTTCCAGCACCCTCTCAGTATCTTCTTACCCAGGCTTCGCCCTTTAACAGTCTGGCTGCAGAAGAGGGTCGATTTTTTCGAGGTTTCCTTTCTCCTCAACCCCGAGCGAAAAGCTCAGGAAGCCATCTTCCTCGCACATGCGCACATGCCGTTCTGATAGCCACCCCATCCCCTTACCGGTCCCGTGATCTTATTCTTGGTGCTTGGCAATCAGCCCTCTTTTACGGCCATTTGCAGCATCCGGAGTCATGTGACTGTACTTTATGATGCGTGCTGGACCCAGTGTTTACTTCTGGTTTCTGGCAAAAAAACATGTATTGGCTAAAATGGTTTTGCTTAATGACTGCCTCGTTTACTTAATGAATGTTTGCAAAAAAGGTCATAAAATCAGGTGCGGTCACACTGATGCACTTAATACTCACACAGCTTACAACCATAATTCCAGGCTCACTTATGTTTGCAAGTTGAGGACTATCTGTAGTCCAATGCACACTAAGCGCGCTAGGGTCAAATCTGCCCTTTTTGTTTAACACAGGAGTGTCAAAGTGGTGGTCTGCAGGCCGGATGCATCACATGCAGGCCATGCCCACCACAGTTCTGCAAAAGGAAAAAACATCACGACACATCACATGACGGCAATGTGACACAACGAGTTTGACACCCATGGTTTAACACAATGTGAAGCAACTTGAGGTTTGCTCTAAGTTCAGTGCATTTTCAATTCTATCTGTGGCAGGAGACTAAAGATCAAGAAGAAAAATGTAGGAAGAACTGTCTTATTATAGTCTTTGCAATAAAGTCTCTGCTGATGGACCTAACAGTCTATTAGCACAATCAACAGACTAGCAATGATCAAGTATATCAAGGTAATATAGACAGAATCAGCCCAGACAATGAATTAGTAAAGAACAGTTAGAAAATGAAATCTAATTTTGAGCTTTTTTGGAAATCATAAACTAGGAAATACTGTATGTATCACAGATCAAAATGGCCCATTTTCTTCCAGAAGATAATTTTACATGTCACGGTGGGAAGCAAAAGAGGTATCAAAAAAGACTAGAGGTGATTTTCAGTATGGCCATTAATTAAGGCTACCATGTCTACACTGTTACAATTTGGAAGATAATTAGAAGTCAGGAAAGATATGAAAAAAAAACATTTTGCTGATATCTAAGGGTCTCTTTTGCATCCCAGATATAATTGTAGAAATGTGTGTGTGAGAGAGACTATATAAATTCACCAAATGATTGAAGTTACCACATAAATAAATAATCTGGTTGGAACATTAGTTGTTCAAAAATGTGGATGGATTTCACTGGATCGAATTTAGAAAGATAAATGGCGCTTAGGTATATGTAACGCTTCTGCTGTTAGATTTTACCACTTAGCTGCTACAGTCTAGGATTCTTCCCTAGACTAATGGTGAGGGAAGCTGGTAATTTGCCATTCAGCAGTATCTGGAGAACCACTTCTCAACTTTGACCTAGAAAAATTGCAGCTATGAGATCTAGGCTATAGTAGCCATTATAAGTATAATTAAAACCACAATAACTATAATGACTGTTTGATGGAAGAAAATAGTTTGTAGTTGCTTATATCCCCTTTCTGCCATAGGGATGGGCTGGATTTTTGCCATCCAGATAAGGCAGACATAGAGAAATTCAAATCTTCAATAATAATAAAAAATCTTCACTGACTTAAGACCAAAGTTAAAACTGATTCATTTTATCTCAGGGTTTATATGCCAGAATATGAGAAGTTAAGGCTAATTACCATAGTATCTCACAATCACATAATGATGACTAACATTAGCGTTACAAATTGTGTTTTCTTACAGTGCATCATCTTCACCTTGACATTTCTTTGGTCTTTCAGCCACAAAGCAGATAGGGATGATGGTATGTGTGACAGACACAAAGATAGCCCACAGTCCTTGTTGCCTTAAGAAACATCTGAGCCTTACTATATTAATAAAAGAACCATCCTGTAAATTGATCCAAATTTATGTTAAGGCCTGACTAAAATTAACTAAGTTAGTTGTTCTTACCTGAGCGATTCCTTCATCCAGAGGTGGGTGGGCTTCAAAAATTTTAGCAATGGGTTCTCTGCCCAGTTGGCATGGCCATGGTGGGCTTGGCCTAGTTGGCCTCCTGCACCACGGTGGGAGGGGGGGGAGGCATTTTCACCCTCCCCGAGCTCCTGAGGCTTTCCTTGATCCTCCATGAGGGTGAAAACGGCCTCCTCCAGGTTCCAGAAGCCCTCCTGAGGCCAGAAAGTGGCTTATTTCTGGCCTTCCAAAACTTTTGGGAGGCCCGTTTTCCCCCCTCCCTGAGCCTCAGCACAGGGGGTTCTCCGAACTGGGCAGATTCTTAGCTAGAGGTTCTCCCAAACCCATGTGAACCCACAGCAGCCCACCCCTGCCTTCATCTACAGAATGTTTCTCACTATTTTATCAATGCTTATGACTTGAACAAGAAGATCCAAACTCTCTCATAAAAATGTGCTAAGTGCAGTGACATGAGACAATGTGCCTGGCAAGACATAAACAGGCACAGTATTTTGAGGTTTTCCTAACCTGCTTCTCCTAGGGGTATTTCTATTACAGGTCCTATCATCCCAACTTCTTGCTGGCTACAGGTTTTAGAGTCTTGTGCTCCCAACAAATCTGGAAAAAAAATGCCAGGCTGGGAAAGATGGAGCAAATATCTTCGTATAACATCAGCTGGTTAATTGTTAGTAACTTGTTTGCCTGATTTAATTGTATCCCTCAGAGTTGTGCCAGCCAGCAAGGAGGTGGAGCCTATGCATTCACACTTCAGAGAATGGAAACATACTCCTCTAGGCAGCTGAATCAAGCTGATACATGCTTGACCTGCTAAAGCATCAGGGTTCCACTGTTGTTAGAGTGGCAGGAGCTGGCTGGCCTGTTTGGCCAGAATCTATATATAGATATGAAGGTGAGTTTATCATTTCTAGATGACCCAGTTCTCACTGGAGTTGTAATTCTCTGGCTGGACTGCACCATTTTAGACTGCAGGTGATATTTACAAAACAAAAAGACCATTGGTCCTGCCTACATAGAAAAATTCCAGTGATACATAAAATTGGTATGTCAGGAGGAAGTTTCTAATCTAATCTCTTCCTAACATGTTGCTCTCTGAGCTAGATTGTGTGTGTGTGTGTGTGTGTGTGTGTGTGTGTGTGTGTGTACATACATACATACATATGCGGGCATTTACGATATGTATGTATGTTTTCCTAGTTTAGTGTGGGTGCCAGACTAACTGAGGCTCAGGCAGGAATAAAGGGTAACAAATTTATTCCGTAACAGTAACAGCTAAAAGTAAAACACACCACCTTACTGACAAGCAAAGGCTGCAGCTGCTGTCTGACAGCTTGCTTTTATACAAGCTGTCAGATGGCTCCACCAATCAGCTGTTAGCTGCATTCCTGTCGAAACTAGAACGTGCTGACCATGCTCAGAACACAACACTCCTTCCTACCATGTTCGCGCAAGTGTAGTCCTATAGATAGGCCAGTCTGCACCTGACTCAGTTCTGGTGTAGTCTCCGGCGTGGATGGACAAGCCTCCGAGGACTCTGCATCGCACACACTAATGGCAGATCAGGTTGAAAACAAAGTCGGCCCGGCTCCCCAGGTAGGTTGTCGTCCTTTTCCTCAGGGTGGACCTCAAAATCCGCTGCCGGTAGGTCGCCCAAACCCACGCCTCTGTCTACGTCATCTGGCTGAACTTGCCCTGGTGCATTTGTTAACAGCTGGCCCCACCTTGCACGCAACTGGTTGCAATGGCGTCACCAAATTCGGCCATCGTCCAGCTTCACCCTGTAAGAACAGGGCCCGGTCTGGTCAGTGACAGTGCCCAGCAACCACAAAGGATGGCCTACGTAATTTCTTGCATAGATTTCCCTCCCTGGGCTGAACTCCTGGGCCACCCCCATTGAATCGAAGGGCTTGTCTGATGAGTAGCTTGGGTGCAATCTATCTAGGCACATTCTGAGCCGTCTGCCCATGAGTAATTCCGCAGGGCTCCTGTTTGTTTGTGGACATGGCGTTGAATGGTGTGCTAGCCGGAAAGCGTCAATCCTCTCCTGCCAGTCAGCTGGGCCCATCTTAGCAAGTGCCTCTCACTTTGCTCAGCTGGGCCATTACTGGCCGGGTGAAAGGGGGAGAAGAGCACGTGCCAAATTCCCAGAGTTGCCAGCAATCTATCGAAAATGGCTGACATCAGCCATTATCGGACACCAGCAAATCAGGCAGGCCATGTGTGGCAAACAGTCGCCTGAGGGCCCCAATAACTGCCCCAGAGGTAATGGATGCTATTCTCACTTGCTCCAGCCACTTTGAGAAAGCGTCCACCACCACTAGGAAAACCTGCCCATGGAAAGGTCCGACAAAATCTACATGTATTCGTGCCCATGGGGCGCTGGGGCGTTCCCACTCCCTAGGCGATGCTTTCGGAGGCATTGGGTGTGATTCCTGACATTGGGGGCAAGTAGAGACCCAAGCAGTTATGTCCTGGTCCAGTTTAGGCCACCATAGGTAGCTTTTCCCTAATGTTTTCATGTGGATAATGCCTGGGTGGCCACAGTGGAGTTTCTTCAACACTGCTGTCCGGAGTGGTGGAGAAACTATTACCCTGTGTCCCCACAGAAGGCAGCCACTCTGAGCGGAAAGCTCCATCTGGAGGTTTTTAAAAAGCTGAAACTCCACTGCTAGGGAACCCCATGGCCATCCTCGCTGAACCTAATCTAGAACCTGGGAAATTACCTTGTCCTTAACCGATTGCCGGGCAATGTCTGCAGAAGTGACCAGAAAATCACTGTCATCAGTCAGGAGCACTGCTGATGCTGGGACAGGGTCTTCGAGTATCTCAGGAAGAGGGCAACGACTTGACGCGTTGGCATGGGCGATTTGCTTCCCCGAGCGGTGCAGCAAGTTGTAATTGTAGATTGCTAAGAAGACTATCCAGTGGGTCATTTGCGGGGACATCACTTGTGATGTTTGTTTGTCCCCGGCCAACAGGCCCAGCAGCGGCTTGTGGTCAGTGACAATCTGGAACTGGCGGTCATAGAGGTAATGGTGAAACCGTTTCACCCTGGCAACAATTGCCAATGTCTCCTTGTCCAATTGTCCATAGTTTCTTTCGGTGGCTGACAGCGTTCTGGAGAAGAAGGCGACTGGCACTTCATTGCCATTGGGTAGTTGGTGACACAGTACGGCATCTATCCCGAAGGGAGAGGCATCGCAGACAAGTTACACAGGCAGCTGTTTGTTGTATTGTGAGAGGACCTCATTGGAAGTTAGCAGTTGTTTAACTTTGAAAGCCACAGTCCCTCTTTTGCTCCAAGTCCAGGTGGCTGACTTGTCAAGGAGGCGATGTAGCGGCTCAGCCACAGAAGCCTTGTGCGGCAGGAATAGTACATAAAAATTAAGAAGTCCAAGGAAGGCTTGGAATTCAGCTTTGGTAGAAGGAGCAAGAGCCTCCAAAATTGCTTTCGTCTTTGCAGCAGTGGGGTGGAGACCTGCTGCATCAATGAGGTACCCCAGGAATTCGACCTGGGGCACAGCAATTTGGCACTTTTCATGTTTCACCTTCAGACCGGCTTGATTGAAGTGTTGGAGCACTGCGTGCAGTCTGGTCATAAGTTTGGGATGGCTGGTCGCGGAAATGAGGTTGTCATCGAAATAAGGGATGATGCCCTTGAGTCCGTGGAGCAGCCGCTCCATTAAACTTTCGAATAAGCCTGGGGCAATACTAACCCCAAACTGCAGCTGCCATCATTTGAAAGCCCCGCGGTGCATGATGATGGTCTGGGCTTCTGCTGCCATGTCGTCTACCATCAATTGCTGGTAGAACTGGGCCAAGTCCAATTTTGCAAAATTGATGCCTTCACCTAAGGTGTGCAGCAGGTGGTGAACAACTGACACAGAGTAGGCATTGGATGGCAAGCTGCAGTTCAAAGAACATTTGTAGTCAGCGCAAATTCTTATACTGCCATCAGGCTTAACTGGCACCACAAAAGGGGTTTCTCATCTTGCGTGGTCCACGGGCTCAAGGACCTCTTGGGCAATGAGTCTATCTAGTTCAGCGTCGACTTTTGGCTTGAGTGCAAAGGGCAGTCTGCACAGCTTCATGCGGACCGGTGGAACCTTCGTATCAACATTGAAAGTGCCTTTGTAGGTGCCCAGCTGGCCGACAAAAACGGTGGGAAATTCTTTAACTAAGATGTCCAGTTCAGCTGACTGCACGCAATTGATGCAATTTATCTGGAGGCCCATGACGTTGAACCAATCAAGTCCAAGGAGGCTGGGCAAGGCTCCTTCGACCACAATCAAAGGCAATTGACCATTGAAGCCCTTGAATTGTCCTTGTACAGTTCTGGTGCCGATTATGGGAATAATATTCCCTTTATAGTCCCTTAAATTCAGGTTGCAATGTTGCAAACGATGTTTGGACAAAACATCACGCAAGGCACCCCCTTGACTTGGACTATTAGGTTGATCATCTTCCTTAGGGAATTGCAGGCCTGGAACGCTCACACTTCTGACTGAGTCGGGTTGCGAAAAATGGCATGACAGTCATCATCTACTTTGCAATCTCTCACTGAGGTTCTTTTGTGGCTGGGCAGCTTGATGGATGGAGCAATGAGAGGTTGGGAGGCGCAGCAAACTTTGGCTATGTGCCCTTTCCACCCACAGAGCTGGCAAATAGCCTGCCTGAATTTACATTCAGCTCTGTGATGGTTGTCACTGCAACCCAGGCAAGCTGATTTACCAGCGATCCGGCCATGAGGCCGGCTCTTTTGCTTCTTCGCTTCATTAAGGCGATTAACATCTCCTCTTCCTCAGGCTCCGAATCTGTAGTTGTGTCACCTTGATGGACTGTTGCTGTGGGTAGTGCCATAGCTCTTGCTTCAGACCCCCATGGTAAAGCCTGGATTGCAGCAAAAGACTGATTTGACAGTTCTGCTGTGTGCGTTTCAGCCAGCACAGTTTCAAAAGTGACATTAGTTTTGGCCAACAGCGTCCGCTGTAATTTTAAATCATGCACACCGCATACCAGGCGATCCAGTAGGACATTTTCTAGATCATTGGTTCCCAAACTTTTTCAGTCCACCGCCCCCTTGGTGCTACAAACTGATCCTCAGTAACCCCCACCCAGTGGTGGAATTCAATTTTTTACTACCGGTTCTGTGGGCGTGGCTTGGTGGGTGTGGCTGGGGGGGTCATGTGACTGGGTGGTTTGCACGACGGAAGGAAGATAGTAACAGTAAAATTCAAAACTGCAACAATTAATTGCACATTTATTCAAAATCCAATTTTAAAACCTTTTTAGTTAATGTTAATTCAACAAAATTGTTGAACATGATCCAGTGATACCAAGTTTTCAAAGTCTGATAGTCATTTATCAAGAATCTTAGTAACTAGTAACTTAGTAAACTCAGTAAAATTTAGTAACTACTTCACTGTTTAGTAAATTCTTAATGTGATAGATAGGCTTGATGAAGTGATACCAGTTTCCCAATGTCTGGTTTTAAGTCACTCAGCAGGAGTCTTAAATCACCACGTTCAGTAATCTGGAGTCAATTTCTTTGCTTGGAGAGAAGTTGGATGACCACACTGAAGCCACGCTGTACCAAATATGATGTTGGAAATGCGACAAAGAGCTTCTTAACCACTGTCCATAGTGCAGGATAGCGATCAGAAATTTCTTTCTGTAACCAAAACTCTTGGTACGATTTCTTAAACTTTGGCTTTAGCACAATGTCATTTTGCAGCTCTATGAGTTGTTCCTCCACTACCCCATCTTCCTCAGTATCTGAAAATAGATTTATCACCCAATCTGGAATTTCCATCAAAAGAAGATCCTGATATCACTCAGACATCTAACTTTTAGAATGTCAGAGAAATATCTTTAGCTGGATAGTCACATCCCTGCAATAACATCATTGTAATTTTCAGTTTGATTAATTTCCACAATATCAACACTAACTTTGCTACTAACCCCTTCCAAACCATCTGCATAGTCTTTAAGATTTGGTGAATCAAAATGGTTGATTCACATCACACATCTAAGCAAAACTGAAATACAATCTATTTTTCCTTTTTTTTAAAAAAATCCCAATTTTAAGATTTGTATTACTGTTTTCATCCAGTCCCCATCCAAAAATGGCAAGAAACTCTGGTGTCATTTTTTTAAGCAACCATGGACACATAATTGCTCATACTTGCCTTAATATTATTGGCCAAGTTTCTTATTGGCTATGCTAACCAAGAGGTGCTCTGGTCATTGTTAATCATGCTGCAAAATTTATGTGCGCACATATCCACACATAGAAAGACATACAATATAATCTTATCTCCTTCAGATTGCCAATTATTTTGCATGATACAAACATTCTGCCTTTAGAATAAATGAGCTGGAAGGGACCTTGGAGGTCTTCTGGTCCAGCCCCCTGCTCAAGCAGAACCTATACCAGAGGTCTTCAAACTTGGCAACTTTAAGACTTGTGGACTTCAACTCCCAGAATTCTCCAAACAGCTATGGACTTCAATTCCCAGCCATGCTGGCTGGAGAATGGTGGGAGTTGAAGTCCATTAATCTTAAAGTTGCCAAGTGTGGGAACTCCTGACCTATACTACAGTAGTATATAGTATACTATACCTATATCAAAGAAAACTCCCATGAATTTAACAACATCTGTATTTCCAAGGCTAGAAACGGAAGATTGCAATGCGAGCTTCCTCTTGCTGGTAATCCAAACCTCCCTAACCAAAATCCGCACCACCAAAAGGGAGCAACCGCACTTCTGCTCATCACCTCCTCCCCCCAGTTACTTTTACCTAGCAGCATCTCCATACAAAGGAAAAGGATGGCATGAAATATGTTATCGTTTTTTAAACCAGTGGCAAAGAGCTCTCTCGCGAGCTCAACTAGAATTTGATTGGTGGGGTGTTTGTCCCCCCCCTAACAACACCGTGCACCCACCGACCATTAAAAAAAACCTTTTCACAAGCCAAGCCAGTTGGTTAAGTCACAATGTAGCGCCACCGCTCTTAACACTGCCATATATTGGTTCACGGAGTCTCCTTCAGCTTGGTTCCTGGGGTGAAAAGCTTGTTGGTGGGCTATTTTTGATGGTAATGACGCATAGTGATTCTTAAGCTTCACCATTAACTGCTCCCAAGGCACTGATTTAATGGCCAGCAGGGCTGTGAAGGCTCTCGCAGTTTCGAATATCTCTGGTCCGCAAACAGACAGGAAATAAGAGTATTTTCATTTATCAGTCTGATCCGTGAAGTTATGCGCCATTAAAAAGAACACTCAAATCGCGTAATGTACGATTCCCAAGACTCAGGGCCTTGGCCGAAAGGTGGAAACATTACGGTAGCCATTCCTGTCAGCAGTGGTCATGACGTCTTGTCATGAGTGACTTAGCTCAGTAGTGAACTTCAGCAATAACTAGTGACCAGCAACCTGGCCTCAGATCGGCGATTACACCTTTGTCGCCAGTGTTCAATACTCTGAACTTAATGTGGGTGCCAGAATAACTGAGGCTTAGGCAGGAATAAAGGCTAACAAGTTTATTCCATAACAGTAACAGCTAAAAGTAAAACACACCGGCTTACTGACAGGCATCAGCTGCAGCTGCCGTCTGATAGCTTGCTTTTATACGAGCTGTCAGATGGCTCCACCAATCAGCTGTTAGCTGCGTTCCTGCCAAAACTAGAATGTGCTGAGCATGCTCAGAACACAATACTAGTAGTATAAATTGGGAGACTGGACAAGGTGGGGAGTAATTTATATAGAAAAAAATATCATGGGAGAAGCATTTTCACTACTTCCCAGTTACTTTCAAATTTTAAATGAAAGAGAAGAAGGTCCAACCTCTGTTCTCTCTTGACGCTAGTAATTTGGCATTCAAAAAGGTTCACCCTATGAAAGCACATTATCATTTTTGAACCTATAACTTAGGAAAATTCATACAGTTGCTTGTAATTTCTTTGAAAACTATATCACAGGCCAATGTGTTCCTTAGATATATTGGTCTACATAAAACCCTGATGCCATGGTTACTAAACATGCTTTTAGGATTAAAATTGGAAGTACTGTAGGTGGCTGAAAGTTGGATTACTAATTGGCACTTAAATTATAAGTAGGTTGTGCCTAAGAATTACATTCCTAATATGAGATGACTTAGCAATGTAGCTCTTGCTGGGGTAGAATATGTCTTTTTCTTGGCTCTGTACATTATTTGAAATTTTAGTAGGCCATGATGGATCCAATTCCTCACCTAGGGATAGTTGGCATAGGACAGTTTTTCTTTCTGTGCATTTTAGGTTCTCCTATAAATGAAGTTGAGAATGATGCAGTATCTCTTCCATTACCTCCCAAATAATAATGCTATAAAGTAGGTGCAAGCATTTGTGAATGTTATCACTTCAAGCAATAGATGAGAGATAGCCTGTTAGTTTTCATATAAAAATGTCACAGGCATTTAAACATAATGTATATTTGGTAGGTCACAAAAAAGGGATTTCTCAGTGATTCCTCTTTCTCTATGGAACAACAATGTTGTAAGCTGCCCAGAGTCATCTTTTTGAGTGTTGGCATATAAACTTGTTTAATACTGTTGTGGCCTGCCAGTGGCCAGCATAGCTAGAAGCAGATTCGGACAGTGAGGAGGTTGGGGAGGAACATGGGTCAGTCCTGGAGTCTGGGGACAGCTCTGATGAGGGCTCTGTTTTGGAGGCAGAAAGGGGGCCAGAGCCATATGCCAGTTATCGGCTGCCTTCAGAGTCAGACATTAGTGAGACAGACGAACAGCTGGAGCCTGTTCCCAGTGTGTGCATGCGCAGAGTTGCCAGACGAAGGGAACAGCTAAAGAAGAGGGGGCAACTTGGGAGTAAGGCCACAGGTGGACAATGAATGGCTCCTCTCAGAGGAAATAAAAGAGGAGCGAAATGGGAGTGCAGGAGACAATTAGTTCGCTTAATTGGTTTGTGACTCTCCGAGACTCCTTGCCAAGATTTTCAAATATTAGCTTGTCAGGTCTCCAAGCCAGACAAGGTCTGTGACTGTAAATCCTCCCTTGAAAGATTTTGCTGGATGTGAATGAGCAGAATTCACAGCAAATTAATAAAAGGGTTTTTTGTTGGGACCAGGAGTTTGCTTCAGGCTCTTGGGAAGCCTAGGCCAGAACAAATATATAAATAAATAAATGGAGTTGCCTGAAGAGAAAAAAAATTGCCCTTCCTTTCCAGATATTAGCTTTTAGGATGCTGTCATGTGGACTGCATTCAAACCTAAGATGCTTCACGTATGCTCTCAAGTGGGAGATGCTAAGGAAGCTTATTTTTCAGAGCAACTCCTCTCGTGGCCCTGCTAGGAAACAGCCAGAAACAGTTTCCTCACAGTAGCAGATCCAGTCTGGCCCAAAAGATTATATTTGGAACATGACTCATTGACATTGCAACATGAATAAATACGTTCACACTCCAGAGTTGACCTTGCTTGTCACTATTCCCGAGTAAGGTGATGTGGCACTCTGGTGTGGAGTGGTCATCTTTACAGGAAGTCTAACCACTACAAAGAGCCCTGGGATGTTGTCATTTCCTGTGATGGCACGATTGGGATCAGAGCTACAGTAGAGTGAGGAAGGAATGTTCATCCCCACTTCTTTCTATCCCACATTCATCCGCCACCTGCAGCTATAGGGAGTGTGTATAACAATGAAAGAGTTTTCATTTTTATGCACACTCCCTTCAAGAGAGTTCCAAGAGAAGTCCAGATTTTGCAGGGATGCTCTAGAGAATTTATCTCATACTGACAGCAGGAAGAGAGGGTTTATTCTCTTTCCTTCTATGTTTGGGGAACACAGTTGCTCCAAAGAGGCTAAACCGTTTTTCCAAACTGGGCAACTTTAAGATGTGTGGACTTCAACTCCTGGAATTCCCCAGTTAGTTGTCATTATTTTGGGTTAGGTTAAATCAATGTTTCTCAACCTTGGCGACTTTAAGTCCTGTGGACTTCAACTCCCAGAATCCCCCAGCCAGCACAGCTGGCTGGGGAATTTTGGAAGTTGAAGTCCACAGGACTTAAAGTCACCAGGGTTGAGAAACACTGGTTTAAATCAACACAACCTCATCAATATTTTGGGTAATAATTATGCCTCTCTATTCCTAGGTGCTGAATTATGTATTTGGATGACACATTATTTTTGTCACCACCCTCCCAACAAATACACCTTAAACCAATTATATATACTATATGAATATAATGTCTTTGTTTCCGTAGCAAATAATAGACATGAAGGAATGGGCATGCGACTGGGTGAAAATATAATTGGACAGTGTACATTTGGCACATATAAAAACATTATTAGATGACAAGGATTTTTCTCTGAGAGAATTTATAATGTGAAATTCTTATCCTCTGCTCTATCCGAGAAAAAAACTACATTGTGGTCATAATCCAGAGCTATAAATTCAGAGATGGGCATCACATAATGTAACAACTGATTCGGCCAGGAACCGAAAATGTGAGCATGCGCTCACAACAAAAACATGGCGATTAAATAGGACAGGATAGTGCCAGAGCGGGTGGGTGGGCCCAGCTGCTCGGAACTGCCAGTTCGCCCGAACCTGTTCGAATAGGCAGCAGCCCACCTCTGTAAAAATTTCTGAATTAAGGTTCTTGAAAAATATTTTCATAGCAAATTGGTTAAGGGAACACTGACAAATATAACAAAGGTGAAGGTTCCCCTCGCACATATGTGCTAGTCGTTCCTGACTATAGGTGGCAGTGCTTATCTCCATTCCAAAGCCGAAGAGCCAGTGCTGTCCAAAGACATCTCCATTGTCATGTGGCTGGCATGACTAAACGCCGAAGGTACACGGAACACTGTTACCTTCCCACCAAAGGTTGTCCCTATTTTTCTACTTGCATTTTTACATGCTTTTGAACTGCCAGGTTGGCAGAAGCTGGGACACTCCATTATGCCTCACTAGGGATTCGAACCGCCAAACTGCTGACCGACAAGCTCAGTGTCTTAGCCATTGAGCCACCGCGTCCCCTAGAAAAATATAATTATGACTCTTCTCTTGAGTCAAGTCATATACTTTGGTTCTTCCATGAAGGGTGGTACCACCAAGTTCTGTCATTGTGCAAACTTCTTACCCACACAAAAGAGCCAGAATGACACTTGCTAAGACTTTGATTTCCTTTACTATCTAGAGTGTTGCTGTGTTTTGAGTCTTTACTGGTTTTAGATTTTAATAATATCACAACAGAATAATATGTGCACCTAAAAGAAATTATTGTCCCACTTTAAAGATCTTCCTAAATGGCCAAAATTGGGACAATGTTTCTTTTCAGTAGTGACAAGAAACAGAACAGACTGACAGTTGTAGAATATGAGTTACTTCATCATTATTCATTTCTGAATCATATTTATAAAATCCTAGCAGCGTCATAATACTATCAAGAAGATTATGTCTAGAAGGTTGTATTGGCGGGATTGTAAACATATGAATACTTATCTTTGGTCATGATGCCCAGTTAATCATTCCTTCGGTAAATCCTTCATGAAGAAATCAAGAAAATCACTCAACAGACTTTCACAATCAATCCTGCTGTTGCTTTATGATTCATTTTCCTCTATATAAAAATTAATGGAATACAAACAATTGATTCAATTCCTGTTGTCAGCTGTTGCAGAAACCCGGAAAACTATTTTTTCTTTGGATTAGAAGTATTTAAATGTATGAGAATTCATTTTGGCTGAAAAATTAACCCAATATCTCCACCCCCCCCCCAAACAAAGGTAACAAACTTACTAAAGTTAAGGATAAATTTCCACTGATAAAGTACATTGTCAGTCTTTTTCTAATAGATTAGAATTGCTTTTACAAATGCCGTTCTGGATAAAAATATTAAAATTCATATTTAAAATGTATCCATTCTTCCTTTGCATCAAATATGTTTCCAAATATAAAATATATCAAAGACACTAGAAAGAGTGCAGAGAAGATCAATAAAGATGATTAAAGGACTGGAGACTAAAACATATGAAGAACGGTTGCAGGAATTGGGTATGTCTAGTAAAAAGAAGGACTAGGGGAGACATGATAGCAGTGTTCCAATATCTCAGGGGTTGCCACAAAGAAGAGGGAGTCAAACTATTCTCCAAGGCACCTGAGGGTAGAACAAGAAGCAATGGGTGGAAACTAATCAAGGAGAGAAGCAACTTAGAACTGAGAAGAAATTTCCTGACAGTTAGAACAATTAATCAGTGGAACAGCTTGCCTCCAGAAGATGTGAATGCCCCAACACTGGAAGTCTTTAAGAAGATGTTGGATAGCCATTTGTCTGGAATGGTATAGGGTTTCCTGCCTAGACAGGGGGTTGGACTAGAAGACCAATGCATGTCCTTTTTTTGACAGAAAATGGGCCCGTTTTCACGAAAGATGGGCCATTTTTGGGAGGTCTGCAGAGCACAAACTTTTTTTTAATTTGCCTCTTCAAAATCTTGATATGCCTTATACTCCAGTGCCTCTTATACTACAAAAAATACGGTAGTTCCCAAATATCTTAACCCTACATCTGGTGAAGCATATTGATTATGGCCTGGAGACTAACTATCAACCAGGAAAAGTCTTGTTAATTTTTGTTTATTATGATGCCAAAGAACCAAATTTAGGAATATAAAGTACATGGAGCAGTGCCATGTAAAAATTCCCTCCACTTATTTGATGAGGATTCCATGTTATTTCCAAAATCCTGTTCAAAGGACTGTTCAAATTCATCAGTTCAAATTCAGCCTTGGCAAGAAAATGGCAGTTTTTAACCATATCTTAGAACATGCCAATGACCTAGAAGTACATGAATCCAGGTTGCATTTAATGTCAAGATGGGAGAAGATACCTCTTAATCATTTCATGTATAGTTTTGAATATGAAATGTTTTCCAAATTTCCCAATCAGTTTTTTCTTAACTTAGAAGGACTTTATTAAAACTCAAAAGTGCAAGCAATTATTTTTCTTATGTAAATACAGGGAATTGATCCAATCAGTCAATCAATTGGGCAAAGAGCTGCTGCATTCTGGACCAACTGAAGTTCCTGAACTGTATATGCAACTTAGTACATCATTATAAACTATGGTTTATTTAACCATGATACATTCAACAGTCAACATTGGCTACATTTACCATATAGTAGTAAGCCAGCCAAACCTATGATTCTCCCCCCCTCTCTCTCAAACACACACTCACTCACTCACATACACACTCATTCTCACACAAGTTCATACATATTCTATTAAGCTTGGTTATTTATTTGCACTCATTTCATTAACTCAACTAGATAACATCAGCTCTACACTGATCTTATTGCCTAATTGGGTAATGAAAAGCTTGCAAGTAAACAACCAAGCTCGGAGATTATCAAAACTACAGACAGTCTATTCTGTCAGAACATCCCATCAAGTCAGGTCTAACACTTTATATATAAACTTCATCAATCTCCTTAGAACTGTTGCAGGCAATACAACTGATGCAGTAATCTGCTTTGCATTGAACCCCAAATCAGTGACACAGTGATATTTACTTTCAGAGGATTAATGCAGATTTTCCATCTCTACTAGAAGATCTGGGATTTTGTATCCAGGCTCCTCTGAATACTTCCCCGAGTATCAGACTAGCTTTTCTATGGTAACTATGGACAATAGCAATAACATCCTGAAAAATTATTTACTCATCAAATTTGAAGGCTGCCTGTCTCACTAACAGAGCAACTCTGGCCTGTGTTTTAATTAAAAGATAAATTAAATTAAGATAAATTAAAAGATAAAAATCGTATAAATATTATATTCTTCTAGAAGGCAATTAAAACAGGAACAGAATAATTAAAGTTAAAAATTAAAAAGTGGGAGGAGGGACATCAAGGCACTAACCAACCCCAAGCTTGCTAATGTTAATTAATTACATTAATGATAACTGCTTCCATCTGATTTTTTGCATCCCAGAGAGGATAGTCTTACTCTGTGTAGACTTTCTTTTTTTTATTGCAGAGTATAACAAATCCTCTGCCTACCTCTCCAATAAGAACTAAACAAGTTTAAGATACAATGGATCTAAGTTACTTAGTTTCAGTATACTGCGTTTCAGCTAATGGGCATGGCACAGCAGGGCTTAGAATATGGTATCTTCCTGGTGACTCCTCCCCAAGTACCAAACAGAGAAGGAGAAAACTTCAGTTCGCAAACAAGTTCCTCCACATTCACTCCTTGGGAGCCACCCTTCAGGTCACTTGCTCTTCTTAAAGGTCTGATGCAAGACACAGCTTAGTTCTAGTGTGTGCCACCCAGCAACCATCTCTAGTTATATAGGCAAGCTGATTTCTAGGGTGCTGGGAAGATCAGACCTAGAAGGACTGAGTCCATGGAAAGGTGCTGGGGGAAGGCTTGGTGCCTGGGAAGAAGGTACTTCTGAGGACATTCTTCATGGGACAGAAGCAGAGCCTCAGAAAACAATCTCCTTTACATGATCTCCATGGATGAAGCATATTTGAGCATCTTTTGATATGTATGTACGTAACTATGTAACACATCAGTGTCATTCCAACTAAATGATGCAGTTTTATTTTGTGGGGTAGCTAATATGTATTTTATCCTCATTTTTTATTTTGCTGCAATTTGAAAGGTGGTGGTGGTGGTAATTTATATTATATTGTTATGTTGTTGATGGTTAGTTAACTTGGATATAGGAAGAAATGGGTTAAGTGAAACTATTTTGGCTGGCAAATAAGTTAGGAAAGTGTGTGTGTGTGTGTGTGTGTGTTGTGTGTGTGTAACAATGGCAAACAGATAGGATTTAAAATTACATTGATGAAATACAGTTGACCTGATTCCTTCTCATGAATTTAATGACTTCCCTGTTTTGCCAGTTTGGTAGGGCTGTAAGGTAGAAGGCTTTGTGGAACCAAATACTGTCCCAGGCTACATTAGGTTGTACAGCCTTGTCTAAATAGCACCTCTGTGGATCCACACATGGATGCTACAGGGAGCCTCTGGGTTTGGGACAGCAACTCTTGCCAACTGCTTGGAATCAAGTCTTGTGTTACATTTATACGTTCTTCTTCACTCTGTAGCTGTTTGATGACAAATCTGCTTGCTCTGTTTTTCATCCAGCTTGGTTCATAGAAGTGATCTGAGAGGGCAGGGATGTCTCAGAACAACACTGGCAAAGAAGCTCCTGCCGCCCCCCCAGACGAGTGCCCTGTGTGTTACGAAACATTTCAGTCTCCAAAAGTGGCCCGCCGGATGCTGAGCTGCGGCCACACATTTTGCCATGACTGTTTGGTCAAGTGCCTGCTGTCCCATGAAGAAGGGTACCTGCAAAATAGCCTTACGTGTCCCATCTGTCGCTTTGTGACCTTTCTCTGCAATAAAAAGGACTGCTGGCCTTCCAAGCCAGCCCTGACCCCATCCTCTTTGGAGTTGCCTCTCTCACCTTCCTCGTTGCCACTCACCTGTGGAGTGCCACATGGCTCTGCAAATACTTTGGTGGTTCCTGGCCATTTCCTCTTGCCGCTGCACAATTATGGCAGACAACAAGGTTCGCAGAGGTATCCTATTGTGGACTCCATTGTACGGCCCAGTGGCCTGGAATGTGAATCTCATATCTTCATTATTACTCAGTGTGGAATGCCACTAATGGAAGAGGAATATATTACCATAGCTCAAGATCACGGAGAAGCTGCTGAATCAGAAGCATCACAAACATGTCCTGGAACGGGCTGCTTCCAGTCACCTATTATGATGGCTGTTTTCCTTATCTCTGCTGTGGCTCTGTTGGGGGCTGTACTTCCCTGGCTTCTGCTTGTAAGAAATAATGAATGAACATGCTGGATGAATCCTTCTATTTCCAAGGTGGGATGATTCCACGATGAAGATTGCTTGTCACTGCATCTACAAGTATGGAAGCCCAAATATTTGCAGGGTCCAGATGGATGGGAAGTCTTATGAAGGGACTGGGAATTGCAGAAAATGGTATTTGTGTTATTCTTCCCTTGTCAGGGTTACTAGTATCCTTATTTTAGAGATGCCAGGAAGACCACCAAGAGAAATGATTGATCCTTATACTAAGATAATTTCCACTACTATTGCATCCTCTTGTTTAATTGCATTGGTCTCCAGCTCCATGACTTTCAGACAGCAGGCTAATGGCTGTGCTAGTGATTATGAATATTGTAATCTGATCTATTTGGATGGTGCTGAAGTGAGGGAGGCAATTATTCATTGTCTTAGTTATATGGGAGATGTTTATCTGTCCTTCCTCTGAGTTGCTCAAAGCTTTATGAAAGTTCTCCCATTCCCAATGAGGTCAGATCAGATCAGAGATAGAAATATTTCTCATGTTTATCCACTAACATTCCAGAATCTTTCCTGTCAACAATCTTTATATCTCATTTGCATTTGCAAGTTAGCTTGAATCCTGGGCATAGGGAGATTGTTTTCACAAAAAGTTCTTGCCTACTTAATTCCACCTTTCATTTCAGTGTCCACTGTAATTAAATAAACAATCCTGTTCAAAAGACGTTTATGGCAGCCTAGGCAGCAAGGAACATTTGGGCTTATTCCATTCAAATTCCAACTCTTCCATCACATAGTTCTGGAATATTAACTCAAAAGAATTTTTATCCCATGGACCAGCAAGGCCTGAATTTCTACACATATAATTGGGCAGACATGATCTTTTGAGATGTTTCATTATGTTATGGGCATGGAAATTGCTACTTCCTTATTCTGTTCTCAAGGCAAAAGCACAGTGCAATTAAGGCAGATGTGGCTAGTTGGGGATGCAGGTCTGAGCAAGATATGTAGCACTGTATTGCTATTGATTGCTTCTGATGCTGTGGTAGGCTAACTACTATTGTACTACATGTGTAAAATATCAGACTGTGATATTTTAAAGCTAGATTTGTATTATTTTTGTAGCTTCTAAGTTTTGTTTTCTACTTTTGATAATTGTTGTTACAACTAGGATTAATAAAATAATTTCATTTTGGCTGCAGCTTTAGCATATGGTCTATTGTAGTTTTCAAGAGCAGTTTTATCAAATTGTCTTGTCTTCATTCCAAATATTGCCAAAATCTTTCCTAACTTGCCTAGGCAGGAATCCCTTCTTGTGAATCTCACTGTTGAATATACAGTCAATAAGCGCCCCTTATGGGCAATGAAGAGAACACCACATGTATAATTTCCAAAGCCAGCTTTCCCCAACCAGGCAAACTCCAGACTAGCTAGAAATCCTGGGAGCTGTAGTCTTAGTATATCAAGAGGTGCCATATTTGGGGAGTCTTCTGGGGAACTGCTGGGAGCATGTGTCTTGGCATCATAATTTCAGGCGCCTCGAGGCAATTGAAGCACTCTTTCTTTTTACATGCATGTGGTATTTGTGATGTGTGTTGAAATGAAGTTGCCGTGGTGACCTAAGGAATTGTTCAGCTGTGGTTAGAATTGCAAATATCCCATTGTAAAATAAAGTAAAAACAAATTGAGGAGTTCATACAATATACACAATTGTTATCCCAAGTCCAATATCTTACACTGATTTCTCAAAACCACGCATGCCCTCTTAAAAATAATGCAGTATTTTTAAAGGCTAGTAGTTCAGACATTCTGTAAGTTGTGAGTTACCCTGCAAATCCTGGGCTTCATCTTGAAAAGAACATGGAACATACCTTTAGAAATCCTGAAGTTTTTCATATTTGGCAAGTTGCAAGTTATCTTTTGATGAGTCATAGCATGTAACCTGGATGTCAAATGTTCACCAAGAACTAAACTAGAACTGGGTTGAGAAAGACATAATTAGGATCTTCCAGGTCTTTAAAAAGAATTGAAAAAGGAACATGCACCCCAAAATGGCTTCTGAGAGGATGAGGAATTACTGAAAGGATGTTGTTTCAGCAATGACATGGTCCCCTTCCCCTATATCCATAAATACTATTAGCTCCATGGGGAGCAAAAACCTGCTGCACCATTTTCTTTAAAAGGGGAAAGAGAAGTGAAGATAAACATTCTACAGACAATTGGGTATGATTTCTAAATGTCCCACTTTTAAGGTTATCTCCAGGAGTGGGTTGCTCCCGGCATTACTGCTGGTTTGGTGCGTGCAAAAATTGCGTGTGTGAGCATTTGCACAAAAATGTTAAAAAAGGAATAAAATTAATTAATTAATTAAAATTTTAATTAATTAAAATTTGTGCAATTGCAATTGTTCTGCACATGCGCAGTCATGAAAATCAACATGGCCGCCCCATAGGAGAACCAGTTTGGGGGCGTGGCAGGCCTGGGTCACTGCTGGTTCCAGCGCCAAACCTCTACTGGTTCGGCAGAACCGGTCTGAACTGGTAGGAACCCACCTCTGGTTATCTCCATACTGGAGAAAATGCTTATACTCCTTATAAAATTTTATAAGTGCAGGTTATTGCAGTTGGAAGCATAACGAATAGCCAAGTGAAAAGGTTTGGCCTGGTAGATAGCAAGAATTCTTGATAAAGATTCCTAAAATGTAAGAATGGGATCCAGGAATGACTTCTCCACACATCTTTATTCCTCTGTTTCATGCAGGACTGGAAACCAGCAAGGAATAGCATGAGAATCAGGAGAGTCCTACAAGAACTGATCAATGTCTCTCAGTGACGTGCGCTCAGCTTTAGCCCCGGTGAGGCTGTTTTTAGACTTGTGGACTTCAACTCCCAGAATTCCACAGCCAGGCATGCTCAGTTCCGATTTAAAGCAACAGCATTTTTCCCCCTTGCAAAATAAGTTTTCCCGTTCTTTTTCTTCTCCCTCCCCCTCCTTCCTCCCTCTCTCCCTCCCTCCCCCTCTCTCAAACAGACACACGCACACAGAGAACTTCGATCCTTCTCTCATTCACTCACTCTCAAACACAAACACAGAAGTTGGATTGGATATATTTTCCAAAGGCTTGAAAGCAGCTCCTCTGCCATACCCCCCCCTTTCCCTGTTGCCTTCCGATCAAACTTTTTGAATTCCTCCCCCCTCCCCACACACGCACCTTTTCCAGCTGTTTCAGAGACGATTTCAACTCTGCTTTCCCCTGCCCCGCCCTTTCCTCTTGAAAAGCCAGAGCTCTGAAGTCAGACTGAGCTAGTCGCTGCCAGAAAACTCTAAAAAGCCTCTAAAAATGCCCTCTACATGAGGCGAGAGAATACGTGCCTCATTTGCATAATAAATTCTTCGCTGGTTAACCCTTGCTTAACTCTTAAAAGGCGAAAAAATCCTTATGCAAAAGAGGCCCCTTGTTCTCTGGCCTCCTCCTAGTTAATACTGAGAGCAGACACCAAGCACTGTGACTTGAAATCTGGCAGCAACTACCCTGGCTTTAATAATTTTAAGAAAATTATTTAAAATCCTTTCCTTTCCCTGAGGAGACTGGTGAGGCCCCACCTCCCTTGCCTCTAGTGACTGCACGTCCCTGATGTCTCTTTAGTCCAGCATTTTGTTTCTCACATTTGGCAACTGTTGCCTGAGAAGCTCACAAGCCAAGAAAAGGGAGCTGCATTGTGTTCCTTGCTGTACTCTCCAATTGCCATTCAGCATCAGCTCCTCTGATTGGACAAGTAAAATACTGTATACCATATTTTTTGGTTTATAAGACACACCTCCCACCTAAAAGTGGGTGAAAATTTAGGTTGTCTTATAGACTGAATATGAACATTTTTGGCCTCCCTAACCTTCTGTGTGTTGCGTTTTGCCCTTCCCGGCTCCTAGAAGCACTCTGCAGTGTTCCACAGGTTCTGTTTTTGCCAAAAATGGGTTTGTTTTAGTGAAAAATGGGCTTATTTTTGGGCTCCCAAGCCCTCTGTGCATTGCATTTTCACCCTCCCAGGCCCTCAGAAGCACTCTGCAGGCAAAAAAAGGGTGCATTTGGGGCAAAAGCGAGCCTGGTTTTGGTGAAAACGGGACGTGTGGAGCACTACAGAGTGCTTCTGGGGGCTGGAGAGAGTAAAAGCTTGATGCACGGAGGTCAAAAGCTATTTTTTTCTTGTTTTCCTCCTGTAAATTTAGGTTCGTCTTATAGTCTGGTGCATCTTATAGTCAGAAAAATACAGTACTTATGGCATCAAATGTAACAGCAATTAGCCTACAAATCATAGTCCTGACAATTTCCTGTACTGCAATGAAAACTATAATTTTGTTGAAGATCCACATGAACAATAATATAGGAATAATTCTTTGACCACAGTGCTTATGAAAGCACTAAGAAATTAAGCTGGGTCTAAAAAAACAAGATCTCATATGGCGATTTTATGAGAGTTCAAAATACCATGGGCACTGCAATACAACATAATCAAGTTTTCTCGTTGATGCTACAATTATCCAGACATTACTGTAGGCAGATTCGTTTCTCCCCCAATCTGCAAAGAAGTATAACTCTTCAAAACATTCAAAGGTGATCATTGAAATGATGCTGGATATGGCATGCACTTAAAGAGCACAAGACGCTAATGCTAAGTTTAGAAGGGGCCCTGGGATAGCAGAGCTCTTGTGGTTTTGGAGTGGCTGTTTTATTTCATTGCCTGTTATCAAGCTGGCAGGAGATGTTTTCCATTTTTTTTTTTTAACTATGCTGCACCAAAGTCCAAGGGCATCTGCAATTCTTCATGAGCTGCTCTGATCTGATCTTGTAGCCCAGAGGCCCAATTCTCCCATTTTTTTTACCCACGTGATGTATGTTGTATGTCCCACAAAGATTGGTTTTGAAATTAATTCCCTGAGAAATCAACCTTGGACCATAATTCTCCCCTCTTTCTAACTTTCTGAATAAAAGCAATATTTGCAATTCTCTTCAAAGAACCTGTGCAAACCTAGATTCATGCATGGGTCATCTTTGTAGCCAGAGATGCATTGGTTGCTGATTTGCTTCTGGGTACAATTTGAGATGGTGGTTATCACCTTCATGGCTTGGTGCCAGAGTTATCTGAAGGATTGCCTCTCTCTAGTTACATCTACCAGGTTCACCAAGAAGGAAAAACAAGATATGTTGCAAGTCCCACCTATTGGAAATGTACATTTCGTGGGCCCAAGAAAAGGCCTTCTTAGTGGTGGCTCCCCTCCCTATGAAATATCATACCCCCCAAGAGAAGATCAGCCTCCACCTTTTCTGGAAGCCCCCAAATATGTGGTTCTGTCAGCAGGCCTGTGGATCCCAGACTACTATGGAACTGGATTTTTAATGCTGTATATCACCTGGTGTTACCATGTATGGATTGGGTGACCACCTACATTTGTTAAATAAATTCTTTAAGATGCATATTAATAGCATTTTGCTCAGCATAAAGCTACATTGCTCAGTGATTTTAGATCTAGAGCAGAGGTGGGGAATTATGGCCCTTTTATGACTTGTGGACTTCAATTCCCAGAATTCCTGAGCCTGCGCAGAAACGTCTGGGCAGTTGGGCAGAACCTCCTGCCACTGCCACTATCGGTTTGCCAGATCTGTGGCAAAACCCACCTCTGACCTCACCCCATTCCTAAGACTACCGTAAAGGGGGCCTGCATAAGTGCACCAGCATGCTTACCATCCCTGTCTTACTGTCCCCATTTATTTGTATTCATTTCTTTCGTTCACGTCCATGTTTATACCTGCTCTCTTGTACATATTCGACAAACTAATAAATACAAATATAAAAATAAAAATAAAAATTACTTGTGATAATTGCAAGGACCACTGGAAGAAGAAGAACATTTTTCACAATTGCACAGAAGTGGACTGACATCCAAAGTATCAATGACTGAAGACAAATGAGCAGCATTGCCTTTCAAACCTTACTTGGGGATTTCCTTGAAGTCTCTGATTGGTCCTTCTAGGAAACGGAGCACAGGACTGGGCCTGACTATGAACTATGGGGCTATTCATTTGTTTGTCTGTTTTTATCTTCCTAATAGCCAACAGCGATTTTATGGGTACAGAGAGTACCAAGAGCTATTTTGCTTGCCCTGGAAGTGCCTTGGTACTTCTGGCATATAGCGGAAAGGTCATGGTTCTATAGTTAGAGAGGATTCTCCTCTGTTGTAAAGTACCTCTTGCCTTCTCTTTGTGCATGTGGCAGAATGGATTGCATGATTTGTTCAGGAAAGTGCGTCTCAAAGAAAGGACCCTGAGAGAATTGCAATGGTGAGACTCATTTCGCCCCCCACCACAAACTTGATTCAGTCCTGGATTTCTAACAAATCTTCTTCTGCAGCTCTTGTTCCAAGTTATCCTGTTATTCCTGAGTTAAATGACACCTGAATGCTGAATGACCTTGTTCCGCTCATCAAATCATATACTTTAATTACTGGATATGAATGATTGACTGAATTGAAGTAATCAATTATATGCTAGAGTCAACATGGACTCTAAAATCAATAAATAAAATTGCATAGTGTTATCTTAGTCAACTGACAATTTCCATTATCTATTTTTCTGGTAGAGTGCAGTCCAAAGTCTTATCTGATTTTCAGATTCTACAATGTTATAGCACTTTAGCCATAGCCATACTGTATATGGTAGATATGCACCCTCTCTAACTTATTCTTATCTGAACTACACCAATATATCTGCCAGCACTCTCTGAAGCCACTAGGTGGTGCTAGTGTATTGTTACAATAACCATAACTCCTTAGTTTTTCTTCTAAGACAAGAATGGAGTGAGGAACTGGTGGGATGAGAGAGAGAAAAATGGATACTTTGACCATTATCTCCTCTTCTTCTAATTAATATTAAATACATGAGCAATGCTTGCTTAATAATGGAGGAATGCTTAAGTTAGCAAAAAGTTAACACAAGGCCCCACTCTGGTTAAGAGCGGAGGAACAAGAGAGTAGCAAACAGGAATGCATCTTACACAAGCAGGCAATAAGTGAGCCTTTGTGCTAAGGCCATCTTAAACACTATGTTGTTTTTCTAGTTTGTCATTTTAGCCTCCTGAATGAATCCATGATCTAAAGAGCTCATGCATACATGTACAATATGGCTCTTAAGATCAATCAATAGCCTCAGAACCGTAGCTTGATAAATCGTTCATCTCAAGAAAGGACCTAATCTCCTTAAGGCCAATTCATAACCCTATAATTCAATTGATGAAAAATCAGCTCAGTGCAGCACTGTTATTGCTGTTCCGGTAATTGCCTCTCTTAGTCAGTCAGACTGATTGGATTATCTACCATCAGCTGTACAAGGGCTGACCCCTCTGCAGAACGCTGCTCAGCTGGGCACTGCTTTGCCTTCAGGTACAAACAGCTTTGAACGCTGGATTAATGGTTCAAAATTCCCCTCGCTGCATCTCCATGGCAAGTTTGCTGCTCTTCCAATACACTGCTCTCTTTCCAAGGGACACTGCACTTTACCTTGAGTGTGTAGGAGGAAGAGCCACTCTCCATAGGAAGAACTAATTGCATTCAACATTTTGAAAGGAAAAGATAGATAAGAGATGAATAGGCATATATGAGAATGAAGGATTCTGGAGTAGAAATAAAAATGGAGTAGAGGATTAAGAAAATAAGAACAGCTTTGCTGAAGTAGATCTAAGGATCTAAGGACTACCTAGTCCAGCATCCTCTTTCCTGGCCAGTAATATGCCTCTGGGAAGGCAACAGGGGAAAGAGGAATACACATATCTATACAAGAGGTATGCAGAAGGAGGCTGCTTTTGATCCCCGGGGGTAGTAATAGAATAGCTATTCATTCTCTCTCTCTCTCTCTCTCTCTCCCTCACACTCTCTCTCTCTCACTCTCTCACTCTCTCTCTCTCTCTCTCTCTCGCTCCCTCTCTCGCTCTCCCTCTCTCCCTCTCTCCCTCTCTCCCTCTCTCCCTCTCTCCCTCTCTCCCTCTCCCTCTCCCTCCCTCCCTCCCTCCCTCCCCCCCCCCCCCCCCCCTCTCTCTGTTCACAGGTGGGAGCGTGTGCACTTTCAAGACAAGGTTGAATCCTGGTGGTTGTCTGGGATTACCCTGGAGTCTTCTTGGTAAAATTTTCTGGTGGTTTGTTCTTGCCTTCTTTCTAGGGCTGAAAGAGAGGTCCCACCCAGTTGGCTTTGTGCCTAATGTGGGACTAGAACTCACAATCTCCCTGTTTCTAACCTGGTGCCTTAACTACTATACCAAACTGTAGCCATTGATAATCTTATTTATTAGTTGTTTAATTCCCCTTAAATTTATTTACGTATGGCCACAAATTGGGACAACAAACACCATCATTTAATTCTGTACATAGAAAGATGTATCTCCCAACTTTCTTGATTGTTAACCTTACTGATTCCTAATGATACGAATATTCCAATATTCCAATGCTCTGTGGGAGAAGGACACTCCCCCCCCCTCCATGATTGCATAGATTCTATCATGTTCTCCATCAATTGTCCTTCCTCCCAATCTAGTTTCCACTCCCTCTTCCGTCCTGGGTCCAATAATTCAGTAATCAAAGGTAAGATTGGGGGGTTTTTTTGAGGGCGGGAAGGGCTTATGTACACTGAATTTTCCAAATCCAGACATGGCCTGTGTATTGCAGAACTGCAGCCATGAACACAGTATAGCCGGCGGCAGTTGTGGAGAAAAAAAAATGTTGATAATGACCAGGTACTGGAGCTGATAAAGGAAATGGAAAGCACCAGGAATTGAGAAGAAGGTGCTGCCTTACAGCCTAGCAATGGCAGATTTGGGAATTGCAGGAAGCCGGGTGTGTGTGTGTGTGTGATTGCTTGCTTCATCGGGTGCACTGGAGAGGCCCATTAGGCAGCAGTCAGCTTGCTTGACTTTACAGCTCAGCTGCTGAATAATTGAGCAGGAGCTCAGCGGGCTTTCTGCGCTACTAGGAAGCAAGGGAGAAGATCCTTTATCATCTGCTTAATGAGATACTTCCTCCAGACTCTGCATGGAGCTTCCTAAGGCATTGGACTCATTTGCAGAAGGTGGCAGTTAAAGAGTTTAGACCTGGTTGGGGCGGGGGGAGAGGGGAGGTTTTCTGCACTTGCATCTGAATTATTGTTTTCGGAAACAAAGGCTGAAGATTTGGCAGTGATTCAAGAGCTGAATCACTGAGATTGCCATTCCACACCGTCACTGAGGACAGGAACATGTGGAACTGGACAAAAATTGTGTCACATCTGTTGTTATAACAGTGCATGACTGATGGCGTACTTACAGGACTGTAATCTGTCTTGTCCAAAGCTTGTGAAGGGCGTGCCACAAACTTGCAAGACCTGTTGTCCTGACTAAAACTCGGTGTCTTGTAGGGCTCCCGCCCCACCGCTCCAACCCAATTTGGATCGGAAGAGAATCTGTGCCCGATCCTTTACTTCTGCCTCTCTGCTCTGTTCATGGGCAGACAAGGAGGCACCATCCATCCATCCTTGTGGGAGCAGGGCTTCCGTGCAGCCTGGTGATGAATACCGCATGTCCATTTGCAAATTAACAGCAATTAGGAGCTGGCATTATTGCCTAGGAGCCCATAAGGACTCCTGCCAGCTGAAAGGCTGTTGCTGTTGTTTGGGTTAATAAACAAAAGTTAATCATCTATCACTTCCTGGGCATAGGTGCCTTTGCCTGGTGGCTAAAGATTTGGGAATATCACAAAAGAATAGCTTTGTTGCTGGGTGAGAAATCTGGTAATTATTTAGGGATAAGTGGTAGTCATCTGGTTAATACAAGCTACGGTTGTGAAGTTTCAAGTATCAATTAAAATGATCCCTTGCCTTCACTATAAGGGAATGGTAGATGTAGCCCATCAGCCCTGCCTTTAATCCAGATTGTTGGGGGCCATGTGGTCACTCTGTACTCTGGAGCGGTATATAATTTTAAGTGCTATTCCTAGTATTGCTAATATAAGCTAATATTTCTGCTTTTAGAGGATTCTTTTTGACACTGGTGTCTTCTCTGGTACATTGTACTGTTTATTATTATTATTATTATTATTATTATTATTATTATTATTATTATTATTTTATTGTTTTATTTTATTATTATTTTATTATTTATTTATTTATTCATTCATTCATTTTATTTATTTATTATTATTGTTTTGCTCTCCCATCTCACCCTAGGGCAACTCTGGATGGCTTACTTAAAGTCATAAAACTATGCCTATACATATACTTTAAAAATTAATCAATTAAAATCAAACATTAAAATGTAAGGACATAGGGTGGGGGTTGAGTGGAGGTGGAGATGGGATCTGTTCAGAGGTGGTATTCCACCAGTTCTGACTGGATTGCCCAAACTGGTAGTGGAAATCGTGCAAGGCTCTATCCACCCATGCCCGGCTCTATGGCATCCCATTTAGGTCCTTTTTTCACCAATAATGCATATTTGGAAGGATCTGCGCATGTGTGGAGGTGGTGCGTGCACTCACATTTGTGAACCAGTAGGGAAGGTAAGTGTATACCACCCCTGGATCTGTTATTCCTCAGTCAACCACCTCCACCCTGTTGTTCCCCCACTGGGACCCCAAATCAACTAGCAGAGCCCTGTCTTTAGGCTGATATGAAAGGATTGGAGGTTGGGCCAACCTCACATCAGTGGTGGGGGGAGGGGGGAGGGGAAGGGTTATTTAGAAAACATATCTGCCTGTCAGGCCAAAGAGTTGTAGCAGCTCTTCACAGTGGACATAACATAAAAGTTGCATGATGACTCAGTTCCTATGGTCAACGTCTGATCCGCCTGCCTTCCACAGCTTATAAAGATACTGCTCCCATGCTGAAAACATGGAGAGAAGAAGAAACTAGAATTCTAAATTCAGGGAATTCTATTCTGGAATTCTAAAAGAGGTCTGCTGAAGTCACATGACTTGAGAGAAAGAGGGAGGGGATTAGAATGAAGTAGTCAGCAACATCTGAGTTGCTGTCCAATTGCCACTTCTATAGAAAAGCACAGGGAGATTCCCCCCCGCCCCGCCCCCCCCTGCCCCGCCCCCCCCCCCTGCAACCTCAAACAAAATTCAGGCTGGTTTTGAACACAATCTTTTCTTCCACTGGTTTCTCCCATTATATGAGCTTTGAAGCTCTTCCGCTTTTGGAGAATTAGCCTGCTGACAGGTTGACCCAGCAACAGACAGAATCCCAAGCTCCTTTGCATAATTTCTTTTCCATGTGCTGTGAGTTGGATACTCAGATCTACTCAGCCATCTCATTCTTGTGGATGAGGGCAAGAGTTGAAGGAATACCTTGGATGGGAGGGCAGAGAATACTGGGAGTGTATTCCTAGAGCATATATGGTAATCCTAGCAGGTCCATCCAGGCAATGAAGGTCATCCCAACTGGCTTCTTTTCGTGCCATATCCGTCATCGGACGTTGCTGATCATATTGGCAATCCTATTTTTACCAACAGATACACAAAAAGTGCTCCTGAGTTTTGTCCAAACCAGTTCCTTAAATTTTGAAGCCATGATGTTCTTCTTCTGCCTAGACCTTGTTTGCCTTCAGTCCCAACTGACTGGTTAAAGCAAACAAACACATACCTTGGAACAAAGGAGGATGATAGAGGGGGAGACAATTTTAGCACCAACACAGGAATCATTTTATACTGAATTATTTCCTGTATTTTACCAAGAAAATCACAAAAATAGAAAATATAAAATGATTGATGATATAATATTGGATGGTGGCCCTCTCAGGTTAGAAGGCACTCAATATGTTGCTGAGAGAGAATTTAAATTTTACTGGAATATTAATGGTGTTGATGATGTAACTAGATTAAAGCTTTGGGATATTTAGTTGCTGATGTTACCATGAAGGAAAAAAACCCCAAAGCTGCAAACGCACAATTGCAGTGCAAACGTGGAACACAAAAAGCATAAGCTCAACATAGTGAAAGAGGAAGTCAATTGATTACATACTGACACCTTAGGCATCAGTGAACTGAGATGGATTGGAATTGGATCCTTTCAGTCAGAAGGTCAGAATATTTATTGTTCAGGACATGAAAACAAAGAATGAACAGTAGTGTTTTCATAGCTAAGAAGGATATAGCAAGAATATAGCAAGAAGGATGTAGCAAGACTTAGTTGCAATAGAACAAATAACCAAATAATATTGTTAATTAGACTTTGCAGATAACTCTCTGATAGTCCCAAAGTTGCTTTTTTCAAGAGGCAACTAAATTTTCTGGTTTTTCTTTGAAGGCATTTTGCTTCTCATCCAAGAAGCTTCTTCAGAAGAGAAGAAGAAGAGAAATGTCTTCAAAGAAAAACCAGAAAGTTCAGTTGCCTTTGGAAAAAAAAAGCACCTTTGGGAATAACCATGATCTGGAAGAGAATCTCCATAGACAACTTTCTGATACCTACAATAATTATCCAAATTTATGATCCAACCATTAATGAAGAAGAGAAGATTGATGAGTTTTATGATCAAGTTTGATTTGAAATCAACAGAACCTACAAGCAAGATGTGCTGGTTGTAGTTGGAGAGTGAAATGTCAAAACTGTCAAAACTGACATATATCAAGGAGAAAAATGTAGTTGGACTGTATGGTCTAAGAAACCAAAGGAAGTAGGAGAATGACTTATCAGTTTCTGCCAATCCAATTATTTTTCATTGCTAGTACAGTCTGCAGATAATCAAAGTTACTCCAATATATGGATATCATTAAATGGAATATGCAAAAAACTTGAACTAATTACTGTATCGGTGTAAATAGGTTAAAAGAGCTGAGTTGTAACGGCAGTGATGCTCCTGGGGCTGTCTGGAATAGATCATAGATGATAAACTTCAAACTTGGTCATGTGGAAGTTTGAAATTAAGCTAAAGTGGAAAAAGAAAGCCAGTTTCCACAACATGATCTTGGACGTACCAGAACAGTGGGAGTTGCTCTGAAGTCCTGAATGTCATTGATAGAAAACAGAGGAATGAGTGCATGATATCTTATAGTGGTTGCATGTTCCATCTCCTTGATCTCAGGCCCTGTATCCATTCAGAAGGACTTCAGAAGCCTTGGCTTTCAGCTGCTGCTTCTAAATGAAATGTTAGTATGTAAGAAGGCTTCCCTCATTTCCCATTTAATCACTGATGAGAAGGCCAACCTGGCATATATTACTGAGACGTGGCTGGGAGTGGAAAAAATGTTGCTCTTTTTGAAAAAGTTCCCAGCAGGGTTTCAGGTGTGGCATTATTTGAGACTCTAGGGCTGTGATGGCGAACCTATGGCACGCATGCCCAAAGTGGCATGCAGAGCTATGTTGCCTGGCATGCACGGTGTGGCCCGTTTCTCTTCTGGATTTCTGGCACGCATTTGCACACGACAGTCAGCTAGCCTTTATGTGTGCAGCACTGCTGGAAACTGGAAGAGCTAGTCTTCTGTTTTCCGGCATGAGAATGCACGCCTGATCAGTGCATGCACATGCGTGGCAGTAACCAAAAGACTTGCTGGCCAGCATGCATGTGCATGTTGGAAACTGATATTTCATTTTTCGACATGTGCATACCCCCCTGGGCAGCTCCTCTTCCAATTCACGGCCCTGACAAGCACATGTACGTGTGTGAAGCGTGCATGTGTGCACAAAGTGCTCCCTTTTCAGCACTCGGTGCTGCACTCATGCTCCCTTTTCAGCACTCAGTACCGAAAAGGTTCACCACCACTGCTCTAGGGGAAAGGTGATTTGTGGCGATCGTCATCTGGGAACCTTAAAAGACTTTCACGGGTGCTCCTCCACAGGTTATTGGATGTGAGATCCTGTTCATTAAGTTGGGATCTAGGGATCAGTTAGGATTGTGTGCTACGCTACATGCCTTCCCGCTACGCATAATCTTGACACTGACAGGCAATTCAGAAGGAGGGTGAAGAAGGGCATTTCGATTCCCCCGTGGACGAATGGCTACAGAAGCTGATGGAGTTGGCAGAAATGGCTAAATTGACCATTTTGATTAAAGAAAAGAATATAAGTACCTTTGTTGCCACATGGAAACCGCTTCTGAACTTTCTGCTTGAGGTGGGGAAAAAAATGAAACGTTGATGTTAGGTTTTACCAGTTATGCTAATACGTGCTTATAGAAATGGCTAGTTTATATTACTATGGAAAAGCAAAACGTTGTGGTTTGATGTTAATGCTTTATTTTACTGCAACAAAGGGATTCAGAAGTCAACACGTTTTTTCTCTTTTCCCCAGCTTTTCCTCACTTCTCTTTCCCCTCACTGCCTTCCCATTTTCTTTTGTGTTTTGTATCTTATTTTATAACTTAATACAAATTTCCAACAAAAAAAGGAGGGTGAGGTTTAGATCCTTTTGTCAAGAGTTTTTCTGTTTTATCTCTGTATGATTTTCAGGTTTGGATCCAAGAGAAAATGAGAATTGTGTGGATTTCTAAGAATGATGTGATAAAGAACTGAACAAGCACTGGCCAAGTTGGCCTTGAATGAAGAAAAGATTCCTACTGTTTTATGCGAGAGAAACAGGATTGGGAAAATGGAAGATTGTATTTGCATTTGCTTACTGTGTGTAAAGGAAATCTGGTGTAAAGGTTGCATCAATATCTTGTTCAATTAGGTGGGAAGCACATTAAGATCGAAGAAAGTGCATTTTAGATATTTGTCTATTTAATGTTTGTTTTGCAGTATCTAATCTTTTGAATTCACACTGCTTTATTACAAGAATTAGTCCTACAATATTATTTTGGTTTAAAATAGAAAAAAATTGACAGAGAGACAAGGAGGGAGGGACAGGGAGAAAAGCAGACCAACCACGCCATAAAAAACACCCTGGCACTGAAAAAGACATGATATATTTATATATAAGAGCTTCAAAGAATGATTTGAGCTATTTAGCTGTGCATGTGTGTATATAACACATGTGCACGTGTGTGTGCTCACAAAGGCAAACACACTCAGATCCTGTCTAAACCTGCCTGGGTTCTCTTGTATCATTTGATCTATCTCTTACCTAATGACCAGTTAAAAACTAGATCAAACTTTGCCCTCCTACACGCCCTTCTCCCACTGGCAATCCCAGCAACCAGGTTTTTCACAAGGAAATGAATCCTTTAAATTAGACCATTTAAAACCAGGTCCTTCCTCCCCATCTGACCTCTGTTATCAGTCAAATGCTGATAGTTCATTCACACATACTTAGAGGTTTTGCATCTTTCTCTTTCCAGTTGCTGTTGAAGGTATGTGGGTAGCTTATTAAAACTGCAGGTTCAGTTCTAGCAGGCACTAAAATCTGTGAAACTGTGCTGCTCTGGAATAAGGAAAAATCCATTCATCAGAAGGCCAACCCCATATTAGCGATCGGACCGTCATTGGTATGTCAGACCTGGAAGCCATCTTTTACATTGGGCCTTTAGGCCTGCCACATTTTCTACTGTGGGAAAATGGGAGGGGGGGTTATATGGAGTATGGGAGATATATAGTCAAAATAACATTCTTTTCTCAGAGAGTCAAGGACATCTTGTCCTGCACCTGGAGGGGTGTGACTGGGAGGCATCTCCAGGCTTGACGGTGCCTGATTGGGACATGTGATGGATATGTGGGTGCTGGGCAGGGACTTGGTCTTGAATTTGGGTGGGGGAAACCTGGAAATTTTTAGATTTGGGTTTTTCCAGATGTGCCAACATGACATCTCTAATAAAATGGAACTTTGAGGAAACTGAAGCCTCGGAGTCTTTTTGCATTGGGGGTGTTACTTGGAACCCTGACATGGTGATGTCCTTTATCTTCTCTAAAAAGAATTGTGAACTGCCTTTGACAAACTACCACTATTCTGTTATGCCAAGTGGAGAAGAAGACCAGGACTCAGCCACGAATCTCTCCTCCAATGTCCTAGATATGGAAAATGACATGGCAAATATATTCTGTAGTTCATCAGGTAGATTAGGGCCTAAACCCAGGACTGCATATTAATGAGATCAGGCGCAAGGAAAATACTTCTTGTAAGAATATATTTTCTGCAGATCAAAATTATTCTAAATTCTGCACAGCCGCCTGAGTAGGTACGTAAGCAGAGTAGTAAGTTGTTGTGAAACCTCACAGTAGGCATATATGCATTTCCTTCATGTACAGCAGGAAAAGCTGAGTACAGATAGTCCTTGACATACAACAGTTCCTTTAATGACCGTTCAAAGTTGCAAAGGCATTGACAAAAGTGAGTTATGATCATTTTTCACACTTACGACCGTTGCAGCGTCCCCATGGCCATGTGGTTTACATTCAGATGCTTGACAACTGGTTCATATTTATGACGGTTGCAACGTCCCAGGGTCGTGAGATCGTCTTTTGCGGCCTTCTGACGAGCAAAATCAATGGGGAAGCTAGATTCACTTAACGACCGTGTTACTAATTTAACAACTGTGATGGAGCCCAGGATTTACTGCAGTGATTTGCTTAACAAATGTGGCAAGAAAAGTTGTAAAATGGCTCACTTAACTCACTTAACAGATTTCTCACTTAGCAATGTAAATCCTGGGCTCAATCGTGGTTGTAAATCAAGGACTACCTGTAGTTAAAGTCACTATATTCCTTAGCAGATTGGTCACTGCTTATTCCAAAGGAAACCTGCTTACTTTCAACCCCCCTGGGGTAGTATTACTCATCAAAAGCATTTTGTAACAAAGCTTTCACTTCTCTCTCCCTCTCTCTCTCTCTCTCCCTCCCTCCCTCTCTTTCTCTCCCTCTCTCCCTCTCTCCCTCTCTCTCTTTCTGTGTTTTATTAGTAAATACTGTTTACATGCAGCTAAGTAAATTAGCTGCATTTATATGTAAATACTTCGGAAGAGCAGATGCTCTTCTAAAGAATGATGGAAATCAGGAAAAACTTTCAAACAGCAGATCCAACCATATTCCATGAATTCATTCAGTGGATGCTTTGGAATAAAAATCAGAATGATGGGGAAAACCCATGAAATCATTAATATTCAGATATACTGTATGTTAATAACAACTCATAGGGGAAAAGTTCAGATCAGATGAGGCAAACGATCTATGAAGCAGGCTAATTCAATTGTGCAATCTTTCCTAATCTAAAGTGTGCCCTTCAGGTTAATATAGTTTATTATTTTACGTCTTAGTTATCTTTTTATGATGTGGTTTTATTTATTTCAGTCTTCTGAATGAAAGAGAGGAATATAAGTTTTCTGTGGATCGGAATGACATAACCGCCTGCAGATCAGCCAATTACTTACACTTGTTTTGTACATGGAAATATAATGGCATATTAGGGATGGACAGTAATTTACTATATGACAAATGGGTTAATGCTGTTACCGCTAATTAGCCAACTGTGTCACGTGCTGGCCATGCCCACGCCAGTTTAGCAAAGGGGGAAAAGTTGCGATATGTCATGTGATGCCACCATGATACCACAGGTTTGACACCCCTGCTCTAAGATGAAGCCACCACAGAAGCCTGTCGGGTAGGCTGGCAGAAGTATGCATACATACATACCAGTGATGGGATTCAAAAGTTTTTACTACCGGTTCTGTGGGCGTGGCTTGGTGGGCGTGACTTGGTGGGCGTGGCAGGGGAAGGATACTGCAAAATCCCTATTCCTTCCCCACCCTACTAACCTGCTTTCCAGCTCCATTCTCCTATGCAGGGCAACAAAATAAGACTTCGATCAGCTGGGACTTGGGAGATAGTGAATAGGTGGTATTTGTCGGTTCTCCAAATTACTCAAAATTTCCGCTACAGGTTCTCCAGAACCTGTACCTCCAGAACTGGCTGAATACCACCTCTGATACACACACAGACACACACACACGCGCGCGCGCACACACACACACATACAAACATTAAGCTGGCTCTCCGTATTAAATTAATGTAATTTAATTCAACTTACATTTATAGTACACTGAAGCTTGGGAGAATCAAAGGCAAAAAAGAAGCTAGGAGAAGACTAAATGGCTGGATATTACCATTGCAGTCGTGATACAATCTTATGCTTGTAAGAATTCAAAGAAGTATTTACTGGCAAAACAAAATGTTCTTCAAGCAACAAAGGCTGAGAAATTAGTAAATAATGCCATTCACTTTTGTTCAGTCATTTTTGCTTTCGTCCATTGCATTTCATTTCAGGATGTGAGTCACAGTCTTCCAAATGGAGTGCAGGCTTGAAAATCCTTCAGTGTTAGCCTTATTCCCAGATAAGGTAACCATTGAACACAATATTGCTTAGATCTGTTCCTTCCTTTAATACTTGAATCTCATCATGATGAAGTTTCTATCAAGCAATGCAGAACAGCTTTCCGAGATGTACTGAAGAGCCATCAGTTCCCTTCTGAAGGTATCATAGTGGTTGATATTGAGAGACATTTAAAAATAATCAACAATAAATATATAGTTCCTGGATAGTTGACATGTGTCTGCTAACTCTCCCAGTAAAAATAATGTAGACATTAACTAAGATTATTTAATGCCAAAATGAGATCTAACTAAAATTGATAAACATCTAGATCAAGGATCTCTAATTTTTAATCTAACATTGGAGAGGTTAATCTTCTTGTTAGACAAATGGAGAACATTTCAAGCATAAAAGTTTCTGCAGTTGCATATGAACTATTACCATATGGTAACAATACATTATACATTATCTCTCAATTATTTATTTGCTGTACAAAAACGCATTGATACAATGAACTAGTTCGATAATGTATTAGATGACTTGACTTCAGTTAATAGAAGTTTCATGGATCTCCTATACCCTTTATGTAAATTACACACGCTCTCTCTTTGTGTGTGTGTTTCTTGAACTGTTTATATTCCATTGTTATTTCAAACATGATGAAAAAATTTAAATCATTCTTACTGAAGTTTTTTTGCAAAGTAAAAACAATACAATTTTTTAAAAAAGAAAGAAAAGTAATAAGTAAATGGAAAAAATGAAAGAAAAAAGTGAAGAAAGTGAGAGAAAAGGAAAAGGGGAAGCAGTGGGTCAATCTTCAGTAACTGAGTTTAAACATGCTTGGGATAAAGCATGATTAAACATGCCCATCTTCTAAAATGAAAAATTTAAATATTAAAAGATATTAAAAGAATATTAAAAGAATATTAAAAGAAGTTAAAAAAAATCTCAAAGGACAAGCTCGATGGAGCACAAGATCTCTTTCTGCTGTCGTTTTTTTATGTTTCTTTGAAAAAAGATATAAAGAGGTAACTTCCGATCTTTACAGAATTTGCAGAGCAGGGAAAATAGTCTTATTTAGTTTGGAAAAACATTTATCACTGATTGGAAACCATTTTGCTGAAAATGGGAAAAAAATGAACTTGTGATTTATGGGTTTGTTGCCCCACCTATTTGTATTCATTTCTTTCGTTCATATCTATGTTTATATTTATATCTACTATCTTGTACATGTTTGACAATCTAATACATATAAGAAAGGGTAGAATATGGATCAAAGGGAGCCACAATATAATCATAAAGAAAATAAAATATAAATGCATTTTTGTCATAAACATTTCATGAGAAGAACTATAAACTATAGTGTTATAACATCAGTATTATTAGATATATTTTACCTAACTTATACTTATTATATGAGGATAAAGGTTTCAATTTTATCACTGGATATACATTTGGACTTCAATTTCTTATGGAATGAAAACTATAAGATAAAATATGAGCACAAATAGAAAGTTATTATATGCCCCCTTTGACATTGTAGCTCTGTTTCTGCATTAAATACACCAAGGCACATTTGAAAGGTTTTGAATCAGAATTATAAACTGGGATAATCCCAATCCGCAAATAGAGTTGGAATGTTATTTATTAGAAAATAGTTGAAAGTCTTAATGTATATTAAGTATTTTTCATATTAGCTTAAACTGACTTTAATTCAATAAAATATTCTTTGTCATGTTGACTGGAACTCCAGAAGTTATTTAAAAAGGGTTAACTATTCATTATTCTGAAAATGTAAAATGGTTAGGTTGACATTTTTATGATATAGGCGTGCTCTATTATTGCTCTGTTTTAGTTTGATGTCCACAAAGGGTGCAGCTGAAGTTGAAAATGTATTTTCCTTTTATGTATCCAAAACATAAAACTTATTATTTGAAGAATTATGAATTCATTGATCAGGGGAATGGAGGTGGGGCCAACAAGGCAACTAAAAGGATAACTGTTCACTGTGGCAAAGACTAAATTATCACTTACTTATGGTGTTTGATTATAAATATATGTTTGCTTTCTGTCAATAAGCTGGTTGTTTACTGAGTTAATAAAAAATTGAATAAATATTCTTTTTAGGAGTCAAGGTTTAATGATTTCTTTCAAACATGAACTGAATGAGAATACTGTATGAATTTTTAAATAACAAATTAATACCTAATTTTGTGTTGCTTCTTTATCTTTCAGTTTGTTCTCTCCTTTCCTTCCCTTACTTTGGGAACTTTCTATCCTGGCTATAATTCAGGAAGTATCTCTGTTGCTTTTTAAAAGAAGTTGTTATGGGAGTCCAGTGCACGAAACCTTTTACGTGATATGATAGGAAGTAAACCGGTCTGATCTGCAGCATGCCACAATTCATGAATCAGCCTATGAGTCATGGTCACCATTCCAACATGCACAATTATACAGCTGTTGCTTTTGTCTCTGAATGGCCACAAATAGATCATTTGTATCAAGGCCTCCTTCTCCTCCTAATCTAATATTTACCTTCCATAAATGATAAAAAAGAGTTGCCAGTGTGAAGGCAGTCCAAGGAGCAATGATTAGCTTGAGCCCAGCATGGATCCAGTGCATATGTTAAAGGTAAAAGATTCCCCTCGCATATATGTGCTAGTTGTTCCTGACTCTAGGGGGAGGTGCTCATCTCCATTTCAAAGATGAGGAGCCAGTGTTGTCTGAAGAAATCTCTGTGATCATGTGGTCGGCATGACTAAATGCTGAAGGCCTCAGAACACTGTTACCAAAGGTGGTCCCTATTTTTCTACTTGCATTTTTTACGTGCTTTCAAACTGCTAGGTTGGCAGAAGCTGAGACAAATAACGGGAGCTCACTCCATTACACAGTACTAGGGATTCGAACCACCAAACTGCCAACCTTTCTGATCAACAAGCTCAGCTTCTTAGCCACTGAGCCACTGCGGCTCTACATATGTCCATACCATGCATATACATATGCACATACTATTTATGGTAGCTTCTTTGATGCTGGCAGCAAGGTAAATAGGTAGATTATGAGAGAATGCAAGCCCCCAAAGCTGCTTTTGAAATACTTGGTTGGTCTCCCAACCCTTGCCTTTTCCAATAAACTTGAAAAAGTATGGACAATCTTTTAAATGATTAAATGCAGCATTCTTTAGGATATAGCAGACAACATGCCAAAGCAGGATGGGGTTGAAGCAGGACTCGGAGGAAAGAAAGACACTTTTCATTCTGACAGTCCTTTTTTTCTTTGACACACTCTTTTCTTTACTCCAAGCTGCAGAAAAGGTACATATTACTTCAAAGAGGTCTAAACCAATCAATTATCAAGAGTTGATCTGTGAACTCTGATATTTATCTCAAAATGTCATAACCTCATCCAACATTGTAACATGTACGGTATCCCCAGAGTCTCAGGGCTTCAACAAATGTTTCTGATCTCTTCTTCTGATTCTTGGACATAGACCTCCTCTAGAGTATTGTAGAACATGAAACTGTCCCTCCAGATAACCAAGGCTGACCAAAATGAATCTTTCCAATATAACAACGTATGGACTATCAACAAAGCTTGCCATATCTGGTGAATATCTTCAACCAAATCTCCTCTTTGGAGCTTCATTGCTAGACAATATGGGCCTTTCTAATGGCTTTCTAACTAAAGCAATTGTATCACTCACAACTTCCACCAGAGGCAACAAGTTCATGTTTCACTATTTTCAGAATCCACAATCCTTTCCCTGTTCAATTAAGAAGTATCAATCCATTCTCTTTCTCTCCCCCTTCATCCCAGTGACATAGTACAGGCAACGTTTGGAGTTATAGAATTTGTGAAGGTCTCTGTGCCAAATGGCCATCCAGAGATATCACACACAGGATTTGGTAATAGTTCTTCTTTGAAACCTGCTGTCACCAGTTATGATGGTCAAGCAGATCATGGGACAGAGAATGCTGTGGGACAGGTTGAACAAGCAGTCAACCAGCATTGTCATATTGCTGCAGTATCCTGTTTGGTTGAGTCTCTTCTGAATATCTGAAAGGCAAGAAGAAAACAGGGAAAAGTAATCCTAGCTCAAAAGTAATGAACAGTGATGGTGCTGGACTGGACTGAGAAGACATAGATTTGCTCAGTCAGAGACAGATATTAGCTAAAATTGAGGCAGCCATTCTTAATTAAAACTACTTTGCTTTGCTAAGCTACTTTTTTCAGAGAAAAGGATGGGTGGAAAGAAGGTTAAACCCCAATGCTAAAATGTGAACAGCAACCTTTGTGCACAGGCCACACAGATAGTACAACTTTTTGGTTTTCATTTTGTACAATGTAGTTTTAAAAATGAGTAACAAGCCTTGGATGATCCCAGGTTATTAACTGATATATTGGATATATATTCAGGAAAAAATTGAAATTAGCAGCAGTGTTCTCCTTGCATGCAGAAAACATCAAAGTTTTGAAGTAAGTTTTGGCTAAAAAAATTTGCTTTTTTAATTCACTGGATTAAAATACTGCATGCTGCCTAAACTTCAACTGGGATTATCACTACTGAAAATATTTTCTTACCCATCAAGGTGTCATATGGAATTCATGAAGGTGGGCCTTTATTTCCTGATATTTAACTTGATATTAGAAACGTTGCTCTCTTTTATCGAAGAATCCAAAGATACTGAGCATATAAGACTGCCTAGAGTCCAAAACCAATTATTAAATAATGTGGATTATTCTAAGCTATTAAGGTCCATCCAGTGTCATAACAGCCCTCTAGAAGCCTGTTTTGCCTAACTATCAGAGCCAGGTCAGTGCAGCAGAGAAAGCACCCAAGTACCAGCCCTTTCTACTTTTGCATATACGTAACTTTCCTGCAATTATGGGCTATATTTCAAACCAACTATTCACTGCTGCTAACCAAAGACTCAGCCCAGCCCAGCAGAAGAGAGGAAATTATAGTGGGGTGGGTGAAAACAGCTATGCCAAATGATTTTTGAAGTTGTATGCATGCATTATAATAATATGCAATGTTTTGAACAAGAAGCTTTCTGGAAAAAAATTTTTCAGAGGGAAGCTGTAAACACTATATACAAACAGACAACTGCAGCCATATCTATTCAACCTTTTCTCCACTCTTTTGTGTGGCTTCTTCATTTATGTGTGCACCGAGCACAAAGAAAATATATGATGATACATTTGGTCCATTGCTGAGCATAAGGACCTGTTACTTAGGAAGACTGCAAGTCATTCCTGGTTCAATCTTGCCTAGTTAGGTGCAAAGATCTACATCAACAAATATTAACATTGTGTTATTAGTTGAGAATTCTGTTCTACATCTGGAAGTCTCCATGATGCCTCTTGAAAGAGAAGTCCTAAATTCAGATTGGTAGGAGACCAATGTAAGAGAAGTTTCAGTAATACATACCGGATATGTATTATACTGTTATATATTATATGTATCATGATCTGGCATGCAGAAAAGAAGCATTAAAAGAAGTAGTAGGCTATACCACTTTCCTTAGAGTAAACCTTACAGAACTAAATCAGGCTTACGTATGAATAAGTCTATGCAGGATTGTCTGTGGATTGATTCCCTAAATTTTGATATTGTAGAAGATGAATTGTATGAAGTTTTAAAACCTCATATGTCCCAAATCATTATGTATAGTATGAATATTAAAAAATACTAACAAATACTACATTTAATTTCAATAACTAAATTCTGAAACAGATTTCATGCAATTGGAATGCTTCCAGAACTATATCACATAAAGGACGAGGGCTTTATTCAGCCTTCTTATATACATTATATAACAGCAAATGTGAAATCAACTAGCATAGCCTTAGAAGCATTCTGGCTGCATGAAATCTCAATTTTAGATTGTTAGTCCTATACCTTTGGAAAGATGAAAAAATGCTACCGAAAAAAGGTTTGTTTAGGCTATGTATGAAAACATTACCTTTACCTATGGCTCCTGATAGACCTTTGTGTAGACTTATAGAACAATAACATTTTTAAAAACCCGCCAATCAAAAATGAGGCCTAGATCTGGCAGGGGTTACAAGGAAGAAGTACATGGTAATCAAGAAACCTACAAACTATAGCTCGTGATAAATGATTAACCAGTATGCCACAGTGCCAGACTGAACTCCTGGCATTTTATAATTAGCTGTTCTACAAAGAGAGATATATACCCATTTGTTCTTTGTGCCAAGTAAATATATTGGATAAATAGCTGGGTCAATGCAGAGGCAATGAGGGTTTCCCTTATAGATATCTATCTTCCTGTTTTGAAAGAACATAGTACAAGAAAAGAAAGGCTATACTGTAGGAATAGGAGACTTTAAATATAAGACTGAGATGAACGAACATAGAGCAATTTTAGAAAAAAAATAATCCAGATCTAGCCTGTTTATCTGTTATAGCAAAAACAATGACTGGCAGCATGATGATCAATACATTAGTTAGTTCTTAAACCAGTATACTTACTTACAAATAAGATGTATGAACAAACATTCACAAGACTGGCTGTCAATGCACCACAAGGCCTCATGTTGCATTGAGATACAAGTGATCTATGCATCTTTATTGGCAGAAATTAGGTCAGTGTGGGGATCACTGTAAATCAATAAACCGGAGTGCACCAGTGACTTGGAAAAATCTTCAGGAAGACACCTGAAGATGTGAACACCTTCAAGAAGATTAAATAAGAAGAAAACATCTTTGGCATCAAATTATTACATTAATATTAGGAGATATCTAAAGAAGTGTCAATAAAATCAAGGACAGTCCAGTCACATTTAATTTTGATATGCAGGCTCATTTTGTGTCTTTCTGCTAAGAAATAAATTTAGATTTAGATTTAGATTTAGATTGTTTATTTGTATGCTGCCCTTTTCCCTGGGGGGACTCAGGGCGGCTCACAATCCAAAGGAAGGGGGGGGGAAACAGACTTTTACATATGAGACAGTACATGATTAAAACGCAACATTCATACCATTCGGGCGGGTTACAATCTTTAGCCCCAGGCCTGACGGGATAGCCAGATTCTAAGGGCTGTGCGGAAGGTCTGGAGGGTGGTGAGGGTACGAAGCTCCACGGGGAGATCGTTCCATTGGGTCGGGGCTACCACCGAGAAGGCTCTCCTCCGCGTGGTGGCCAGTCGGCATTGGCCAGCGGATGGAACTCGGAGGAGGCCTAAACGATGAGATCTAATGGGTCGTGTGGAGGTGATCGGCAGTAGGCGGTCTCTCAAGTACCCAGATCCACTACCATGAAGGGCTTTATAGGTGGCAAGTAGCACCTTGAAGTGTATCCGGAGATCGACAGGTAGCCAGCGCAGCTCGCGGAGGATAGGTGTTACGTGGGTGAAGCGAGGTGCACCCACAATCGCTCGCGCGGCTACATTCTGGACTAGCTGAAGTCGCCGAATACTCCTCAAGGGCAGCCCCATGTAGAGCACATAGCAGTACTCCAGCCTAGAGGTCACAAGGGCACGAGTGACTGTTGTGAGAGCCTCCCGGTTCAGGTAGGGGCGCAACTGGTGCACCAGGCGAACCTGGGCAAATGCCCCCCTGGTCACAGCTGACAAATGGTGTTCGAAAGTCAGCTGTGGGTCCAGGAGGACTCCCAAGTTGCGGATCCTGTCTGAGGGGTATAATGTTTGACCCCCCAGCCTGAGAGATGGAATATTTGCCAAATTGGTGGGAGGGAAACACAACAGCCACTCGGTCTTGTCCGGGTTGAGCACGAGTTTGTTAGCCCTCATCCAGTCCCTAACAGCTTCAAGTCCCTGGTTCATCACGTCCACCGCTTCATTGAGTTGGCACGGGGCGGACAGATACAGCTGGGTATCGTCCGCATACTGGTGGTATTTTATCCCGCGCCGCCGAATGATCTCGCCCAGCGGTTTCATGTAGATGTTGAAAAGTAGGGGAGACAGGACCGAACCCTGCGGCACCCCATATGTTAGGGGCCTAGGGTTCAATCTCTGCCCCCCAACTAACACCGACTGAGACCTGTCCGAGAGGTACGAGGAGAACCACTGCAAAACAGTGCCTCCCACCCCCACCTCTCGCAGTCGTCGCAGAAGGATACCATGGTCGATGGTATCGAAAGCCGCTGAGAGGTCAAGGAGAACCAGGATGGAGGCATGGCCTCGATCCCTGGCTCTCCAGAGGTCATCGGTCAATGCGACCAAAGCGGTTTCTGTGCTGTAGCCAGGTCTGAAGCCAGACTGGAATGGGTCAAGATAGCTGGCTTCCTCCAAGGCCCGCTGGAGCTGAAAGGCCACCACCTTCTCAACAACCTTCCCCACAAAGGGGAACGGTAATTGTTAAGAACGGCTGGATCCAAAGATGGTTTCTTCAGGAGGGGTCTCACCACCGCCGCTTTAAGTGCGGGGGGAAAGACCCCCTCCCGAAGGGAGGTGGTAACAACCGCCTGGATCCAGCCCCGTGTCACCTCCCTGCTGTTGACAACCAGCCAGGAGGGGCACGGGTCCAGTACACATGTGGAGGCACTCACAGCTCTCATGGCCCTAAATGTCTGGAGCTGGCCCTAAATGTCGCTGGAGCTGAAAGGCCACCACCTTCTCAACAACCTTCCCCACAAAGGGGACGGTAATTGTTAAGAACGGCTGGATCCAAAGATGGTTTCTTCAGGAGGGGTCTCACCACCGCCACTTTAAGCGCGGGGGGAAAGACCCCCTCCCGAAGGGAGGTGGTAACAACCGCCTGGATCCAGCCCCGTGTCACCTCCCTGCTGTTGACAACCAGCCAGGAGGGGCACGGGTCCAGTACACATGTGGAGGCACTCACAGCTCTCATGGCCCTAAATGTCTCCTAAATGTCTTAGGAGTCAACAATTCTTATCTAAAGTGATCTGGGTAGCTTGTCTTCGAATTGTCAAATCCCCAGACATGCAGACTGATCGACTTACATGATTTCTATGTTACTCCATTTAAAACTCTCTGATTTACAAGCTTAAAACAATAATATTTTTGTTCTTTTTACAAACCTGTTTAAAAGTTGAAAACAATAATGAAATCTTATAATTATAAAAAGGATAAAAATAGATAAATCCAGCTGGTAATACATGTCAACAATATCCCCAATAAATTAAGATCTGGAAGCCTGAGGAAAGGAGATAGTTTTCACTTCCTTTCTGACTATTAACAAGGGGATGGACACCTCAACCCTGTGGGCAAACTGTTCCACAGGTATTGGGCAACCCAGAATGGAGATAGGTTTCCTGGTTCCCACCTCTTTATCTTCATGGAGGCAGAGCCATGCAAAAACCTTCACAACTTAATACGTAGAATGGGCAGATTCTTCCCGGAGCACATCATTCCAAAGATAGCCAGGACCAATGCATGAAATACTTTATAGTAAAACCAGCCCTTACAATATATAGGTTACTAGTACAGTAATCAAAGGAGATCTTTCTGCTGGAGTGGCTTTTGCTTGTCAGAAAATAGGCAACCACAATGTAAACTTTTTGCAGTATTTGAATAATCTTTAGAAGCAGCCCCAAGTACAGTAGATTGCAATTCTCCAAACATGAGAGAATAAGAGCATGAGTGACTCTAGTCAAACATCTAGCTTCAAGAATAATCACGTCTGACTCCCCAGTACAAAAAATAGCTGGGAAAAATGTTCTCCTGGACACTGTCTCCGAAGAATTTCCAGATCGTCTGGGAAAATATACAAATCCTATTTAAAGCCAAAGCTGGAGCTTTTGGGGAGCTAAGGTATTTCTGAACAAATAGGTATTTCATCTTTCAGGGATTCAGCTTGATACGTTTCAAATCATCAAGTTCCAGACTATTTCCAGAGAGGCTATCAACTTATGGTAGAGATTACAGTTGGGTATCCTCAGGATACTGATAGAATGGGCTGATAAATGATCTTTCCCATGCATTAAACAGGATGCGGGAGAAAGTTGAATCTTGGGGTACCTCTGTATTGAAGCAGCCAAAATCTCAATCACTCTTCTCCTACCATCACTGATCAGAACCACTCCAAACCTCACAGACAACTCAGAAAGACACCATAGTTGATTAATTCAAAGTTCACTGTGAGATCTATCAGGATGAGAAGAATTGTACTCCCCTCATTCAAGTCCCACTGTAGGTAATCTAACAGACACTAAGCTGACCCCTCTACACTGTAGGGTTCAGCACAGTTGAGGGTGCATAAAATTGCAGCTTCAGATCAGAGGTGGGTTTCTACCGGTTTGCATCGGTTTGGGCAAACTTGTAGTAATAATTTGGCCTGGGTCACAGAACCAACAGTGACCCAGGTTGGCCATACCCCTGAATTGGTTCCTTGGTCTTTTCTGCCATTGCCAGCATGTTTTTTATTAGCTTTTCATGGTCTTTGCGCATGTGCAGAACAATTTACAGTGATCTGTGCATGTGCATGCAACGAAGCGAGCGCGAAGCAAACCGGTACCAACACCGGTTGGAACCCACCCCTGCTTCAGATTCATGAAAATAATATAATGGTCTTTAAGGAAATTATTCTTAAAAATATCTCAGCAAGTCAATAATTTCAAATGTTAAAATGTTGATGTCTATCATTCATTATTAATTGCACAATAGTGGATAGGCTGACTGACCTTTAGTTCAAACAAGATAAGGAATTTATTAACTGTGGGTTCTGCTGGCTAATTTGGAGGATAAATATAAGCTCATTTTGGTTAAAGTTGCATTTCCTGAACAAAATAATCAAGTTTACACTGGAACACAGCACTAGAAGATTGGCTAAAGATGATGATTAAGAGTCCAGTACCAGCTTTGGTTTGTCTGCCACACAGCTGAGGTGAGAAAATAAAGCTAGCCATTATCCTTCAGTTTGTATTCACTTATAATTAACTTACTTTAATGAATTTTATGTATGAGGCAATCATAAAAGACAGTTCAGAAACTTTTTAAATTCAACACATGTATCATTATTTGAATGGAAATATGCCAGAAAGATCTTAAGATATTACTATGTCTTAGAATAGAGACTCACTTCTTAATCATACACTAAGTTTTCCCCATTATTTCTGATGGGCTTAGTAATAGATATAAGGATTTTCTCTATATCCAAAATTTGGAATACCCTTTTAAGAGGTGCAGAATTGGCAACTTGGTGTCTTCATGAAGTTTTAGATTTAAATTCCCATTAGCTTCCGGCAGTTGGGCCAGTGGCATGAGATAATAGGATACTTCTAGTTGCTTATATATCAATATTGGTAGTATACCAAGTTGCTTGTTTTCGGGAGAAAAATCTTCCAGCTTCTATTACAACTATATATTTATTTGACAGCTTCTTTTGTAATAGAGCTTCATTTTTATAGCAAATAAATAAATAAAAATAGATATTATACCATATCCCTCTTTTTTAGTGAAGTTTAACTATGTTACCCTGGCATGCATTATATATTCTTAACCCCATTATTACTGCTAGTATGAAAATCTCGACAAAAGGCACAGCTGTCAAAATAAGGCTTCATGTCCCATGGAAGCTTGGAGATTCATTTTATGAATCAAATAAGCTTTAAAGTTCATTCAACTCAAAAACTCAGAGGATACTATTAAGCTTCTATTAAGCTGCTGATATGGAAATTGCAGTTCTATCCCAAGAAATATTTTTCGTCCTTTTCTTTATGAAAGCATGGAGACAGCAAATCTGGCAGACATATCAAACTGAAAACTGGATAACATATGCCTATATCTGCATCTATATTGCTATTTTTCTCTATTCCATATCAAACTAAATTCCAGACAATCTGTCTATTTTGGTCTCTGTCTCTAGTTCTACTACCTCTGTGTCTCTCTCCCAATTCAGCTCTGCATTGTAACAAGCAGCTATATACTTAAACGGTCTGAGTATTAAGCCAGCATTTGAAAACCTAAATGCAGATACTGGATACAATGAAGGGAGCTGATGCAAAAAATAAAAAAATAAAACGCCGGAGAGCACATCATTGATAGATCTGTTTACAAATATAATGATTGGATTCATACAGTGTTTTAACCCAGAATGAAAACATACCATGTTGTTGGCTTGGTGGGATGTGTCAACTCAGCCATGCAAAGGAGCATTCTTATGTAGTACAAGTTGGTCTCAGTCCTTCAGTTCAACAGGCTGTATTCAGAGCAGAAATCTTGTTAGATGCTGATGAGTTTCTTCCCCTGGGGTTGGTATGCACATTGCGGTGGGGAGAAGGAGCAAAGTTCTCTTCCGCCATCCAGTTGGCTTATCAAGGCAACTGAGGCTGTTTTCTAGCTGGGTGGAGATGTTTGCTTCTGCAAAATCCTTTAGTTATTCAGTGATCGAATCCCTAGTTCCCTGAATGGGACCTCAATGTTGAGTGTATACCCAAAAACCCAGAATAACAGGCTGAAAGCCAAGAGCAGCGCTCCAGTATAAACAAAGAAATCCCAGGAGCTCAGAAAGCGACAGAGCCCAAGGACGAGGAGGACCAGTCCAGCCACATCACATAGGACGGCTGCAAGGAATATCAGAAAACATCGAGTCCTGCGGAAAAAGAGGATCATGGTAAGCACAGCCTCAGGCAAGAGAAAACCTGAGCACCGCTTTCATCTCCCATGCCACTTGTCAAAAAATATCCACGCTGCCTTAAGGCCAGAAGGAAATATACCTGTCCTAACGCACCTCCCAGAATGATAGGCAGATTTGCCAGGCAAGGCATTTAACTCCTTCCTGTTCTGTCATTGGACTGAAGTGACACATATTTGCTGACAGGGCTTCCCATATAGAACCAGATCTATTTGGTTTGATTTGGCTTTGTTTTGTTTTCATTTAGGCACTCAAATTTGGTACAGCCTTAGCTAAGCCACGTGTGGTGTTTGTGTTTTATATTTATTAAGTTCTTTTTAACGCGGATGTTTTATATTCATATTAAGAATTGGATACATTTTATATTGTTAGATTAGCAACAATATAGGATCGGTGTATTAGGATCGGTGATCTGCATTGGGATCTCCTGGGAAGTTTAGTTCAGACACATCTGCAAGGCTGTAGATCCTACATCCCTAGTTGATGAAGCCTTTTCCATACTTCCTAGCCAAAGGGCAAAGAAATCCTAAAACCTGCTGAGAGTCAACCCTGACTTCTGATGAATTCATGGACATTTCATAATCCATGTCATTTTCTTGGCAGAAATACAGAAATGGTTTCCATTTTCTTCTGGAGTGTTTCTTTTCTATTTTTCTCAACTACAATCTAGGCTATCCTGATAGCCTGTCTCTTTCTCTCATCCATTTATTTCTGGGCCATCTTGCAACACTCTTGTGTTTAGCATAAAACTGCAGCATTTGCAGTTCTATAGTGTTTGACTGCTTTTTTATTCCACCTCTTTAATGGCGGATCACTGAAATCAATACTGAATTGTGATTGTGAAATATGAATTGATAATATACCAGGTGGACTCATTTACTGGAAGAATGTTATTTTACATTTTAATGGGAATATAGAATCTACAATATTTATTTTGTTCAAGGACATTAGGCTTTACTATTTTCCTAGCAAAGCTCCTACCACTTAGAGGCCTTCCATGAACTGCTCCACATGTAGCAAGGCATCCTCTCTTTTTGTCAGTCAAGTATCCTGGGTAATGAAAATCACATCTGTTGGGATAACCAGGATATGAATCGTACCAGGAACAACATTTGTACCAATCTTAGGCTTGGTTGAATATTCTGCCAGATGGACAGCTCCCCGCCTCTGCCACACTTCTTAGACTGAGGTGTGTAACCAGATTTCCTTGTCAGCCAGACAACAGTCCTAGCTCAGTTGTTTTGTCACCCACTGGCTGCCTCCCCTAATAACTAGTTTTGTACTGTAACAATGATACAGGAGTTCTGAATGATCCCATTCTTTTTAAATGCCCAGGAACCTCTAGGCTGCCTCACCAAGGTAAAAGAAACACTTGAAATGACTCTTTGTCCAGTCAGGGCTATTATTACTTCTATACCAAAAATCACATTTTGATTTGCCTTCCTGTGTCTGGAAGAGTCATGTTCCAGTTGCTGGGATGAGATGATGACAAGTCATCCTGAGCTGAAGGAACATCATATGAAAAACCAAACATTTGAGCCCTAGTTTGGATTGATGCAGGATGGTGACTCTTCAGTCTTTGCAGCACACTCAAGCCATCCTGAGGAACCAAAATAATTGGCAGTCTTACTATGGACTGGAAGAAAAAGGCTGCCTGAGTTCACATCCTTTTGGAAGCCTTCTTCCTATAGAGCACAGGCCTGTGGCTCAAATCAAACAACCAAAACAGATGGCAAGGGCAAATAATATCTGTGCAATGATTTACCAGCTTTTTAAACGATAAAAATAGCAAACAACATCAAATAAAAACTTAACAGGAAAATTGCAAAATAATTTTAAAAACCCACTCCTATAATCCCAGTTTACCACCTGTTCCTAGGGTGAAATCATTAGATCATTGTTGTGCCTCTTACAATCCTTTTCTGCTAAAGGATGGATGGATGAAGATGCAGCCCCTGTCTGTCAAAGAGATTGTCCCTTGTTTTAGTGGAAGCCTCCCTTGCTGTAGGAAGCCTAGGATGGTTTCAAAGTCTTTCTCATCATCATCTACTGGGGAAAAATAGGGAAGTCCCTTCTAGGTCACTCTGGTACTATGCATCTCACAACTACAGTGGGAGAGCATATGCCACTGATGGCCAAATCTGGCTTCTAGATAATAGCCTTCTTATGCCTCATAGACCAGGGTTGTTATATATAAGAGAAGGAAGAGGTGACTCAACTAGGAGAGTTGAAAAAGACTTTCCCCTCCTTGAAAAAGGTCCTGCCTAATTTCCATGAAGCTTTCCTATATGCAGATATATTTTTTTAAGTGTGATATCTTTTGATGGACAAATGCAAACTTTACTTCATGCCTGTTCTCATATCACAAAACTATCTCAAAGTAATCAAATGCCCTCCAGCTTTAAGGAGATCCTTGTCAACTTTACAGTTCAAAAGTAGAACAAGATTTCCCCTTCCCCCTTTATTGTTTCACCCTTTTTTAAATAAATAATTTAAGATGGCAAACATATTCAACACACATTTCTCCTCTTATTTTCCCCATATCAGCAACCCTGTGTGGAGGGGAGCTTGGAGAGAATGACTGGCCCAAAGTCACCCAGCTGGCTTTCATGGCTAAGATGGGATTAAAACTCTCAGACTCCTGGTTAGTAGGCTGGAGCCTTAATTACTAGACCAAACTGATTCCCTTTTCATTTTTTAAAATCATGGTTTGTTGGTTGAAGTTGTAGTGGACTGAATACATAACACTAAGCCATAAATCATGATCTGTCAAGCCACAACGACAGGGCCACATATCATGTTAAATTAAACAAAGCAATTGTGTTGTAATATAATGTATGAACCTTACACCAGCTGCTTGATTCTTGTTCTTGCACCATTTATGAAGCTGATGATGTAGCCCATTTGTTGGAGCAGTGTTGATAAGCAACTTCCGTCATGGCACTGTGGTTAGAATGCAGTACTGCAAGCTGACTCTGCCCAGTGCCAGCAGTTCAATCATGACCAGCTCAAGGTTGAGTCAGCCTTCCATCCTTCCGAGGTTGGTAAAATGAGAACCCGCATTGTTGGGGGCAATATGCTGACATTGTAAACTGCTTAGAGAGGACTATAAAGCACTATAAAGCAGTATCTAAGTCTATTGCTATTGTTAGTCCCATAAGTCAGTGATCAGAAACAAAAGGAAGAAGGCAAAAAGAAGAGCTCTCTTCAGATTTTGAAAATAGGGGATCACTTTACTTGGTTTTCTTAATAAGAAAAATTTCTTCTTTTATAGAAGGCAATAAGGAAGTCTTGGTTGCACCTTTTATGTATTAAAAGAGAAGCAATCAGAGTAGACATGTTTGCCTGCTGGGATCCTGTTGGTACCAGCATCAAAGTTGAAGTGGTTCGTGTGAACATTGTTGACAATTGTTTATAGACTATTAAAAGACAGCAAAGTATAGATATGTTCTAAATGTTTTTATGGTTATATTTTCTGGCTTTGTAAAAAATAATAAAAAGGTGGAATACAAATAAATATATTGCAACAGGAGTACTGGTCAAGTAAAGTTCAGAATGAAGCTTTGGAACAACATGGGGCTTTGGAAGAAGAATGTCAATATTTCCCACCCTTACTCTACAAACAGAAAGTATTCTACTCTTTTCAGAGACTTGAGGCAGGCACTACCCAGCTATGATAGAGGTTGCTTCTGTAATCTTAAGGAATTCTGGACAGGATAGAATTAAAAACAGAGAATTGGCTTCATTGCAGTTAATGAATAAAAGAATCAGACACCTTAGGAGAAATATATATATATATATATATATATATATATATATATATATATATATATATATATATATATATATCTAGTTGTTCGGGTTTTCTCCCGCGTAGAATTGGAGATGTCTTGGCGACGTTTCGACGAAGTCTCATTCGTCATCTTCGGGCTGCTTCAGACTACTTCAGGTTTGGTGTTTCCACTACTCCTGGAAACACCAAACCTGAAGTAGTCTGAAGCAGCCTGAAGATGACGAATGAGACTTCGTCGAAACGTCGCCAAGACATCTCCAATTCTACGCGGGAGAAAACCCGAACAACTAGAGACCTACATACTAACACCCGCGAAAACCTCAGAAAATATATATATATATATATAATATATATATTATATATATATATATATATATATATATATATATATATATATATATATATATATATATATATATATATATATTATATATATATATATATAAAATTTGTGCTGATAAATAAATAAAGGGATATATATATTAAAATGCTACAGAATCCTCCTAGGAACAACAGAACACCAATTCCCTTGAATGACATTCAGGTATATCAACAAATCAGGATGGAGTGTATCTAGATTGACCCAAGATTATATAAATTCTTTGGGGAACTCATGTCTCTTTTCTTGCTTTAAAGTTTAAGGTTATAGAGTTTTTTTTTAAAAAGTTCCTCTGATTGTCATCAACACTGATCTGACCATTAAAAGAATCACATGATTTTCAGACAAAAATGTCTGAAGAATGTATCTTGAAGAATTTAAGGCATGGCTTGGAAGGATCAAGTTCTTGGTGTAAAGGTACTTCTATCCCTTGAATGCTTGTTGAATCTATAGAATTTCATAGGATCCTTTGGAATGCTGTTGATGTTAGTCCCTCACAGGTGGCACCCAAGTTAGTCTTGCAATGTTTGGATAACCAGAGTCACATGGGCAAGGTGGAACAGGTGGAAGGCTTGTCTGAAATTCCATAATGCTCAAAGATTATTTTAGAATTTCGCCCTAGGACTAACAATCCTTCAAACATTAGCTTTTTTAGTGTGGCATTTAATTCCAAAAAATCAGTCAAATCTAACTTATATATCTATTTTAAAGACCAGTTTATAGTAATGAACCCAATCCCACTAATCTGTTCAATAAGTAATTTTATTTTTTTATGCAACTGCACTTTGGGGCTGGGGAAAGGAACAAGTGGGAAGAAAAGAGACATTTCCATCACTCAAAATCCATTCATTTAAAATACTGTTTTTGTGAGGGTCATAGACAATTGAAGTGAAAGGTTACTTGAGGGTCTTTCAAGGCTCAGCTATTTAAAAAAGGAAGTCAAAGATCTGTCTAAGGCAGGATCCCTTAAAATAGTCAATATAGCACACCCCCCCCAGGGTGGATAGGACTATCCAAGGAGTCACTTTTATTATCCATAGCATTTGATTAAATTGCCATTTTTTTCCACTTTATCTAAACATTTACTCTCATTTCATAAACTGTAACAAATAGGGGTTGATGGACAATTTGAAATGTCATGAAGGGATCAATGAGCTGAAGCAGTGATGGCTAACCCTTTTCTCCTCACGTGCCCACACCCTAATACAATGCACCCTGTCCCCCTGTGCATGAGTCCCTCCCCTTCGCATGTGCATGACACACACCCTTGCTCATGCCGCACATGCATGCGATTCCCTGTACCCCATTGTGGCCAAGCAGGTCTCCCTGAAGCCTCCTGGGACCAAAATGGGGGGGGGAGGGTGTGCTGTGCTGCACACACCCCCACCCATGCATGCACATGTATCTCCCGCATGTGCGGCTGGTGGGAGGTGCACACGCATGTGCAGTGGAGCTCAGCTGGGCAATGGCTTGTGTGTCCGCAGAGAAAGTACCATAGGTTTGCCATCACAGAGCTGAGGAGTTTAGGGACTTAAACTCTAAAGCACGGGTGTCAAACTCACCACATCACGTTGCTTTCATGTGATGTTTTGTGACGTTTTTCCCTTTGCGAAGCTGGGGTAGACATGGCCTGCACATGACGCATCAGGCCCACAAGCCGCCAGTTTGAGACTCCTGCTCTAAACTAACTAAAGCAATCGCTGCCCAGGCCAGGTGTTCTGCTCTTTTGCCACGTAATGAAAGTAGTGAGGGTATTCAAGCGAAACCACCTTTTTCCCCTCATATAAAAATAAACCAGCACTTTGGCCTTCCTCTGTTAGACGTTACTCTTGTAAATCCAAGAATGCAAGTAAAAAGAAAATGTCTCAGCTGAGCAAATAGTGGTTTACACAATATTTTCTCTTATATATTAGGTACACGACCTGAGGCAATTTCCTCTCTTGAAATTCTTTTAGAGCAGAACAATGTCCATTAAAATGAAAGTTTCAAATAAGAAAGAATGAGCTAATGAAACATAAAAGCAAAGAAATGGGATGCCCCTCAAGCTTTGGCTTGTATTTGCAATTGTCTCCCCACATAAGAAGGAGGGGGAAAGTTTGAAACTATGTGTCGAAAGACCATCCTTAAAACAGATGCAATTACCTAAGCAGGGTAAAAGCCATGCCTTGACATTTGGTTCTTGTTTTGTAATATGGCATGTCAGCTTCAAATTACACAAAAGGAAGAAAGTAATTATTTGCAGTCTGTGCATGTGCATTCCTTACACTCTTGTAATTCTTACATGTTAGCGGAATATATTTGCATGCGACAAACAACCTTCAGTAAAATGGGAAAATATTTTATGCCCAACTGATTTCAGTGGGCAAGATTTCAGTACAAACTCTATTAAAGATCAATGAGGCTTGAAACTGGCTAAATTCTTTCCACTTCCCCGGATTTTTCAATTGGCAGTGGGCAGTTTAAGAGAATACCCTTTTCCTCTACCCCAAAGGGTATGAACTACAGACAGCATACATGACCTAAGTAACCATTGAACCTGTTCTACTGCCAATATTTTGTTATTGCTAAAGATCTTACTTGAAGTTTTAGTCATTACTTGCCTAATCTTTAGAGTTAAATGGTTCATACATTCTGTTCCAGGTTTTCTTCTGGCAAGAAAAGAAACACCGGTAGAGAAATCTTGCATTTTTCAGGCAAATGATGAAAAAAGCAGATTGGAAAAGCAACTACATGATGTATTTATTCAAATGCTCATGATATCCTTTCAAAGGTCAAGAATGAGACACAATCTAATAAGATTTTAAATTGTTGAAATGAAAAAGTGTGTTTAATCTTTTATTTCCTCATTTTCTTTTCTGATCAAAATAAGTTTTGCAGCAGGTTATTTGTCTTGCAGGTGGGGGAAAAACAGTACTGAGATGGGTTTTTTTAAAAAAGAAAATGAGGATAACAGTTGCCTGTTATCCTGGACTGGACTACTGCAATGCGCTCTACATGGGGCAGCCTTTGAAGAGTATTCGGAGACTACAACTCGTCCAGAATGCAGCCGCGTGAGCGATTGTGGGTGCACCTCGGTACACCCACGTTACACCTATCCTCCGCGAGCTGCACTGGCTACCGATTGGTCTCCGGATACGCTTCAAAGTGCTAGTCGTAACTTATAAAGCCCTTCATGGTATTGGACCTGGGTACTTGAGAGACCGCCTGCTGCCAATTACCTCCCACAGACCCGTTAGATCGCACAGGGTCGGCCTCCTCCGGGTTCCGTCTACCAGCCAATGCCATCTGGCTACCACCCGGGGGAGGGCCTTCTCTGTAGCAGCTCTGGCCCTTTGGAACGAATTCCCTGTGGAGACTCGGACCCTCACCTCTCTTCAGGCCTTCCGGAAAGCCGTCAAAACCTGGCTGTGCCGGCAGGCCTGGGGTTGATGAGTTCCCTTCCCCTCTCGACTTGTATGGCTGTATGACTCTTGTGTATTTTAATTATGTGTATTGTGTTTGTATCCTCTTTTCCCCCTTTCAAGTTGTTCTCTGCCCTGAGTCCCTTCCGGAGAAGGGTGGCATACAAATAAACTAAATCTAATCTAATCAAATCTAAACCTTACCTTGACTGCTGGTGAACAATGGTGTATTAACCATTAAGCAGACTAAGGGATACTTAGGGCATCGGGCCCAAGTGGGCACCACAAAGTTGAGAAAGAAAAAAAAACAATGAAGATGTGTACAGTATGTACAAAGGAGGTGGGCACCAAGATTTGTCAGTGCTTAGGGCACCAGCGAGCCTCAATCTGCCACTGCTGGTGAGGTTCTTCTAGGGCCAGGCCTAGAAAGACTAAGCATCTTTTCCTGGGGATTTTATAGATTTGTTTTAAAAGCATTCTTATAGTTCTCAGGTTACATTTGGAATAATAGCATTAATAAAGAGGACAGTAAATAAAATAAAACTTGTTAATGTATTTTATTACTCCTCTTTTTCAATTGTTTTAAATAATTGTTTAGCCTGCTAGAGAATTCTAGTCATTGATCTATATTAGAAATGGTTAATATGAATAAGACAACCTGCTGTGGTTTGCAGTTTAACGTTGGCACAAAAGAGCACAGTACCAAAATCACTCCCCTGTAAACATTCCAAATAACCACAGCACACTATTTCTTAAAAAAAATAAAGTTATTTTATTATTTTTTAAAAAAACTCTACCCAGTCTTCATTTTTCTTGTAAACAAGTACATTTGTACCAACTAGCCGTATCCCAATTTCTTGAGAGAGAGAACTTCAAAGCTGTTTGCATAGTTCCATAGCTGCAGTTCAGCCACAAGTCCTTCAGGGCACAAAATAATTCCAGGCCTTGCAATGGAAAACGAAGGTAGGACAAAGAAAAAGTCACGGCAATGAAATCCTTCTGGAAAATTCAGCATTGGAAATCATTCAAAAGCATAAGACCGCAGACTCCATTGGTCAAACAACTCTTCATGCTATCCAAAGCTGTGCCTGTGTGAACAGTACACAAAGAGGTGACACTGTGAAGATTTGCTGGAATCATCTCTGATGAAGCTGGGTAGAAATCCAACACACCAATAATCAAGCTTCTCCAGTAGCACGGCCACATCAGGAAGCTCCATCAACAAAGGGCAATGTGGAGCATAAATAGAAGAACAGACCTAGGAGGGAAAATAAAGCATTATTGTCATGTCAACATTTAGAATTTATAATATAAATAAACATCAGAAATTTGAGGATTGAAATCTAAATCTAAATCATTAGAAATCTGACCTTGTATTGTATTGTATTTGTATTGTATTTTATTATTTGTATGCTGCCCTTCTCCGGGAGGACTCAGGGCGGCGAACAATTCAAGGGGGAAAAAGGGGGGAACATAAAAAGACAAAATACAAATAATAAAAGTAGACAACAGTCGCACAACCATACATGTCGAGAGGGGAGGGAACTCATCACCCCCAGGCCTGCCGGCAAAGCCAGGTTTTGACGGCTTTTCGGAAGGCCTGGAGAGAGGTGAGGGTCCGAATCCCTGCGGGGAGTTCATTCCAGAGGGCTGGAGCTGCCACAGAGAAGGCCCTCCCCCGGGGAATAGCCAGGTGGCATTGGCTGGTAGATGGCACCGGAGGAGGCCAACCCTGTGAGATCTAATGGGTCTGTGGGAGGTAATTGGCAGCAGGCGGTCTCTCAATCAAGGTCCTGTAAATTCCTGGACTTAGAGGCCACATACTATAATTTTAAATACAAAGCAAGGCCAACAGGATGTGCAGAGCAGACCACGAATGTCCTGTCCAATGACTCCACTGTACTGTAGTAAACAGTCTGATGAGAACTCTAAGGTTCAGCTTGTTTTTCTTGCTCTCCAGTCTGGCTTGAGTGATGTGTGTTTGGAGTTGGTGTAAACTGCTTAAGTTCCTTGATACATACTGGAGAACTTTAACCAACAAATAAGCAGATGGGTAAATAGATTCTAGACAGACAAGCCCAAATGTTTACACCATCTTTCACTGTTGACTTTTGCGTCAAAGAGGTAAAAACAACTTGGTTTCACTATTTCTCCCCCAAGCCCATTCTGTGTGACTTTCAGACTTTGTGTTAGTGGTAAAGTAGCTCAGACACAGACACAAAACAAGTTCAGCCATTATCTCACACGAGCAGTTTAAAACCTCAAACACTTCAATTGAGTTGACCAGTTCATTTCACTGGATAATCAGCTTGGCAAAAAGCTTATCAATTTCCGTGTACCTTTCTCGCACCGAAAGGGAGTTCACTAAACTGATTTCGTATTTAAATCACCGCTCTCAGCCCCAAGACAAAACTTTCCCAATATTTCTTACATAAGCGGCAAGAGAGGCAGAATTGTATTTTTTTTTTATTTTTTAAAAAAAAGCATGAAAGGAAGAAGAGTTTTTGAGAAAGGGAGGAAGTGAGAAAAAGTTGTTGAGGTCCAGAATCGCTTAGGTTCTCTACAGTATAGTCAGACTTGACCCCTTAATGAAATGAAAATGAAACCAAATGAAAATGTCTTAGTTGGCACAACTTAAAAAGAAGTTGTAAGGATTCCAAGTAACACCCCCCACGAAAGAAGACTCAGAGGCTTGAAGTTCCTTAAAGTTGCATTTTATTAGAGATGTCATATTGGCACATCTGGGAAAACCCGAATCTGAAAGCTTTCATATTCATAATAACATTCCTTTCTCAGAGGAATATATATATACTCCATAAAATCCCCCCTCCCATTTCCCCACAGCATTAAGGCCCCAAGCAAAAGATGGCTTCCAGGCCTGACAGGAGCAACAATAGTCCTCCATCCATTTATATTACATGTCTCTGCCGCCTCCTCACCCCTAAACAATTCCCCTTCCTTGGACAGAGCTGTTTGTGCTATCTAGGTTTCCTGCACCTGCTAAAGTAGCCTCTTCCACTGAGGTACCTTAGCATAACGTTCAACTCTCCATCCAGTTGAGTTCACTACTCCAGATAAATTGGAATGCTGTTTCTGCCTCAGGCAGCAAAATGTCTTGGGCCGATTCTGATTCTCAATATGATCCTGTAATGAACAAGAACAGCCCTTTCTTGGAGAATAATTTACAGAGATGGAAATCTCTACCCTCCTACGGAGAATTCAGAAACAGAAATACCAAGCAAAACTTAGTATCTCGTTCTTTTACATTTGCACATTATTTTGTTCATGCTTCCCAACACCTTGAATGCCAGAAAGACAAAGAAGAAAAATGGTTGGGCAAAGTGTTTATCTTCTCCTTTAAAAGCAAACTATCATACTTTTCAGAGTATAAGACACACCTTTTTCCCTCAAAAAAAGAGGTGAAAATCTGGGTGCGTCTTATACATTGAATGCAGAATTTTTGGTCTCCCAAAACCTCACCCCTTCACCAAAATGGCCAAGTGCAAAAATGAGCAGAAAACAGACCATTTTTTGTTCTTTTTTGCTCATTTTTGCTCTCCTAGGAGCACTCTATAAAGACTATCCATGCCCTTTTTCTTGACAAAAAATAGGCCCGTTTTATCAAAAAATGGGCTGTTTTTGGGAGGTCTGCAGAGTACCAAAACTTTTTTAACAAAATTACCTCTTCAAAATCTTGGTAAACCCTATATTCTGATGCATCTTATACTCTGAAAAATGTGGTATATCTTACAGCAGTAAAATTCAATTTGAATTGAGCCAAAACTTCATAAAGGCAAGGGGGCGAGGGAAATTAAAATGCAGAATAAGCAAGTGCAATTTAGGTGTTTTCCTACCAGGATGCCCCATGGTTAAAACGTGGGCCTGGAACTCAGAGACCTGTGTCTCCCTGCCATTCTGTTTCAGCCAGGCTTAACTCACAGGTTTAAGGTTCTGCAGATAGAATGAAGAGAGTATGAAATCTGTCAGAACTGCCATCCTTCACTTGCTATGCTTCGCTAAGTGCCAGTCTGCCATAAGTCATTGGGGGGGGGGGGACTCTGGAGAGATGGGGGAAACCAAAAACAATCTTCTTGCCCTCCTGTAGCATCCAAGACCGTAGATGAGGGAATGGAATGCAACACCTTTCCATCTATCCAAATGTTGCAGGAACAGTAATCAAAATATCTTCTTCAAATGTGACTGGACAATAGGGAGATCTCTCTCCCTCTCCCTCCCCCCCCTCTCTCTCCCTCTCCCTCTCCCCCCCATCTCTCTCTCTGTGTGTGAGACAGAGCAGAGAAAATTAAGTAGGGAAACTTCACAAGCAAACTCTTACACCTGGCTTTGCTACTGTAATCACTTGGTTGTTACCAATAGTAAAAGTAACTTTTTCACTACGAATGGAGAGTGTTTCTTTCCTTAAGGTCTAAGTTGTGCCAGGCCTGACATTAAGCCAAACTCATCTATGATGAGTTCTAGGAGACAAAGTGGGGTATAAATCTAAAAATTTCATAATCACTTTCATTTTTAGACAGGAAAACAGCTGGAGAAAAAAGTTTGGAGTGACAATAAATACAAAGAGAAAATTCATATAATTTTGATAGCAGCCTTTTACATATGGGTCTGTTGCCATGATGTCTAGGCACAAGCAGTCTTTTATTACCATTTACAGAACCTCTGGGGAACAGTGCATGGAAGCAAAAAGCCTTGTGTGCAAAATAAGGGGGGGGGAGGTTTGTTTGATACTCAAGAGAGAACAGTCCCTCACAGTGCACTGTCTAAGTGCTTTTATTCTCTAATGTAATTGCAGCCAGTAATAGGGTGGTAGTGAAGCAAATGCGGAAAAGCAGCATGGAACATCACTGGGGTCAAAGGCTTGGTAGCAGATCGGCATAAAAGGGGGGTCTGTGGTAAAGCATTTATAGCCATGTATTCTAGCACAACTCCATGTTGAGTTCATATGTGTGTGTACTTAAAATTAAGTATATTATGACATTATAATGTGCACCGTTCCTCTTATCTTAACAGAATGACAGAGTTGGAAGGGACATTGGAGGTCTTCTAGTCCAACCCCCCCAACCCTCCATTCAGGCAGGAAACCCTATACCATTTCAGACAAATGGTTATCCAACCTCTTCTTGCAAATTTCCAGTATTGGAGCATTCACAACTTCTGGAGGCAAGTCATTCCACTGATTAATTGTTCTAACTGTCAAGAAATTTCTCCTTAGTTCTAAGTTGCTTCTCTCCTTGATTAGTTTCCACCCATTGCTTTTTGTCCTGCTTTCAGGTGATTTGGAGAATAGGTTCATCCTTTCTTCTTTGGGGCAGCCCATTAGATACTGGAACACTGCTATTGTATCTAGCCCTTTCCCCTCATTACACTAGATATACCCAATAATTGTCTTATATATTATGGCTCTGGTACTCTAAAAATACAGATAAAACAGGGTACCTCTTTGTAGACATCTGAATCTGGTGCTTAGGAGAAAGACCCAGCTATGATGAATTACAAAGCACTACTTTAATGCATTACCTTAATGCACTTCCAGCTCAACCAATTATTGGCTGCCTCTGACTGGCTTGTCCAAAGGCTAACAGAGGTATGACTTGCAGTTACCCACTTGATCTTTGTGAATTTGGAGCAAAAGGTGGGGAAATGTGGATTGTTACTGCAAAAGATACATGCCCCATTCTCAAGACTTTCTATAAGGAACTGAATTCATCCCTATGTCTGTTAACACTTTGGATGACTGTTGCAAAGCAGCCCATTGAGAAACTTTGTGTAAACAAAACAGAGGATGGTTATATCAGCAAAGACTGTTCTAAGCCGACTGGGATAATGGAAGTAGTACTTCAACTCATCTGTAAAACATTAAAGCAGGATAGACTATTCAATAATTTTCCTCTAAATAGAAGTAAAGATTCTCTCTTTCTTAGAGCATCGGCCTAATCGAAAAGATTTTAATACATACAATTAATATTATTAACATCAGTCTGTTTCCATGGACAAATCACTTTCCAATTGTCCTTTGGCTCACTGGTATCATCCTTCCCTGCCCTGCATAGTAATAGGGCTCATTTGATTGGCCCACCTCAGTCGATTGATGGACCTAATGGGGTTCCAGAAAGAGCTTGGAGTTTCCCTTAAGGAGTTGGTGGGTTGCTTGTCTAGGCTTTCATCTTTGTCTAGAATGGGCAGATGGGTCAGCCCTTGGAATATATTGCTCCTATGTCTCATTTAGGGACATGGTGGCCCAGTGGCTAAGATGCTGAGCTTGTTGATCGAAAGGTTGGCAGTTTGTTGGTTCAAATCCCTAGTGCCACATAACAGAGTGAGCTCCTGTTACTTGCCCCAGCTTCTGCCAACCTAGCAATTCGAAAGCATGTAAAAATGCAAGTAGAAAAATAGGGACCACCTTTGGTGGGAAGGTGACAGTGTTACGTGTGCCTTTGGTATTTAGTCACGCTGGCTACATGACCACGGAGACGTCTTTGGACAGCACTGGCTCTTCAGCTTTGAAACGGAGATGAGCACTGCCCCCTAGAGTTGGGAACGTCTAGCACATATGTGCAAGGGGAACCTTTACCTTTACCCATGTCTCATTTCTGTGGGCACATTGGGTTAGGATGAACCCCAAGAAACTCCAGAAGAGACACATGGAGTGCTGCTAGAGCAGTGTTTCTCAACCTTGGCAACTTGAAGATGTCTGGACTTCAATTCCCAAAATTCCCCAGCCAGCATTCACTGGCTGGGGAATTCTGGGAGTTGAAGTCCAGACATCTTCAAGTTGCCAAGGTTGAGAAACACTGTGCTAGAGTATGATTCAAAGCAAGTCTGATTAAACATGAGTGAGAGCACATGTCAGGGATTATCTTATCACAATAAGGGTGGCAAAATGTCTCAATTTCTCCACCTGCATCACATCTGCCAATAGCTAGCCAGCAGCTATGTTTAGGTGACCTGGTCACAGCTGAGTGGGGAGGAGCCCCAGGATAATCTACAGAGCTGCTGAGAGCAAAATTCATGTTATCTGGTAGATAAAATCTACCTGCAACTTGGACTCTGACTGGGCAGGTCTGGCTGCAGTGCCAAAGAAGTGAGCCTTCTCTGTTACAGTACCGCTCTCCGGAATGAGGTTCTCCATGAAATCTGTGTGCCTCCCACCTTGATGGCATTCCAGAAAACCTTAAAGATTTAGGAACTCTCTCAGGCCTTGGGTTAGGGTAGTTAAGGGCCCTGTTGGATCTCTTTGAGGTTGTGGATATTATTAGCAAGATTTTGTTCTTTATTGCTTATTTTTTCCCCTAAAAAATAATTATTGCATTGAGCCTTCTCTTCTGTATGGATCTCCTTTACACTATCCAGAATCAGTTTAGAATCAGGCGATATCTAAATTGAATAAATTAAATTATCTGTATGATATGAATGCAATGGTCTTGCTTAGCTAGGGCTCAGATGTCACAGACAACTTGATTCTTGAATAATGCTTTAGGACCACTGAAGTTAGTAGCTACTTTTGTTGCAGCTGCTAATTCTGAAATCAGAAAGAATGTATAAAAATCCAACCTGGGTCAGTCCCTGGAACCAGAGGTTTAATCTTCGGAGCTTTCAGATTTATGCTGGAGCCCATCTTCAGAGAACTTCTTTTTGAGAGAAGTTAAGAGACGTTCCCTGAAGATGGGCTCCAGCATGAGTCCGAAAGTTTGGAAGAGTAAATTTCTGGTCCCAATGATTGACCCAGATTGGAACTTGCAACATTATCCTAGGTCACATATATTTGCCTTCATTCATGAGAATGTATAAAATATACAGAAGAGGGAATACATTCAGTGGTGGGATTCAAATTATTTCACTACCAGTTCTGTGGGCATGGCTTGGTGAGCATGGCAGGGGAAGGATACTGTAAAATCTCCATTCCCACCACACTCCAGGGGAAGGTTACTGCAAAATCCCCATTTCTTCCCAATCAGCTGGGATTTAGGATGAAGAGAATAGATGGGGGCGGGGGCAGTCAGAGGTGGTATTTATCGGTTCTCCGAACTACTCAAAATTTCTGCTACCGGTTCTCCAGAACTGGTCAGAACCTGCGAAATACCACCTCTGAATACATCCCTCGCTCTGTGAAACTTTAGAGAAACCTTTTAATTTCTGCCTTTCATGTTCTTGTAGCAAGGGAGCAAAAAAAGAGTGGAGAGCAAAAAAAATAAAAAAAAAATAAAAAGGAGGCCACCCAAGGCTTTGTACAGCAAACTCCAGTAAGTAAATAGACTCTCCTATAAAACACCTTATGTCCTATCTCTGGGGTGGAACCTAACAACATAACATTATCTCTCTTCTGTGTGCATGTTACACAGAAATGATTTATTCAGGCCTGGACCTTTTATTTCATCACTGTGTGAAGAACAAATATAAGAAAGAAAGAAAAAGGTGAACAGTATGTCTTAATCCAAAAGTTCAATAAAGGTATTGATTAGGGATTTCTGCCTTCCCTGCATCCAAAATTCCCACCGTCCAAAGAGCCGGTGTGCCAAATATTGTTATAACAGAATTGCATTCGACAGATTCAATGCAATTTAAAATAGAGGCTCTTCATTCTCTTTTGGTCTTCAGCTCCACTTTTACCAGAGTTGTCTTCAGTTCACCATTGTTGCCCAGAAGGCCAGAATTATCCTTAATGAAGGATTAGATTCAAAATCATTTTTTTTTTTTGGTTCAGGTGCAAAGATTATCTTCATCTGACCGCACATTTTGAGGCTAAAAAGCGTTTCCTGTAACGGTATGTGGAAATGATCTTGGGAGACGGGATAAAGAGATGCTGCCTAAGGAATGGTCAGATAAGAGGAAGCATAACTCACATCTGCCTAGTGGGTGAAGCAACAGGGTCAGGGAAGACCCCTCCTAGATTCTTAGGGTTGTAAAGGTGACAGTGGAAGAACTGTACTTTCAGACTTGCAAGATTCTGTTAATGTAGCTTTACAATAATGTAGAAATCATACTTCCTGTCCAGTAAGGCTGACAACTCTGGAAAGCTAAAGGTGATTCAGGACAGCTGCTTACAGGGAACATATGATTAAGAAGTGTCACCTGCACCATGCCAATCAGCATACAACTCGGGAACAGGCGATGCACAGCAAAGTTGTACAGGAAAAAGAAAACACGTTGGGTAGGAAGAAGAAAACAGGCCCTCAATTTGCAACACAGATCTGAAAGGGCTCTGCTTTGCTCTTTTCTCCCCAGAGGCAATGGAAGCTTTCACAGGCAGGATGAGAGTTGCAATCACTTCTCAGAAGCTGATCCTTCCTTGGGAACAGTGCCAATGGTACTTCTGGCAAAATGTACAGTGCCACACAAAACACGGACTAACGGGAACAAGGCACACTCAGCAGACCACAGAACGTTGCTTATTATAGCAGAAGAACAAGATTCTTTTAAGCAGAGCCAGCTTCTGCTTCCATTGCTGTGTGTGTGTGTGTGTGTGTGTGTGTTTGTGTGTGTATGTTTGACCTGAATATTGGGTTCATACATCACTTCACTGTTTCTTCTTCATGGCTCAGCTGAAATCCTGTCCATCAGTTTTTGAATCAGCAGGAGTGTTCACCAACACACTAGCAAGCCCTCTTCCTGCCATAGGCACAATACTGGCAAATGGTGCAGTCCTTCCTTACTCCTAGTCTAGGACTATGAGGTCAATTGGTGAATTTCTCTGTTTTCTTTCCCTCCCACCAACATCACTAACCAGCAGGAAAACATCACTCTCTTTAATTAGGGACAGGGCAGAAGCAAGTTTTGACAGATGGCTAGATAATAAGTTTGTTTGCCATTTGTTTTGCACACCTATTTGGTACGTGTGCATTCAGGAGAAATGTTGTAGATTTTTGGGGTGGAGGGAGAGAAATCTGGGTTCAAAAGTAGCCTGAACAGAGACACCGGGGTGGGGTGGGGAAGATTAACTGGTGGTGGAGCAGCAGAAAACAGTTTCCTTCTCTCCCCACTTAAGCATGCACAGTTCTATCATTGCTGGACAGCTGCTCTAGGACTCTGAGCTGGAAAGATACAGCTCAGATTTGGAAGATACAGGAAGGACTGGATTTGAAAGAACCAGTTTCTGTCCCATTGCCCAAAGCAGAGACCAAATTTTTTGGGGGGAGGGGGATGACGGGGGACACACGAACTAATCTGGCAAACAGATGCTGAGTTGATGTCACTCATTAAGACTCATCAGACTTCACCCTACCATTATAGCGGGTGAAGCCCATCTGATCAGATGCAGCCTGTTACCTATTTAAAGAGAAAAGAAAGCTTTAACATCAGCATAACTAAGAATGTTTTCAGGCTGCTTTTGGCCAGAGTTTGGGATGAGATATACCACCGCTAAGAAAAAGAAAAGAGATGGTAGGGATATGTTGATGTTATGGCAAGTTGCAAAATACGCCACATCAAAACCGAACAAGCCATAATATAAATATTGACAGTTTTCTTTTGTTACCTTGTGACCTGTTGACTCATCCTCTCCCCCTCCCCTCCAGCTGCCTTTCCTCTCCTGTATCTTGTAATAATTCTAAGAGAGCAGGAGAAAGCGGTATCCATCTAAGGGGTGAGGTGGGGGACCTGTCCATGCCCAAGGCACACTATTAATCCGAGTCCAGTTTAAGTCCTGTGAAGTTGAAACAGGAAGGGCCCGAATTGCTCAACGGAGCTGGGCCGGGAATTGGAAAAGGGCGATCAGCCAAGGGACTGAACAGGTGGATAACTTCAAACCAAGAGTTGTCAAGTTGGCAGAGATGCCCACAACTGTGACACCGCGCGCTTTGCTGAGAAAAGCAAGACTGAAGTCTACTCGAGCTTCACTATGGCTAAGTTAACCGCACCTCTCCAGGCAGTGAGGGGGAAAGAAAGCCACGCGGTGGTTACCTGGTTTCTGTTTTCAGTCCCAAAGGCGATGCTTTATACCAGCCGCTCCTCGGCTGCCCCGGAGTTTACAGTCACCCCAGTGCGGAGGCGGCCGAGTTCCAGGGGCCCGTCGGGGCGGAGAGAGGTTGCAGGCTTCGGGGTCTTGATTGGGGCGCCCCGGGCAGAGAACAAGGAGGGCGCAGGCGCCGGCCGGCGGCGCTGGGAGAGGCGCTCGGAAAGCTTGGCTGCCAAGCGCAGGAAGCTGGGGTGGTGGCTGGGTTCGGGAGAGGTGGCGGGCGTCCCGAGAGGCAGTTCTTCCACCGGTACCCCGCGCAGGTTTCCCGAATACCAGAACAGCCAGAAGAGCAGCGAGAGGAAGAGCAGGAGCCCCCCGCTCAGCATCAAGAAGTCTTCATAGGAGCGCCCGTCCAAAGTAGGTCTCCCCACTCCCCCCGCCAGCAGCAAGGCCAGCCCGGCCACGTCCAAGATCAGCGCGACCGCCAGGAAGATCCCACAGCGCCCGTAGCAGTTACGGGCCATGCCCCTCCTGGAGGATCATCCGAGGTCCGGCTGGCTGGCTGGCTGGCAGCCGATACCAAAGTCTTCCGCCACGCCCCTTCAGGTGTAAACAGAAGGCCACGCCTCTTTATCTGCCGGTAGAGAGGCCAAGCTCCACCGCCGCCCACCCCTCTCCGGAACGCTTCGGTTGATATTACACCCCCCCGCCCCCACCGAGAGGAACTGGGAGAGGAACTGCCGAGCATGGCCCGGATTGCTTCCAAAGTTAGTCACAGTCTAGCAGATTAGTATCCCTCTCCCGCTTTATTCAGTAGCAATACTATCATTCGCTCTGCCTTTATATGACCCTGGGGCCTTCTCGCAATAGTTAGGATACTGCAGTCCTGCTAATCGTCTACGAGAAGAAAGAGAGGGATGGATGGATGGATAGATGGATGGATAGATGGAAAGGCGGAACTTTCCATCGGAAACAGAAAACTCGCGCCAAATTAAGTGAACCTCGCCCATCTCTAACTTTCAGCAAAACTTAGAAAATCGGAATCTCACGAGAAATCAGAAAGAAAGAAAGAGTTTTAGAGTTTAGAGTTTTAGAGTTTTTTTTTAGAGTTTTATTAGTATTTGTAGGCCGCCCTTTTCCCTGAGGGGACTCAGGGCGGCTCACATAAAACCGGGAAGGGGGAATACAGACATCAAGATAGAAACATATAATAAAATAGTAGGCAACATACATTCATCATTCGGGAGGGGTAACTATCCTTATCCCCAGGCCTGACGGGCGAGCCAGTTCTTCAAGGCTATGCGGAAGGCTTGGACGGTGGAGAGGGTACGAATCTCCACGGGGAGCTCGTTCCAAAGGGTCAGGGCTACTGCTGAGAAGGCCCTCCTCCTTGTAGTTGCCAGCCGACACTGGCTGGCCGATGGAATACGGAGGAGGCCTAATCTATGGGATCTTATTGGTCGCAGGGATGTAATTGGCAGAAGGCGGTCTCTCAAGTATCCAGATCCACTGCCATGTAGGGCTTTATGGGTGATTAATAGCACCTTGAAGCGCATCCGGAGATCGACAGGCAGCCAGCGCAGCTCGCGGAGGATAGGTGTTATGCGGGTGAATCGAGGTGCACCCACAATCACTCGCGCGGCTGCGTTCTGCACTAGCTGAAGTCGCCGGATGCTCTTCAAGGAAAGAAAGAAAGAAAGAAAGAAAGAAAGAAAGAACTCTCAGCCGGCCCCCCAGCCACTCCTTCCGTGTCTGGAGACTTGAGCAATTTCCCCTAAATTAATGCCCTTCGTGTGTATTGGACTTAAACTCCCATAATTCCCAATCAAAAGTCTAGTGCAAGAATGTCCCGTTCTAATTTATATATGTTGACGGTGGCAAGACTACATATGAGCAAAAGTTGATGGAGTTGGCAGAGAGGGCTAAATTGACCTTATGGATCAAAGAAAAGAATATAAGTGCTTTCGTTGCTACATGGAGACCGTTTCTGGGCTTTGTGCTTGAGGTGGAAAAAAAAGGAAACGTTGACTTTGGGTTTTACTAATTAGATTGATTTGCTGTTACAGAAATGACAGGTTTATATTATTATGGAAAGGTAAAAAGTTGAGGTTTGATGTTAATGATAAGTTAATGATAATGATAAGTTAATGTCAACTGTTGACCTCACCCCATTCCTAAGAGGTCTGTAAAGGGGTGATGCATAAATGCACCAATGTCCCTAATGTCCCTGTCCTACTGTCCCTATTTATTTGTACCCATTTCCTGTGTTCTTATTCGTGTTTATTCCTATTCCTGTTATCTTGTACATGAGTGACAAACTAAATAAAAAAAATGCTTTATTCCACTGCAACAGAGGAGTCAGAAGTCAACACTTTCCCCCCTCCCCTCCACACTTTTTAGCAATAGCAATAGCAATAGCAGTAGACTTATATACCGCTTCATAGGCCTTTCAGGCCTCTCTAAGCGGTTTACAGAGAGTCAGCATATTGCCCCCAACAATCTGGGTCCTCATTTTACCCACCTCGGAAGGATGGAAGGCTGAGTCAACCCTGAGCCGGTGAGATTTGAACCGCTGACCTGCTGATCTAGCAGTAGCCTGCAGTGCTGCATTTAACCACTGCGCCACCTTGGCTCTTTAGAAAGACTTTTCTTTCCCCCTTTCCTCCCCATGGTATCCTACTATTTGCTTTTGTATTTTTGTATTTTATTCTATAATCTAATGAAATATTTTAAATGATATAAAAAGTCTAGGGCAAGTAGAGTCCCTCGGGAAAACAGCTAGAAAATGTTTCTTCCAGAATTTAGGGCCGTTCTCTCTCTCTATCTCTGTGTGTGTGTGTGTCTGTGTGTGTTTGTGTGTGTGTGTGCCATAATGTGACCAGAAGATGCTAATTAGGATGTCTCTGAAGGAGTTTACTGTGCATTCATGATTGCCACCAAGTACAAAAAAATCAGACAAGCTAAGTTTATTTCAGAAGCCTCTCTTAGCTGAACGTTCTCCTAACTGGCCCATAAGTATCAACTTTCCAGTGGAACATTTCCCACCCTGGAAATTACAATGGTGATTTAAAAGAGCTTTCACCCTCTTATTTTTGAGCGAACACTTCAGAAAGATAGTATCTTAGAAGGAAGGGTGATGATGTTGATGGTAATTCCTGGAGAATAAGCATAACGATTTAACAGGTCAAAAGGAGTTCTTGAAGGTCCACTTTGCTTGTACTCCAGTTGGGTTCTTGTGACAGAAACTTCCAGCCCTGTTTATTGAATGAGAAGTACTTGGAATTGCCCTCATGTCCCAACTATGTATGAGCTTCTTGGAATAGGATGTTCAGCTAGCTTGGATTTAAGGTTAGGATGCTCATATGATTTTTGTAAAGAATACTGGTAACACGGATGACATATTAAGAGCCACGGTGGTGCAGTGGTTAGAATGCAGTATTGCAGGCTAATTCTGCCAATTGCCAGCAATTTGATGCTGACTGGTTCAAGGTTGGCTCAGCTTTCCATCCTTCCCAGATCAGTAAAATGAGGATCCAAATTATTGGGGACAATGTGCTGACGCTGTAAACCACTTAGAGAAGAGGTGTAAAGCACTGTGAAGCCGTGTATATAAGTCTAAGTCAGAGGTCTTCAAACTTGGCAACTTTAAGACTTGTGGACTTCAACCATAGCTGGCTGGAGAATTATGGGAGTTGAAGTCCACAAGTCTTAAAGTTGTCAAGTTTGGGGACCCCTAGTCTAAAGTGCTATTGCTATTAATCATGTTATCCTCATATTAGCCTTATAAGGTGAGTGAGGTTAAAACACAGTGGTTGATCTTGACTCAAATAATGAGACTGGGGTCGGGTGTGTGTGTGAATTCTAGTTTAAGATGGGTTTTTTTTTTGCTTTATGTTCTATGAATCCCATCACTCTTGATTTATTCCATCAGGTGTGTTTGGTTAAAATAAGTACGGCTGTGCACACGCCACAGAGGTTCTTTCTTTCCTTCTCTCCCTCTATCTGAAAATAGAGACCTAAAACTAGATAGCTCTGATCCAATAAGCCACAGTTCAAGTAGCTGCAAATTGCGGCTGTAATTTCTTTCTCTTATAATCTATTGAAAGGAAGAGAAGGCGGCCAGGCAGAGAAGAACAAAGAAGCAATCCACACTTTTTGATACTTTCCATAGCTTTTGGGTATGACTGCATGGGCTGCTTAATGAGTCTTTCCCACTTTAATTTACATACGGCTCTTCTGAAGTCACCAGTTGCACTCCATGCTAATTAAGTGAATAATTGCCATCCCCAGGCTCAGTGCTGACGCTGGTCATCAGAGCTTAGACCCCCTCAGGCTACCCATAAATGGTCATGAAAATCATCCCTTTCTCATTTTAAACCATCTTTCTAATGAGTCAAATCAAAAAGTGTTGATGGGTAATTACTTTTGATTCGATTATGAGATTTCTTTTTTTTTTTTTACAATAGAACCACTCATTTAATATTTGACATAGAAGAACATAGCCCTTCTCCTCCAGACTTAGGGTGATCCCAATTAAAATTGCTCTTCCCTGAGTTTGCGATTTACCTTAAGAGAGAAGCTTCTATTGCAGCCGACGGAGGAGGAGAACTGTGGTATCCCATGGAAACACCAACCCCTCAACTTAAACCCACTCAAATGCATTATTGATATGCCACAGCCAATCTTACACAATGACACCATGCTTTCTATGGCATTGGATGGCAAGCCTAAATTTGCATACAGACAGCCACCCAACCTAGTGCAGATTCAGACAAACAATGAGAAACAACAAGATAATGTCACTAATGTGGGAACCAGACTCTGCAACAAATGCATCCTCTTCCTTTAATGTGATATATGTCCTTGCCAGCAAACAATTTCCAACTGGATTTTACATAGGACAAATGAGACAAGCTTTGCTCAAAAGAATTAATGGACACAAATTTGACCTCAGGGCTCAAACCAAAGTATCATTTTTATTGAGTTATAAAGCATTATAAAATAGAAAGTACAATAAATAGAAAAGCAGTGAGGAGAGAAAGGGGAAAGAGAAATAAGGAAAGATAAGAAAAAAAAAGAAAAAGAAGCATTGTCTTCCAACTCTCTCTGTTACAGTAAAATAACATTGAATCAAAACTTTTTGCTTTTTCATAATAATATGAACAAGCCATTTCTATAAAAATCTATCAGTCTAATCGGTAAAACCCAAAATCAGAGTTTCATTCTTTTCCTCATCAAGCACGAAGTTCAGAAGTGGTTTCCATGTGGGAACAAAAGTACTTATACTCTTTTCAAGACAAAGCAGTATCAAAGCCCTTCATTCTCCCAGGATAGTCCACAGCAGATCTCAAGGGATTGTTTTGGAAAACTGGGACTTTAACTCCGTCAACCTCCATAGGTTGTTGAACTCACATACATCAAAAGATTTCACAATGAGTTTTTAATATATAACAATTGTGAATGGATAAGGTACTGTTAATCTGTCTCACATGTAATCTGCATCTACATAACTTTCCCTCCCTCCCATCTTTAAATCTTACCTCAGTATACTCACTTTACCTGGTAAGGTGAACTGCAGCTCACGAAAACTTCCATCTTATAATAGCAAGTGTTAATTGAAAAAGATGTTACCAGGCTCCTCTTGAAATTTTTGCTCTCCATGAAATTTGCATTTCTACTACCGTGGGAATGGAGTGAGTTTCCCCACTTCAGAAATATTTCTGAACTTGTAAAATTAGAACAGGGTTGGCTAACCTTGTTGGGTGCCAAAAATCTGAGCACATGCGTGCAATAACATACATGTGTGCTGGCACCCATAATGCAAAGCGCCCCTCCATGCGCATGCAGGCACAACAGTGATGAGTTCTGGATCCAGATCCAACCGTACTGGCGGCGTCCATATGTGTGCACACATGCGCATGCACCTTAGCACCTCTGCGAGCCTCTGTGACACTCCAACTGCTCAGTAGAGTGTTGCGCAGGTGCTGCATTCACAATGTGCATGTGCGGGAGCACTGAAAACTTAAAAGACTGGTAAAGAGCTTGGACAGGTGGGTGGACCTTCTGAAGCACCATACTGGAACGGTATCCGGTGCTCCGGGCAGGCTCCATCACACCCGTATGGGGATGTACCGCCTGCAACCCACCACTGACACATAACCACCCTTGCTCCCCCTAATGCGGGCTGCACTGCTCACCTCCAAGCTTGGTATTTCCTCCAGGGGGCTGGGGAAGGCCATTTTTGCCGTCCCCAAGTTCCGGAGGCTTTCCTGAAACCTGGGGAGGGCAAAAATGGCCTCCCCCAGCCCAGTTGGCATGCACATGCACCCTGGAGCTGATGGCTTGCGTGCTGGCAGATATGGCTTCACATGTCACTTGTGGAACGTATACTAAAGGTTCGCCATCATGGAATTGGAAGCTTTAATTGCAACTATAGATAGTCCTCAACTAATAATGGTTTATTTAGTGACCATTCAAAATTATAATGGCACTGAAAAAAAGTGACTTATGACTGTTTTTCATACTTAATGACTGTTTTGGCATTCCCATGGTCACATGATCACATGATCAAAATTTAGATGTTTGGCAACTGATTCATATTTATGATGGTTACAGTGGCCCAGGTCATGTGATTGGCTTTTGTGACCTTTTGACAAGCAAAGTCTATGGAAAAACCTGACTTAACACCCGTGTTACTAACTTAACAACTGCAATGATTCACTTAACAATTATGGCAAGAAAGGTCATTCAAATGGGGCAAAACTCACTTAACAAATGTGTCACTTAGCAATTATAAATTTGAATCTCCATTGTGGTTGTTAGTCAAGGACTAACCTATATACAACCCCTAATATAATTTTAGCCCTGAAACATCAATATTTTCCTTTGTTCAACTTCATTGACACAATTATTAGAAAAATAAGAAATACTTGTTTTCATTTTCTTGGAATAGGAAGGCAAAACACAAACCATTATGTAAATAGGACACATTTACCTGTGTTTAGCTGTGATTTACAACTATCCTGTTCTGTGGGTTTGGTGTAATACACTGAGGCAGACATCTATCACGTGGACTAAATTCACATTAGGCTGAACTGAGGCTGACTAATTTGAGGTCCTGGGACACCTACTCATTAAATGCAGTTGCAAATTGCTCTACATCAATAAGCTGATTCATTTACCTGATATCATATACTTTTGTATTTGACAAAATGCAAAGTAGATGACTCATAACTGTCGCATGTTGATTGGGAATTACCCCTTTGTACTCTGACAGCTTTCTTACGAGATAAAAATATCTCTAGTAATGTTCATTTCTGCTTGGTGAAGACCGACTCTAACCAGGTAGCACAAGGAAGCCTGAGAGAAATCCTAGTTAAGGGACATTCTTTGTTGAATTCCAGACAGAAAAGTCTTGAGTGTAAACAGACGAGTCAAGAGAAGTGTTACTTTTGACAAGTTGAGCCTCCGAATATTACAAAGCTGGCTAGGTTCTGTCAGGACAGAGGAGCTTTCAAATGCTGTGCCGCTAAAAGTTTTGCAGAAGCTGTTTTTGTGAACTAAGCAGAGGTAAAGAAGCTGCTTCTGCATTGACTGTTAGCTGAAATCTGATCTCTTACCCTGCTGTAGCATTTTTCTCTGACTGGGCCTTTCCCAGAAGTGTGTCTTTTAGACTAGTTTGTGAGACCCAGTCAAACATTTCCGTTGACCTCGCATCAAGCGTTTTCATCACCTCTCCTAGTTTCATCCACAAGGCCTCAAGCACTTAGCAGGAAAACATGAAGAACAAGCTTTTCTGGGGCTCTTAAACTTATAGTATTTTGAGTGGTCCAGGCTGTTAGTTATGGTACTTCAGCAGCTATTGAATTTGGGACTATAACTTGATTTAATCTCTCTCTCTCTCTCTCTCTCTCTCTCTCTCTCTCTCTCTCTCTCTCTCTCTCTCTCTCTCTCTCTCTCTCTCTCTCTCTCTCTCTCTCTCTCTCCTATCTATCTATCTATCTATCTATCATCTATCTATCTATCTATCTATCTATCTATCTATCTATCTATCTATCTATCTATCTATCTATCTATCTATCCTATCTATCTATGGAACATCATCCTTGCAGAAATAATAAGGTTCCCCCCTCCAACATTCTTTCAAAAAGCATGAAGACATGGTTTTGCCAGCAGGCCAGAGACTTCAGGGTACTACAGAGCCCACCAAATGGTTGGTCCAATTGTTGTTGTCAGGTCGGGGGTATCATTACGCTTTGTCAACCATGTAAGACAGGGAAGGGCTTTTGACTATACAGGTAATCCTCAGTGACTTCTTGTTCAGCAACCATTCAAAGTTACAACAGTGCTCAACAAGAAGCCTTATGGCCGGTCTTTGAAGTTGTGGCTGTTGCATTGTGTCCCCACAGTCATGATTGGGGGACTTGGCAACTGACACACAGTTACAATAGTCACAGCTTCCCACAGTCACATTATCACCACTTGTGATCTTCATGCCAGCTTCCAATAAGTCAATGAGGAAACCAGCCACTATCAGGTGTTGTGCTTAATGACTGCATATGATTCCTTAATGACCACAACCCGAACTGTCGTTGTACACTGAAGATCACATTTAATTTCGTTGTACAAGGTGCAATGACAATAAAGTAAACTAACTATCCCTAATCTTTGTCTTTAAGAAGAAGTAAAGACTTATGAAATCCGAAACTGTACATATTAGAAATGATTTTGTAGGTCATTTAGTCCAGGGGTGTCAAACTCAAGGCCCAGGAGCCAGAGCCGATCCATGGAGTGTTTAGATCTGGCCCACAAGACCACCCTGGAAACAGCAAAGGACTGGCTCATGGTGCCTCTGCCAGTGAAAATGGAGCTCAGGAGGGCCACCTGTAGCCCTCCCGAGCTGCATTTTTGCTGGCAGAAGATTGCAGGAGGCCATCACAGCCAAAAAGGGAGCTCAGGAACCCATTTTCTCTGGCAGAGCACATGGGACCACCACAGGCACACCCGACACAAGTGACACTGAACTGACCATACCCACCCTGTCCGTGTCTACCCCCCCAGGTCAAACACAATCCTGATGCGGCCTAAATGAAATCGAGTTTGACACCCCTGATCTGGTCATACTTTCTGCCCAGTTCAAAGCTCAAAGCTCCACTAATGAAGCATCTCTACTTAACCTTTGTTCAGGAATATCTATGGAGAATCCGCCACCTCCTGAGGCTATTCTATCTGTTTTCCCCCTCTTGTCTTCTGGAACAGCTCTGAACAGCTGTGAACCATCTTCCACTGAACAGATACTCAAAAAGAGCTATTATGCCATCCACTCTGTCTTCTGTTTTTCTGGTTAAACATACCCAGGATATCAAAATCATTCCTTGCCAGATTTGCTTCTGAGGCTTTTTACCATCTTACTCTCTTCTGTTTGTGGGTGCCCTGCCTACAATGTGGTGCACAGAATTGAAGGCAGTTCAGCTAATCCTCAACTTATGACTATTCATTTAGTGACTGTTTGAAGTTATGATGGCGTTTATGGCTAGATTCTTGCACTTACATTTGTCATTTGTTGTAAGGTAGCTTACAACAAGGAAAATCAACCGAGAAGCCAGAAGGCAAGGTAGAAAATTGTGGTCACATGATGTCTCCCTGAAGAACTGTTGTGGTTTGCTCAACAACCATAGCAAAAGGGGTCATGGTTGCTTTGCTTAATGCCTGCACCATTTATCAACAAATTTTCCAGTCCCAATTGTGGTCATAAGTTGAGAACTACCTATATTCTAGAAGAGGTCTGATCAAAGTAAAAGAGAGGAAGGATGACTTCCTTCAATCATTACACCATACTTCTGTAAGGTTAAGGTAAAGGTTCCCCTCACACATATGTGCTACTCGTTCCTGACTCTAGTGGGCAGTGCTCATCTCCATTTCAAAGCCAAAGAGGCAGGCTGTCTGAAGATGTCTCCATGGTCATGTAGCCGGCATGACTAAACACTGATGCTGCATGAGACACTGTTACTCTCCCACCAAAGGTGGTTCCTATTTTTCTACTTGCATTTTTACATGCTTTCAAACTGCTAGGTTGGCAGAAGCTGAGACAAATAATGGGAGCTCACTTCATTACACGGCACTAGGGATTCTAACTGCCGAACTTCCGACCTTTCTGATCGACAAACTCAGTGTCTTAGTCATTGAGCTACTGCGTCTCATGCTTCTGTTGATGGAGCCTAAGATTGCCTTTGCTTGTTTAGGAGCCAACAACTCTTTTGGCTCCTATTCAGCCTGTGATTCATTAAGATAACAAGATTCTTTTTGCAAGTATTGCTCAATAATGCTCCCCACCTCCCCTACACACATTTTGGGTGGTGGTAGTGGTGGTGTCTCTATCCAGATAAGGTGCTTAGCATTTGTCCTTGTGGAAATTCATCCTGCTAGTTTTTACTCAGTGTTTCAGCTTATCAAGAACCTCCTGAATCTTTATTCTATCCTCTGTAAGGGGCTTGCTGTCCTCCCCAATCATTATGTCACTTGCAAATCTGGTTCTAATCCCTCTTCCAAGCCATTGATAAAGCACTGGAGCTTGAATGGAGACCTTTGGCATTCCATTTGACATTTTCCTCCATCTTGAATTGGAGCTGAAGGGAAAAATTCCCCATGACTCAATTTATGAGTGGAGACCAGACAATTTGCTTGAGCCAAGTTTATTTGAACAGTGCTGAGGAATGACCACACATTTCTGTCAACTTAAGGTAAAGGTTCCCCTTGCACATATGTGGTAGTTGTTCCTGACTCTAGGGGGCGGTGCTCATCTCTATTTCAAAGCCGAAGAGCCAGCGCTGTCTGGAGACGTCTCCATGGTCATGTGGCAGCATGACTAAAAGCCAAAGGCTCATGGAACGGTGTTACCTTCCCACCAAAGCTGGTCCCTATTTTTCTACTTGCATTTTTTTTACATGATTTCAAACTGCTAGGTTGCCAGAAGCTGGGACAAGTAATGGGAGCTCACTCTATTACATGGCGCTAGGGATTTGAACTGCCGAACTGCCGACCTTTCTGATCAACAAGCTCAGTGTCTTAGCTACTGAGCTACTGTGTCCTGATATCTGCCAATTTAACAACATACAAATAACCTTTATATAGTTATATAATAAATACTGACCAGTAATGATGTCAAAAGCCAATATTATTATTTTGGATAATAAAGATTACATTGACTGCTTATAGTGACAGTACCCAGTTAATAAAATGAAGATAGGCACAAGGTAGCCTTTGTGGTAAGTACTTATTAATTTCCATTTAAAAATACAAGTGCTGATTTAAGATAAATCATGAGTCAACATCTACAAATGCTTATGCAAGCTATTAAGGGGGCTTACTTGAGTTCAGAGACTTTGGTATCTTGAAAGTCTTGGCTCAGGTGGCATGTTCATTTATTATCATGATTCTTCAATTAGCTTTGTATCCATTGAGTGGTAGCAAAGACAATCTATCTTTGTCATCTTCTTTACAGAATCAAATGGAAGTCTCTGTTAAATATTTCACCGAATTTTGTTTACCGCATTCCCTAATCAACTAAATTGGTCAGAAAAAGGAAATCAGTTTGGTTGGACGTGATTTATAGTTTATACATGTGATATATGTTGGTTTCTGCCCAGCTGTGAGTTCTTTTCCACATGTCCAAAAATTTACATCATAACAATCTGCTCCAAATGTCTACCTGGTATTGATGTCAATGTGCTTGGTTTGTTATGACCTACATCATCTTTTCTTTTATGTTGAAGATGATAAGAAAAATTGCCCCACTCTTTTTCTCTGGTTGTACAGCCATCTTCCATGATTTCTCAAAGATCCCAGAAAGGGCCTGCAAGATGATATTTTCAGGCTTCTTTAAGGCTATTAAAATATAATTGGTAAGTTTTTAGTATCTTAAACATGTGTAGATAGCTTGCTTACCAAAGCATGACGATGTCCAACTTACTATTAGCTGAGGTCATGTGCTCACGACAAAACCTCCAAGCTGTTCTGGCATGGAATTAATGTTCTCTCTGAGAAAAACAGAAGAAGACCTTCCATCCAGACACACCATGGTTCCCAAAGGACAAGACTGCCCTAGATAATGTGTTTGGGGACAGTGTGTTGGGTAAAAGCCATCTTTTACTTTTTGGACATCAGGCCTGCCATATTTTCTACCGTGGGAAAATGGGAGAGGGGGATTATACAGAGTGTGGGTGCTATGTAGCCATAATAACATTCTTTCTCAGAAAGTCAAGGTCATCTGGCCCTGCAGCTGTGATGAGGTGATTGGGAGGCATCTCCTCTTCGGATGATGCCTGATTGGATGATGTGATGGACATGTGGGTACTGGGCAGGGACTTGAACTTTCTTTTGGGTGGGGAAAACCTGGAAACTTTCAGATTTGGATTTTTCCAGATGTGCCAATATGACATCTCTAATAAAATGGAACTTTGAGGAAACTTACCGTAAGCCTTGGAGTCTTCTTTCATTGGGGATGTTACTTGGAACCCTGACACAGTGATCAGCTTGCCTACAATTGGGCTGACGGTTTTGTATTATCTTGTCCCTGGGTTTAGCATCTATTCTGCACTGCTGTTTTAACTGTGAGGAAATCTCAAATTCTCATGTCTGCAGCCACTTTTCTTAAAATGAATTAGTCAATTACTGTTCCTATAAAGTACAAAGCCGTGAAATTAACTAGCCCATCCCTGGCTACTGAAGCAATTGAAAGAATAGCTGAAAGGACTTTGCTTGAGTGCATGTTTCTGGCATGGAATTCTCATTGATCTCAGAAAACCCCTAGTTTCTCACTTTGTGTCCATAGAATATGTTCTTAAACCATATATGCTCGCTCCATTGTAGAAAAGTAAGTTGGTACAGATTATGGCTTCAGCACAATGTTGCTGCTCTTTTGGATGTTCTGAGCTGTATCTTTGCTTTGATTTGTCACAAGAATTTCTGAAGTATTTTCTCAAGCTGTCTCTTTTCAACAACATTTCCCCCAAGGCTGCATTTAAGTTGCACAAATCTGGATGACTGGTAGATGAAAATCAGGAGAGACAAAAGTTCTCATTCTTAGTTGTGACCATGTGGTCAATAGTCAGCTGTTTTACTGAATTTGGAAGAAAAATATGTGAGTTTACCCAACATTTCCCCACAGCTGAATCTTCATGTGCACCAACCCTACTATCTTGGACTTCAAGATTTGCCTGAAGGTGAGCAAATCACTACTTCGGTGAAGAGAGATGAATTATTTGCTGCCATCTTGTGGTCATTTTTCATTTGGAGGAATAGAGAAAGAATGGATAGATGGATAAATGGAGTGTCTGGACTCACAAGCACCACCCAAGCGTATCTGCTGTGTAGTTACTAGTGGCAATTTCCTCTGTGGCTGATGACTTACAAACATCAGCCAGGGTAAACCATTAATTGCTGCTCTCGCAGTGCCATGCTGAAGGGCTTTAGAGATTAGCAACCCTTCGGATTTGTATCAGGGACATGCTGGAGGAGAGGGCAGCCTAATTTCTGTTTGCATTTCCTCCTGGCTCCTGGATGGAAGGAACATATCACTGTGCAAGATCCCCAATCTCATTCATGGCAGTCAGAGGCATCCTTACTATCTCTTTATTTGTCTTTGATTGCCATTCCCTGTTTTTATTACACTGCTTAGATCCATTCCCCGCTTTTTTCCCTTCCCCCCTTCCCCATTATTCTCCCCACCCGATTCCCACAGTTGTTTCCCATAACTCCCCATTGTTTTTGTTTTCATGTGTGTTTCATATTATGGTAAAATTTTAGCAAAAAATAAAGTACCAGTAGCTTAACATTTTCTCTGAATCAAGAGAAACTAAAGATTGAATAGAACCATGATGGCGAACCTATGGCATGCGTGCCAGATGTTGCATGCAGAGCTCTCTCTGTGGGCACGTGAGCTGTCACCAGCGGCTCTTTGTGTTTCTGGCGTGCACATGCATGTGCCGGCCACTTGGTCTTTGGGTTTGCAGCATGTGCCTGCGCATCAGCCAGCTGGTCTTCAAGCATGCTGGAGCACTGGAAACCTAAAGACCCATAGTAAGGTATCAGAAATAACCGGAAAGCATGTACAGAAAAAATTAATAAACACGCAGGCAGGAGCCATAGCCAGAGAGAACCACACACGTAGCCAGGAAGAGGTTACACTCGGTCACAAAAGAAACATGGGATAATAGGATTAGGAAAAGGGTAACAAAGTTGGGGAAAACCCCGAAACTACCAATGACTGGTCAGAATAACAAAAACACAAAATCCAATTCTAAGGTAACACAAACATCACGACTATTTACATAGAGCAGACACCTTTGTATAAGCGGGACGAGCGAAATCCGAAGACAAGAGAATCAAGATCAGAGCAATCATCCAGAATAAAGGAACTTTTGTAATATCAGAATTTACACAATAGCCTGAAGCAAGAAAAACTGTATAAAAGGGGAAACCAAACTGTATACGGGGGTGCTGCAGACCTGGGAACAATGGGGTTGTGTCTCATCCATCCTGTTTTTCTTTCCTCAATAAAAACTCATAACTTCCAAGCAGCTGTCTTCATGAAACTTTCTTTTAGTGTCAGTGGTGACTCCTGACTGGGACTGGAACGGAAACCTTTGCCTTCTAACAGACCAGTGGCCGGTGCGTCCATGTGCACCGGCCACTGGTCTTTAGCTTTTCGGTGCTCCAACATGTGCACATGTGTGCACACACATTCAGGTTCAGGCACTCAGTGAGGAAGCCCCAAAGAAACAAACAAACAAAAAAAAGAACCCCCCAAAAGAAACACATAGAACCAAAATATTGCAGAACCATCTATAGCTGCTGTTTTAACAAGTCAACTGACAGCTAAAATGGGTAAGATTCATCCTACAGATGTACACCAGAGTTCACCCTCTGGTGATTTATTGAAGTATGAAATTGTGTATTACTCTTTTTGAAGTTTATAGACAAATATGGCATATCCGGATAAAGAGAGGGGGAAAGAGAAAAGCTGTAGGATACATTGGATGATTTTATCCAAGTGCCCAGACCTCAGTGTCCTTGAGCTGGCATCAGGACTTGGCAACTGATTCACTCTCTGAAGTCCATTAGGTTGGCGCAAAGTTCAATCAAAGGTTGTCTATTTCCTGCCAAGTACCTCAGTAGGCTTAACTGAAACATTTCTATTAGGGTATGTCAGTCTTCCACGGAATGAAAGGAGAGTCAGAATGTGGATTCTGCATTTTTCTATTTTCCTGTCATCTCGTGATTATTCTGCCAGTGCCACATAAGATCAGTTCTCATTCTCCATATATAAAGTCTTGTGTAGAATCTTGGCTAAAGGATGGGACACACATGCCAGGCTGACAGTATTGCACAGTGGTTTAAATATATACTGTATGCCAGGTTTCCCCCAAATGGTCTATATTGATTCGCAAGAGTTGATAGAACTATACATTGCTATTGTTGTTGTTATTCATAGTGCTATTAAAGTAGCATTTATTAAATTATTTTCATATAATAAATATTTGGAGATCAGTGAATGGTCTGAAACCTCATGAAGGGGTTGATGAGATGAAGAATTTGGGGATTCCTGCTATAGACCAGTTATATGTGTATTTATTCATATTCACTTTCTCTTTTTTTTTGGAAAACCCAGAATTTACAGCCATGTTGTACGGTAGGAAAACCTTGATTTTAATGTGCTAAATTAGATCTCATCATG